>NC_141315.1:6952500-7655000 GCF_037954325.1 Fistularia commersonii
CGCCGCATTCTGTGTAGCTTTAAGGATGAAAATATAGATTCTGATCACTTTTAACCAAACACCTTTTTTTCCCCCCTTTTTTTGCTCGATTAGCCGCCGTGACATGCAAAGTGACGTGCACACACAGAAGAGCAGTGCATCCATCTCATCCCACAACAGGGATCGTGGCGAACACGCATTTTTCCTAAATAGATAAATCCCATCCAGGTCTTGCATACCGACCATCTCGGATAACAAATAACACGACTGTGAATTTAATGTGGATTAAGATGTGGAACAAGATGCTTCAAATGTGTAAAACTGTCGCCGCGATCTTGGCGTGACTTATTTGCGCGCACATCCACTGCCCAGTTAGGGATGGATGCTGGATGAAAAAAAAATTGCACACCAAAAAAGGCTTCAAAAAGAAAATATTTATTTTACATACAACACCTAACACTCATTCTCGCACGCATGACGTTTCGAGCAAAAAAATAGGGTGCTTTTGCTCAAAACGTCATGCTTTGTGTTACATGTAAATCATCTTTTCCTTTTGGAGCATTTTTTGGTGTGCAAATTTTTTCAAAAAACTCTTACTTATTTACGGGTTGTAAAATGGTTATAATGATAATAGAATCATCTCTGCGGTACTGTAGTGCAACTACAGAAGCGTATGGAGAGAAAAAAAAAAAGTAATCTATGCGGCTGAAAGGAAAGAAAGAAAATCCGTGAGAGCCTCTTTCAAAAAAACGCTTGTGTCTGATCTTTCATCTAGGCATGGCTTCATACCTAGTCCTCAATATGCACTGGGCACGACTCCTCATCTGTCCATCCGAAAGGGGGGAGCGACAGGAGGGAGAGAGATGAAGGAGGAGAAAGAGAGAGAGAGAGAGAGAGAGAGAAAGGGAGGGGGGAAGTTTGGGAAAAGACAGCAGAAGGTGTGAGGAATGACGGGGTGGAAGGGGAGGAGAAACAGAGAGATACAGAACACTTTTACAACACAGGGAGAGAGAAAACACGTCACAACAGCCGCCTTAAAAAGACCAAAGGGTTGACGTGGGTTTGAGGGAATGGAGGGAGATTTTTAGGGGGGGGGGGGGGGGTGACGAGAATGACGCAGGTTGTAAAGGAAAGTGGACCCCCACACCCACCTTGAAAAAAAAAAACAAAAAAAAAACCGAATGTCTCACTGAGTCATCTAGATGTTCAAATAATAAAGAACAAAACAAGGACCACCTTTGGCTCTCATCTCACAGAAGTGTGACGGGGGTTGAGGAGGGTTTGGGGGGGGGTTAGACAAAAGGGATTATGAAGGAGTGAATGAATGAGCTGCAGATGTTTGGCAAAGCTGCTCGGAGCTGGCAGACACTGAACATGAACTTCCAACTATGGGATGGACCAAAACCCCATTCTCTCCAGCACGTTCACACAAACAGAGGGGGAAATACGGCATGCTGGAAGCACGTATCTTAAGCACATTAAGATGCACTCGCACACACACGTACACACACACGCACACACGCGACAAAGTTTAAGCTAGGAGGAGAGAGAAGGGCTACCACAAGACCAAGGGATAGGAATGAAGAGAAGAAGGAAAGCTCTGGGTCTTCATGCTCGGCATCACTTCCTGCTATATCCGGCCTCCCCGTAGCTTTACTTTATTCTATCACATGAGCGCATGAAGCTAAGGTGACGTTCTTCAGCCTCATGCACTGTCACCACCCTCGTCTTCCTCACTCTCTCCTCACTCTCCCGCCCTCCCGGCAGTCCAGCACTCACGCCCCACTCCTCCAGCTCTCATCGGTCCATGTTCGAGAGGTTGCCACTCACCGGCGAATCGGCTGTCGGGAGCCTGCTCATTATCCAACCCCAAAGAGGGCGTGTCGCAGAGGGCGACGCCCTGATTGTTATTGGCCAACTCTGGACACCTGCTCCGCCCACCTGCAAGCGAGGGCAAAGGTCAAACAATGGCAGCCAGGCACAGCGGGGAGCGATCGGGAAAAGCGTGGGTGGGAATGGAGGCTGGCCATGCTGGAAGTGCAAAAGTGAAATATTTCAACATCTGAAATGTTGCGGACGTGAAGTAAAAAGCTGGCACTATGTGAAATAACAAAAAAAAACCTCCAATATGCATGAAAATATAAAACTTTGGGGGGCTTCAGTGAACCCCATCTCCTAACATGACTCTGGACCCACCACCTCACACTACGATGTTGGTACAGAGCGTGTTTTTGCCATATTACCCCCAATAAGCCTGCAAAAATTGCATATTTGAGAGGTCAACTATTTGCACACGCTCAATAAACAAAACAATAAACTTGATTTTATAGGGACAAGGTGTATGCACAAAGGGTATTGCACCCGACTTCAGACAATGTATTAGACAAGAAAAATTATCAAAACAAATCTACTGTCTTAATTTATTTGTTTTGGTGTTTGAAATTCATTTGAGAACGTGACTTAAAGTCAGGATTTTTTATCATTTTTTGTTCGGCTGTCTTAATTTATTTGTTTTGGTGTTTGAAATGTATTGGAGAACATGACTTAAAGTCAGGATTTCTTTTTTTTTTTCCCACGATGGAGTGTAAAAGAATTATTTTCAATGTTCAGATGGAGTACATCCCCCATAAAATATGTTTATTTCTATTCTATAGTTTTTGTCGCTTGAGCAGTCTCACACAATAGTCACATTATCTACACATCTAAGTGTTTGTGTGTTCATTACAACCAGAGGGGAATACAATTCTACGCATAAATGGTAAGGATTAGCATTTCTATGCTTTTTTTTCCAGCATGGCCCCTTAATTAATACTGACATATGCAATATGTGCCTGCTTGCCAGCTGCAAGCCTGTGTGTGTGTGTGTGTGTGTGTGTGTGTGTGTGTGTGTGTGCTAATGAGGAGGAACTGATAGAGATGATTGGCAGCTCGGCACAGACGTCTACACGGCGCACAACCGGGCGG
Organism: Fistularia commersonii; assembly: GCF_037954325.1. NCBI lineage: Eukaryota > Metazoa > Chordata > Actinopteri > Syngnathiformes > Fistulariidae > Fistularia > Fistularia commersonii. The sequence goes on from NC_141315.1 coordinate 6,955,444, forward strand.
TGCTGGTGCGCACACACACACACAAACACACACACACACACACACACATACACGCGTGTGTGTGCGTGTGTGCAAACATACATCGGTGCATGTGCTCATTCGCATTTTGCCAGGCAGCACGCGTTTCCGCTCGTCTCCTAGGGAACTGAAAGGTCATTCGGGAAACTCATAGGTAATCAGAGATTGTTTCAGTCTCGCCTGATGTCTCACACACACACACACACACACACACACACACATCACAGAGAAACCCTTGTTAATTTGCATGCACACATTTCAACCTGTCTGAAGAAGGGTGACCTTGTTGTTTTTTTTTTTTTTGCCAAGTCCTAGTGGTCAGTGACTCACACTCTCACACAGAGATTCACACACATACACAAACACACACACACATGCGCACAGCCACACACACACGGGCATAAACAGCAATCAGCGGCAGTGCAAATGGAACGTGCACAAGCTTCCACTTCGTGATGCTAGAGGTGAAGACTGCAGGGGCCGCCAGGGCATGATATGCATACAGTAATTGAACGATACACGAATCCACACACACTTTCCACAGACGTTTCTCAAAGGTGTATCTCATGCAAATGCAAGTCACGAGCGCGATGTGCAATGGGACCACATCTTGACACAAGATGCCTGTCCGTGCGCGCTTCCCTGCCGAGTGAAGAAGCTCCGACCTGTCGGGATTAGTTTCACAAATGACCCGTTCGGATGTCGTTGAGTCGGACGCGGTTGTGACAAAACCCTCCCTCCAGAAAAAAAACGCAAGTAAGGTTTTTTTCACGTCATGTATGTAACAAGCAACTGGCTTGATCCACAAACTTGTGCGGTTTATTTCGGATGGCCTGAGGGTACAAGTCCCCCTCCCATAAAACCTGCTTTTGTGAGTATGTGATTCATGCTAGCAGCTTGTTTTGGTTTGATTTGGCTTAGCGCTGCTTTTTTTTTTTTTTTCTTTTTTTTTTGCTTTTCCACTGCCGACAGTAGTTTTTGGTAACAAGTTATTTTTGCAGTACGAGCTCTGCTAGGGTGGTCGGCACGCTGAGGGGATGCATGCTGTACATTTTGTACTTTACACGTAGTGCTAAGTTGTAAATCTTTGACCGCTGCGATCGCAAAGCCCAAGATCGCCGAGATGGCGGTAGTGACTTGGGACTTTTTCGCATGGTTTGCCACGAGGGTGACCCTGAAACGCTAGCAAGCCTGCCCAGCTTCTTATATATTCAAACCTGCTCATACCTGGTATTAACATGCAGTCAGAATGACAATATTTAAAGTCTGACTGAACCGCTGAACAGTGAATACATTTTCGTCTCCGTGTTTAAACCTCTCGGTTTAGAGGGAATAAGGATTTAGCGACAATATGAGAAATCACTTTGGCTTAGATGATGCGTGTCGTGGCGCCCTTAAATGAATTTTAAAAAGGGGAATATTTGTCCAGAAGACAAAAAAAAAAAGACAAAACGTCCTTGTGATCCGTATGGGTTTCAATTACTCGACAACGACTGCAATCAAAAACAGAAAGAGGGATTGTATTTAATCCAATGGTTCACGGTTGAATTATTTTAAATCGGGTTTGAATAGTGAGGGGTGGTCACCATAGTTACCTTTCCCATTGGACGGAGAAGAACAGTCCTCTTCAGTGACATCATTTCCCTTGAGAAACAGAAAAGGTTAATAAAAGCCGAAGATTAACAGATTGAGTTTCATTAGAAATGTCAAATCACTGACGGATCGCAGATACCTCCGAGTCCTGCTCTTCCACAACCACTGAGTAGTTTTGGTCATTTGGTTCATTGGAAAATTCCTGAGCAGAGGGAAAGAGACAAATTGTAATAAGAAGCAGGGGAAAAAAATAATCTCCGTCCATCTATCCATCACGTCGGTCCATCCTCACCCCGTCCTGCTGTGAAGATCCTCGGCTCTCCATGGGCGTGTCCCGGTGCTCCTCCCCTTCCGCATCTCCCCCCTCGTCCCCCCCGGGTTCGCCTTCTGCCCCGGCCAGGTAGGACCCTGACATGGAGGACATGGTGTCAGTGCTGATGTGGGAGTGCTGCGAGTGGGACGAGGCCATGGACATCACCGACTGGGCCAGGCTGCTGCTCACTGGGTCTGGCAGACAGACGGAGACACACAACATGGTCCGACCCGAAAGACTGAGCATTTCCTGTTTGTGCGCGAGGTAACATTTCTGCCATTTTGTGAAAAAAAAAACAAAAAAACCATCACCCCCAAAAAAACGGATTATGAACATTTGCAGTCTATTTCAATATTTTTTTTCAAACACGGGTGTCACACTAAGGAAGTCAAAGCCTCTTTCAGTAACTGGCGCTGGCATTTGGCACACTTACAGCAGCTGAAATTAATTTTGGCCTTTTGGACAAAAAAAAAAAAAAAAACGAGAGGGCTAATTACCAAATATTTTCTGACGCTGCAAGCATTTATTTATTTCTTTTTCTTTTTTTTTTCCATATCGCAGCTGTTTCCGCTCTGAGAGGAACTCGGAGAAGGAGAGGAAGGAGAGACAGAGGAGGAACTACAAATAGAAAAAAGATGCAGTTTTGCTTCAATCCGGGGGGTATATCTCTGGATCTATGCAAGCAATTATTAAAATGGAAATTGTCCTCTTCAGGATGTCTTCATCTTTTACTCTTGATTTTGTTTGAGCAACATTTTGATGATTGCCTAAAATTAAAACTGAACGTCATCATGGTCACGGTTGTATCTGCCAAGACCATGTTGCCTTTTCTCAGTGATGATTCATGTTTTGTGTAGCCGTCCCTGAAGAAATCCGGCCGTGAAAATGCGGCTTTAAATCCAAAACAACATCTTTGTTACGGATAAAATGTTGACATCCGATTAGGAAGCCAAGCACTGACTTCGCTCCAATACACGGAGGATTTCTCCAGCTTGTGTTTCGCCCTAAAACCGGAAAGTCACGTCCAACAGGCGGGACTTCGGTTCACACTTTTCTGGATTCCGCACACGTCCAGGAGATCATGTCCAACATCTGAACTGCTCCTGGATTTTAAAAGTCTTTGCAAGCGACCATCCACACTCAAGCCAGCGAATGGCGACAGAAGATCGCGTGATTCAAAGAATCAGAAACCGAATCAGATGTGATATAAAACATCTGATCCAGTCTAATGTGTGTATACAGGACTGTTTCAGAAAATTTGAATATTGTGATAAAGTTCTTTATCTTCTGTAATGCAATTACAAAAACAAAAAAATCATACATTCTGGATTCATTACAAATCAACTGAAATATTGCAAGCCTTTTATTATTTCAATATTGCTGATTATGGCTTACATCTTAAAGAAAACTCAAAAATCCAATCTAAAAATATTAGAATATCATGAAAAAGTAATTTTTGTTTTTTTAATTGCATTACAGAAGATAAAGACCTTTATCACAATATTCTAATTTTTGAGACAGTCCTCTATATTCAGTCCAGATTTTCCGGTGTGCAAATATCTGCATGAAACCCTCCACGTGGGCACTCCGATGAGCGAAATGCAAACCATACCAGTATTCGACTAATCAAATTGGTGACACAAAATGGAAATCTGGGGCTGCTCAAAGATGAACTCTGCAGAGTAGACTGAAACGTTTTCATGCTACTGTGCACTAAGCATTTCTTTCCAGCTGCAATAACAGTCCGCTCCGGTTGCTTTGTGCCAGGAAGACCATCCAGCAGATTTCCCATTACATCTGATCCAGTGGCACCGGAGTAAATCGCTGAGGTGGCGCCGACTCATTATTTATTGACGTTAAAATGCTCCCTGAACTGCGTTTATCATCACTGCTCTGCCTGAAATTTTCTACATATATATATATTTGATGACGGTAAAACATTTCAAAGCAAGACCAGTCTATTACCAGGCAACGCGTCATGTACATATCACAAAAGCATGTATAAGTGAAAAGAGGTAAACGGGAGAATTATAAGGAAGACGGGGTAAAAAATTGGCTTGCAATGAAACAAAATGCCATGATTCATTGACCGGTTAGTGTTTAGCGCTGCGATCGAGCCCAATCCGAAAAAAAAAAAAAGCCTCCTCAACCTCTGGAAGCGCTTCTATCTGAACAGAGAGAATATGGGTGGAGGTCAATAACCCAGAAGCTAAATTTAGAACCCGGCTGCTGCAGTTGAAATGCAGTGGGAGTCCGGCCTTCGCTCTCTGTCGGGTTAGTAGTTTAAGTCTGAGGCGGAGGCTGGTGGTGGTGGTGGGGGTTGATGTGCGGGAATAATGTCAGGGTGAAAGGCTCGGGGAGAAATCGCATCAATGCATGTTCTCACAAAGTCGAAAGTGTGTGTGTGTGTGTGTGTGTGTGTGTGTGTGTGTGTGTACCTTCGGGGGAAGTGATGGTGGAGGAGAGGGGCGTGCCAGTGCAGGATGACTGGTCGATGGCTCCAGACGAAGACAGAGTCAGATTCTCGCTGTCTGGAGTGACTCCGCACTGTGGAGCCGGCAATACCACAGTGAGAAAGGAGCTAACAACACACAACGCAAACCTTCAAAGCAACATACAAACACACACACACGCACCTCCTGCTGATCCACAGCCAGTTTGTGGCGACAGGCCTCCATTTCACTGCAAGACTTTTCATCCTCCTCCTCGGGAAGCACGGAGGAATTCTGGGAAAGCGACCTAAAATAAACAGCGAGGACAAGCTAGCTTAAGACGAAAATAACACGAGCGAGGTTTCGAAACAGAAATGAAAAGGCCCATTCGACGTAAACAAAGAGTTGGGTAAACAACGAGTCCGTGGAGAATGTGCTTGGATATTATCGCATGTTCTACGTTTTGAAAAAAATGGAGCAAACGCATTAATCTTCATATTTTCCCTCCAGAGCGTGGAGGGAAATATTCAAATGATTAAATCAACGGGTGGAAAAAAAACAATTTTATATCATGTGGAGCCACTTCTCAAGTGCGACCAGGACGGCAGCAGATGCTTACCGTCTGAACTGTGGTTGAACCAGTTTCGTCCGATTTCAAACCAATCGGGCCCTGACAGAAAATGCGTTTGGGTCTTTTTGTGGATGAAAAAGGAGGAGGCGAAGTAAATATGCTGAAAATGTAGTGCTTGAAAACTTCTATATCAAAAGATTTGGAACTGCGACGAGTCCCAGGGGGTGCTGTGACGGACGTGACCTCAAAGTGGTTTCTTCTGAATTCTCAGGGAGAGTAAACAAACATTTAGCGCATGTTGGTATCGAGGGGAAAACGTTCAAAAGCTCATTTTTCCGCGCAAATACGGAAGACGACATGAGCTCCGGTGCGGACAATCGGTCATGCCACGAATAAAGGACAAGCCGATTGATCCGTCTCAGGCGAGGGAATCGACTAATTCCATTTTAATCGATCGTCCGTGAGGGACGGGCGAAATTACTGAGGGGAAAACACGATTAGCTCATTCGTTCGTTAATTTGACTGAATTAGCGAAGAGTTGTTAAAAACAAAATCGAGAAGGAGCCCGTCAGATGGATGCAGGTGGTGAAATTGGGAAAATTTGAGATGCAGAAAAAAAAAAAAACACGACGCAACAAGCATGTCCGATACACGCGGATGTTCAGCGGACTCACTTGGATCCGCTCTTCTTGAGTTTGAGTCCCTGACTGGAGTTGGAGTGGTCTAGAGGGGAGAGGGAGCGGGCCGCCGCCGGGTGAGGTTCGCTGCTGTAAGGAGGCAGCGCTCCTGAGACGTGACTGGGGCCGGAGTGGAGAGGAGGCGCCGCCGAGGAGGTGTTCAAGGGGCCGTTCAGCGCTTCCAGGAGGGACACCGCCTCGTACCCCGGGGGGATGTGCTCGGACGCCTGCGGACACGGACAATCACGTCAGACGCCTTGCATTTTTTTGCGTCTTTGTTTTGCTTCTTTCCCCGCAGTACCGAGTGCTCCTCCGAGTCCGAGGTCTGTGACGTGATGACGGGGTTGAAGTTGCTGGGCGACAAAGGGCTGAGCTTCTTCCTCATGGCTCGGATCTGCAGCAGAGCTCTGAAGGCTGAAATCGAAACAAGATGATATTAAACGCAGGTACTTGAATTCAACGGCGTAAAAATTACGAGTCGATGCCGGCGGGAGACTCACGCAGTCTGCAGATGGGGCAGCAGTTGGCCTGGTAACGCAGTGTGTCTGCGCAGGCGTTGCAGAGACACAGGTGTCTGCAAGGCAGGATGAGTGTGTCTCGCACGTCCGACAGACACACCACGCACTCCGCGCTGTTATCGCTGATCTCGTCGTCCGCAACCTGGCGGGAAGCAAAAAAGAAAAAGAAAAGACACCCACGTATTGCGGAGAAACTTTCATTTCAAGACGGAGTCAGGTTGCGAAGACATTAAGTGTGTCGTCTGATGTGAAGATCAAATGTGATAATCTGTCACTTCGGATTAACCTTTGATTCTTGGCTATTGTATTTGTTCTCGATCCCGTAGATCTCCTGCAGCAGATAACTCACTCCGTCCACCTGGGAACACGGTAGCAAAAGATAAAGGCGGCGGCGAGCGAAGGACCAAGCGTCAATTTTCAAACGGGAACCAAAAAAAAAAAAAAGGCAAGAGAGGAGAGGAAGATCTGAAGTACTCACCACCTGTTTCTGCTTCAGAGGCTTCACACAGTAGCTGCCGTCCATGTGCTGTCGAGGGAAAAACAGTTAGACGCGACAAGTCTGGACCTATTCTGCGACGGAGGAACGATTGCGACCGATGCTTTGTGACACATCATCGAACTGTGATATGGAGCTGCAGCTTTCTTATAATTAATTTATTTAATCTTAAATTGAGATTTGTCGAGCAGAACTCAATTAGCAGCATCCTGTTGCATTTACCAAGAAAAAAAATAAACATCAAGAAAGTGACAGGGATAAGAATCCAAAAAAAATAATTCTGTTAAAAGCTGATATTTTACTTTTAAAATGCCACATCGTTGATGCATTTAAACAAAAGAGGAATTAAATTAATCGTAACGGCAGAGACATACTAATAGCCCATATATGGTGTTTATTTATAAATGGTATTGTCAAGACTGAGAGGTGGTATCTATATATGCATCAATATTTTTAAAGATGGGCGTCTGAACAGAATGATTTTCGGTCTTTTTTTAAAATCTCATTTTACCAAATCCTGAACAGCATACAACAACATCCACTTCAAATGGTGCAACACACATTTTCTGAATTAACCTTTCCTCTGACATTTCTGAAATGTTAAGAATCCATAAAATACATAACATATCGAGCTAGAGATAGGATTCACCATCGTGTCGGGATTTTGAATGCGGGACTCCATATTCATGAACGCACCTAAAAACATATGAACCCAACAGAGTAGCTTATTCACGGCTTATGTTTGAAATCTCATATCAGCTTTCATCACACATACAAATTGTAGCGCATAAAAAGCACATTTAATTCAATTTAATTCAAAAGAGTTATTATAGTCTTAACTTTACTTATAAATATAATCCATGTGAGTCCAATTTAAAAAATTGTCTAAGTTTGGATATGAAATCCTCCATTTTGAAAGTGAGGAGAGGAAAAAATATATGGATGGCTGCACTTGACTTGCTAACTCTGGCTTGCTGTCACTGAATTCTGCAGCCGAGGAACCGCAAGAAGAGTTCCTGGAATCACGAGCGCCCCCTAACGTGAGGCCGGAGAACTGCATGCCTCACTTAGTGGCTCTTTGCAGCCGTTTTATGATCACTCAGCATAGGAAACTAGTAACACACATACAGTTGTTGAAAAAAAACACTTTACATTGGAAATGTAGTTCATATAGCAAACATGTTTGAACATTTTAAAGAGAGACTGCAGTACGGTCTTCATGCTGAGCATGCCAACAGTCAGCTGTCATTGCACAATCTACATTGAGGTTCAACAGTCTCTTCTCAGTATTTGAAAAGTAAATGTGAAAATCCAGAGATTTTGAATAAAAAGCAATCTAAAGCGGCTGAAATTAAATAGAAACATACTTTTATAGTGCAAAATGCTGATAAATATAACCATTTAATCCTTTTTTCATTTTACATTTTTTTCTTTCCAAGCTTGGCAAGTGAGGCACGGACCTCTTCTGCCTCCCCCAACTGCACGTCACTGGTTGCAGATATACTTCAATATCCACAGAGAATTTTTTGGATTGAGAAGAAGAAGAGTTTTACACTTATTGTATCTTATTAAGCCTGGTAATTTCAATTGGCAGACGAGCACTGAAACCTAGTACTGACGTCCGATCTCTCTGCGACTGATACGGGGGGAAAAAAAACACCTTCCCACTTACTTTCTCAAATGTTGCCAGCAGTATATGAGAGTGGCCCAAGTGCTCTGTGGGCAGAAGAGAGTGGATGCAGTTTTTATTTTATTTCATTTTAAATTTTTTTTAACCGTCACTCGACTTTTACATCAAACCATCAGCGCAGTAAAAAGAAACTGACCTTCGCCCTCGTCCACCACAGCCTGCACCACCATGGGGAACACCTCCTTGTCCATGTCGAACAGCAACTGAGGGGAGAATTCAGAAAGGGGCAATCTATCTGTTTCGGCCCTGTGAAGGTGTTTCTGAAAGCACGGCAGCCTCACACACACACACACACACACACACACACACACATGCACAAACAAACACGCGCGCATGTACCTCATCGTCAGCCCACTCGCTGAGGTTGACGGTGTGTGAGGGTAGGCAGAATTGCTGGAAAACGCCCCTCTTGAAGTGAACCGTCTCTGACTGCAGAGAGCTGTCCTGGGGAAGATACCTGCAGCGGAAACACACACACACACACACACACACACACACACACACACACACACACAAAGAGTTACACGCAGCAGCATACATATCTTGACAACAGATCAGGGAAGTCAGAACTGGTAATACCTGCTGCGGATCTGACGTGGATGATTCAGCAGTTACAGATTCAATAGGAAATTATTGTGAAAAGGTTAATCAGATTATTCTGTGTATTTACTGTTTAAATATAAATAAATTCATAATGAATACATTCAAATGCCTGGATTTTTTTCTTATCTTATTTTATTGTCTCCTACTGCAGAATGTTCATTGACACTATATAAATGGAGGAAGAATTTACACAGGAGTTTTAAAATGAATATGGGCAGCAATGTATAACGCAATAGACAATTTGTGCAGAAATGTCCTTCGACCCGCATGATTGCAGAATCGTTGTCGGAGAAATAACACAACGTTCTAATGAAGGTTTGACTTTTAACCGTTTCGCCGATAGAAAATAACACGCTTGGTTCAATTCATGGAAACCAGAGAAGAAGACATTGTAATTACTCAATTGTTAGCGTAAATGTCAACTAAAACAAAATGGAAAAAGCAAGCTTTGCTTACACCGGCACTCCGTTGTGAAACTCCTCGATGGCCTGGTAGTAGATGGTGATGGCCACCTGCGTGTCGGCGTCGAAAGTGAATTCCACGTTGTAGCAGGCCCTGTTCTTGCTCGCCGCCTCGTCGCCCGGCAGCTTCAGGTCCTCGCTGCATCTGTTTTCGCGGAAACGGGAACGCGGTCTAAGCTCAGGATGCCTCCTTGACCCTTTAGCATCATTTTTGACACTGGTAGAATTTGTCCTGATTGTGTGAAAGCTTTGGAGCATTTAGAGAGATTCTAAAAATCTAAACGACTTCCACTCAGGCAGCCTTTCAGCTTTGGAAACCATGACAACATCACTACCTCGTTTTTTTTCGATCAACTCAATGGCCCCACGTTTTCTTTTCTACTTTTGTGAACGGTGGACTCAAAGACGGCACGCTTCCCCTTTCGATTTCTAAGCTTTGTGGCGCTCAAGGACTAAATGTTATTTTCACCCTTATCACAATTTCAAATACTGAAACATTTGAAATATTTAAAAAAAAAAAACGATACATCATTTTCCCTTTTTTTTTACTTTTACCAATCTGCTTTTTAACCTTTTCTGCTTTCTTTGACATTTCAGCCTGCGGTTCATTTCACATACGCCGTGCAGGAAATGCTTTCGGACGGTTTATTTTTATCCGGCATGTAATTCAGTGTTCTATATAAAAAATAAAAAAAAAATGTTTCCTTGAGAGTGCCCGCGGAAAATTAAAATTCAGGTTAAGGAATCTTGCATGATTTGACGCCGTCCTACGAATTAGCCATTGCAGGCCGGTTCCTTAAAAATAGCCCAGCAGATGTAAAATTAGACAACAGGGCTGTAATGAGGGGTTGTGTGTGTGACTGGAGATGGATAGAAGCTCGTACCGTACAAGCCGCAGCGTGTCCTTGCGGATGTTTATAAGGCTTCGTAACGTCTTTACTGGTTCCTGAGGCGGAGGGGCTGCATATGGGAACTGCAAGCAAAAACAAACAAACAACCCCAGATATTACAGATGTAAAATACATGCTATGAGACGCGGGAGCAGCGGCGTTCCGCTTCCCCTCAAACCGCCCCGACATTCCTCTCGCCACCGCGGGGAATTCGGGCCCGCGTGACGAACACGGCTGCTCCCGGTTTAACCTTAACCCGGGCGGCTTTTCCGTCGGTTATCACGCCAGTTGCCGACGCGCCAAAATGAATAAAAAGAAAAAATCCACTCAGCTCGTGTCTTTTTCCCGGGGACGAGGGGGGCTGACATTTCGGAGGTGGCATGTCGGGCGCATATCTGCACGCAGGCTGGGGACGGCTAGTGTGCGGGAGAGCTCAGGATCAAACAGAGCGGATCAGATGGGGTCATTTTACAGCATGGGGAGAATTTTGCGCTTTTTTTTTTTTTTCCGGGACTCGCTCTTGCGACTGAACTCCTCCCGTTGAATTAAACTTTACAAAGCCCGTTCTTACATCTACAAGCGACCTTTTCACTTGACCTGGGCTGCAGTTCACCTCTCAGCATTTTTTTTTCTGTGTGTGTGTGTGTGTGTGTGTGTGTGTTTGAAGCCAGAAGTTGCTGACTTAGCACGACGACAGCCAAGGTAGTTTGAGGACCTCTGGAGGAGAAACATACAGGATGTGGTCGGATACCTCCGACTACAACCCCTCATCTGTGTGTTTGTGTGGCTGTGAATGGCACCGTGTTCAGTGCTATTACACATCTGGGCCCAGCAGGAGTCACGCCTGTAAACCACACAAACAAACACACGCGGGGTAGCAGATGCTGAAGAGCGCCATTCATCGGGCAACATACAGACCAACAGTGTAGGTCTTCTGGCACATTAGAAAAAGGCGAAACATCCAGGGGCCATTAAAAGTGCCTGTATTTCAAAACATATTTTTTTAAGGTCCTGAACTCCAATATAAAGACTCACAATTCCCACGATAGTCGTACTAACCGGTTGGCCTTTTTGAAGCATTTTAAATTCAATATAACCTATTTCTCATCACAAAAAAGGCAACTAGTAAAAACATTTTTTTTATGGCCCGCTTTTAGATACATTTATTTTTTGCTCAATTAAAATTACTGAATTGCTTTTTTATAATCGCATTTGATTTTGATTTCTCCCGACCTCTATTCTCCCCGACTCTTGAGTTACTGCGCTAAATTGATAAGGTTACTGGTTGATTGCTCCAATAAATATGAAACTTAAATACAAATCACGTATTCAGTAATTAAACGGACGGGCCTCATGGACGCAGATGCGTTCTGTTAAGAAAAAAAAAAAAAGCAATTTCAGAAATCAATTTTGGATACACCAGGGCTTCTGGCAAGTGTTATTGAAAAATCTCTAAATATAGCCCGTCCATTATCATATTTGTCAGGCTGTGCAGGAGAACCAAGAGCACAACGGGGTTGGGTTTATGATTCCACGGCACCATCTGCTCCGAAACCACCAATATTATATAATGCTGGTGGAGCTTCGCACACATATTCAGAGGGGAGAGAGAGAGAAGAAAAAAAAAACAAAAAAACGCCATTACCAGCTGAATTTGGGTACCCACGGGAGGATTAAACACACCCACGTATATGCGAGAAAAACTGCACTCCTAATTTTACCCGGGGTCTAGACAGAAAGGTCAGTGCGAGGGAGATAACGCGCTTCCTCAAGAAGCCGCCGCTCAGACAGCGAGAATTTTCCCCCCTTGTCTCTCCACGCCGGAACTCTTCAAGATCCCCGGCTCTGGTTCGTTTCAGCTTTCGGGGTTCGTGACGATGAGAAGGAGCGGCACACCCTCCAGAGGCCCCCTTCGCTCGACAGTCTCCCTCTGAATGTCATTTCGATTTCTTTTAATTAGCTCGACGGGATGAGACGTTTAAATAATTTTCAATCAGCGTCAGCGTGACAGACTGGTAATTGCCACCGCGGGAGTCGCCAACCTCTGCACAAACATCGGCTTCTTTCTGATGGCAAAGAGACGGCAGCGCTTTTAAACACTTTTAAACTCAGCGCTTTTGAACGAGTTGCTGTTGTGATCAAATAAGTTGTTGGTTTTTTTTTTGGTTCTAATTTATGGAAGTCTAAAGTTCAGTTAATCAAGATTAATTTTGAATTAATCTGAGATTATAGGCAAGATCTCTGAGGAAAATTAGTTAATTCTGACCCCAATCTTTTTGTATTATGTCACTTATTGAGTAAAATGACCAGGCAGTTGAGGTTCCAAGTAAAGAGATGAGGCCTTTTCTTAATTTTTGCAGAATCTGGTAGGTTTTCAAAACCTTTTTTTATATTTTGAAGTAACCAAGCAGAGAATTCATCCAAAATTTAAATATACATTGTTTTTCTTGACTTTTGGAAGCCTGACTTTAATCAATCCAGATTAGTCTGAATTAATCTGCAATTCAATACAAGATTTCTGGGGAAAATGTCAGACCCTTGAGTTTATTCTGACTCCAATTTCTTTGTATTATGTCATTTTTCCCATAGAAATAAATTTGCTATCGGTTTGGTACTGGTGCTAGAAATCTATGCATCATTTGTTTAGCTGTCAGCTCAAAAGCAGAGTTAGCTTGAGGAAAAGATTGCAATTTTGTGCTCAAATAAGTATTCCCATTCCCCATTCAGACTGGGGATAGTCTCAAAATATGATGCAACAAAATAAAAAGTTCACACAACAGTGCATTGGTTCACACATTTGTAACAAAAAAGACAGGTTTGCTTGGTTTTTTTTTTGTTTTTTTTTTTTTTTTTGAAGTCTGCTTCAATCCAGATTTCTAAGGAACATTTCTGATGTGAGTATAATATTCTTAAAGGCAAGAATACTCACAGCTACTGGCCTGGTCCCGAGGAAGTTAAGGTCCGTGTTCTCCCCGAACAGGTAACCCTCCGGATGGGTGGAGTCAAACTTCTCTCCACCCATGATGAAATGACTGGCAAAGTAACTCCCTGCAAAAGCAGAGAATTACACTTGTAAGGGCATGTAGGGCCACCCCATATATGTCATAAATATTATGATATATATGTTTATAATATATTGCTTTAAAACCTGTTAAAAACTCACAATATGTCAGGACTTCATGCATTGAAAAAAAAAATCTATTTCAAATTAATGCACTGACATTTTCAGTAAAGATGGAATTTTTAAAAAAAAATGTTGCTGGACAATCAGATCAAGAGTAAATTAACTCTGGACGCCTCCAGTCGATACTTCATTTCCGATTTTTTTTTTTTTGGACCAATTGAAATGGTAAATTGCAAATGTGGAGGTTTGATTACCAGGCATCATATACTTTCTCGGGAATGATTCACAGAGTACAATAGTTGATATAATTGCTTTTCCTGCTGCTTTTCTTTTTTTCACTTGCCACAAGGAGACATCTTTCACCCTGAGTGACACTCTGCTTGAGATTTTACAGGGAGGCTTATTCTACTCCTATTTTTTTTTTTTTTTTTTGCTCCATTTTACTTCAAACCTTTCCCCATCCGCGACATCACCAGCATAAAACATTTACATTTCCCTTAAATATTTGAACCATTTAGCAAATACTAGCATCTATAGAGGCCCACAAAAAAAGAAACTAAGAGGAGCTTGATCTCAAACATCACAAGGAAGTTAGTGGAGGCTGCAGATATTCCTGCGAGGAGTAAATATGATGAAACAGGTGTGGATCAGTTCCTTGTCCACATAGGAATTCCCTGTCGTATTTTTTTCTTTTTTGCCTCATTTATCATTCAGGAAGCCAGAACCAGAACCAGGTTCTATGCGCATTTGAGCCGCTCAGCTGTGGATCCTGCCGGTAAGTGGAAGCGCCCGACCTCACATTGGAAGTTATAGAGTATGAAGTGCAATAATATACAAAACGCCGACCGAAACCGCGTCTGAGTGAATGGTTGACAGATTTCAACCGGTGTTAGACAGAGCGGCACGGACTGCGAGGGCCTCCTGAGACCTTTCGACAAATGATGGCAGCTCTGGAGGAGTGCTGGGGAAAAGTCGATTTGCATGAAAGTGAAGACCGTAGGGGCCGTTTCGGGGGGGGCGTTCACACATCTAAGATGCGGCCGTTAAAGAACTGGGTGTCTCCCCTCCAAAGATCAGCCTGGTTTGTCAAGAACTTAACCCACTCACTTGCGCTTTGCTTTGTGATATCATCTATATGTCCTCATGTCACACACGCCGGGGTGTGGTTTTCCGCAATGTGAAATCTCTGTTGATGGGATCACAAACATCGCCGTCGGTCCGCAGCTTGTTTGCATGTTTACCATGACTTTAAGGTGACGACGGCAGCGCTAAGTAGACGTTCTGCCATTTTAATCACATGGTGTAGTAACACCATAAGACTGTAATAGTAGTCTACAATCTTATAAATACATGCCGATTGTGTATCTGCAGGGGAAGACCGCTCGTCTGGAATCATCTGTCTGCATTAGACTTGTGTGATGCTGCAGAAGATGACAGTTTGGAACCCTACAAATCATGACCTACAAAAAAAAAAAAAAAAACCTCCTATAAAAATCTTTTTTTTTTCTCTGTCGTCTTGGTTGTATTTACAGCAGGTAGGAGAGACGAGAGCCAGGCTCAGAAGTTTTTGTCACCAGATCCCAGTGGTAGGAACTGGGGCTGACAGATCGGTTTCACCGGGCGCCACCATTACCACTTTCCACCCCTCCCACAACCACCAGCACCCACCCAACTCCTCCGGGCTGCAGCCGAAGCTGCCGTATCATAAACCCATGCAGTTTAATGCAGTCCAAATGTGGTGAGAGAGGTTCTACCTGCAGAACTATATCACAGATGTTACTGTGTCATCAGCACCTCATTGCACATCTGAATGAAATCCATTTTGGCCTCTCCTCGATGGAATTAAAGAAACAATTGCAGTTTATTGTCACATTCATGGAAAGAAACTAAAAGCTAAAAAAAAGGAGCTGAAAACCCCTCCACAGCCAGAAAATGTCATAAATGATGATGGTTAACAAGATATGTTGAAAAATACACAGGGCTCAGTTTGAGGGTGTGGACTGGTGGGCTGGGTTTACCTTGATATTTTGTGCAACAACCCAATTTCCTAATACCTTTGGTAGATTGAATGCAGCAGCCAAAGCCTCACTAATAGTAGCTCTGCTGAAGTAACACAAGTACAATTTGAATGAAATACCTTAAGACAAAAAAAAGCATATCTTTATATCACTAAACCGCATATCTGGTGTTGGGAGAATCTAAATAATGAAAAAGCCTTTGGACAAGGCAGCTAAAAATAACCAACCGTTTTGATAATGAATAAATTATCCAGAAAAAAAATACAAAGCTTCTTGAAAAAATTTATGATTTTACTTCCACTCATGAATTTTTTTTCCCTTGTCTAACCTTTTTCGAGCCAAAAGACCCTTTACTTAAAATTGAAAACAGTGATTGTTGCAGTTTTGCTTTTAAAATTTAAAGACCCTACTTGACTCCCGCAGAGGAAGCTTCTCCACAACCGACGGTGATGCCAGCCCTTTTTATTTATTGCCATTCTCCTGAGGATCATCATGACTTATTTATCTCACAGGCAGAGCGAGGCAGTCATGATGCCACCAGTCCGGAGCCCGAGATGGGGTTGATGGGGTGTCGGGGTACTTGGGGGGGGGGGGGGGGGGAGGAGGGGAGTTGCAGCTTCAGCTTTGATTTTCATTAAAATAGAGGAGAAAAATATAATATCTGGATCATATGAACGTGTGGAAAGTCAGCTGTGAGTCACATTGCACAGAGCAAAAAAAATACTCTTGGGTTTCTGCGAGTGGGGGGCACTATTGTGTCAACTAAACAATGCAATGTGGGAATGAATTACAATAAATTCTGACAATCTAGATATATTTATTTAAAAGCCTATTCTCAACGCCTCATAATTGACACAGCAGGGGTTCTCTCTCTTTCCCTCTATCTCTCTACAGGTACAGAAGTCCAGAAATTCCCTGCAGGCCTGCCAGCAGATGAGGTGTGATGTTTTTTTTTTTTTTTTTTTTTTTTTTAAGGTGATGGTTGTTCCCCTTATGTGCACGACATAAATAATCCGTGGAGGACCCCGCAACCCTGCGACCCCCCCCCCCCCCTTCCCTCCTCCACAACATCCCCCCGTCCGGGTCTGACCTGTTGTTCGGCGACTTACCAGATTTCGGCGGATAACGGTACACCGAATTGGACGGGATGTCCACTTCTTCCACGCCGATGTTCTGCCTGCTGGTGAAGGCTCCCATTTCCAGTCAAAAATAAAAGCGCCACCACTTTCAGGTTCGCCTGGGCCGCCGCGTCTTTCTCCTTTTTTTTTATTTCCTATCATTTAATCCGCTCCGCGCCGCCCCGTCCATTCCTCCCGGGTCCGAGCGCCGCCGTGAATGTGACCGTCCCGGGGATTAGTAGTTGTTCTCTGGCTGTTTATCCCCCCCACCACCCCTCCTCCTCCTCCTCCTCCTCCCGCCCCGCACCGCCCCGCACCTCCACCCCGCACCGCCCTTCCAACCGTCTCCAGTCAACAGTGCGGGTTCGTTTTTGTTGTTTTTTTTTTTTTTTTGTTTAGTTTTGTAGTCCGATCGGTGACAGACAGGAGGGGAGGTGGCGGCCGGGGGGTGGGGGTCTCTCCGCGGCTACTTCACGGACCACTTTGTGGCGTTCAAGCGTCGGCGGACGCGGCCGGTGATGGGCATGGATCTCCCGGTGCTTGTCGTTGCTGGATCCTGTCAAAGAGCTTTGTGGCTCCCCATGACGTCAGCCGGGCACAAATCCGGACCGTGTTTTTTTTTTTTTTTTTTTTTTTTTTGCGCAGTCCTCCCCTCGCCAGCTAGCGTCTCCCGACCCGCTTCATAACGTGACCTCCCTACTACGCCAAAGCCGTTGAAGCAGCGTTGACTGCAGTGCAGGGAGGACCGAGGGGGGGGAGCCACACATGAGCAGTTAAAGGCTCAACAATTAATTAAATATTATAAATACTTTTGAATACCAAACGATAAATATTACTGTTTTGTTTTATTTATTTATTTCTGCGACAATTAAAAAAAACACACAAAAGTTACGAGCCGCACCTGAAGCAACATCAGGGCCGCTGATGTTTCGTAGTTTTTGTAAGTAAGCCGCTGATTCCTTATTATGGTCGCGGTCTTTTAATAGGACTACATAGAACAAAAGGCAGAACTGCGGTTCCACCATTACTGCGCAGCCTCCCTGCCGACAGGGGGCAGTGTAGCGGAAATGCCGGAGGAGCGCGAGCGACCCGATAGCCAATCAGAGGAGGCCACCGCGGGCGCAAAGAAAAGGCGAGCAGGAAAGGAAGCTCGGTTGCCGCCATTTCACGTGCGAGAAACGCGGTGTGGTCGTCCGTTGCAGCGGGAGAACAATTGAAATTCTGTTTGAATTCGATTTTATTTCGGCAGCTGAAAGTTGAAGAACCCTCGGTAACCGTCGAGCTAAACGGTAGAGCCTTCGGTGTTTTTCTGTTGAATTGGCCCTGTGTGTCACTGTGAGAAAATGAGTTACGGTAGGCCGCCGCCAGACGTTGAGGGAATGACCTCCCTCAAAGTGGACAACCTAACTTACCGAACTTCGCCGGAGACTCTCCGCCGGGTTTTCGAGAAGTACGGACGCGTGGGCGACGTGTATATTCCCCGGGACAGGTACACCAAGGAGAGCCGCGGCTTCGCCTTTGTGCGTTTCCTCGACAAGCGGGACGCCGAAGACGCCATGGACGCGATGGACGGCGCGCTGCTCGATGGGCGGGAGCTTCGAGTGCAGATGGCCCGCTATGGACGACCACCGGACTCTATGTACAGCCGGAGAGGAGCCCCACCACGCAGATATGGAGGGTACGAACATAAAATCAAGATGAAATTATTCAGTAATCGGATAGGCGAATACTTCTTATCCAACTGTTTCGTAATTTATGTGCTAACGACAACGTGTTTCCCCGCGTTGTTAGCTAGCTATCAGTTAGCATAACGTTTGCCGTAACCGAGTACACACTGCTTGGCGTGTTTTTAAGATGAATCTCTTGCCTTTGCAGCCGCTCCGTGAGCCCCCGTCGCCGCAGACGCAGCCGTAGCCGCTCCAGGAGCCGGAGTCGTTCGCGCTCCAGGAGCCGCCATCATTACAGCCGCTCCAGGTCCCGCTCCTACTCCCGGTCCAGGTCCCGGTCCCTGTCCAAGTCCAAATCCAAGTCCAGAACCCCCAGGCGAAGCAAGTCAAAGACACCCTCCAGATCCGTCTCCCACTCGAGGTCCAAGTCAAGGAGCAGAACTCCGGCTTCCAACAGAGGGTCCAGGTCCAGATCCAAATCCAAGAGCCGACCCAAATCTCCAGTGGACAACGGAGCAGAGTCTTAATCCAAAGTTGGAGACGACATGATGGTATTCTGGGGCTTGGGGGGATCATAATTAGCAGATGATATTCAGAGCAGGATTCTGCTGTCTTGATTTAGTTTGATCAATACAAGACACCAAGTTTGCAGAATCATGTATCTTAGTAAAGTAAAGAGTAGAGCTTACCATGGTGTGTATGCTTTATATTCATGCAGCCCATTTAAAGCACACACATAAAGAGTATGATCTACAGTTGCATCTATATATTAAATTGGGGTGGTGTGGGTATGTATGGGTGGGGGGTGGCTGGGATATGTCACTCAAATCGTTCACCTAAATGTGGAATTCTTTCCTCCAAGCTGCGGAGTCCTGTTTGCAAAGAGAGGAGGAGGAGATGGGGGTGTGGCAGTATGAGAGCAGTTAGTGTGTGACCCGCCCATGTGA
Organism: Fistularia commersonii; assembly: GCF_037954325.1. NCBI lineage: Eukaryota > Metazoa > Chordata > Actinopteri > Syngnathiformes > Fistulariidae > Fistularia > Fistularia commersonii. The sequence goes on from NC_141315.1 coordinate 6,974,580, forward strand.
CCTGCCTGTTGCTGAGAGCGATGGCAGTTGCTAAGGAGCAGGTCACCAAGGCAACAGTGGTTGCTATGGAGCAGGCCGTCATGGCGGTGGTTCGGGCTGTCAGTTGGTGTATGAGGTGGTGTGGTGAGGTACGTTCACGGGGACCACAGGCAGATACTGAGTGCTGTTCCCGCCTCTCACAAAGGGAACGGACCCCAAGGTTTGTTTTTTAAATATGGCCGAGTGCTATTTGGATATTTGTTTTGGGGGGAGTGTGGGACCAAGGAAGGTGTACAAACAAATCTGTACATTGCTTTAAATGGTAGGGTGGACACAGTCCCTTTTTAAGCATTAACAGGAAGTTTAGATGTACAATTAATTGAGGCCAGGTCTTGATTCAACTCGTAGTTTTACTCTTGTCAACTGTGTCCTGTCTTTCTTTTCAGATCTCAGATGATTGAGCCTTTGCCGACGAAGCCAGGAAGAGTCTCACAATGAGCAAGTGGACTCCGCAAATACCACTGAATGCAGACTTAAAGGTTATTTGGAACTTGGTCTAAAATGTTTTAAGTGTTTGGATTTATTTTCCCACACAAATTCCATAATTAGAATGTGGTCATTGTTTGTAAAGTTGAGCATATTAAAAGGGATTTGTCAAAGTTTCTTCCCAAATTTAATTTGTTTTTGTAATGGCCTCTGAATTTGTACTTGTTAATAAATTCTTTTTGAATGAACGTAAATTTCTTTTAGTGAAATCACTTGTCAAACAATTCTTTCCAGAGGGGATTTGGAAAAGTTTTAACTTGCAGAGTTGGTGTTGACAAAAAGGGGGTGTTGGACGTTGAAAGCCTTCACCGCTACAATAAACTATAAATCACTCTATTGGAAACAAAAACAACACGCTGTACATTAACATGAGATCAAAGCGGAAACATCGGCATTGTATAATTTGTGACTTTAATCCAGCAGCATAGCATTTTCCTTTCTGTCAATTCTTTCTGTCCGGTTAAAGTTGCTCCCTATGACTCTAACCCTCTTTCTTGTGTATCTTTTGTGCACTAGGCGCAGTTGTGTAGCAGTTGAGTAATGCTGGTTAGCTGTTAAGATGCGGTGCAGTGCGGTGGTGACATGGTGTGGCGTGTTGCGGTGCAGAGTGCCCGGCGCTGTTCCGGGGCTCGACCCTCCGCTGCTGTTTGCCGGTTTGTAAGATCACAGGTGTGGCAGATCATCCATCCTCTGTCTTGTGACCTCTTCCCCCTCATGTGTTGTGCAGATTCTTTACCTCCCCTGTTCCTCCTCTTTGGTTCACCCACTGTTAACTGGTTTTTGCTCGCTTTTTGAAACTGGGTCTGTCGTGACCCAGTAAAGGGTTGAAAGGAAAGTGCAGTTCTGGCTGTTTAATGACTCATCTATTTGTATTGCATTCCTCTGTGAACCTCTCAAATGTCTTGTAATTGCTTCAGGTGAATGCTAAATAAACATCTCTGTCGTACATGCGTCTTGTACAAGTTGTCATTTTCAGCACCTTCGCTTCGTATTTGAACAGCGTGGAACCGTGTTTTAACCTGAGGCAGCTGAGTAATAGATGTACTCTGGTTTGGTAAAAAGCCGAGTGTTGGCTGTTGGAAGAAAGGAATGTGCTTGAATTCAAATAGACTATTTCTGTGTACCTACTTTAACAGACATTGAGAAGAGGTGTTTCGTCATTCGTAAGTCCATTCTCTGCCATCATAGTGAAAATATTGAGATTGTGCAAATACTTGAAATTCGGTCTACAATGTTTCTTATGAAATAATACAGTGTAAATGGAACAAGGAAAAGCAGAATACAATGTCAGGTAAAATGCCAGGTTGTATTTGATCCGCCATTCTGGGGCTGGTGGTCGATTGTCTTGGGAAGGACCTAAGTACATTCACTTGGCCTGCACTCTGGCCAGGAGGCCTGGTTCCATGAGGCTGGACACAAATCCTTTCTCTCCTCCATAACAACTTTGTAGTGCAGACTGTGAGGTAAACAAGTATAAACCGAAATAGCAAGCAATATGCTTTTGCATCCCTTATTAAAGGATTTTCTAAAAGCGACTTTGTCAAGAGACAGGTGGTGTCATTGCAGATTTTATTAGAATTCACACCCTGAGCCCCATTCAAAGCTAAATTCATATTTGCTTAAATTGGAGTTATTTGGATTCATTGTGCTACCTGAGTGCCTTGGTGGAACACACGGTTCCCGTGGGCTGCCGCGGGTATGAGGATGTCACTGCGAGGAAACGTGTAGCGATAATCGGCGGGGGCTGCGTCCCCCCCTCTTGCCCGGCGGTAAACCCTGCTTGACTTCATCACCCGCACGCGTTCTGTCACGTCTCATCTCCGTCCGCGGCTCATGCCGGTAAACTGTCCCACTCCATCCCCCCACCCGTGGGATTAACAGAACTCGGAGAGCCGAGCACGTTGCAGCGAACCGTGCCGCCTGACCAGTCTCTGCCCCAGGGGGACTCAAGGGGAGAGGGGGCGTGGCTTCAACGGCAGGGGCGTGGGTGACGTATGTGACGTAGTGAGCCGTTTGCGCATGCGCTGTCATCTGGTAAACACTGCGCCGGTACCGTTGACGTCCGGCGGGGGTTACCGGCGGCGGTGGCTATGCCCGGCGGCGAGTGAGAGGGGAAAGAAAAGCCCGAAGTCGAGCTGCGTCTTCCAGGAACGGAGTAGGAGGAGGAGAGGACTCGAATGAGCCATGGCTCTGGCTTTCGTGCTGTTAGCCATCATTTTCACGCTGCTCGCCATTGTGGTGGCGACGTCGCTGTTGAACGGCTCGCCGCCCCCCGCCGACTTCATCGGTGCGAGCGGGCGCTTTGGCGGCGGTGCGGCGGGAGGGGAGGGCCGGTCTGCGGCCAAACATAACGGACATGTGCCGGAGAGGAAAAAGACGGAGGACGAGGTGGAGGAAGAGGAGGTGACGAAAGAGCCGGCGGGGGCTTCGGACGACTGGGGGGAGCTAAGCGGAAGCTCCCATGATCACTGGGACGTGGTGAAGTCTGTGCAGTCGGTGAGTGTTCGTCCTTTACCGGCGGCGGAAACGGCGTCTAATGACGTCGTAGCCTTTTAATCTGTTTACCCGCCGTCCCGGAGAAACACCGGGTTCGTTTTCACGTTTCAATTAAGGGGTGAAATCCTTCCCGGGAAAAATGTGACTCTTTTCGAGCAGTGGTTTTCCTTTCTACGGGAACCCAGTTGGGTCAAAATTCACCGAGCGACCCTGCTGTGTATTTGTGAACGATTGCTTTTCGAGCTCTGCATAAACTTTAACATTTAGATCTGTCTTATTGATGTTTTTATAGCTCACAACTTTTGTTATCAGCTCACCTGTATGCTGAGCAGACGTTGAATCGGTTGTACCAGCAATAACTTTGATTCCTTTACAGTGCCACTATGTATTATTGTATTTTTTTTTTTGTTTGCTTTATATGGTTTTAGAGATTTTCAGTCCAGTTTGAGCTAATTCACAAGCAGTTTAATTTCTTTTCATTTCATTGGATTGTTACAGCGGAAGAAAAACACTGTCAGACACTAAAAACAAGTATAAACATTTCAATAGTGTTTTTCATTCTTTGTTATAAATGTGTAAAACTGCACCATCTAAGTCCGATAAGGAAAATCTGGGATGTGCTACAGGGTCCTTGCGTCCTGCCACCCGACCCCGTTTGGATTTGTTTAATTTTTCAGGCAAACAAGCAGGTGTGCAAACATCAATTGCCATCAAATCAAATCTTTGTACTTAAGACCTTAAAACACTTGATAGCCTTAACCTTGACAATTTATATCTTATTGTATTTCTTATTCTCCCTCCTTCCTACTATTATCTATTATTGTTATGTTTTTACTTGAAACTCTGGCACAACAATTTCCTTTGGGATAAATAAAGTTGTTCTCATTCTCATTCTCATGAAAATCAAAAGAAAAACAAAACTCCCGAAACCCTGATGCACATTAACTCCAACTAAAATTAACAGAATGAATCCCCGTCTGTCTCTCCCCCGGTCTTTCTAGTTGGCTCACTCGCTTTTATTTGCTTTTCACAAGCAAGAGACACTGATTGTTGGAATAAACATGAGCTGTAAAAACAAGGCGGGGCCTTTGCTCTTCCAGATACAGAGCCAGAGAATAATACATTTGTGAAATTCACATGCCATCCCCCTCCCCCCCCTTTTTTTTTTTAAAAATGATGCTGTCATAGGAGACACTCCTTACAAATAAATATTGACCCTCCATCCTAATGAGAGGTAGTTATATGAGCTTTGTCTTATTTTGATATTATTGAGCTTTCAGAAAGTATCCTTATTTAAGTAAATGTGTGACCTTTGACCTTTCAAACCATGTATTTAATTCAATACTTTTGTTAAATTGATTTTTGGAATGTGATAGCTGAATATTGTGTTTATTTTGATGTTTTTGCATGACTTATCTTGTAATTTCATTTGGCATCACAAGTAAATTTACCATTTCTTAACTGATATCTAGATATTTCCATTAAGTTTTTGCCACGATTTATGATTTTTTTCAACTTCTAGTCTTCTATTCTAGTTTAGTTGATCTGTAGCTCTTGTTCCCTGTGATTTGAAACGAAATCCAATATATTTGCTGAAGATAAAAGGGAATGAGCAGAAATGCGAATAGAATTAGCAGAAGGCCTGCCAGATATTACGATAGTGCCTGGCTCTGTTCAGATCAAATCACTATGTCTGTGTTTTTGGTCAGTTAATAAACATGGAAAAGGCAACACAGTTTGATTCATTCGGTCTAAACCCCCACCACGCCCCGGAGTCATGGATGGGCACTAAACAGTGCTAAATTTTTGGCTAAAGGTTCATCAGAAGAGGTGACAGACAAAGGTAAAACTAGGTTATATTATTCAGGGTTAATTATCAAACAACCCCGCAGATACTCAGAGACACCATTTAAATGTGAATGTTCTGAAGGGAAGTCGGTGTGAAATGAATCGCCCTTCTTCTGACCGCTCAACAGGAGGAGGAACATCCTCACACTCACACTGAGGATCTGCCAACCCCAGTGGATCACTCCACCTCCGCCGCCGGCCTGTCTGCTCCCAGGCCCGAGTCCAGAAACGCAAGCCTAGACTCATCATCCGAGGCCTTGTCGGGGAGGGGTCAGAGGTCATTCATTGGGCTCTCTGATAAGGAGCTTCTAAAGTGTGCTTTCTCTTTCCCTCAGACCGAAGGAGCCACAGAGAGTCCGGATAGCAATGGTGAGCACTCTGATGATTTCCGTCCTTACATAATCTAAATCTCTTGCCAAAAATCACTCAAAATGGATTCATGAACTAAAATCGTCGTTCGATTTTTTTTTTTATCGCATCTCGTAGCAGTCAGCAGTGCTGTTAGAGTTCACAGTTATCACTGCCACTGTTTTTGTGTTGACTTTTGTTAATAAACAAACATTATTTATTGCAGCTATGAGATTTTTTTTTTCTAATTTCTTGCAAAATGCAAGAGCTTAACATTTTGCTGCATCTCTGTGAACCAAGAGCAACTCCTGAAGAAATATTTATTTCAATCACTGCGTTTATTTTCTTAAAAAGGTCTCAGGCCCTTCCTAATGAAACTCTTGTTTAATTCCAGAAAACAAGGTGGAGTCGAACGCTAACAATTCCTTGAACTACATCCCCGGAAAGGCGCGGTCCCACCACATGGAGATGATGATGTCCAAAGAGGAGCTGGAGGAGGAGCAGAGGTGAGATGTCTTAGATCACTTTTCTTTACACCGTGTTCTAGTTGAACACTCGGTTTAAAAACGCACCTAGCCCTGACATGTTTAATCAATATTCGTCCACCTAACTCGTAACCACGGCAACCAGGTAGAGCACAGCTGTCAAAGTCCACATACCCGAGAAGCTAATGAATAGTGGGGAAAAGTGCCGCCGGTGCTGTTTTTGACACGTTTCCTTCGATCTGACCGGAGGGGGGAAGAGCAATCCTGATGAAGAGGAAGCGGCAGAGGAAGGATAAAATTAGACGAAAAAAAAAAAAGAAAAGCGACTTTTGCTCACTTGGAGTTTACACAGTTCACGTAGTTTGGCTGTAGACGGCAAAAACACACACCTGCTGGCAAACGGACAATAATATGGCATTTTCCAATATCATTATATAACAATATGGAAATGGAAATTCCATGTACTATATAATCTCAATAAGATATAATTGCGACCAAAAAAAAGATACTGATTCTCTCCAACTTTTCCAAGTGTAACTCCTCATTCAGAGTGTTTAGTCAGTGTTTATCATCATATGTACCGTCTGGAAACATGTTTCCCTAAACAAAGATATTCTTACTTTGCCATCCACTGTGAAGCAAAGTAGGTAGGAAAAAAAAAACCATTAAACAATGATTATAATAAGCATTCATTTGTTGCTCTTTGTGAGGTTGATATTAATGTATTATATATTATATTTTATATACATTATATTATCTATTCTTTGATGTGAAAATTTAATGATTGATACAGGGTACTATTTACTAATTATTTCATACAATTATTTTCCCTTTTTTTAAGCCATGAAATGTATTCAGTGCATGATAAAGTGGCAGGTAATTGACCTGTCGCAATTTTCGTTCTTAGAAAATAAAACTCCACAGGATATTAGAGCAAGGCTATATTTCACATGTGTCAATATGTTGTCCGACCGTCACACCTACTCAGCGATTATCTCTAACTTATGTCCATCCCTTTCTCCTCCCTTCTGCTCCTCCTACTCGTCCCAAGGCTGCTTCACGTGTGGCCCTGTGGTGCCGCCGTCTCTCCTCAGGGCTTTCCGCATTTAGCCGCGGTTTCAGCCCTCATCCTCGGTCCAGACCTGGCCGCTGCCAGGCGGAGGATGAATGACACGAGCCTCAAGAGGCGGCAAAAAGTAAAATCGGCAGTAGAGCCCGACTAACGCCAGCTTTTTTGGGGGCGGGTTAGAGAAAGATGGGCGTTAAAATGGAAAAAAAAAAATTGTCTATCAACAAATCAGCTCATATTTGAACTGATGTAATCATACTTAAGCTAATTTCGTCACATGATTTATCAGATTAAAATGAGCGTTTTGACTTCAAGGCATATGTTGTGTTGAATTAGATATAATATTTATATATACGTCATCTGGAAATGGGTGATATTGTTTTTCGGTAATGCAGTTTCCCTGCACAGACGTTTCCGCGGGATAAACAAACTACGGCTTTATCTTTCCGTAGAGTCACTTTCAGCCCTCGAGTTGAACCCCCGACCAATTTATTTTTCTCGGCCTTATCACCCCCCAAGTGGCCTTTCGGCGTTTGGTGTGTCTGCTGCGACAGGACCCAACACACTGCCCTGGCACTGCGCGTTGAACGTGTGACTCTCGGGTGTCAGGGACAGGTGGCCCATCTGCTCTTCTACCCGGGTGTTGATTGTGTCACTGCTCGCCACCTCTTGACAGGACGGGTGTTAGTTAGTTAATCCTCTGAGGAAGCTTCTCCAGTCTGCCGCTAGGGGATGTGTGTATGTGTGTATGTGTGTGTGTGTGTGTGTGTGTGTGTGTGTGTGTGTGTGTGTGTGTGTGTGTGTGTGTCTGAGTGACCCGAGGCCTTACAGTGCAAACCTTGAGGCTCATGGACCCAAAATACCTCAGGAAGTAAGCGGATAATTGTGTGTGTGTGTGGGTGGGTGTGTGTGTGTGCAAGTGTGTGTGTTCAACAGTTTGCTTTAAATACAGAGTAGAAAAATATTTTTGTTCTATCATTTCTGCTATATAATAATCAATTATTATATGCGTCTCACTTTTAAATCTGAAGTCCCATCACATTTAGTAACATTATTTCTGCATTGTCAGCGAGTAGTGTGTAATTTAGAAGCGTAATCGCTGTAAACTCTTTAGTTTTGTTTATTGCTAACGAACCTTTTGCGTTTTTTCTCAACGTTTAGTCCATATTTTCCGATTTTGAAAAAATGCCCGAGCCTCTTTGAACACATCTTGTTTAAATTTTTCAATGAAATCGTCGCCTTCTTAAAATAGTTGTCTAAGTCAGTTTTCAGAAAACGCAAAATACTGAGCCATATGTTGATTTAAAGAGTTGATTTGGGAAAAAAAAATGACAGGCACTTATTTTGAGAAAGCGTTATGTGATTCGGGGCTGTCTACCCAGGATCGCCTGAGGGGGACGCCAAAGATCAAGTTTGATATGCGTTTGTTAATAAGCAAGCAAAGTCACAAAAGTCAGTTGTCAAGACAAAAAGTCTAGCAATTCCTTTATTTCCTCGCAGTCTATCACAGAATATTGTGGTCTTTGTATTTTCCAATTTCATTTACTTTCTGATTTTGTCTTTTTTTTTTGCAAACATGTCGTTTTACATCATCCCTTGGTTATATTTAATGCAGCTTTTTGGATTACATCATCTGATTCTGATAAAATCTCAAAATACCATTTTCAGTGTTTTGAAGAATAAATTTAGAAAAAATACAGGAAACCTTTTTCCATTCATTTTGAATTAGAAAGTGAAAAAGACCACGTTAATCCTTGCACTGCATCAGAACAAGCTGATTATGAAGCCCTGACTGTTTGCTGAGGGAGGGATGTTATCAGACTCTTCACATATCCATGATTGCTGAGCTGTATCAGCTTTTATGCAATTAATGTTTAATGGGCGGCATGCAGGGCTTGTCAGCAATTTCAAAACTTGAAAAATTCTGATATTAAAAAGTATATAAAGTCATACACTGGTGGCAAAATCACAGGTTATCATCACCAGCAATGAAACCTTTCCCGTCAAAAGTGGCAAATCAAGTCCTCCCCAACTCTTTGAACTCATTCCTCAAGTTTCCTTCAAAAAGAAAAAGAAATCTTGTTAAAAACCTCTCCCCGTTCTCTCCCCAGGGTGCAGCGTGAGCAGCTGGCAGCCATCTTCCAGCTGCTGAAGGACAACACGGAGACGTTCGGGGAGGTTTCCGAGGGGGACATGGAGGAGCAGCTCAGACTCTACTCCATCTGACTCCCGTCTTTGACTGTCACGCGTTGCTGGACAGGCGCGCCCCCACCCCCACCCCCCGCCCGCCTTACCCGTGAGCGCCACCCGAAGGACAGTTTCCCCGGACCCGACTCCTCGTTGGTGTTTTTAAAACCTCCAGCAATCCGGGCCCCGCTCTGCGAAATTCGAAATACTGTCATGTCCTGATGTTTTCACTGCCGTGTCGTCCGGTGGTCGTTCACACCAAAGCAGCAGTTTTTTTTTTTTTTCTCCGTTTGTTATTTTTTTTCTAGCTATTCCATCAGACTATAAGGACCATGAGGGACTGTTATTTCTTTTAGTTTTATATTTGAAAAAAAAAAAATATTTATGACTCAAGATTTTTTTTTTTAACTTTATTATCAATGAATCCTGTCAGTCTTGTCAGTTTACATTTGTCCAATAAACCAAGTTGCAGTACATGGCACTGTGGAAATGTGTGTGTGTGTGTGTGTGTGTGTGTGTGTGTGTGTGTGTGTGTGTTTGTGTGTGTGTGAGTGAAGTAAGAGAGGAGATAGCAATTGAGTATATCATTTATCAGTAACAATCCAGAAGCCCTGCCCAACAGCATGTAGCCACCAGGTGTCAAATACTCACTGTGGGTTTTCCGACATGGCTCGAGTTCCAGGTATAAAAGCAGCAGACTTGTCCTGTCGTTCGAGAGGAAAAGACTCGACACGTTTGGAATGGCCCTTCATATCACCCGGATTTTCTCTTGGCTCCTGGCGATATCAGCCGGGATTTTGATTTTTCTTATATTGAAAGACAACTTTTCAATTAACATAAGGTCAGTTGCATTTGCAGGGAAATATTGGGATGTAAAAGACAAATTCTATCGTCATGTGAAATGTCTGTCAGTGCCTTGTGTCACATTTGTGCTTTTTTTTTTTTTTTTCTTCCTAACTTAATCTCCAAATCAGCTGGGCTACCCTCACAGGGAAGTACTCGGATGTGTTCCTTGAGAGAGGCCCTAACCTCTCCCATCGCAGATGGTCCGCGTCCAAAACAACCGCCGCCTCCAACATGGTAACTCGCATCAAAAACACACACTCGGCGAAGGTGAGCACCGTGACAAGCTTCAACGGCGGTGAGAGCCGCACCGAGGAGACGCCCATGCCCCTTTTATCCATCAACTCCTTCAAGAAACTCCCCGTTTGGGATTTCGAGGACGTCTACAACCAGGATGCTCCGCTCAGACAGAATGTAAGCCTGCCGCTATGAGACTGAACTAAATGAATTGGTGATGGGCGACGATGCTTCTGTTTGTCTTTGGTGGGACCCGCTGGGAGCTGTTTGCCTTCCTCTGAGGCTTTTTGGTTGTATTAACCGTGCAATTTGGTTTGTCCTTTGGACCCGCCGCCCGTCATCGCAGTCGGGTTGCACAGGTTGCAACTCCTCCCAATAAAACTCTTCTTGAAGACATGTGACACCATTATTATTTATCCCATGGTTATGACATTTTTTTTAGAGCATATTTGAACAGAGTTGTTGGAGATTCAACATTGGTATTTTTCTCATGATTTTCAAAATAAAGTTTATTTTCCAAATTTTTAAAATAAGGCCACTTCCAAGGTCTCAAAATGAGAAAATTGGCAGTGAATCGCAGAAAATCTCTATTTGCATGTGTAAGGTGATTCATTTTCCTTTTTTTTTCTTTTACATTTTCCCCAATAATTTTAAATATTTGTTTTTTAACAGATACAGCTAAATCAATCCATCTCCGAGCTTTTTTTATGATAATTTTTGGAAATCACTTTGCAAGTTGCACAATGACCCTCTAATCGAAAACTCCTGTTTGGGGTCAGCTGTTGAGATGGTCCTGGTTGAATGAGAATAAAAGGGGGGAGCTGTTTTATTTGACAAATGAATTTAATTTTTTTCAGACCTGTGCCGAATCTCTCCGTAATTCCAATGACGAGGGTTTCAGGAAGGCTTTCCTTCCCAACATCCGTCTGTTTCTGCACAAAAACAACATCAACATGAGCGAGTGGAACCGACTCTCCCACTTCAACAATCCTTTTGGATTCATGCAATATAAGTACGACGGTATGTGTGTGTGTGTGTGTGTGTGTGTGTGTGTGTGTGTGAGTGAGAGCGTGTGTGTGTGTGTGTGTGAGTGGGGGGGTCAATGGGATAGAGCACGAGTTGAATACTGTGCAACCAAATTTGAGATGTTCAGTATAAAAACAAAAAGGGTAGCAGTATATAAGATATAGTGTAAAGTCCACATTAGGTTGCCTTTTGGGAAAATACAGATTTTGTTCACAGTGTTGTGAGCAATGAATATAGATATAGATACAGAAGAAATAAAACAAGAACAAATATAGGGATTTATTGTTCTATTAGATTCAACCATATTACACAGTTTTCCATGTGTATTAATCTCAATTTAACTTCGGCTCAGAATAAAATCCTTGGACAACAATGCCTGCAAAAAATGTAAAACTGCATTTTAGAATTAAATAGCATTTTTGATTTTTTTTTTTTTCATTTCTATCAAATTATTTCATTCAGCAATCTCAGAATTTTCAGCACAGTAATTACATCAGGGTTTTAAATGATATGATGTGAGAGGGTGTCAAAGGTCAGGTCACTAGATCTGTGCCGAATTGATACGCCATTAAATTCCTAAATATACGCCCTTCTGCCAGACAACACCTGATCAAAGCTGAAACGATAGAACTACCAATGAATAGCATGTCCACATTTCTTATTTAATTTTTGAGCGCGGGCCAGCGAAGTATCAAGTAAATTGAACAAAATTAAAATTTGCAATTTGAATATTTACTGATAATACCATTTTTTTTCCTAAATTAGCCATTTTAGCTCGTCTCACGCATGTCTTCATTCAAGACATTTGGGGTGGGAAAAAACATTTTGTGAACAGTGAATACTTTCTCAATACCAAAACGGCTACAATTATAACAAAATGTTCCTTTGTCAACGCACCAATTCATCTTGTCTCTCAATATTTGGCTTGATACAGAAACAAACAGCAAAAACTGAAAGTCAATACACATAAAGTCAATCACAAAGACAGTTTAATGATTAACTGTGAACATACTCAACAGTCTCTGGAGTTAATTGGGTGCATATTTACTGGGTGCATACCATCAACAGCGTTTGTTTAACATGTTCTTAAAGGTAGAATGTTTTACACATTAAAACATTTTTCAGGCTAGGGATCGAAAATCCTCTTGCTTCAGAAAAGATTGCGCCCCAGTCGGGCGAAATCGACGAATTTAGACAAATAGACAAACGGTATTTGAGATGAACGGATGATTTTCCAACAAAAATACTGCAGATTACTTCATTCTACTTAAATGTTAGTTTTACAGAACTGCCTATTGGCAAATAGAGTACCAATCAACTTGTCAGGCTTGCAGATTTCGGGAACGTGAGACTCAAACACCCACCCCGAGGTCTGCAGCAGCTTCCAAGACCTTGACAGCAATTAGATTTCCCATTAAACAACCCATATTTGTTTGAAAAATGTTCTCATTCATGAGTTATACTGCTCAACCTGCACTAACTGGGAGTACAGGAGAAGATCACAGCGATCACTGGATGAGAAGCAGGGGTTCTTTCTGGACCCGTCGCCAGTCGATCGTGGGGACTTATATAGACATCAGAATCAGAATATTTTAATGTTTCCACAGGGGGAAATTGCTTTTTGTTGAAAGCAGCTCCTGCGACAAAGTGGGGAAGAATCAAAAAAAGAACTCTATGTAAAAAAAAAAAGAATAAAATGAATAATAAAAAGAAAACTGTAAAGATCGAAAGGAACAAATCAAAAAAATTTAAAGGTATGTGAAAATATATATAGATGTGTATTTAGAGGTACATGTATATGATTACATGGAGTAATTATGTGTATAAATCAGGGTTGTTGTACAGGAAATCAGTCATTCCACAGAAGACAATTGCACATACGGAGAATTATTATACACAATAACTCTACCAAAAGCCAACTGACCCCGAGAACTGGCAATCACAGAGGAATTATACAGTCTGATGGCTGCCAGCCGTACCACAATTCAGCCTCTCATTTACATGTATTATAGACACATACAAACATTCACCTCATTCTCACATCATATAGACACATAACCATTCATTCTCATGCACATGTACTATAAAAACATATAAATATACCTTTCATTCATTCAATTTATTCACGTCATCCATAAACATACAACTATCCACACTCTCATTCACACATCACATAGAGACGTACAACCATTCACTGTCTCATTCACACATCATAACAATTTAAGGCCTCATAAATGTTGTTGTATGTTTTATAACGTGGCTTTTTTTTTTTTTATTAAAGATGTGATGGCTGCTGTGAAGTTGATCCCGGAGCCCAAGGAGCCGCTCCTCTCCCCAAAACCAGGCAGCAATGGATGCATCCGCTGCGCCGTGGTCGGAACTGCCGGAATCCTCAGCGGCTCAAAAATGGGAAAAGAAATCGACGGGCACGATTATGTGTTTCGGTAAGTAATGAGACGTTGTATGCATAATGACGTTTGTTAGATTGAATGACATAGTGTGCAGATGTTGATACAGCATATCTTAATTGCTGTCTAGTGGAGATAAGCACACTAATTCTGTTTTTGCGCCACCATCATGTGGGTCAACATGGGAGTGGCAGAACGCGGATGTTCATTCATAGCTTCTTGGAGTCGGCCAAAAAGCAATCTCTGTACATTTTAGCTGATTTGGAAAATAGGAAAAACTAAAACTAGAAAAGACCTTAAGACCTTAAGACACTTTACAGTCTTCACTTGTTACTTAAGACACTTCATATACATATATATATTTTAATCTGTTTGTACAATTTTCCACAATTATTTATTATTGTTATTTATTATTGTTATGTTTTTCTTATAACTCTGGCACAACAATTTCCTTTGGGATAAATAAAGTTATTCTTATTCTTATTCTTATTCTTATTCTTATTCTTATTCTTATTCTTCTTAAAAAACATGACAGATGTGTTGTTGATATCCCACAGGTTAAATGTTGATACTGATATTTTTAAGCCATGATGGTGAAATTCCGTTTTTCAAGTAAATTTGCTGATGAAAAACCAGTTACACATTTACATGCATAAACCCCATATTAGAAAATGTAATATTCATCCTCGTTGAACATTTTCAGTTAAAATGATGTTGTTTGTCCCCTCAACTTGAGGCGATGGCTCCGGGTGGATCTTGATGCTGGGTACGAACAGGGCGGCCTCTGTCTCAGGGTGCAAATGGAAGCAGTGCCCAGATGTAGGAGTGGAAATAGTGAGCGTGGCAGAAGTCGTGACCTCCCGAGATGAACAATGAGGAGACCGGATTCATGCTCGGTCTCAAAACTGCCACCTTCGCCAGGTGTGTTTTAGGTAAAACGGCGGGCACAAACAGCCACCCAGAACGAGTAAACGGCCCAACTGTTTGAAACCCAGCAACACGCTGTGACTTGGCCGAGGAACTGAGGTGATTAGAAATCTTGATAATAATAGATATAGCCCTGATGATATACCTGTGGAGGTATGGAAGTGTCTGGGAGAGGCAGCAGTAGACTTTCTAGATTTTTCAGCAGGGTTTATAAGAGTGAGAAGATGCCTGAGGAATGGAGAAGAATGTGATGGTGCCCATTTTTAAGAATAAGGGTGATGAAGAGTGGTGGAAACTTGACTGAGAGCAGAAGTCAGCATTTGTGAACAGCAGTATGGCTTCATGCCCAAAAGGAGTACTACAGATGCAGTATTTGCTTGGAGTATGCTAATAGAGAAGTACTGAGAAGGTCAGAGGGAGCTGCATTGCACTTTTTTAAACCTAGAGAAAGCATATGACAGGGTGCAAAGAGAGGAACTCTGGTATTGTATGAGGAAGTCTAGAGTGGCAGTGAAGTATGTTCGACTGGTGCAGGACATGTATGCTAGCTGTGAGACAGTGCTGACGTGTGCTGTAGGTGAAAACAAAGAAGTTGAAAGTGGAGGTGGGGCATCATCAAGGATCAGCTCTGAGCCCCGTCTAGTTTGCAGTGGTGATGGACAGGCTGAAAGATCAGGTTAGACAGGAATCTCCATGGACCATGATGTTTACAGATGACATTGCGATCTGTAGTGAGAGCAGGGAACAGGTTGAGGAAAATCTCGAGAGGTGGAGGCATGTGCTGGAAAGAAGAGGAGTGAAAGTTAATTGCAGCAAGACAGAGTAAATGTGTGTGAATGAGAGGAACTCAGGTGGAACGGTGAGGCTACAAGGAGTGGAGATCAAGACGTTGGAGGATTTCAAGAACTTAGGGCACATATGAGCAAACTGCGGCCCGTGGGCCACATTCGGCCCGTTGGTCTTTTTAATCGGGCCCGCCAAACATGTCCCAGTTTTATTTAAATATAAAATTTATATTACAGATACCGGCAAACCTTGATCATTTACTTTTCCCCTGCATGCCCACATTTCCCCAAGAGATGGCGTACCTTTTTGGTGCCCTCTTCTTCTCCGTTGAGCTTTTCCCAAAGAACCCTTCTGTAAATATGAGTGCGTCAAAGTAATGAAAAGTGGACAGTGAGTGCCGACTGTTTAATACGAAATGGACAACAAAATATTTTTTCAAAGAAGTCCGATCACAGGCTTGATATGCCAAGAAACTGTTGCGTTTTTTGAGGAGTACAATATCAGCCGTCTTTTTACTACGAAACATGCCAATTACGTTAGTAAGCAGTCAGCGAAAGGGCGGGAAGCTACTGTTGAGAGGTTGGCAGCTAATTTACAGACTCTGCAACATTTTTTCCACCTACAAACCAAGAGTCAAGAATCGACTACCAAGGCAGATTTTTTTGCTGGCATTCAAATTAGCAAAAGCTGGCAAGCCTTTCTCCGATAGCGAGTTTTTGAAAGATTGCATGGTGGAGACAGCAGGTGTTCCGAGTCCGGAAAGCCAAGGCAAATTTGAAAAGATCAGTTTGTCACGCGGGACTGTGACTCGCCCTGTTGAACTGATTGACGGATATATAGCAAGCCAAATAAGCAAAAAGGCAACAATATAAACGACACAGCGCAAATACAACGTTGAGAAGCGTAAACTACCTTGGAGTAAACTTGCCAATGTCCCGACGGATGGATCACAAAATTTAACAGGAAAAAAAACGTTGGGCTGTTGAAAAGAATCCAGGATCAAGTAAAAGATGAAAACCCTGAGCAGGATGTTATTTTCCTTCATTGTATCATCACTGGTTAAGTCTGTCTTGCAGCTTAACCATGTCGTGAATCCAGTCGTAAAATTTGTGAACTTTATCCGCGCAATGGGGCTCCAGCGTCGTCAGTTTATGGCGTTCCTGGAGGAAACTGATGCGGATCATCAGGACTTACTTTACCGCTTTCGCGTCTGACGGTTAAGTTTGGGCAAAATGTTTCAACGCCTGTGGGACCTGAAAGAGGAGATCGGCGCATTTTTCATTAATTCAAATGAAATGTAATTAAATGAATCATTCATTTAATGAAATTTGGAAAACAATTTGTCCAATGAGCCTTGCATATTCATACTTTATTACACGTTACAGGTCAAATCCTGCATGTAATTTATAGTAACACTCCATCCATCTGTAATGGATGCTATTTGGTGTGAGAGGAGGATACAGAGAATAGGGTTAGATGGAGAAGGTTGATTCGCTGGAGTGACCCCTGAAGGGAAAAGCCAAAAGGAAAAGAAAAATAAGATAATAACAGTAATAGAGATTATAAAACAATAATGTAAAAACAACCCAGCAGGGATATTTACCCCATGTGTTTGCATAATTTGACCAGAAATGATCTTAAAACGTGACATCACACTTCATATTTTGTTCTCATTAGATGCATTTTATGGCCCTCATCCTCAAATTCTGGGGCTGAATCCTAATAATCCTGTGTTTTCCTGGTTTTCAGATTTTACGATCGATAAATGCCTTTAAGGTACAGAAACGTGTCACTTGTTTCTACGACAGGATGAACGCGGCCTTGACCAAGGGCTACGAGGAGGACGTGGGGAACCGGACGTCGGTGTACGTCCACACGGCCCACTCCATCACCGCCTCCTTGTACTATTTCAAGAAGTACGGGTACAAGTCGGCCCCTTACGATGAGGTGACGGAACTCGTGGTGCAGTTTTAACGGCATAAAAACCCTCCGTACTTCCTCATCCTCATCTTCATCTGCACAGGGGATCAAATATGTGATGATTCCGGAGGGGATGAGGGATTACCAGTGGCTCCAAGGTCTTCTCAAAGGAGAGAGGGTGACCGCGGGTCCGTACAGAAACGCACGGTAAATCTAAATCGAAATATGTTTATGTTCCTATTCGATGATGATGGTACTAGTTGTATTCCTGAAGTGATCACCCATTCGGTAAGAGAAACACTTTTAATTGAACATCTTAATTGAAAATGTTCAACGGGGATGAATATTACATTTTCTAATTTGGGGTTTATATATGTAAATGTGTAACTGCTTTTTCATCAGCAAATTTACTTGAAAAAAGGAGTCTCGCCATTATGGCTTAAAAATATCAGTATTAACATTTAACTTGTGGAATATCAACAACACTTCTCTCATGTTTTTTTAAGAATAATAAGAATAAGAATAAGAATAAGAATAAAAATAAGAATAAGAATAAGAATAAGAACAACTTTATTTATCCCGAAGGAAATTGTTGTGCCAGAGCTTCAAGTAAAACATAACAATAATAGATAATAGTGGGAAGGAGGGAGAATAAGAAATACAAATAAAAATATATGCATAAATATTATTGTTAAATGTTATCAAACGTTATATGTTATTATAATATGTTATTAATATGTTATTAAAAGTTAATAAATGTTATTGCATAAATCTCCAGTTCCGACCTCAGCATTCTTCTACTGTTATATTCATAATCTCTCAATTTATGTGTCACCATCCATCACACTATCCACGCTATCCTCATCCTTATGTTTCTGCCTCTGGAAGAAAACATTTTAACCCGTTTTATTCGTGTAACTTTAATGGATTTATTTTTTTAATGTTTAGCATCGCTGTTTGTCTGTCGAGTCTCCAGGCCGAGGACGTACTATCAACGGTACAATGAAAGCAGCTTCTACGTTTTGCATCAGGACTTTCTGAGATACAACCGCAACAGGTCCGTTTTTTTTTTTAAATCTCATTAGTCTAGAAATCTTTCATGTCTTTAAGACTATTTTGACAATATTATAAAAAAGTTTATTATAAAAAATATTATAAAAAAGTGGTACTCCAGCAGGACTATTATATGTTGCTCTGGAATCCATGATATACCTAAATATAAATTTTTATTTCCTCTAGGTTCCTGAGGTCTCCTCATTTGAACAACACCTACTGGGCCATCGTGCGGCCGACCAACGGCGCGTTCACGCTCTTGCTGGCGCTGCACGTCTGTGACGTTGTGAGTTGGCTTTTTCATAACTCTTGGGAGAATGAAGTTTAGTTGACAGTCCAAAAGTAAATACATAAATAGAAGAGGACAGTTATTGACACTGCAGGGCACACGTTGGGCAGTGCAACTGGATTTGGTTTCCAGCTCTGTAAGATGCTCAGTATGATATAGAATAAATCATATAATCTTAGAGTACCTAAATTTAATTTAGGGAAGTAGAATAGAGTAGAATGGTTGACAGATTATGAATATAAATCTGACATGAGTAGTGAATACACAAATATGCAGAGCTTTTGTAAAATGTAAATTGTCACCTGAACATTTCTTCTCCATTATTTTCAGTACAAGATAGAAAGAAACTTGTTTCAGCTTTGTGCTAATTGGATTATCTGTCAATACAGTAAAAAGAAAAAATGAAAATTTGCTCATTATATTTTTTTAGACAGATTTTAACCATTTTCACAGTAGCCAGGTACAACAGAAATAATAAAGAAAATTATATATATATATTTTTTTTTTTATATGTGTGCCAGGAATTTATCTTTGAAAACATTTGAGGGCAAGTGCAGTTTGCCGAAAGGTAACCATTATAATGAAGTGTGTGTGTGTGTATGTCTGAACTACAACTCCTTGATGTTGTTCACAGGTAAGCGCATATGGCTTCATGACCGAGGACTACAAGGAGTATTTTAACTACTACTTTGAGAGGGGTGTGAAGACCCGCGTAATTTTCTACGCAAACCACGACTACGTCTTAGAAAAGAATCTGTGGAAAAAATTACATGATAGTAAAATATTGAAACTGTATCAAAGGACGCATTCAGAATCAAGTACGCCAGAGCACTGATCAGCTGGGAATTGCAGTACCATCAAGAACTGGAGTTACTTTATTGGTATTTATCATACACAACTGCATCACACACTTTTTTAAGCAAAAACTTAACTATTAAAACTGACCGAATTGGGTGGTGGCTTTACTTTTTGACAGATTTTGAAAACCAAAGTGTAGGATGTAGAGCAATCGTCTTAAGAACCAAACATTCCTTATTCGATTCCCAACTCCTCCGAGTGTGAAAGAGTGAACGGCAGCCTACTGCTCAAGGTCCTTCTCTGATGGGTTAAATGCAGAGAACCAATTTCCCCACAAGGGATTAATAAAGGATATATTAATTAAATGGTCTTATTTAATGCAAAATCACTCACTCCCAAATGTGGATACTCATTTCATCATGTACATTTTAAACAACTTTTTCTTATTGGTTGTATTTTATGCAGCGCTATATAATGGAAAATTGTTTCTGTGCAATGTAACACTGTGTCCTGGATCATTCTTGTGTTTTATTATTTATTTTTACAGTTTGATGGAGACGCACAGATACCAACTTTAATTGGTACAGATTAACAACATCAGGCGAGATTCTTTCTGTTACACCTCTGTTACACCTCTATTATTTACAATGGTAGAACCGACCGAAAGGTTCTCTTTTATTATTAAATATCAATTTTTACTGGATAAAAGTCTTTGCAGTCCAACTTCAGGACAGAAATCCACCGACATTCATCTGGCGAATAGCACGCACACACATACATACACGACCTTACAAATCTATATTGGCTCATGTAACCCGTGAGTCATGGGTTCTCTTGATTCCAAATCTACTGTCACCAGTAAGTCTTACATCAACTATTAGACAAATGGCACGCCTCCATGTTCTCTCTTCACAAGCATTTCTGTGACAGAAAGAGCTGGAAGGATAAACATTAAATGATGTGAGGTGTTTGAGGACGGCGCACATCTGGAAGTCCGCTGGAATTCAATCCGAGTTTTCATCGTCTGCATCCCAGAAATACCTCCCGGAGAGTGGATATGAGAGAACGTTGCATTTGACCAGAGGCAAGCTCTTCTTCACGCTGTGGTTAAAGGCTACATTCTGGAGATGTTTGGCCCCAAAACTAGGTGGAGAACTGAAGGTTTAGTAGAGCCTGGAGGACGAGGAAGATCCGGTGAGATGGTCCCAGTTGTTGTAAACAGCGTAGGCACTGGACAAGGCCAAACCCACCAGACCCCCACGAGCAACACCCTTCAGACCACCTGCAAACACAAACAAGGTTTCAGAATGATCAGATAAGATTCAAAGCAAAATATGACAACATCTATCTGTTGGATCTTGCCCAAAGGAACATGGCTGATCAGTATAGAGTATAAAACTTATTTGCAGCGTACAAATATTTGTCAACAACAGAGAGGAGGTGATACTTTGAGTGGGATTACAGTGAAAGATTGAAACCCAAACTACCAAAGAAGTTGCAGATAAGCCCTTTTGATTTTTTTCCTTTTTACATACTATGTATGAACATGTTCTGCTTCATTGGAGGCAGTGAATCCCAAATCAGTCCGCCCCCAAGTGGGACAATAGCGCACAGAAACACAATTGCAAATTCTCTAAATCAAATACTGTCAGGCCAATCTCGAGACAAATCCGCAGGAGAGACACCTACTGGATGATTTAAAGAGCATCCCAGTTAGCGTCCCAGCAGCAACGGTGTTGATGTCATCCTCCGCCCCTCTGGCCTTCTCTATTGCCACACCGAAAGCGCTATATAACAAAGCTGCAACGACAAACAGTGATTCAAATGTTGTTCATCTGTTGTGTCTGTTAGTCTAATGAATTAGACTAATGAAAATCTTTACATCGCTGAGGGTGTATGTTATATAACACACCAACAGACTTACCTACAGAGCCCAACGTGTTGGCCCACGAAGCCCCCTGTCTGGTCACCATGTTGAGAATTCTGCAGGGGTGAAAGGTTACATTGTGTGTAAATAAGGAAGTACCTTATGTTGGCAACAGATAACAATCGCTCATCTTTGTGTTCTTCAACGCCACACTCACTGTACGTTGCGAGGTTTGGACCAAGCCATGTCCCTGGTTTCTTTCAGGCCCATCCGAAGACCATTGACAGCTCCAAACGCCGCCCCTGATGACAGGGAGAGAAAGTGTTAGGAGACAACCAAATACTAGCATAGAGAAAACAACTACTACCGGGAAAGTTGATGGAAAGATACATTCAAGTCAACTAAATATTTGGATTTGACACAGCCCCCCCAATTATTTTTTTACATTTCACCTGTCCATCAACAAAATGTGTTGAGTGAGATGGATGCTTGAAACTTACATCTTACAAACACTGAACTTGGATGCAACTTCTGCACACTATATATGCATGAAATCCAAAGTTCATAGCAGAGGAAAAGGAATAGATCTGTTTTTTCAGCAGTTGTAAATATTTTCTACCTGTAATACAGGAGCCTCCGATGGTAAAGAACGCCAGTTCGAACCTTCCTCTCGTTTTACTGGCACCGGTGGGGAGAATGAACTCATCAGTGTCCTTCAACGCAACATTAAAAGTAATTAGCCTCGACAATTCATGGCACCTGAACACCTTACACAAAGTAAACTCTTACCTGGACCAGGTACCGAGGGTCGACATTAAGGTAAGGGGACAGAGGACTCATTCCGGTTACTGAAAGTATATAGAGTTAGAATTGTGAACAAGAAATGTCAGATAGTGATGTAATGTTTCTCAAAGCTACATTGGTATTAGCCGCCGGCACAGCTAGCTTGAAGCTAACTGCGGCAACGCTAGGCGTTTAACTTACACGGGACACCGGCGAGTTCTGTGTTGGAATACTCGGGCGCCCCGCCACCGAACAGACCCCCGAAACTTGCTTTGAGCCCCCCGCTTCCCTGGGAGTTGTTGTCCATGGTCGTAAAAGATCCGGATGATCTACCTGGGAGAAATGTGAAGTCACACAGCCCGAAGCGCTAACTGTGTCGCAAAGCTTGGGATCCGGGGAGACCGAGACAAACACGGAGCTGGGATCCTTCAAATAAACAACAACAATGTAGCCAGAGCGATTTCTGTTGGCGATATCAAGCTCTTTTTCCAAGTAAAAACGGCATTTTAGTTGACTTGCTAGTTCCTCTGCTAATCATGCCCCTGACCTCCACTAGCAGCAGCAGCAGCACGCTCTGCCGTAAAGCGATCTGGGTTGTGACGTCACAAAACGGCTCACGTAATGTGGAAAAATAACTGTTTAATTTTAAATAATGTAGTCTACGGTGTGAAAGTAAGTCTATTTATTATTCCGATATTCTATTTTGTCCCGTTTATTGTTACGTGACGATGGTCAGACGGGCGACACATTGGTTGTGGTAAAGCTCCCAGATCACGGGATTTTACGACACCGCGGCGGATCTGAGATCAGTCTCATTAACTCAAGGACAACACACACACACACACACACACACACACACACACACACACACACACACACACACACACACACACACACACACTTTACCAGTGCTAACTTTAACAAGTAAACGTTAACAAGTAAAGCTAGGCTTATAAGTGATAAAGAGGTAAAGGTAAATAATTAATGGATTTGTCTTTCTTTCTCACATCACATGACTGAATCAGTGTCTTTTAAACTCTCCTTCCTCGTGCTGTCAACCCTGTTACTGGAAGTGATAACAAAATAAAGGGTCCATTCAGGTTTTGTTTTAATTTCTGTTTTAAAGAGAGTATTGTTTCTTCAGCTCAAATTGTGATTTAGCTCCTTTTGTAAAGTAGGTCATCACAAGAGGAAAAATAAATGCCCGAAAAAAGACGCGAAGGCAAAATAATGTGCATTTCATCCTTTCATTCTTTGAGAGTATTCTTTTTAAGTTGCTCAGCACCCAGCTTGTTTCTCAATTATATTTATTTTAAATTATTAATTTTTTTTTTTAAAAAGCGGTCAACCACCTTTTAGGCCTTGAGCCTAAGGTATAAACGTGACAGAATCTCATGACCTCCACCCCCTTAATTTTTTCTCTTCTTTTTTTTAAACAAGTTCTTGCTCATTTTTTGTCAGAATCCCATAATCCACACGGTATTTACACTTCTTTATAAAATGTTGATTTATTGATTTCCGCTATTTAAAATGACATATATATAAACAAACGCGTACTCGTTGCTTGGATTTCACATCAGTGTCATTACCGGTGAGATGCAGTTCCTCCCTTTCACCACTAGAGGGCAGCATCGCGCTGGAAATCACAGGAGCCGTCAGCTGGGGCCAAAAACCTCAGCCGTCCTCCCACACTCCTCTGTCCGGTTATTTATTTGACGCTCGCGGCGGACACATTTGCGATACCCATCTCTCGGAGCGGAGGAGGAGAGCTGCATGTGTTTTTCATTCCACCTGTCGGGCCCCCGAACATCCCACTTCGTAAGGGCCCGACGTGTGTTACCCGTGATGCACCGGGCGGGCAGGGCAGGGCAGGGCCGCACACAAGCACATGTATGTGCTCGTTTGGACGCAGCGCTGGCCGGCCATCTGCTGCCAGTCAAAAGAGACGCAGGCACTGAAGGAATTTAGTGTGTTGAATTTCACGAATAACACTGCATCTTAGTTGGATTCTGTCATTGTGTGTGTATGTGTGTGTGTGTATTCAGAGGGGGCCAAGTGGAGCGATGAAGTTTGCCATTGTCACCCAGTGTGGGTGTTTTCAGACTCTGGCATGATGTGTGAGTTAGTGTTCTCTGTGTTACTGCCCAGTGTGCCCACTGTCTTCCCACAATGCCCCATTCAGCCCTGGGCCTCTCTCTCTCTCTCTCTCTCTCACACACACATTCACTCTCACACTCTTTCTCTCTCTCTCCCACACTCGTTCACTCTCACACACTCTTTCTCTCTCTCTCTCTCTCTCTCTCTCTCCCACGCACGCTCCCAGACCCTGATGCCACCCATTCTGTACCTCGGGGGCTGATCATCCCTCAAATTTGCCAGGGGGTAAAATAGATGTGATGTCATTTTTTTTTTTTTTTTTTTCTCCGATTATCCCCTTTACCCGCAGTTCTTGTTTTCATCCTGTCCCCTCTTCCTCTTTCTTTCTTTCTTTCCCTCCGTCCTTCTTTCTTTCTGTCTCTCTGAGCTCCCAAACACAAAAGACAGAGAGGCCTCGACAGGACCCCAGTGTATGCTGGTTGTCAAGGAGACAAGGAGACAGTGTTGGGTCTTTAAACTGCCTCAGAGGGGTGTGTGGAGTTAGGGGGAGTTGGCCTTATTTACATGGGAAGAGGACAAGGGAGAGAGGGGTTTGAAATACAACTTTTGAGCCGTTCCCTGCAGCTTAGGACTCCTCTGTTATCCAGCTAAAATCATTCCGCTGCTCCATCATCAAATATTTACCAAGTGGAGGAAATCTGGAGCTGTTCATTATGTGGAGAATGCACATGCTTAGCAGTGTAAATCAACCTGTCTTTCTCGCTCTTTCTCCCACACACACACACAAGCACACTTTGATTGTAAGTCCTGGGAGCACTGGGCCCCAGCATTGGCAAATGGTGAGAGCTGACTGCAGAATACATTACGAGATGCTTGAAGAGTGTTTCATACCAGACTGGGAGAACAAGACAAAAGCGGCGACCGAACTTGAGTGGAAAACAGGAAAAACAGAGACAAGCGCACACACCCATCCGAGCACACATGTACCCCCACCCATCCATATCCACACCCTCTTTTATTTTCTCTCTTGCTATGTCAGACCGCTCTCCCCTCTGCTCCTTCCTGTCCAGAGGATTGTCAGCGGCGCTCACATTATGTCCTTTCTCTCTCAGTGATCAGGGGGCTGGGGTTGCGGCCGCAGAGCAGGCTCAACTCCAAGCCTGAAGTTCAATATCACCCCCCCCCCCAACTCCACAATGAAAGCAGGAAGGGCAGGCAGAGGACGAATGAGCCACCCACTGCTGCATTCACCATGGAAAACTCAGTGTTTTCTCTCTTCTGCGTGTGAAACTTGTTTTTAAGGGACTTTTTCTTTTTTTTTTTTGGTAACTTTTTCAAAATCAAGAGTCAGCGGCTCAAAAGACCCCATTTAATTTGGAATAAGCGCTCCATTAGTGCATTGAAAAGCCAAATTAAAACGAATGTTGCTCGATGACACACGTATTAGATTTCTTCAGGGAACGGCTGTGATTTCAGCATAATAGTTCCTTTGCAGATGTTTGAGGGCGAGATTGCACAATCAATTTCCCTTATATTCCCCTGCCATTTAGTGCTCCAAACCTGAACCCCCCCTTTTTCCCCTGTAATACATGTGCATGCCTCTGAGAAACCATGGTGAGCTGGGTGTGTTTTGACCTCTCTTATTACACAAATGTGTGTAATGCCCACTTCAAGGGGGGGGGGTAAAAAAGGGATGGAGAACAAGGGAAGGAACAGCGAAAAAGAGAAGTGAGAAGAAACATGTTTTGGCCTTTTCCCTGCATTTAGTGTGAAGTATCCGCTGGGAGTTTTTGTCGTTAAAAGGTCTTTTGACGACATTACACCCCCCCTCTCCGTATCTTAGCAGTGTTTGGTGATTAGTATGCGGAAAGGAAGCTGATTTACATAATTAAGTGCTACAGAGAAAAAGCAACAAAGTTTGTTAGTTTTACAAAGATGAGTTTAATAGTGTGCTAGATAGCCTTCCAGTATACAAAGAGTTATTCCTGCTCAAAACCCTTAGTTTCACTGTTCAACATATACTTGTTTTTCTTCATTTCTTTTTTTTTTTTAGACACACATATACTTTTTTTTTTTTAAAAAGGGAATCCAAAGCAGCGACAGATACAATTAAAGTGGTTAATAATCACAGAAGTGGTAACAGTTAGTAACCTACACCTGTCACTGAAGAGTAGATTAATGTTGAACTACACTGTTAATTGTCACACTTGTGTACAAAAAGGCACAGGAGGCAAGCAATGCTGATCTGAAAAGGCTCAAGTTAATACAGAAAACATCAGAGACTCCAGTAATTCAGGACATTGAGAAAGTGACAGGGTAACTGGTGACACATGAAAGATAGTTAAAATTCATCAAATTATTCTCCATAATAAGGCATTATGTTCTTATCTGCAAAGGTCATTTAATGTTATTTTCACGTACAAAATAGAATATAAAAATACATTATAAACAGATGTTACGACTCCATGATTTGCTTCGTGTCAAGGCATCCGTTGGTTTTGCGTGTCTGTAGGCTCACAGTCAGAGCTGTACGTGCTCTGGAAAAGGCGGATACACATGCAAATATATGTGGAAGAATTCATTTCAAAACAGAAGAAATTAAAAACAAAAACACAAAATATAACACTGTTCTCTCGAGGCGTCCGAACCTCACATAAATATTTTAGAAATCCTAGCTCAGTGCTGCTGCTTCAATACTGCATTGTAATCTTAATTTAAATGAGCCCGCTTTTGGCACTGGGAATAGGAATTGACTAGGGTTGTAGATGCAAAGCCGTCGGCCGGAGATTTACACGAGGCGGCGTACTTAATCTGCATGAAGCAAATTACATAATTTGTGATGGGCACACAATGCGAGAGTGAGATTTGAGTGTTACATTGTTCCATCGCTCGTGGTTGAAAAGGAAAAAAAAAAGGCACCGCTGTTTAAGCTGATACAATACTGTAGTGTGATAAAGGCATCATTGTGTAAGTCCTCTACATTTAGACAAAGTGCAACCTTCCATCTGTGTGTGTGTGTGTGTCTGCGCTGTAAATGGGCAAAGGCCTCATATGGTACATGTCAGCCCGGATGTTGTCGTGCCAGTATCAGGAAAACACAGACATACTTTGGCATTTTCTATTTCACTCGCCCTTATTTTCCCTCGCCGGGCACCTGCTGCTTCTGAGGTCCACCGCGGCATTTTCCTTAACAGATTGAGGGATACAGAAATCACACTTGCCGTTCAATTGCAATTGATGAAGTACTCCAAGAAAAAAGGTGGCATTTCCATGGACTATTATACACTCAGTTGCCAATTTCTGAGGGACATTTTGATCAATCACGCTTCCCACTCCTTATCAATTTTCTCATATGTTTTCCGCCGTGGCTGCTGTGGCCGATCGCTGATATAATTCCTCTCAGTATAAGCACTGAGAAGAAGTATATATTTCACCAGTTAATTGATGAATTTAATAAAAAATAGAGTGGAGAGTGATACAAATCAGGAAATAAGTCGAGACACTCTCACAGCTTGCTGGTTTTCTTTTCAGAAAAATCAAGACCGCTAACGCTGAATGAGGTGCCGTGATTGTAAACCCGACAAAAATTGACTTGGACAACACAATATTTTCCATGACAAATGCCTTCTTTTTCCTCATGCTTTTCATAACCGGTCAGCTTTTTTCCAGGTTTTTCCAGGCCATGTGGCTGTGTTACAGCACATTGTAACGATGCACGTAGTTGCCTTTTTTTTTTTTTAAATTAACTGTGTCTGTTTGAGAGTTTACTTTTGGGGTCATTTTTGTGTTAAGACAAAAAGCACGAACAATTGCATCTAATCTGAGAAATATCTGGCTTGGCCGTCGCACTGATAGGAGGGGTGCAGAACAGATGCAATGAGCTGGACCTGACTTTGGTCAGATGTGGGCCAAATAGGCTGAACCAACAGCTCGATTTAGGCATTCACACCCTAAGTCAAGGTCAGTGGAAAAACTGAACAGGACATAAGTGGGAGCCACTTTTGGCCCAAATCTTCAGTGACTATCAGGGAATCGTGTCCTCGGTTTGTCCGTCCTGTCAATGCGGATTAGAGCTCACATAGTTTTCGCAGCACCTCTCAGCATAACCTAGCACACCCCAACAGAAGCACAAGTAACAGGTTTAAACATGATCATTAAAATAAAAAATAAAAAAACTGCTTTGGAAAAAAACAATATTGTTATAATGGTAATAATTCGGGCGAGGATTTAATGCGGGGCTTTTGTATAACACTGCATTATCATGTTTGAAATAAATTTAATGAACTGCGTATATAGGTGTTAAATTGAGAGAAAACTTCTTAATTGACCTGTCAGAATTGAACAAATGTTCATTGGCCCAAAGAACTACTTGACAAATTCACAGTTTCCTACAGGAAGTGAAAGATGCCCTACGAGGAAAAACAAAAGAGATTAACGTGTCTCACTTAGTATAGTCTTAATGGACGG
Organism: Fistularia commersonii; assembly: GCF_037954325.1. Classification (NCBI taxonomy): domain Eukaryota; kingdom Metazoa; phylum Chordata; class Actinopteri; order Syngnathiformes; family Fistulariidae; genus Fistularia; species Fistularia commersonii. The sequence continues at coordinate 7,003,039 of NC_141315.1, forward strand.
TTTAAGAGTAATTATCATAAGAATCAGAGGAGTTACCATGCTATTAATAGAGTAGATATTATTGCATCACATGGACTGAGGGCAGCTCAGTTTGGCACAGCCAGGGATCTGTTCTGGAGCCCTTCACTTATTTTTTATTTTTTTTCCTCCACACATGGCAACAACTGATTGAACTGATTTTGGCTGTTGGGTGATTATAAAAATATATCTTGACGCTCGTGAGGAAGGCACGTTTGGTAAAGTTAGGACTCGGCGAAGGGGTGGGGGTCCTGAGCGTTATCCCCATGATCGCTGTCATCTGGTTGGTTGGTTAGACAGAAGCGGCCGGGCTGTTCCCAATGTGCTGGTCTCTGGTTGGCTGAGCTGGGGTAGTGGCAGGGCCGTGGGCCAATGAGCACGCCAGCAGGCAGAGATGGGTGGGTCATCAGTGGGCGGAAAGGTCAGAAGGTCAAGGGGTCATGGGTTAGTTGCCGTGGCAGCTAGAGTTAGACAGACAGAGACGGACGGACGTGGAAAGGAAACAAAAAGGGCACATAAAAGGGGACATAAAAAGAAAAAAAGATAGAAGAGAGATTAGTGTCAGCTAGTGGCGTCAGGATGACAACAAGGCAGATCTACTGCAGTCACACGGCACGAGGGGCACAACACCTTCATGAGCCCTGCATGACCATTCACAAGCGCTTACATCAACCGCTGCGTGTTGACATAAGGAATGGCTGGTTAGTGATGCTCACACGTGCTCATGAAGGCGTCTGCATGAGTAAGTTTCAGAAGAGACCCCTCCTGTCATGTGACTGCTGCTATAGTGACACTACTCATGCTAGCTGGGCTACGTCTAGCAGACAGACAGAGAAACCATGGACAGAGAGGGAGACGGCATGGTTTCATGTGGGTGAGAGAGTGACCTTTATGTCCAAAGAGAAGTGTCTGGGCCTCTTTCTCTTACTGACAAGTAGAGCCATTGTTTAGCAGCAGACTTAAGATCTTGGTGATTAACAGTTATTGATTATGGTTCAATTTGTTTGCTATGAAGTATTAGAGGAGCAGCTAACTATGGTGAGCGAAGAGGCACCACAAGAGACAGCGATGAGAGGTTAAGAGATGGTGATTTTAGAGGAACATTTTAACAATAGACAGTCTAACTACAAGAATTTAGAGGCTTTGGCTTTCTTTAGAGATTTTTTTTCAATAGTCGTCTTTATTGCCTTTTAGTGTTTTTGTCCATCGTGTACAACAAGAGCACCACTGCTCACACACATACATATCGTAGCTAGCTAGTCCATTTCTATTGCATAAAACAGTCATGAGGCCTGTGAATTGAGAAGGTCACCTCATCTTAAATACACAGAGCAAAACACTGCCTTCATTGCCACCGTCACGGTGGCTAAAACAGTAGTAGCTACACACTTTGAATAAAGTTTGAAGTTTACATGGAGACACTTCATCTATAAAAAGCATACCGTAAAAACAAAAATAAAAATTTACAAACTAAAAAAACTGAAAAAAAAAAAAAAATACTACAAGTATTTCCAAGCGATCTTGTTCCATAAGCTTTTATATAAGCACTTAAATCCTTAAAATCCCTATATACAAATTTATTTTGCAGCTAAATACATGGTAACAGCACCACTCTGGCTAGGAAATATATGAAAGATGTAAACAGTCCCAATGATAAAGTCCAGTGGGTGACTGATAAGACCACAAACAACAGTATTTCATACAAAAGAGCTTGTAACACAGACTTCAGTAGTTATCACACGCTGTGTTTTAGTAGTAAAGACCATAATGCACTTGAATTGAATGACCTTAAGGAAACAATCACTGTTATTTAAGAAATATAATCATTGGGCACACACAGGAATTACTTAATAATAAAAATGTGGAAATCTGCTGGAATGAAATTGGGTATAAATAAAAATTCCCACAGTTTTTGCAGGGTAATAATAAGAAGAGAGATAAACAACAACAAAAAAAAAAAAAAGTACTGAGAGAGGACTCCAAATCCGGAGTCACAAGGACCGAGTCACATGAATGGAGTGATCCACTCTAATTGAGAGGGTCCCAGCCTGCAAGCCGTCCAGTTTATCTAACAGGCGAGCAAAGATAACTGCTGCAGCTGTCACCCCTGACATGGTTCCTCCCAATCTGCTCACTTATTTCACTTTTACTGCAAATAATACTGTTTCACATTTTACACTCAAGCTCGACCTTTTGCCTGATACAGTTATTTCTTTTTAGGCATGCCGTATTACAGACACATGTAAACTGGTCCGTGGGTCTGCATGCACGCACACTAACACACACACATACACACACATAAAGTGGCTGGTGAGCTAACTAACCTCTGTCTGTGGTCACTACCCTTTGGTAAGGATGGATTCTCTTGTCGTGGCGTCGTACCTTAGTGGTCATGGCACCTGCTAACAGCGCGATGACATTGCCAGAACAGAACACAGAAGGTTACTCATCAGAAAGTTATCAGGCAGTCTACCCATGGCACCAACATCAGTGAAACCAGAAACTTAAAGTGTTCAATGCTGTGGGTGAAAATAAGTCAAACATCACGCTTCAAAGAGACAGAATGTTGTCGTTTTGTGGTCTTCTGTTCTCTAAAGAAAAGATTAATCCAAACCACTATGTTCTAACTAAGCTTCACTAGTAGGTTCAATATCAGCTGTAAGCAAAGTCACTCTATAGCTCTGTAATCAAAATAAGCTTTAACATATATTAAATCACAAACAGCGGCACTAAAATATCTATGGGTTCACTAAATTGTGTTAAAATTACAAGCGGAAGCTGAACTATTAAAAAAGTTAAATAGGTTACGGTGTCACACCACAACACTAGTCTGCTAATACAAGGAGGAAATTAACAGAGTCATTAGCGAAGCGATGGACACTTGACTACAGAATGACTGTTGAGGAATCTGTCATCCTAAAGTATGAGCAAACTTTGAGTGTTTGCCCTGTAGAACAAGTATGTAGGGGGGAGGGGGTTCTGCAAGCCAGTCCGTGTGTGCTAGGAAGGGTAGCTATCGCTTAGCCTTTGGTTGGGAAAGCCATACCTGCAAAAACACAGGATGAAGGGACTATTAGCCCAACAATGAGCTTCAGCATGCATCGCTATACGCACTGGATGTATTACAAGAGCTGGATATGGCTGCCAATCTGTCCTAGAGGGGCGACTAACTGGATTTTGAGTTTTGACTTATGTTTTTGGTTGGTGCTTGGTTTTTGGCTCAGTATCACAGATCATTTTAGAAACAGTAAAACTAAACTTTCTGCTCTTTATGATGCTCAGTCATTCACACACCCCTTGTATTCGTCACTATGCAATAGAAAAGAATGGCTTCCATTGAGACATGTCCTTTGGAAAAAAAATTACGGGTTTTAACTTTATGACAGCCGGCTACACTACAGTGCCCCCAGGCGAACGTTTGATATTGCAAGGGTTTTCTGGTATTTCAATGCTGTATTTCAGAACCGTTCCGAGGGAAGGGATGTGATGAAGACGAAGATGTGACTGAGACAAAACTAACTGATATGCGTTGATTTGAATCGTAATTTACTGAGTCTTTGACGTATCAGGTGGTGCAACACCTGCTGTCTCTGAAATGCCACAGCACTATAGCTGATTTTCTGCCGTGTTTCTCAGATTTCAAAAAGTACTTTTGAAAAACCAAACTGCAACATTTCTCTTCAGGAATATTTATAGTAGTTTTATGAGAAGCTATTTTCTCTCTACATCAAAGTTGGTACATTTAACTGCACTTCAAGTTTGAAGATTACTGAGAGTAGCTGGCCCTTTTCTGCATGGGGACAATTTGGTTGGGTTTTTCAAATCCAATTTTTCATTGCTTTGAGTTTCATAAGAGAGTTCATTCAGGTTCATTGGATTTGCGGGAAAGCACATATCTGGCTGAAAAATCAGCAACTTACAAAAACATAATTTTTGATCCTGGGCTTCTACTATCACTTTGGGAGGTAAGTGGAACATGAATAAAGATGTTTGTTTCTTCCATATAGCAAAGGGTGACAGCCACCCATAGAGTTTAAGGACAGGTTCCTAATCATTCGTTTTCTTTTGCTTTCATATCCTTAGTTGCGAAGAGCCTCGCAAGGCCCTTTAATTGTGCCCGACCTCCTATCATAGAGAAACTAACTGAGACTTCTTTGGTGTGCATGCTAGGTAAGAGACATGCATTGGAGTCAAACATCCAGTTCTCATAATACATCCATTGTCAATGTACGAATGTAATGGACGTTGACATGTAATTACCTAATACTCCAGTTGAGTCAATCGGGTATTCCAATATGGAGGGCGTGAGTGTGTAGGGATACTCATAGGGCGTGTAGATAATTCCAGATTCAGGTCCTTGCTGCACCAGCGCTGGATGTGGATTGGCTCCTGGCACGAGGGTGGAACTCTGGATTTGACGAATCAGAGGCATGATGGTTGGCGTTGTTACAGGGGCGGGGTTGCGCAAGGTGGGAGGCAGGACGGGCGTTGGACCTGTGATGATTCGGGGGGCCTGTGGGGTTGCTAGAGGAAAAGCAGCGGTGGCTATACAGCACGCAAACATACAATAATGCAAGAATGCGCACACCCACACACAAAGCACACACAGAAACAATAGACAGGGAAGAAGGGGAGAGGACAAACACTCTATTTAACTGGAGAAACAGAGGCACTGTTCTTATATACAGTGGACTCCTGTACAGAGATCCCTCTTTGTTACCCATCAGCCCGAATCCACATGTACACCATGATATCATCCTTACGTGTCTTGACATTGGCGTCTCTATAAGTTCCATTCAGAATAGCCAGCTCCATCAACTGCATTTTCTTCAGGTTGTCCTCCCCCTCAGCCTACAACCACACAGCCATAGCGGGAGAATTGACTTTATCAGTGAGGCCATTCAACGAGCAAAAGAATTAACAAGTGGCTCAAAAAATTAGTAAATGCTACAGTGTGCTAGAACCGATTATGATACTATTTGATGATGATTTATCCTTTATTAATCCCTTGTGGGGGAAATCATTTTCTGCAATTAACCCATCATGGATGAACTATGAGCAGTAGACTGCCGTCCATCAGCACCAGGGGAGCAATTAGGACACTAACACTTCACACACTAGGAGGAGACGGGAATCGAATCAGGAATGTTCGGTTCCAAAGACAATTGCTCTACCTCCTGCGCCACGCTGCCCCAAAAATAGTTAAACGTTCTCTAAAGCTATAGACACTTTCTGTGAAAGTTATCTCTTCATTGTCTCAAATGGAGTTGGCCTGACCTTGAACACAAGTACTCAACTGCATAGCACATTCTCAGTGTCCAACATGTTAGCTTCTTAGCTCTAGTTACAACTTGGTGAAAAGCTTGACTGATTTACTGCCTAAAAGCAAGGTCAGCTGGGTTAAGCTACCACATATTATTAACTTTAACCTCAAAACACATGCACAAACATAGATTAACAGGTGTTCGGCTCCTGATTGCTTGTAGACACTTCTTACATCCTTAACCTTTAAGGTTGGCAGATACCGTGCTGTGATGGAGCAGAACGTAATGGCAAAGTTTTGCAATAGAAGTTCCCCTGCTGATCTTTTCAGTCAGTTTCTATTGTTGCGAATAATACAGAGGAAAAGAGGAAAGAGCCTTGTGATTTCAAAATTTGGCTATTGTACATGTGTGTCGGAAAGTGGATAAATCAAATGGTGTGTGTTTGTGTGTTTGTATGCTTGTGTGTGTGTGTGTGTGTGCGCGCACATCCATACACGCAATGTTCCACTGTTGCTTGTTTGTTTCACGTATGTGTGTTTGTCGGGTGGGATGTAGGTGGGCTGCAGAATGTGAGAAATGTTGAGGAGTCTAATCAAAATGTCCTCTTGTGTCCAGAACAAAAAAAGCCCAGGGAGAAAAAGGAATATTGTAGCCAGGAGTTGGGAATGAAGTGAGTTGTGAACGAGTGAAAGGAGTGATGGAGTGGGGAGAACGAGTGAACAGACTCTCCATTCATTCCCTCAGCCTTTCAAACAACCCGGGGTTACCATGGAAACTCCTTTATGCGTGTTCCCTAATTACCCTAACCCCTTACACATACTCTCTCACACACACAGAGTGACACACACACACACACACACACACACTAACACAAAAAGACACAAACACACACTTTTTGGACTGACAATCCCCTTCCCCCTTCCATGCATACCAACACAGTGAACTCTCATCCAGTCACACAGAGTTTTTCCATCAGTTCAGGCAATAATATTGGGTCCAACTGATACTCACAGCTGGTACCAGGAGTTTCTTGACCTCATTGATGGCCCGCTGGAGTTTGATCTTGGCCCGGTTGTGTGTGTCCTCCACTGTGATAAGGACATGAAGGTCCTCACTGAGATGCTCCCAGTTGGGCTTACCTCGGTTCATCTCCTCCTGAAACACAAACGCACGCCAGGTTTACCCATTACTGCACTATTTTCTAGTTTGGCACTGTCAGTGGACTGGACTCCAGCTATTCACAAACTTGCAGAGGGATCAAGGTCATGCAATGCAGCTCTGGGGGAGTTATCAAACTCATGAAATAACTATGTTGCTCTTCCCTCGTTTCCCTAGTTTTTGCTGGATTTTAAAAAGTGTTCTGTACACCCATTCTTTCTTGTGCACCTCCCCAAATCACCCGGCCTTCCTCTCCGTCTCCAGCAAATCACATCATCCTTTGGCTCGGTTCTCTTGCTGTTTATTCTCCTTTAGTTACAGAAAGGCTAAATTAAGAGCTGGAACTAGAAGAAAACACTGCTATTTCAATGTTGAGGAACAGACAATGGTAGCATTAGAAGCCGATTCATCATTTCAGTTATTTATCCTGAAACTACAATTTCCAATTTGTGGTTTTGAGTCTTGCAATATCAGAGTATCTAACATCCCACCACCAATCTGTTGCCTTGGGAGTTAAAAATGCAACAAATTATTTGGAATACAGCAAGATCTGGCACAACAGAACACCACTTACATTTGTCAAAGGCCACACATTAGCGGAAGCTGTGATTTTGTCCTTCATAGTAAAACTAGCAAGCGATATAGTAAATCACTTTTCAACACAGAGAGCCATTTCAAATGTTGCAATTCAACTCGAGCATCATTAAATCATTTTAATTGTGTCATATTGACAGTGTTGTCCTTCTCCGAGTTTGGGCTAACAGAGGATGTTGCTTTACTTAAAAGCATCTAACTCAGATCAAGAGAGAAGTTTTTTTTTTAAATACCCTGCTCTACGGGAAAGATTTGGTCTATCAAGCCGGGCCATCTGTCTGCAACCTGTCAGCCCAGGGACATAAATCTATGGTGCTGGTCACATTTTGTAATTGAAAAAGGCCATCCCTTGATGTATGTGTTGCTAGTTTAACAGCATTTATAAGCACACAACTACTCCGGCGTTGCCACCCATGGATGAAAGATGACCTTAAAGACTTCACAGTGATTCTACAATGAAGAGAAAACTTTTTTGAACCCCAGATTTTTTTTCCCTCACTGTTCCAGCAACAGAAGCTGGCAGAACAACTCTAATGCATAAAAGTTGAGTGAAGCTTGTTGATATTGATTTTTGGGTCCATGCGGTTGTACGACTCTTCCACCAGCCACCATATCCAGTCCCTTATTCATAAAAAGTGTCACAATGCAGTTCATTACTTCTTTATTTCATCGTATCAGACATTTCTGTGTTCAGCTGTCATGATAAGACTAATTAATTATTGAGGCATATCATAAAATATGTGACATGCCAACGATCGCTACTTCCGCCCACCAGATTCTCATGAGGTTTCACTTGAGTCCAATTTAATGCTTCTGCCAAATTTGTCATTGCGTTTGTGTGTTGGAGAAAACATTGTACTGTTGTAAATGACTTTTCTGCAGCTATTTGTTTTGACGTCCGTATGTTCCTCGCTTAAATCAAAGATTTCAAATGATAACTGGCACTCTCATGATAGATGGACAGGGGAATGAACACATGAATGAACAAATGTTTTTGAACACGCATTTACCAAATCAAATGAATGTCGGTTGGTTAAACCACTAGAACCGGACAGACCGATGACTAGCATACATGTGTCACTTTTTTCTAAAGCTGAGGTAAATGAGTTAAATCAAGCAACATGCTTAAAACCTCTTTTGTCTCAGGGTCCTCAATTTCCCTCAATCCCCACTGTGACATTCAATTCTCCCAGAGCAAGAGAAGCAATAACTCTACTGATACGTTAACATCTAATGTAAAAGCCCCCCAGAACAATGCACTCTGCTCAGCCTTTTGGTTCTTAACCAATGACCCGCAAAAGTAATGAAATCCTCACAGGCCAAAGACTCTGCTACTTTGTGTCTTGTCCAAACGGGGAACTGCTAAATTGACAATATACTGAAATAAAAGGCTGACTAGAGCAATATCCTTATTCAGATGCTCTGGGACTCTTTAAGAAAAGTATTGGGAGTATTTTTGATTCTTCTCACTTCTATGAGGCCAACGCGCTATGAATTGCTGGGGACAATGAAGCAAATGCTAACACAACTACACCTGTTAAACATCATCATCTTGATGTGATGTTTTTGTAGATTACAAGTTGTAATCTGGCAGTATTTAATGGCTTTATATTGTAACGATCGGTTGCTACAGAGCACAAGTTATAACCTGGTTGTATTTGCTGGCTATATAAAGTCACAATCTGTTGCTGCAGAACCAGAAGATACCTGCAGATATGTCCTCCTCATATTCTTAGGTTTCACCCAAGTTGAGGCCAATAAACTTTTTAGTTAGGTTTGGGAAACATCATTATATGGTCTGAAATAATGCAAGCTGATGCTAAGGCAGTATTTTTGGACACAGCAGGATAACTCATGAGTACAAAAGGACCGCTTATTGCGCAAAACAACAGTCACTGAATGTCGTTTTTAGGACTACAGCTGAGAAATGTCTGTAACTGGGCGTGCAGCAGTGACCCCCAAAGTGAGGCCTTGTGTCGCCCTCGGCTTCAGGTCTTTATGCTGAGCCACGCAGTTTCTGGCTGGAGCCTTAATTTCTCTTAGAGTGATATTGAACCTCTCGTCTAACTCTAGGCTAGAAACGTACTACAAGAAATTCCATAAACCTATAATTATTCCATTAAATAAAGTATCAAAGCTATGACCGTATTCATATTTCATAGCCTAATCAGTTATTAAAAATGCTAATGCATTAACTTGGAAAGAAATACACTTCAATTTTAGCCTGGTTGAAGCAGAAATTCTGAAACCCTCACAGGATGGCGTGCAGAGGGATTGAATCATCTGTGGTTGTTTTGTCAAGTGAGACGTATCGTTTTGAAGAGCACTAAAAGTCAACATCTTTTCCTCTCCCCCTGTTGCCTCCCACTGTGTCTCTGTTTTCCTTCCTCTCTGTCTCTGTGTGTGTCTCTCTCTGAGGGGCGTTCGGGGTAGGGAATGTTCTGGAGAGGGGGGGGGCTGGAATGCTGGACTTGCTCCACCTGCCGTTTGGAAAGCTTGAGCCGATTCCGTCCAACAGCAAACACCAGGGGAGAGACCGGGAGGACAGATGGACTGAACACCAGGACAGGATAGAAAAACTGTGCACTTCAACTCAATTTGTTCGTTAGATAGAGAGATAGAGAGATAGATAGATAGATAGATAGATAGATAGATAGATAGATAGATAGATAGATAGATGTAAGAGGCGGCGATGTGGTTTTGCTTGTTAGTCAGTGTGTTATGCCTTTTTTATCCTTTTTGACTGTTTCCCTGCGTGATTTCAAAGGCCACTCAAACATGCTTGAAAATGCCCAGTACAGAAAAAAAGAGGCCGGAAGCCTTCCAGCCCCAAAATCTTACCAGCAGATCCCACATTCATATGCAAAATCCGTTTATAGAGAACAATTTGAATGCAGTATTAGACCTATTTAAGACACGCATGATGTTTCCCTTACGTATTCTCCACGCTTCCTGCATAAATGTTATGCAAAATGTTTCTTTTTGACAGTGGCAAAAATGTTTATTTTCTTGGCTAGAGGGATAGTATTGGATTGTCTTGACTGGCTGATGTGATCAGTTGGGTAAATCAGAGGAGGGTGACATAAAACCCAGCATGTTTTAAGAGAAGAACTCACCTACATCACATCAGTCACAAAACTTACTCTCAGAGCCTTTTTGGGTGAGTTCAGTTTTTTCTCCAGAGATGCCCCCCACCCCACCCCCCACCCCCCAGCTTGTCTCATGGAGAGCTGAATTGAACGTCTCTCTATTAAACGTGCTTAACTTAGCATTACGACTTGTTTGAATTCCAGGTGATAAAAAGTAATTGGCTGTTGGCTTAGTTTCGTATTTATTCATGGCACTGATTTTCATTTTAGTCCTGCCAAGACAGGAAACAAGCGTATTTTCCAAAAACTGTTGAAATGTAATATGAATATGCAAAAGACTAAACAGGTCTCTCTCTCAGATCGTTCAAAAAGCCACATACATGAATCCATCTTGAGCTAGACTGAACAAAAGAAAGCATGTGTCCTTGTGTATTTTATGAATGTGTTTGTCGGGGTGTGTACCTTCTTCTTATCCCTCATGGACCCTTTTCCTCGCACCATAATCTTGCAGCCGGTCTCTGCCTCCAGTTGTTTGGCTGTCAGTCCACGTGGGCCGAGGATCCTCCCCACAAAGTTGAACTACGCAACAGAGCAAAATACACTCAAAAAAACAAAACAAAACAAAAACAAAAGTGCAGGCCAAAAGGAAGAGACGTATTGTACATGAAAGGAACTATCACATAACACACATGTTTGTGTGCATTAGTGTGTTTGTTGTTGGTGCATCTGTGATGTGTTTGTGTTACTAAGAGGGACAAAAATAGCTCATTATATGGGTGCTCGAGCTGGTGGCATGACAGGACAGTGCCGTTCTCTTAACCTTATCTGTCACTAAGACTGAGTGATTAACTAGACAGCTGCCCCCCTGTCTATGTGTGTGTCTCAGTATGCTTGTCTCTTTGCCGCCACACCTCGGACTCTCTTTACACATTTCTCTCTCAGCATTGGCCCGGCTCCGTCTGTTTCTTCACCAGTGTGTTTCCTTGCCTTGTCTTCAATTCAGTGACACCGGCTTCATTTTGGCTACATGACGACCCTTGACTCACTCCTGAAATCCGGATAGAGGAACTGCTCTCTAAATTTAACCTTGATCTCAACTGCTTCCCAATGCTCTCCTGTTTTCATGCGAGTGTCCTGTTAGCCTGCTGTCATGTGAGTGAGGACAGCCTGTCATTGTATTCGGTGATTGGCAAGCTGATGCATGGAGAAAATCATGTGAGCCATTCAATCGGGATCAGCCCAACTCATATTGAAGTACTTAACTGTACTTGGCAGGAGCAGGGATGGACCGGGTGGTAACTTCACTTCACACAAGTTCACTCATAGCAGTGCACTTGTCTTTATATTTTGGGGAATATAGTTAATTTGTTGTTTTAAAGCTCCTCCAAATGTTTATCATGTAAATTGTGGCATGTAGCCCTGTCCCAGTGATTTATTGTTCATTCATTGCACAGCATTTAGGAGTAGGAGGAAACAAGATTTATAGTTTTCTGTACATAATTTTTTTTAATCCGTCTGCTCATGGTTCATTATTGATCAATTTTTCAGATCCCGTCATTGGGTGTGTGCAAGGATGATCTCATAACAAAATCAGTCTGGGGAAAAAAAAAGAAAAAAAGGAAAGCCCCTGCGCCCTTTCCTGTCGCTAAGAAGAGATAAAATGACATCCCTAAAAAGTAAACAGAAACTACTCAGAGAAGGTCAAAGGTCACAGATGTGTCCACTCACATCAGGGTACTCTTTGACAGGCACATACAGCTTCTCCTGCAGCTGAGCCACAGGGCCGATGGCTTCAGGAAGTTCCTCCATGTCCCGGCCGTTGAACATGCCTCCGTTCACTGTGTCGTTGTACATGTCCTTGCGTACTCTGCCAATCTCTGGAGGACAGAGGCAAAAAGAGAGGTTAGAAAGTTGAGGACGTCTACAAATGGAGACAGGGATGTAAGGGTGGGGGTGGGGGCAATTTCTTCAGCACGTCCATTTCTAAGAGTGATTATTCATTGTCACCAGAATTAGAAGAGGCTCTGAGTGTGACAGCAGACAGACAGACGGGCAGGCAGGCAGGCAGGGAGACAATTACAGGCATTCTGCACCACAATGTAGAATCTGTCCACAGAATGCTTTGCAATCAAGCCTCCGCGATCACTGATAATTCCTCTGCTTCAATCTCTCCCTCGTACAGATATACACAGGTCTTCTTTCAACTCTGTAAATAATGCTTGGCAAAAACATTCGGTCATGGTGACCTGTCTGCCATGAAGTCCTGTTGCAGGACAAAGGGCAGTTACTCAAAAAATAAAGAAAACAGGACAGTGGAAAGGACTGCATTCAGAATCAGTTGACACATTTTTAAGTTGTTTTGACTTCATGTCATTGAACAAACCTTGAAAAAAAAATTACCTCTGCAACTAAACATTTGATAAAGTTATTTTCTGCTAGTAACCTGGCCTTTTCAGGAAGTTGCTTACTAATTTATTGCCTTTTTTTAAGATTTTTTCTTTTTTTTTCGAAATGTTATGAAGTTGTTCACAAATTCTCAGATAAGACACTATTAAGTCAGTATTTGGTTACAGTTTTTCTGAAATCATTACAGGATTTAGCTTTGTACTTGTTGGATATTTTCAAGCTAGTTGATAGGTACTTTCTTGTATCGTCAATGACAATTTCTTTACTGGAGGGGAAAAGAATGCTAAAAAGAACTTTGCTATATCAGAAAAACCAATCAAAGCCAGACTATGAAAATGTGAGACCTTTTCCAGACAATGATAAGTAATATAAATATGTATTTATAAATGTTTACATATTAAATCCTGACATTTTAGAAGTAGACATTTTTTAATATGTTAATTTACCACCTGGCCATTTAAGTGGGTTTGTTTTATTGATAACGAGTAAAGGTAAATGATCATAGTCAATATACTTTTAATAAAATGATTGAGATACATGACGCCAAAAGTTAAATCTATGGTTGTGGTAAAGTTGTTTGTGCAGAATCATCATTACAATGAGTACCATGATGTTTGTCTGCCCATCTGTTTGTTTAGGGTCGACTCAGTGACCAATGCTTGCTTCTGATGCCTTTGTAATGACACACTAGCACAATAATAACCGACTACTGCGCCACACAAACACACACACGCACGCTCGCGCACATGCACGGGCACATACACACACATAGAGCCCCCGCTTGAACTCACACTAACTCACGGCAGAATAACTGCCTTGAGGCACAAATATCATCTGACCTAAGCAGGCTGACAGGCATGTCTCTCTGCACTGACAGTGATAAGTCTGACCATAATAACTACAGTAGGAGGCTATAATTACATCAACGGCTACAGCCTCATCTATGATCCTCTAATAACCTATTTTGACCTGTTACACACCAAAAGGGACTATTAAACAGAACACAGACAAAAAATCTGCACAGGCAAGCAAGGATTTTGTCACACTCAGGCAGAAACGGGGATCAGCTTGCTGGAAAACAAGAAGTGAGAGAAGTTTTGGAGGGTCAAAGGAAAGGAGGATAAAAAGGAAAGCCTTATCTTGACACTTCTTCGAGACATTGGTTTATATTTAGACTGGACTAGACTGCTATACTTCCATGTATGCCACTAACATGCACCCCGACAAGACTGGCAGGCTTTCTTATGACCCTGCACAAACAGAGGTACGGGACCCTCATGCTTGAGTGCCTTGTCCACAGACGTCTAACTCAGGCAGAGCAGTGTATACAGACCGCCTGGCTGAGGAAAAAAGGAGTATGGCACAGTTTCTTTCATCATAAATATAGATGTCACATTGTGACAGACACATGAGCATGACTGTCTGTCGATATGAGCACAACTGGAGACTTTAAACAAATTAACTTATTTGTCAGGCTGCAGAAGTCGTCTTGTCTGAGGACAACCCCGCTGCGTCATGAGACTTGTCACTGAGCACCAAGTCAGAAACCCAGTGATCTAAACGTGCAGTAAAGGTCCAAACAACAGTCCCCCTGGCTTACATGATATTTTAAAATAAGTGGACCCGTTTATTTTTTTTGTGTGTGTTTTTCAATGAGTCAAGAAGCTACTTCTGACATGGAGCCCCTACATCTTGTATTCAGGAAACTTGGCTCATGTCGCGTTTGTGCGTCATCTATTTCAGTTTCAAGCCTCCTTGTAAAAAAAAAAAAAAAAAAAAAAAAAAAAAAAGTGTAAATTGATCAGCCACACAGTGCTATGTCTTTGGTCCTGTGTGCAGCTACAAATCACATAACTTACACAGTGACATGCTCTCGTTCCTGCACTGGGATGGGCTGCAGCATTCACATAAGCCTGCGCATTAGGTCACTGGGAAAGACTAACAACTGTCTGTTTGTTCCCATCACCAACTGACTGCCTGTGTGTGAGTGTGTGCGTGTGTGTGTGTACGCGCGCGTACATGTCCATGTATACGTGCGTGTGTCATGGACAGAGATTCAAAGAGAGGGGCGAGAGAAAAGCTGTCTTGTATGTGCGACAACACAGGGACCTCAGAAAGAGAAAATGAGTGTCACTGATACGCATATAATAATAATAAAAAATGAACAGTTCTAAAATAGCGTTTTTCTTTCGTTTCAACTCCCCAAGATAAGCAACTGTGAATAAACTACGAAAACTGACACTGCAGATAGAGTAAGGAATGCTAGTGTTTAAACCCGTTTTATTAGCATTAGCATCTCCCAGAGCGTTTCCTAGAGACGAGAAATGAGTCCCAATAAAAAAAATAAACACTTTTTTTCCGTTTACAGGAAAGGTCGGTTAGTTTCGTGTGTAGTGAGACAAGTGTTTTAGTCCGGGTGGGTGGTGGTGGAGAGGGAGGGGTGGTGTTAACATGTTTGCCTTGTTACCTTCATCCAGCAGCCGCTCCAGATGCGTGAAGATGCCGCTGAAGTTGGGCAGGGAACTCATCACCTTCCGGTCGTTCATCAGCTGCATAAGATAGTCCGGATTGGACTTGGGTCTCTCCTTTACCTCTGTCTCCCCAACCATGGCTTTAGCTTCAAAAAGTAAAGTGACCTTGCCGGAAAAAAAAAATAAAACTAAAAAAAAAAAAAAAAAACTTGGGGTGGGGGGGATACAAAAAAAAAAAACTGTCCCCGAGGACCCCACGGGTTTCCACCGGCCGAGACCCGCTCTCTCGCGGTTACAGCTCAAAAAAACCTCCGCGCCGAACAAACCGAACTGTCCTTGGTTTTCACCGTGAGCCCTCTCTCTTCTTCCGAACGGTCCACCTTTGCCTTTTCTCCGGAGTTTGCTGCGTGTGTGTGTGTTTGTATGTGTGTGTGTGTGGTTGTGCGGGGGGGGGAAAGTTCCTTTTTTTTTTCAAGAGTTTTGCTGTATTTTTTTTCACGATGCAGGCGACACTTTCACCGAACCCACGCACTTCTTTTACGCCTAAAACGAGCTACCATCAACCGGGTCCCGACTCCTTCGCGTTATCCGTCCGCTGTATCGGTATTCTGCATCGACTCCCTATCATATGATTACAGTATAGCACCAGCACGAGTGAGTCCTCGGGGGCGCGCTGCGCGTCCCCGTTATCAGAGGGGTGGAGGCTCGTGCTCGTGCACGTCCCCTTCGCACACGCCTGGTGGCTCCCTCGCGTGCACGCGCAACACTCACACTTTAACAATGCAACATCCCCATAGGTATGCACACCTGTTCCTCACACACTTTGTGTGTGTGTGTGTGTGTGTGTGTGTGTGTGTGTGTGTGTGTGGCTAATTTGATTCACAAAGCTATTTTGAGGTACTTATATTTTACTCATGCAATTATTGTTTAGTGTTGATACTTGAGAAAGTCCTATTCTAAGATACTTCTGTTGTTTTATTTTTGTTGTTTTTGTTTTTTTTTTAAGTACTTTAATGCTGAAAAGAGCATTCCTGCTCATTTTTTAGGGAAAAATTGAGACACTAAATTTCTGATGTATCATGTTTAGTTTCTGTTTAGCTTATAATGCCATTATCTATAAACGAAAGAGACCCCCCCCCAAACTCACATTCTTTTGCTTTTACCCCCAAATAGCATTCAAGAAAACTTATGATCAACGGAAAAGTTTGGTGATGATGCTACTTTACCTCTACTTTACCACCCCCGACTGCCTCTCAGAGACATTTTACACACATTGCCAACTTTTGTTGAGCAAGTCTTGGACCAGGCGGATCCTGAAATAATAAGACGGTGTGAAGTGTGTGTGCGCTTGTTCACACTGGGTGGCTGCTGCTGCCGCCGCTGCTCCGGGCAACTGAAATGTCATTGCTGAAGGAACAGATAGGTGTTAGAGTCTAAACTTAACTTGCTCTAAATCACACACATGTGAACGCACACACAAACACACACACACACACACACACACACACACACAAGCGATTCAATATATGTGCTCGAGCATGCTTTAACTTAAGCCTTTTGTCGGGCGCTGCTGGTCTCCCATCTCCCCTCTGTCCACCGTGTGTTTTTTTTGCCTTGTAAGACTAAACTTATGATTGAAGGTGGGAGGGATGCAGAATGTATGTATGCGAGTGTGCATATGGGTGTGTGTGTGTGTCCGAACTGTAGGAATTGTAACGGGGCGGCTTGGTAATGGCTGGTCAGCTGGTATGGCGAGTATTCAGGGCGGGGGCAGCGCATTGTCCTCTCATAGCTCCAACAATGCCCCTCTGAGCAGGCCACACATCTACCAGTCACAGGCCTCTCTCTCTCCCACTCCCTGCCTCTGTCTCTGCTTTTCTTTCTGTCTGCCATATTTATTCAGCCATAGTGAAGAGTAAAGTGAGATGTGATAGTTGTTGTTAAAGCCGCTGACCCCCGGGTGAAACCTCAAGGTCGACCCTGCAAATTTGGTTCACTTTGAGACACATGCCATTCATGCGTTTGCCATGAAGACAAAACACCGATTGCATGTTCGGTATCACCGTAAATGACGGATAACCATTCAGATACAGCCTCCTCGTGCATAATTTACACATCTGCATACATTCAGCAGTCATGTTGACGCAAAATGTTGTATAAATCAATCCTCTGTGTGCTCTGTTCATGCATTGTTTTCTCAAATAGGCTTAGTAATTGCCAAAGAGCGGATGTTATTGGTTCAGATCGTTTGCCTGCCCCATACTTCTTTATAGGATTGTGCAGAAAGTTATGGAAAGATTGTCATGAAATTGAAACGGAATAAGATGCTTCTTGGCTCGGGGAAAAGTCGATTTCAATTTTGAGAGTGATCAGGATCCAGGAATTGCTGCAGGCTTGTCACCACAGTTGAACATAACATTTTGAATTGTACTTATTTTCACCTAAAATCACATCCATTTTAAAGACCCAGCATACTGTATTTCTGATGTTCATTTGGAATGTCACAACGCGTAACTGACAGTTTCTTTAACATGAAAAAAATTGTTTTTTTTTTTCAGGAGTGGCAACTACTTCTCATCAGATATAATCAAAAGACTAATAAAGAATTATGAGTCACCTTAAACCTGCATATTTGATATACCGGTACTTTGGAAAAGTCATTATGATGGTTTCAGCTCCAACTTTCCATATCACAGGCCTTCAGGGAGTTCTGCATTAACCAAGTCCTTTTTTTACTCATGCAAATATTTGAGAAAGTACGGTCTGGCCCATCGATACAGTGTTTATAATGTGATCCCAAACATTCTTAATCGCTTTTTCAGTTATATAGCTGTAACTGATATTTGAGGGATTTTGGATGTCGAAAAAAAACACATTTAAAATGTTATCCGATTCACAATCATGGAGGATTATTTGTTCAAGCTATTTTCTGGCATTATATAAACCAATACAAGATCTCATATGGTGCGTGAGTGTTGAGCGAGATGTATTCATTTCAAACACAATGTTTCAACAGCAGGACGTCACATAGAGAGACGAAAATAAAAGACAGATGGCCATTTTCATATCTTCCGACATGTGGTACACTGTATGTTTTTTTTTTCTACAAAGTATCTGCTCTGACTTTAAAAGAAGGAAGAGTTGAAAAAGTTGCCCTTAAAACAAGCGTCCTTAAAAAGTACAAGGGTCGGGGTCAAGAGAAAGAGTCTTATTTTGGTGTTTTCACGTTGAAAGAGCATCAACTTGTTTTCCTCAGGCCTGAGGTTTTTCCCTGCAGAGGCAAACCCAGCGGAGGACGCTTTATCACTGGTGAAAAGACGCCCCCTGGTGGACATCGTGTGTAACTGCAGCATGTGGGAGGCTGTGGTGAGCAGAGGTCTGAGAGATAGTTGACAGGAAATGTATGGAAAACAATTTTTTTGTCAAGTGTATTTATCAGGAAACTCTGTCCGGTTACGCCACAGACGACGTGGTAAAATCTGTGGTTGGTAATAAAAATGATTCATCATTGATGATTGATTGATTGATTTAGTGATTATCTGGATTAGTTTCCCGCAGTCACCAACAGAGAGCAGTAAAATGTAGTCCCAGCAGGATGCAGTTAAACGCTTTCCTCTCTTTTTAAAGTCCATATAAACATTTTGGGTGCACACTTGTATTTATTTATTGTGTTACTTATTGAATCAAGTCTTATAGAATAAGTGATTGTGTTAATTTTGTTTTTGTTGAAATTTGAACGTATACTATTGCAGTAGTTGATACTTAGAACCTTACTATTTATTTATGAATTACTTATTACTCTCTTTAATGCTACTTGAATTGTGTAGGAATGATTTGTAGATGATCTGCCAATTATTTGCTGGATTGTATGAATGCACATTGACAGTCATTTGGATTCACCTCAATGCCATTTAATCATTTTTCCAAAATATATTTTGTAGCTGTGTTGATAGTAATATAAAAATGAAAAGACACAGTTATACGACTGCCCAATGCAGCCTTTATAACTGCACTAATGTGAATGTACGGAGTTCAACTGAATGACAACAGGAGAGAACAGTACTTCCTTCGTCCCAGGAAGAAGAGACACTCTTTCAACCAACAGGGACTCTACAATGAAAGAAACCTCTGCAGTGTGTTGTTAAGAATGATCAATTCATGATAAATGCGTGCCTTCAGGCCAATTCCGCTTGTTGCTCACCAGTACATTTCACTCCCTTGTCTGACCAACACTTTCCTTCGATTGTTCCTCCGACTCTCCATCTTCGTCTCCGACTCTGTGTCAGTGACGTAAGTCTTGCAGTAGAACATCACCTGCTCACCTGGATGAGGGGCTCAGGCTAATCTAAAGCCGATTAGGCTCCTTATCTACTCAGCGTTGGTTATATGCTTTGGTCCAACGAAAATAACGGACAGAGATGGCCTCTTTACTTTTATGTTGACTATGAACCACGCTGGCTGAATCCACTAGGATTTCACTTGTCCAGGGCTGGCAGAACATGGGGGATTTTGGACGGATGTTGCTTTTTGACATCGGAAAATAGATAAAAAGTGTCGTCATAGATGTTTGTATCGATACCCGGACTGATGGGAATTTTCATTTGTGTCCTCTTGAGGTGAAATGGATTTGGAAATGTCACATTCAGTAGGTTTTTTTTTTTTTTTAAACAAAAAAACAAAGACATTGCCGCATTATTTGTTGAAAAAGAAGCAACACACAGAAACGGGCGTGCACACACACACAGACACACACAGTGGACATGTGAAGAGTCATCCCATGTCCATGTGAAAGCAGTAAGACCATAATTGCCCTCATCCTATTGACTTAATCAGGAAGCCCGGGAACCCTGCATGCTGGGCTTCCTGATGTCAAGCCTGAGCGACTCAAAGTCAAGATGACACAACATCATCAATCATCATCAACACCAAGCTTCAGCCTCGTCGCTAAAATCCTTTATTCATGTACATCCGCATAATCGTTTTTTCTACACACGGAGCACACCGGAAGTTGTTTGGAAAAATAGGTTTTACCTGGATTTAAATAAAATATTTGATCGATTAAATTGTTTAAAAAAGGTAGATTTTCACAGTTTCTACACTATGTACAAAGACAGCAAACCCTGTTATTATGATACACCGTCGTCAATACAGAGACTGAAACATCGGAGGATCTCAGATGACAGTACAGGGTGCAGGTGCCAAGATTCAGCTGCCAGTTACAGTCACCCTCTCCGTCGTCTCTACACATCCCACCTCCCGATTCCCGCGCCTCCTTCTTTGCCCATGTGCTCCAGCAATCACACACTATTCATAGATTCATGCAATCCGTTACCTTACATCATCTCTGAAGTAAATCCAGTTTCCCCCTTTTGGAAAAAAAGGTACATATCCTGGAAAATATACAGTGCCGGCTACAACTGGAAGTACTATAGACAGGTCAGCAAAAATAAAATATTTTCACGGCCTGCAAAGGTTTTCCGTCTGCACCTCCGGCTTCTGAGAGAGGGGGGGTTGCATAGTAACCACCATCCCCATGTTAAGGGTCTGACTGATAAGCTATCAGACTACAAAGGGGAAAAAAAATTACATACTTATATTTTGACTCCAATCATGACTTGTCTTATTTTGATTTTTTGTTTCCTTTTTTCGGAAAACAGGGAACCTCATCAACAACATGCTGTGATGCAAAGTTGAAGCTTGATCAATAAATCGATAACATCCTACTCTTGAATTCCCCCTATTTACACATAAACCGTATTATTTCTGCAGGAAGTCCATTTGTACGAGCCCATTCAGTTCAAAAGGAAATATGCAGGTATAACTTGTATCTACACATAAATGCTGGTAGAAAAAAATTAGTGGTCTCACTCGTTCCCCTATCCTCCTCATCAGGCGGGAGTGGTGTCAGTTTTTGCAAGGGGGTTCGCTCAGCTCCCTGTTGCAGCCTCTGCCTCATCCCCCTCCTCCACTTTGGAGCCTTTGCCCATGGCCTTCATTTTAGCCATAATATCAGTGAACGTCTCCTTCACGGTCTTCTCCAGGATCCAGCCCTCGCTTTCGCTCTCCGGGTCCTCCGGGTTGGCCAGGGAGGACAGGGAGCTGTGGACGTACTGCAGGCCGACAGTCACCGCGACCTGCGGAGAAGGGCGGACACGCGTTTTCAGAGGAGACTGAAATCACATTCATTTTTACTTTTGGCTGAACTTCGGGATACTGTGTGACAATATTCAGCACATGACACGGAAAAGGTGATGGTGAAGGTGAAAAAAAAACAACAACAAAAAACCTATATTTTTATCAGAAAGTGACAGGGAAAAAAAGTACAAAATTGAATTTTTATCATCAAAAAATGAATTCTATATATTCCCATTGATATTCTTATTTCTAATGATGCCACATATATTACTTATAATGACTACCCTGACATTTTTAAGCATTTAATTTAGAGCTGATACGTTTTAAAATAATTCTTATGTCCTTGAATCTTACTGATGATTCTGACTATTTTTCAATTTATTTTGCTTGATTTGGATTTCTGTATCTTTCTTTTTTTCTTTTTTGAAATACAAGAACGTCTTTCTCGACCAAAAATCAAGCCGAGGGTTGTTCCAGGAACTCCTCTGCTTTATCGCTGATCCCGAGACACTTGCATAACATCTTTCCAGTCTGGGATCCCTCCGACTGGGCGTCTGATTGGCTTCCACATTGTCACCCAAATCCAGGTTTGCAGGGCAGGTTTTGTCTGCTGGATTTGTGGGTCAGACATGTTACATAGATTAACTATCTAGGGGTGATTAAGGAACTCAAATCAATGCATAAGTCCGGAAAAGGACAACTTTAGCAGTGTACATGAATGTCTTGTGTTCTGGCAAGTAGGTTGGTGGACCTTCAACCAGCACCAGCAACAGATGTTGGCTGGGGAGGCTGAGGAGAGGTGAGATTGAGGATTTGGTCGCTCTGGGATTACACTTTGGGCAGTAGCAGGTGAGATGCTGTCATTAAGCCGCAATCCCATACGTGTAAACGGTGGTGCAGGGTAACCCGACAGAGGGGAGGGAAGAATTCTATTTAGATAAAGCGGATCGAGGTGTTTTGGAGATGAGATGCTGTAAGTAGATGATGCTGAGAGAAGGAGGGAGGTAAAAAAAAAAAAATGGGTCCAGGCTATCGCTGCGGGTTGCAATTAAGCCAAATTTCAGTCTCAATTCTTGAGATTAATCCATTAGAATCCCCACTTGTCTTCCGAAAAATGTCCTCCCCCCAATTAACTCTGGTTTCTGAAAAACGTATTTTGCCGTTACATATATATTTAAATATTTATATAGATCAACATTTACTTTAAATGATGTGTATGTGTGTGTGTTTGTATATATATATATATACACATATATACATATATATATATTGTGTGTGTATATATATATGGGTGTATATGTATGTGTGTGCGTGTATATATATATATACAAACACACGCACACACAAACCCATATACACCCATATATATATATATATATATATATATGGGTGTGTGTATATATATATATATATATATATGTGTTTATATATGATTTGTGTGTGTGTGTGTGTATTAATTTATATTACTAAGAAGGTAACTGAGAGGGACTGCATCTGCAGAAGTATTTTATTTAATTCTAAAGTTTACATGCACAGGGTATTGTGTCATGTGAAATGCAGTTTTAAATGTTGGTGCATATAAAAATCCAAAGCCCTGACCTCCAGTATGGTGACCAGCATCACCAGGGCTCCAATGGTGTTCATCATGCCTCCGTAGTAGGACAGCATGGCGTCGCGGCAGCCTCGCTTCCACACGTTCAGCTCCTCGGTGTAGTGGTCGTAGCTGTAGTGGGCCGTGTTGTTGGTCATCTGTGTCTGGATGCAGGGCCGCGGGGAGCTTGGGTTGCAGCAGCTGAACGGAACCCCGTCCATGAGATACTGGCTGTCCACGTTGCTCCCGATACGACTGAAAAAAATCAAAAACGGCACTACTTTTATTGCTATGATGACCTGGGGGTGAAGGGGGCGGAGGGGGGGGGTCAAGATCTGCAAACACAAGGCTGATCAATTCCAGGATTTGTTTCCTCGGGAGAATTTTTCTCTGTTTTTTTGCCAAGGTGACCCCACTGGATCCACCCGCAACAAATCCTGTTTCAACTGAAAATATTATTTGTTTTTCAGAGAGCTGCACGTAACACGGTATTTCCTAAGAAATCCCCTATCATGTAAGTTTATCAAAAGAAGATTTGTATGTAACAGCCTATTCCTCCCCTCCCTTTTTTTTTCACAGTTCCATATGTGCCATAAAAACTGTATTAGCCGTTTGTGCAAAATCCCACAATAAAAGCCACTTGTAACAGAAGTGCTAACCTGCTCACAAATATGGTAATGCTAATTTTGCAGAACTTGTACTAAAATTAGGTGAAGCATATTTTGTAAATCCATCTTTTTCCAACCAAAATAGCTACCAAGTGTGCAATTTATTGTCACTGAATGTTGTTTAAAAAGCAGAAAAGTCTCCCAATTGAAATTAACGACAACAACATGATAAAGTGTAGGTTTGATTTTCGGATTTGTATGGTACTTTGCAATCTAACAAAGCACTGCATTGTTGACTCCATATTTGAAGAGCCAATCTATTTTCTTGTCAAAGGCACTGGACAGTTAGTCAAGAGGTGTCTACTATCAACCCTACCAAAGATGTATGATCACTTATAATAGATTGTGATTATACACAGTTCCCATTGCATCCCTCATTGGCCCACACCGATCACGACCTGCAGGATAGCACACGATAAATGGGGAAATCTAATTTTAAACTGTACGTCCTGACCCCAATCCTCGTTTTAAACCTTTATATAAAAATAAATTAGTTCCACGTCTTCGACAAAATGTGCCGACGACCGAGTGACGAATGAGAATCTGCCGAGCGGATCACGACTGTGATTGATAGTTGTAGGTCACTGGAAAGACAAGCGTGATTGGATCACGATGAGACCTGAGAAAGTTAGATATGGGCCACTGATTTCAGGAAACAACTAATTGAGTCTGGAACCCTGTTCCAGATTACAGTTGGGTCAACACACAGCTTCCAAGGAAATATACGCGCCACCCCGTACACAAAAAGATTTGGATAGAATTAGGCAATATGTTTAAATGATAGCTATTCAGGCTAAAAAACATATTGTTGTTGTGAGTAAGAACCATTGAGATGCTGAACCGTTTGATGACGTCTGAAATCGGGGATTTTTGGCAGTTGCTTTACACTTTCCCGAAGTCAATCTGTAATTGGTCATGACATCACAGTGGTTTTGCAGACTGTATCTGATAAATGTTTACGAGTAATTGGAGGGTAAGTGGATCCATGGGTCCTCCTTCAAGGTGTCCTGAAGTGAGACCCGGTACATGTCAGCCTGAGACGCGTGCGATGGAATAAGGGGGTTATAAATGCACCATTTTAGTCGGGTTTATGTGCTTTCATAGTCACTTTGTAAGCCATCGATCAGACAGACCCTGATTGGGATTCAACTAAAGAATGAAACCACCATTTGTTGGTTCCAAAGACAACTGCGGTCATTTTATATACTGGATCTGTTTTTATAATGCTGCCAAGCCCGATGATGATTTAAGAGGATAGTGATTCTTGGAGGGAACAGGGGGCAATAATCCCGCAGATTAAACACTAACGACGATACGAACTTTAGAACACCCATTGTATTTTCCCTGCTCTGCACTTGTTGCATCGGTAGGTCGTCACAAAGAGGGCACACACCGCCAGACTCCAACAGACCTTCTAATCCCCCTTATGCCTGTTTGACTCCGTATCTTTTTCTGCACATAATCGCCAAAGCACCTCCCCCGACCCTCTCCCATCGAACTGCCTCGTAACCTTTTCTTTTTCTCTTAGTCCCCAAAGCCACTGATATCACCTTTTCTGCTATTTTAATCCCAAGAGGACGAAAGTGCAAAGTCCACCTGCTTTGACCTCCCCTCACCTGAAATCCACTTATACTGAACTTTAACTCTGCACAGATAGACTTGAAACCACCTCACCTCAATGTCCTTGATACATTCACACCGACTGGGTCCCCGGATGGTATCATGACATTTTTCAAAACATTTCAGACTTCCATTTATTTGTGATTGGTAAAATGCCACTTACTCTTTGACTTCCTTCGCGCTGAAGTCCAGGTAGCGGTTGCTGACCCACTGGATCTCAAACCAATCTCTGTAGTTGTCGTTCCCGCAGCAGCGAAACTCCATCTGCATCAAGTCGAGGGTCCTCTTCATGTAGCAGCGTCCAGGCGTGTCCGTGTCCTTGTAGAACTTCATGCCGTTCCTCAGGCCCTCGGCCAAGGTGAACTGCAGAGGGATCCTCATCAAGAAGCACAGCAGCGCCGTCACCACCAGCAGGGCGTTGAATCCCATGCAGAACACCAAGAAGGTGTTGATCATTGGCTTCCACTTTATAAACTTGGTAGGATCCAATGAGTCGTAGCAGATTTTCCCTCCGAAGGCGTTAATGCCGCAGGCCACCAGACCCATGAGTATAAGCAAGTTGGGCAAGAAGTGGCTTTCGTTGTTGTCCATAAGTTCAGAGCGCTTCCGCAGCTCAATCTTAAAGAAGAGCCCCAAGCTGAATACCAGCACGCCGGCCATCACGGCGAACCAGTACAAGAACCAAACGGATTGCGCGAGCTTAACTCGCTTTTTTAGATCAAACTTGACCTTCATCAAAGCCATGGTTTAATCTGAAACGCGTCCTTTCGTTGAAGGAAGTGAGTCAAACGATTACCTTGCCGGGAAAGCTCTTGGAGTGGAAGGAGTGGAAGCTTCGATCCCAGTTCCTGCTAGCAGGGTCTCCTCTTGCTGGTCCAACAGGAGAGGAGAGTCAATTCAGCTTGTAATCCATCCCCTACGCAAGCAGACAAAAAAGAGGGGACCTGGAAGAGCGGAGCTGTGTTAATGTTTCAAAGCTGTCGCCTCGCCCATGATGCCCAAAACGTCTGATATCAAAAGTAATTATTATTTCAAACTTTTACTGATTTCCCTTCCTGAATACACAGGTGAGGCTAATCGTGATGTTTGGCTGTCCCGAAGAGGTGGAAGATTGCCGACGAGCCTCATGATTAAACTCAAAGTTGCAGTGCGTCATGCTAAGCTCCGGTAAGAAGCCTAATCCAATTTGAAGAAATCCCCCTACACAAGATGAGCCTGATTGTAAGCCGCCGTGAGGGGCCATAATTGGTTTGAACGTTCACGTGGTCATCTTTGCCTGGGTCGAAGCACCAGAATTGTGCCGTAAGGGCCCGAGATTGCGGCTGAAAAAGCCCGTGGAAATGGAAGGGGAGCTAATAATGGAGCATACCCATTCATGGGTAGGGGTCCACGAGTTCAAAACAAACTGGATGTCTTTGCCTGTGGAGTCAAAAGGCTGAGTCCCACTAACCCATCGACCCAAAGGAGCTTCCAAGACCCCCCCCCCCCCCCCCCCACCTCCACTTTGAATCTTCATTTAAACAGTTCATCTATGACAATATGCTCTCGAAAAAAGAGGTTTAATCCCACGATTGCTTAAATCAGTATAAATACGCTTGCACGTAAATTCCTGTTGGTTTTTCAGAGCTGTTCGGTAATTGATTTTCAGATAAAACCTTCTTAATATTCAGCTCTTTAATGAACTGAAGAAAATTCAATTGAAGAAAAACAGTAACCGTCTAAGAAGCAAATATAATTTGGATATTAAAAAAAAAAAGTCACCCACATTGTCAGATTGCATTCAAGGTATATTAAAGTTTTCCCCCAATTAGCCTGTTGTCAAAATACTTTATTAGTAAATGCGACAGCAATATAATACATTTAAAGGTTCTTAAATCCAATAACGAATGTTGTTGTCACCAGTTATCTTGGCAGCTAAGTGAACTGTATGTTTGGCCAGAACATGAGCCAGATACTTACGCTGACCAAAGCCAGGCCCTCGAATAGATCCTGATTCCTTCTAACTTTCTTTTCGCTGGCTGAAATGTTGTTTACTGCAACCACTCAGCTGCATGGCCGTCGTTCGCTGTGCTCGGAGACACACCAGCGCCACGTCCTGCAGTTCTGGGGATTTGTTTTAACAGTAAACATGTGACGCCTTGTATGAAAAACTATTCATTCTTTTCACTTTAAGATGTAGCCATACTCATACAAACTTCGTTTTAAGGGTTCAACATTACGCTTCCAGCTATATGCCGAAATTTGCCTCATCAATTAAAGTGGGCAGTAGGGGTTGATCATAGATTTCAGCACTTTATCTGCTAAAAATATTTTTACGTCTGACAGACGTATTCAATGTTTGCTCGATGTTGTCGACACTTTATGATTATTACTTTCATTCGGAAAAGAATTTAAATAAAAAAGACAAGTGGCAGACGATGGATGGGTGATTTTAAACATAAATTGGGTTAGAATTGGATACTCACTGCTTCCGTGGGATTTTACTAAACACACTGAAATATTTGAGTGATTTCATTCATTTATTTCTTAAAATATGAGAAAAAAAAAGCACTTAATATCTTTATTCTTATGTTTCTGTCATGCTTTGTGTGATATGTGTAAACATGAAGGACAGAGCCTCATTTTAACAGGTGAGCAAATACTCTTTATTTAAACAAACTTGACAGTGTGATAGGGAAAATATTCAAATCTAAATCCTGTTCACATGAGTCTGCATTGTTGTTTGACATCTCTAAAGAAAAAAAAAAGGTATAAATTCAATACATAAACAGATTTTTAGGGCAATTGTTACAATCTTATCAATAAAACTTTTACAGTTTGACAATTTCTGATTTCTTTAACTTTGATTATTTTGC
Source organism: Fistularia commersonii (assembly GCF_037954325.1). Lineage (NCBI taxonomy): Eukaryota > Metazoa > Chordata > Actinopteri > Syngnathiformes > Fistulariidae > Fistularia > Fistularia commersonii. Next base: position 7,030,908 of record NC_141315.1, read on the forward strand.
AGGTTTTACTTGCTTAACTTAACAACTTAACTTAACTTAACTTGCTTAACAACTTTAGCAATGGACTAATTTTAATGAAATGATCATAATGTAATTTCTGTCGTTATATGCATATGATATGTTATCAGAGCATGTCTTCAGTATCACTTTAATTCAAAACGGTATTTGGGCACACATTTCACCGGAAAGAAAAAGAAGTTGGAAAACCCTGCATTATCTACACTGCAGGGTAGAGAGCAGCACGAAAAGCATTCACTCTGCATTTGTGTTGCGCACGAATGCAGAGATATCACACTGTGACTCTGGGTGACCTAACAAAGGGGAAGTCCCTCTGCAACGCCCGGCCTTCTCCGTGCCTCCTTGTGTGACGTCAAAACTTCCTTCATATTTAACACCACCTCCTTTATTATTTTAATTAATTGATGTACTTATGTTCTGCTGTGTTGGATAAACACTGATTTTTTTTTTCTGATTTCACAATATGGCAGATAATGACATTCAAATCTGAAATTCCTAAGGTTCCCAACTGGTCCTCCTGTCTGCTTCTGGAATGACAGTCCAGTTAGGTGAAGGCGTTTCTGCGGCGAGCCAGTTGAAATCATCCACCTGATCCCAGTTGTTCCGGTTCGGGTCGAGGCCAGACAGACCAAAGTCCTCTTCCAGGGTGGGATAGGACCAGGAGAAGGGTGCAAAACTCACTCCACTGCAGTCCTCTATGATTGCTCGGCTGGTGACGTGCACATACATCTGCGTGTCTTTGGTGTTGTGCGTCCGCAGCTGCTGGCAAGGAAATGCCAGTGTGCTATTTTTGCAGAAATCTACGAACACAGAGCTGGACACCGGTCCACACAGGATCTCACAGTTCTCAATGTGCTTCAGGTGCAGCGTGCTGGGGGAACCGTACAGGCGGACCTTGCAGTTGGAAAGGTGGGTCATCAGGACGTCTTGTTTCTGGATCTCCTCGGAGGTCTTCGTCAGGATCACGCCGCTCATGTTGGAGAAGCCGCACTGCTCGGACACGGCGTCTCCGTCCACCTGCGTCTTACCAGCATTGACGGTACTACCGGAATCAGGCAGAGATGGATCCGCCTGCGGTGCCTTGTCTTGGGCTTTTGTGCGCGCCCGGAATGCGAACTTCTTCTTTGGAAGAGCCTCCTCTCTCGTCTCTGCGAGTTGGGCCTGCAGCTTCCGAAGAGCAGCCTGGGCCTGCCTTAGGTCGTACTGGGTGAGAAACATCGTGCTGTCGTTAAGAAACTTTTGCAGCTGCGCTAGCTTGGCGGTCGCCTCCTCCAGCTGGCGGGTGACTGCGGCCCGGTCCAGCCCCGGGCAGCCGGACAGCAGCTCCTCCAGAGCCGCCCGCTCGCTGTTGAAAGCGGCTGAGAAGTACTCGCCCCGCTCCTCGGCGACGGACTGGCTCTCTCGGGCTTCTTTTCTCCGCTCGGCGTCGTCTATCATCGCCTGGTGCCGTTTCTGAAGTCGCTCCTGCATCTTGAAAGCTCCGGTCGGCCCGGCAATCTCGTCCCGAACTCCGGCCGTTACATCCATGATGCTGCGCTTTTGGGTCCCGGGTGTTGTTGCGGAAGTAGCTAGTAGCTATATTTTCTTCTTCGTGTTAACAGCAAAGCGATTTGAGCTCAATAGCGCCCCCTTCTGTTCCGGAGCACAAATGCGTCACAAAACATGGCAACGTTTAAATTACATGATGGATATGAAATGACTGCCAAATACTTAGTTTGAAAGTATTTTTCACTTCTTTGATCACGAATAACACATATTTTCCCATAAAGCAAGGTAGAACATTCTTTTTTCACAGATGGTTATGATAAGATTTGACTGTTCATGTGGATCATATGCCTGAAAATATATTTGTATGTATTATATAAAAAAAAAATCAAATTGGCTGATCTCAATCACATGAAGAGAATTGATAGTTATAATTTAAAAAAAGAAAAAAGAAAAAAGAAAAGGGAATTTAATAATGTAACGGGGCATATTAGAAATGTCAAAATGTAGGTAATTGTCTTGAAGTCGGATCAAAAACATTTAATCAGTGAAACGATGAAATGTATCTAGAGAATATTGTTTTCCTCATGTATGCTATTGGAAATTATTTTAGGATCTTTTAATTTCTCATCTAAATATGGTCCTCTTGCATTGACTTTTGATATGGTCTTCATTACATTTTCTTGTTGCATTATTTCTTTATAAATCATCTTTGGGCTGTCTTTTGGACAATGCATGAGTGTATGACTACTACTTTTGTCATGTTATTTTTTATTTATTTATTTGTTTGTCTGGAGTCTGTGATAAGGGTGGATTGATTGACTGTTTGATAGATAGATATGTCTATACAGTATTTGCACAAACACACAAATAACAGAAAAGAGTACCAAAAACGCCATAACAGAGGGGAGATAAATATCTTAAGTAAAGTTAAATATGTTATTAATAAAATTGAGAATGTTATTTTAGCTTTTAAATCGTGATATATTTATGTGTATATCACCTCTACCTGAGCCACGTCTAGGTGTGGCACACCAATGAGGTCCGCCCTCTACTGTTGACGCTGTAAAAGTTTAATATGTGCTACTTTTGGGGAACCGGAAACATTCAGTTTTTCATAATATTATCATGAAATTGTTTATTTATGACCCCGAAATATTTGAATCGTTTTTTTTTTTATACAAACGTGCAGAATCGAACAAGCTAGCATTGTGGACCGGTGATTTGAATTGCCTCCTAGTTGTGTGTGCACTGCCCCAACAACCCGTGCGGTGATGGCGAGGAAACCCCGTTGACAAGGCACTGCTTTTTCATGACGGTGAGTTTCCCTTTGAGTGTATTATAATTTTGTGATAAAAATTTCAAGGAAAAAACACACACAGCCTCCTTCCTCTCTTCCTTCAGGGAGGGAAGAGAATTTGAGCGGAGAGAAAAATCTATCCGAGACAGAAGAGGGACAGTGGGAAAAAATACATGAGTGGGAGAGGGAGAAGGAGGAGGAGGAGAAGGAGGGGGGAGCAAATTAAAAGTTGCCAAATGGAGATATTGGGTTTCAACAGGAGTGAGACAGGAGTAAAGGGTTTGCCTCTTTGAGTCGTCTTTATGTTATGCAAATCGGGATAAATATTTATGGATTGACGCGGTTTAGTCCCTTAGCATTCTCGTCGAATTGCAACCGACGGGCACCGGAGAGGCGTCGTCGACATAGTGGCTAGCTAACCCCTGAATAGGCCGACGGTTATGGTTAAAATGTCGCGGAGCCTTCTGTCTGGAGTAAAAAACCCGAACAGAACACGGAGCCGTTAAAAAACCCACACGACCGAAACGCGTCGGTGCAGCTTATCGAGACAAATGTGACGCTTTCGTGCTGGCAGATGATCCACATAGAGGACAAATGAAAGCCTCTCCAACAGAGAAAGGAGAGCACGTCAGCGACGATCAGCCACAGGCTGGACGACGGGTGTTTTTGTGCTACTTGAATGCGATTATCATTCTGTCGATTCAGTCTATTTTTGGAAATAAAACTTGCAGGCTGTGCATTTGCCCGCTTTCTGAACCAGCAGCGGTACCAACTAGTGCCGTCCGAGGGATTTACCGCGGGGACTAGCATGGTTTGCGCCGAGCTTCGCATGCTAGGGCGGATTCGGGGGGCGAAAATTAAAATCTCCTAGGATACCAAATTGGGACTTTTTCGGGACAGGCGAATTTATTTTGGTATTCACGATGAAAATTACAAAGATATTTACAAACGCGATCTGCTGGAAACGCTACATTTCTACCCCAAATACACAAACGTGAAGTCCATTGTCCTCTCCGAATGCAGCTAACGTTAACAGCCCCTCTAACTTCACGTTTTCAAGCCACCGAGTTAAACTTTACTCCATTAAATAGCGTCTCGCTAAGATTGACGAGGATAAAATTGTGTTGTTTAGTTAGGACACTCTCCCCTTGAAGTTTTGTGAAATAAATTTGTCTTTAACGGCCTGGATTCCTATACATTCAGTGCTTATCTTTTGAGGGACATAATGCACCAACTGGTCACGTTAGCCTAGCTCGGGGAAAATATTCCTATCGTCCGCAGCGAACAAGCTTATCTGTCGTAATAACATTTGCAACGGCGGAATTTCTCCTATTCCCCTTATTCAAACAGCCACCCTCTTCGTCGCCCTTGTTTGCGTTTTAACAGTGACTTCGACTGCTTCCCGTTCTTTGTTCTCTGACCAAAGATGGAGGCAGAGCTTGGTCCTGCTCTAAAGACAACCCATTGCATTGTAACAGCCATTTTGTAGCAGTGCAGCCTCAACGCCTTGCGCTGAGACAATCCTCTGTAGCTCTGGACAACCATAGTCAAATGCACAATAACAAAATGATCATACTGTAAATCTCTAGTCATGTTGGTAGCCAGCAAAAACGCAGATGAACACTTTTTGCCCGGTTTAAAAAAGAAGTGAAACAGCTCCTTTTGCTGGCTGACATTATGAAGCCAATGGCTCACTCAGTGTTGAAACCCAACAACCATTCAAGGGTATTTGAAGCAGGGTGGAGTTATTTGCTCTTGAATGTACATTTTTCAATGTGTACACTCCAAAGGCGGCCAGTGCTGGACCAGCGATAGAAAGCGATGTGTTGAATTTTCTGCGTCACAAAAGCATATGAAGGCCACTGCCCTAATTTGAGCATTGCTCGCCCACAGTATCACATACTGTATATGCCCCCCTCCCTGACTTCCACCCCACCCTCATATCTAACACATACTAATGCATTTTTGGTTTCACCGTCCCCAGAAGCCTCAGATTCGCTGTCTCACAATTGTTGTAAATTTCCATCGTTGATTTTTGTCACCCTACAGCCCATCCTTTCATTGGAGGCAGGGTGTTAAATGACTGAATCCATGCTACCTGTCAGAAATCTGTGAGTGAGACATCCTTACCAGTAAGATACAAGACATGTGTGATGAGTCTTTTCAGTCCATGTACTCTGTCAAAATCAAAACACTGGCAGGTCACTTTCTGGGGTTTCCTCCCTAGTTTACCTGAGCTGTAAACATTTATATTCAAGCTAATATTCACTTAATGTCATGGCTCACCTTTGTCTTTCTATGCCTGTTTACCCATATGTCCCATAAGGTGTCATGGATGATGAGGACGATCGCCGTCTTCTGGATATTTTAGGGTAAAAAAGGCTTTTTTTTTTTTTAAATAAATCTTGCATATCTCGCACATCATAAATAACACACCTTTTGTCAAGCTCTTGTCTTAAAAATCATGTAACTCTCAGGGAAATCTATCCAAAAGTTAGGAGCTATAAAACATCTTGCGATCATTTTTTTAGTTACACTGTTCTGAAACTGTGCACTTGGGAACGGATTGAAAGAGACCCTTCTTCTCTTTTCAGAGATGTGGATGCATTGAATGACTATCTCCATGGGAGCAACAACAAGTCTGTGAGTGACTCTTACAGGCTGCATATACTGCCACCTTCAGTATCTCACGCAAACCATTACTTAGTTTGTAAGTAGACGACCAACGGGAAAGCAATGTAAATAATGAATTAATCCATGTAACATATTTCCTTGCACAGATTGAGGAAGATGATGTAGCAAATGCAGCTTATGGATCAGATTCGTCCTTCTTCGCTGGTGATAATGTGAGTATAATAAGAGACAACCAAAATAAAACAAGACCAATTCTTTGATTATTCATTACGCTATTGATCTTCTGGATCTTTTAATAGGATCCGAATAGTAATACCACTATTATTCGGTGATGGACTTCAAGATAATCAAATAATCTACACCTACAAGACATAGGGACAGTAAATAGTTACATTTTAGAGTAAATAGCAGACATCTGGCTGTCAACTAATTTTCTCACAATAAAATCTTGAATCAAGTGGTTTGTAAATCTCGAGTACTCTAAATTAATGGATTTAGGTACAATTCATTGGAAAAGATAGCAATGTTATGGGTTTCTATTTTCTTATTATATTTACACATGATTTTAACTATGAATCAATGCGTGACATAAATAGGTGTCTTTTCTTTAGACATCACTTAAAGAAAAAGCATTCGGTCTTTGTAAATGGTGTTGATGATGTTTATTTTTCCATGGGGTATTGAGATCTCATCACAAGTGGTCACTAGAGACGCATGAGGAGATGTGTTTTAGTGCCAGGTATAACTGCATGCTCTTAAAGCTGTCCATTTGTGAACGGATCACCCATGTTGCATATTAATACTGCACTGAACAGAGCCTTAGACTCTAACCCACTGGGAAAGCTGTCTTCTATGCAGTTCACATGCAAACTGTTTGCCGCTTTCCTCTTATTATCTCAAAATGCCTCTTTCAGGCTAGCTCTCACATTGGCCTCAAGGATGGCTCCTCTACAATGGGTGAATTTGGCGAGGATTCATCCGGGGAAGGCCTCCAGCTCTCTGGCAGCCTTTCATTTATTGAGCATGAATTGGGGACCGGGAGCTCCCCTGGAGGGGTGGATCTTGGAGGAGAGGACCAGCCCTTTGACATCCTCCAGAAGTCTCTCCTGGAGGCTGACATTACTGAGCAGACACTGGCCCAGGAGGCCTTACTAGACTCCCAGCCTGCTCCCACTCTTGTGCAGGCTCCTGTCTCTTTCCCTTCCCAGCTGGTCTCTGGGAGTTATGGAGGAGGAGTGGGCGTGGTCACGACAGGGACAACGGCTCTACCCGCTGGCCAGTTCCTGCAAGGAGTGTCCCAGCTCCCCAATGGCTCCACCGCCCAGCACATCCAGGTGTTGGGCTCTTTTGGGGCCGGCAGCGGTGTGATGACACTGAGTGGTTTGGAAAGAACCCCTCAGATTGTGCTGAGGCCAGGGGGGTCTGTTGCTGCAACAGGGGCAGCAACAGGTGGGCAGGTGTTTGCGCCTTCCCAAGGGCAGATAGGACAAGTTGGCTTACCCTTCAAAAACATCCCACTTCAAAACATCATCATCCAGAGAGGCCCCGGAGGGACACAAACTCTTGTTAGACCTATCCAGCCTAAACCCCATCAAGCTGGGGCTCAGACAGTCTACAGCCTTCAACCCAGTGCCTCCACCATGGCCAATGTAGTTAACCCTAACTCTGCCGCTCCCGGAGCACAGTACACAGCAAACGGCTCAATTGTAATGCAGCCGCCACTGGAGCAGCAGCAAGTTCAGGCCCAGACAAATGTACCCCCCGGTCAGTTCCTGCTGCCCGGCTCTTTGGCGCTCTCTCAGGCCAACACTATCCACAATGGCCCCGCTGACCCCAACTCCAGTGCCGTAATTGCCACTCAGAATGCAGTGCAAATTGTTGCGGGGCAGAACTTCACTGCACAGCCCGGGGGACAGCTAATTTTGAACCAGGGAGTAGTCAGTGGCGGTCAGGTCGGAGGGGGTGTGACTCAAACATGGACTAGAGTTTCTTGCACTAGCACTACACCTGTGCAGACATCGTGCACTCCTGGGCGGCTAACGCTGGTTGGCCCGGCAACAGCGGGAATCAGCAGTCAAAGCCAGGTTTCAGCTAGCCCTGTGCAGCGCCTTCTGGTGACTCAAACTCAGAACTGTACTTCCTTGTCACCTTTACCTGGAACGCAGGAACAACAGGTAAAACTCTAATTTGTGACTTGATCTTGCAGACTTGCCTGTGAGGAAAACTCATCCCGGGTGTTAATGTTTTTCTTTCTCAATATTCATCATTCTCTGTCATCTAACAGGACAGACAGATGCAGCACAGCAGCATCCATGGTAACACTTTATTTCATTTTTTCTCAGATTGTCTTTTTTCTGCAGATTTTTTGCCTGAAACATTTTTCTCTTTGTTTGAAATAATTCTCTTAGGTATGAAAACAACAACACAAGATTCAAGCCTAAACTCTCAGGTAATTTGAAGATGTTGCACCCCCTAGTTAAGATTATATCTTACGATGGAATAATAGTTTTTACTGGTCGCAACTTGTGGTATTATAAAAAAAATTAAAAAATTTGCATATGGATTTCCTCCTTTTAGGTCAGCGCGCAGAAGAGGCCTGCTCCACCGCCAATGACAAAAGGAGGAATGTGAGTCGACTGAAATAACTTTTAATTAGTGAAACGCGGCAATAGAAAGATGTGCTTTTGAATCAGCTCAACATCATCCAGTGAGGGAGTTTCTCTCTTTTACCTGTCATGTCGTCAGGATTTTGCAGCAGTTAAGGAAAGATCACGCCGGCGTTCAGACCCCGGATCGACGTCAGTTTACTTCAATTAATGATGCTCTGCAAAGACTTCTCCCGTACCATGTGTTCCAAGGGGCTCCGCCCAGCCAAGAGGAGTTCTTAGAGGGTATGGACTCATCATTCCCAATCCCCCTTTTGGACCAAACATTTATATCCTATTTAAATGATTCAATGAATATTGCAGTTCATAGATAGTTGCACTCAGGACACTGATCCTGGGTTGGTTCAAAGGTTTTTAGCAGTGCGAACATGACTGTGTCCTTGACGACAGTGAAGGCTGGCAAAAAGTAAAATTTGCGCTGATAGCAGCATAGTTATGTCTCTTAAAAGGCATACAATTCATATTTTTCGGGAGTCTGTGAAAAATCTGGCTTTGTCTGAAACATTAGCATAACTGTGTGGAAGAAATTAAAAAATAAATAAAACAAGGCCTTGCAGAACTATTCCAGGCTCTTTCGGACAAGTGTTGACACTATGGAAATTGTATTAAGAAATTGAAAAGCACCACTTTAGTCCCAACATCTGTTTTAAAGATTTTATGAAGCTCTCTCCTGGTTAAAGTGATTTACAATCTCTCCAGTTTGTTTAATTTACTGAGGGAAAAGGCGGTTTTGCATCGCTCCTGGCAAGGTATTTACTTTGACTGAAAATGAAGGATAGATAGAGCTTCTTTAGTACGAGCTGTCATCACCCAAGAAATTCCATTGCATTTACAAGTGCTCAAATAATCAGCAGGCATCAGGATCGCAGTTTGGAACGGTCGTACTTTCCGGTAACACATTTTGTCCTCGCAAACAGACTACAGGTATGTTTATCTGGATATAGATGAAAGAAGTGAGCTCAAGTGGTGACTTGAAGCCAAGCGTCAGGAAGTGAGCGGGCTAATACCACCAGCAAGAAATGTGGTAATAATGATATTACTAGATGCAAGAAAAAGCAATTATCGGGTCTGAACAGGTCTTTCAGCTGCAGTAAAGGCAGGAAATTGGCCCCTTCAAGGTCTAGCCTTCAATAATGTGTTGTCATGTCACGTTCTTGCTTAAATTGGGTGTTTTGTTTTTGTGTTCACAGTGGACGAGGAGTTTGAGTTAGTAGCGACTCAGGTGCTGAAGAGGACCCAGGCCATGATAAACAAATACAGACGACTACTGATGGTGGAAGCGGAGGTCAGCACAAAGAAATGTACAAATGGTAATTTCATACATGCTTTATTCCTGTACGTGTGCATGACAAATACGTTGTCTCTGCCCTTCGTATAGCATTCCAGTCTGTCATCGGAAATGGTGATGATCGATAGGACCTTCAACCAAGAGGAGCGCAGCAACCTGACACAGGACAAACGCACGGTGCTAGTGGATCCAGGTGGGAAAAGAAAAGCGTTTTTTTTTTTTTCCAGTGCCAAAAAGCCAAATGCCAAAGGCTTGACACAAGTTCTCGTCTCATCTGTTTTACAGATAGCTTCTTGGAGGACTTCTGCTGTGGGCTGAAATCGAAACGTTTCCAACAACAGCTCCCTTCTGAGTCGTCAAGCGATAGTTGGACTGAGTCCGACAGGGGCTCTACTCAGCCCCCGTACAGGACAGATAACCAGCCTGGGTACGGAGACCCGGGAGGGGGTGGCGCCGTAGCAAGAGGTGAGGCTAACAGACTCCACCCTCCGCCTTTAGAAAAGAAGAGTATCTTGGAATTGAAGCAATCCCAGCAACGCCTCGGACCCAGCAGCGCCAGCAACAACAGTGCCGTCGCCGCCAACAGTTTTCCCCAAGGTAACCACTCCCCTTTCGCAGCAATGTCAGATGGACAGACTCCCTACCAGGCATCCCATCAGATGTCCTCCCATCCCATTCAGCCCCTGAATTCCCCCCAGCGCACCTCACCCCCCCACCTTGACACAGACTCCGCTCTAGAAGCGGCAGTCAACAGCATCCTGGAATGTTAAGACCATCGACATGTTGCTCTGTAACATCCCGTACATGTATAGTTTAGAATTATTTTGTATTTATTTTGCAGTAAAACTGTTGTATTTCCCCACAAAGCTGTGTGGAGAGTGGTCAACTCCTCCTTCAGGTCTGTTCTATGTGATACCATCCCCGGACATGTAGCATGTATTGACATTTGTATGGTTTTATTTTGTGGAGCTCAGTTAAGTTGAAGACAGGCACTTAGAATTACCTATAAAGATCCGGGAATGTGTGCAATGCAATGGACTGATTGACTTTGGAAATTGTTCTTGTTTGGTATATTTGTACATTCGTTTGAAGGGGGTAGTGTCTCCGAAAAAAATTGTTGCAGCTCTGAATGCGAGGGTTCCTCTCTCTCTACACGCACACACACACACACACACACACACACACACACACAAACACACTTTGTGCCAGTTGAGACCCCCCACTACCTATAAAACGGGTGAGCGTGAGGGGACAAAGTAACAACTCTGTGCCTGATTCTGTGCTTTTATTTTGAAGTGTTGACATGAAGTTCTATTCAAAACTACACCTTTATTCACTTACTTCCTACTTTACGAACATTTTAACTCCACACTTGTACGAGCTAAGACTTTCCTTTAAGGTCCGTAGAGACACATAGACAAATTGCACTAAACGTATCACTGCTTATTTCAGGAAATTGTTTACGAGGCTTATCGTCATTATGCATCGTATGCTAGGCTAAACGGAATGTGAACATTTGGAACAAACCAAATTTTTTTTTGCCTACTTTCAGCAGTCTGCAACAAGGATAACCTCTCATTCACACTAGGAACTAGTCAAACTAGTCATAGATGTAGATCTAAGTATTACTCTACCCTGCAATGCATTTCACTTGTGCAAAAGTCACATTTTCTTTGGGATTTCGTTCTTTTGTACCTTAAAGGTATGCAAACCCCAACACAGACACAGCTCTTTGATTTTATTCTTGACACACATTGATTTCAGCTACTCTATCATTTCAGTGTGTTTGTGTTTGGGGAGCTAAGTCCTCAGATTGAGGATAATTATGTTACAATGTTTTATCTTTTGTTTTGTTTTTTTATTTAGGTTTCTATTAATTCTTTTTAGAAATATAAAAAAAAATGACTTTGTTTATTAACAGTTGTTCTTTGGCTTTTCAATCCCCTCATTAGTTCAAAATTATGCCGGAGGGTCATGGTTTGTGACACGTCTGCCTGTCAGTTGTGGCGTGGGATAATATAAAAATCATATCTATATATGCTTTACTACCTGGACATGTAGGTGTGTTTGTGCTAATCCGGCTACTCACACACTGCTTTCATCTAGCCTGGTATGGCTGGCATATTCGAGTATTTTCTCAGTCTCCTGAAGATGTATCAGTGTCTCACCGAACCAGTCGGTCAGGTCTTTGTTCCTTTCCTGCTCTTTTCCTTCTAAGCAGCGCAACCAAAATCGACAGGAGAGGGTAATTCTGACCAGAATCAACGTGACTCGCTCCTAAAGGGCATTTTGTCGCCAGAGCTGGAGGCCTGAGCCCCATTGATACTGGATCTCTGGACACGATAACGCTAACAACATTTTTCATGAATGAGCTGATGTTTTTACCCCATTTAAGTGTTACACTTTAGCTCAATTCAATCACCGTTCTATAAAAGGCAGCTGTTACCTGCTGTCAGTTTAACATTTGAAACATGTTGCCAAAAGATTGTTAGTAGTTGAGATTAAGACAAAAAAAAAATCAGGTTTATGCAGATAATAAAAGAACTTAAAATGACATTGCTGTCTTCAGTATCTAAACCTGCTGGTTATTGTTGTGTTGAACTCAACTTGAATACTTGAATTCACTCGAATATTTGCAGCTAAACAATCTTGGCATCCAGCTGAACGTCCGCTGGACATGAATATACAATAGACTGATCATACCTTTGATAAAGTTTTGATCAGTTATATGTTAATTTTAATGCTAATGCTGATATCTGTCAAAGGAGGATATCAACATGTTTAAATCAGCTAAATTAAAAATGAGTTAGGGTTCTGGCCAAGCAACACATTTCTACTTTATGATTTTACGTGAAGGTTTTTGCAAATTCAATTTTCAAGAGCTCTGAACTGCGCCCTCTGATTTAAACCCAAAAGCGTAGTTAAAACGGTTGCCGTGGTTGATTCTGGGTGATGCAAACCTTCTCCTGCAAGTGTATCTGTGAAATATGCCTGCCAATTGGCTCCGGGATCAGACTGATGGCCTTTTTTTTTGTTCCCACGGTGTGATTGAGAACACATCGGCTTGTTTTGTCTGTGTATTTGAGTGCCAGCGGCCACAGCAGCCTACGTGTCTCTATGTCCGCCTCTGTCCCGACAGACCTCTTCTATCAATCCAGTGCACGATGACAAAACTCTGGGCAATTGAATACATCATGTAATAGTGAAATGAGTTTTTAAACTTTTTTTTTTTAATTAAGTTGCTCCTTCAAGTAGCTGCTGCATATAAATAACCTGCATTTCAGAGCCCAGTTAGGCCAAGCATTGTGTGATCTGGATGCATATCAGTGTCTTGAGGGCCTGGTAGTGACGTACTGTGCTTCTCCTGTTCCAAGATTATTTTCTCTCGTCGCCGTTTTCGCTGTTGTTTGGTCTCCCTTGATTTGTATAGTTTGTTTTGTATGAAAAATGAAAAGCGAAACACAAAATATTTATAATTTTTGTATGGAGGGAAAAAACAGAATGTAAAAAAAAAAAGTGAAAATGGAAAATTATTTTTTATTGTGTTGACTAAGAAGCATTGTCACAAACAAACCAACAACAACAACAAAACAGAACCAACCTGTCATTTCTTCATATGTAGCTAATGTGTGTTCACCACAGAAGCAACAAGAGTCAACAATAAATTCATTTTGAATAATAACAAGCGGGTGCTGCCCGGCTGAGAGCCTCCTTCAGTGTGTCCCCCCCCATTGCTATTCTGTCAGTGTTCGTACTGGAGCTGAGGAACTAAGTGTGCATAATAACATCATGTGACAAGGGAGGGTGGGGTGAAATAGGGCGGGTGGGGGGTATTTGCAGAAGAAAAACAGATTTGCAACCCTCTGCTTTGCAGATAGGATCTCTTCGGTTACTGATGTGAGGACATTTTGAATTTCAGGTTTGCCTACATCTGGGCAACCAGATTTTTATCTAGTTAGAAATCTGCCGGTTGGTTCTAATCCTCTTACAGAACCCTGGCAGCAGTTGTCTCCGCACAAAAGAGCTGAGAAAACGGCATGGCAAAGATTTCCCTTCCAGATTTTGTCTAGTGTCGGGAACACAACCCAACAATGACATCTAGTGGAGCCTCAGGGACGCAGGCTGGCATTGAAAACACCTGGCGCTACAGATACAAAAATGACCAACCTCATGGGTTTACTCAGTAAAAAGCCCAACTGAGTCATTTTTGGTGGCTTTCTTTGCCACTACTGAGCTTGAATAAAACAGCAAAAGGCAGGAAAAACGACTCGGTAATTTTAAACGAAAAATTAAACATTAACTGATTTTCTTTACGGTCCATTAATGCAATCGCCGTTGTTGAAATTATTCAACTGACGGTTGACGATAAACACAAATGCCAGTTTTTCTGTTATTAATCCTGAGGATTTTTTATTCGGATGCAGATAAATTACATATTAAACTCGGGAGTGGGTGCTTAAAATTCCTGCACCTTCCCTCCGCTGTTTCCTCCGTACAGCCCCCGCTCATCCAAACGTCTTCCCTTGACCTCAGTGGTACTTCCTCCAGCGATCGCGCTCTGAAAACAAAACAAAATAAAACAGTATGTCCAGTCATCTGCCAGGGTAGTGTATCGGCACTGTGCCAGCAAAGAAATAAAGGGATTTGCATCACATAAAACATTTAACATTATAAATAAAACTTCTCTTTTGACAATAATGCATTAGCTTTGGAGAAAAGCTTATATGTGATGTCAATGTCTACGCAATTTATCATGCCAAAGTTTAACATGATAATTATGTGCTGTAAGGTCAAACAAGCAGAGTGATATATTAACTCAAAATATGAAAATATTCTACATTAAAAGTAACTTTGTCAGATTATAATGAGAAGCTTTGTAGCACAGGAATGCTTTGTGTGATAAGTGTTAATGATAAGTATGTTACATTAACTCTTATCATCTTGTAAAAAAATAATTACAATGTACTGTGAAAGTTTTATGTTACGACAATGGTTTGAAATGTTGTAAAATAAATACTTGAACAGTCTTATGCAGGAGAAATATTATGAAAAGTATCCTTGTCTGACATCAAAATGTTATGAGTCACAGCTATAACAACTAACTTATCACTGACCAGCATCTAATATTTCACAAAGCAGAGTACTACTAGAACTATTTTTACTTCGCATGCAATGAAACATGTAGCTGAAACAATAAACTTTTAACATCGCAACATGATAGTGATCATATCTTTTCTCCCGTTAGGGCTATGGTGCTTCGCCTTAACACGCAAATGTTAAATGGCGCATGGGGGAAAAAACAAAACAAGATATGAGTACTTCAAACTCTCACTCAAATGAGGGAAACTCCAGATGTAGCTAAGAACGCAGTATCCTGCCAGCAGCATAGCCACACCGGCCACGCCGCCCTTCCTCACGTCGACGTACTTCCTGTAGTACCACCGCCAGCCTGAGGGAGGCGTACGGGAAGACAGAACATTGTGCATGTGGATGACAAGAACCTGACCTCCTTGGATAAACTTGCATGTTCAAGAGGGTTTGTATTTGACTCATGTTTAAATGAATTTTAGGCATCCGCGAGAAAATCAAATGAGCACATCGTGTCGCATGTGCTTTCAAATAAGCATGCATTCGTGTGTGTGTTGCCGACCTCTTTGCATCAAGTCCGCCACCTCCCTTGGACGACCGGGCGTCCGGCGGGCCAGCCACTCGGGCAGCTCCCTCAGCGTCACTTGGCCGAGCCTCCGCTGAGCCAGATCACCTAGAATTCACGACGGGGGAGTCAATGCACGGATACGACAAGGTGAGTGCGTTTACTCGAACTCACTATACTTACTCTGAAAAGAGTTAAATTGATATATATGACTAGGAGGGTTTATACTCCTCACTTCTTGTGTCTTCGTTGTGAACCCGTCGTCGCTTTTCAGTGTCTGTGGAGCTGGGAGTAAAAGGCGAGGGTGGGTAAACTGGCCGAGTGAGGGGCGTCCCGTCCCATGGCGGCCCGTTTCCAGTCCCGCGTCTACGTCGGCCGCGTGCTGAAAAATCGGGCTCCGGCTCACCTCGGACGGAACGGTGTCCTGGAGACGCAGAGCTACGGGAGAGGCTTGCATGGCCTGAAGGGAGACGTCCTGATTCGCCGGGACTGAAGATGCTTGTCCGGACTGTGGCTGCTGTTTCGGTCGCGAAGCGGGATCGGACATCCGCCGTCCAGCGCTATCTTCCCGACCTCCTGCTAAAACTGGGCCGGTTTCGATTCTGTTCGGGCCGTTTGTCATTTCAACCCATCCCTGGAGCTGCGACCTGCTCTTCTTAGGTCGACCCAAAGTGCTCTTGATATCCTGCAGGGTGATTCTGGACTGCTGATTTCCTGATTTCCAGAACATCTCATCCCCTGATGAATCTTCGATCTTCACGTCTTTGTCTGCCGAGGAGCTGGAGCTCATACCGCTGTCACTTACACTTGGATCCGGAGGAGCGGAGGTCTTTTCGATTTCAGCAACAGAATTCGACGTTTTCTTTTTAGAGGCCTTCTTAGGTTTGGTGTCTGTAGACGGAGCCATGGATTGGACTCCAGCGTTTGCAGAGTCGGAATTAACTGTGGTCCCCGGTTGCTCTGCAGAGCCTGTTTCTGGACTGAAACCAGAGCGAAGGCCCTCTGAGGCCGATCCCTCAGAATCCTGGCTAGAATTTCCATTTTCCATTAAAGTGCGGAGGCTCTGCTTCCTGAGCTTTGGCAGTTGAGGAGACGGTGACTGCGTTGATGGGGAGGAAAGCGCGGTGGCCATTTTGATTCGATCAGACAACTTCTGTTTCTTCTTAGTTGACGGTGTAGAGGAGAGGGACGACGCTAAAGACGATTTCGCTGAAGACAACTTCTTGGTACTTTTCAAAGTTACCTCTGGTGACAACGATGCTCCTGCTGATACTTTCTCAATCTTTGGAGCCTGCGATGACTTTCTTTCGAGTGTGCTTGTGGATTTCTTCCCCTTTGCAACCGTACCGGTCGCGCCCATGTCCAGCTGACTGGATGTTTGACTTTTGGTAAGAGCATGATGGTGGGTGGAAGATGTTTCAGAGGATGGTGCAGCCTTGCAGTGCGGCAGGTGACTCTTCAATCGCTTGTATGTCTTCCCGCAGAATGGACACACCTCTGTGGGCATTAAAAAAAAAAAAAAAATTAAACAACTGAAGACATTTTCATGCATTTTAACATTTTCTTAAATGTCAAAGGAAAAAAGTTGTAGTTTAAACTAAAGTAGATGACATTCAAAAGCAGCAAAAGAAGAGTATCTGTCTCTCTCTGTATATGATGTGAAAAAAAAACGCATTCTGACTTTATTTTAAGAACAATTTTTACAGGATTTGCCAGCAATCGTCACTACCTTTGTGTGTGTGTGTGTGTGTGTGTGTGTGTGTGTGTGTGTGTGTGTGTGTGTGTGTGTGTGTGTGTGTGCCAGAAACATGTCATTAGTCGACAGTCCGCGATGCGACATCTTGACTTTGGTGAGACTTACCGGAGCTCATCGTTCACGGAGCAGCAGAGGAAATCATTAAAAAATAATGTAATGTATAGTAAAAAAAGTTTCGAGCCATGATCCAGCCCTTTGTGCAGCGATGCACGTTAAGTTACATTTCATTTTAAAAAATGTTTACTTTTAGCCATGTTTCACTACCATGGGCGGGCAACCTGTGGCCATGCCTGATGCAAATACACACGGAAAGACCTTTTTGGGTAGCTTGTTGGAAGCCTGTGTGTAAATAACTATGTCGATCTAAAATGTAAGGTTAAAAACAAGGCATAAACGGAAATATTTCAGAATATGACACACAAGGGACGGAATATAATGATTCGTGGTGATCAGTAAACTGGATGGGTGCGGCGCCGGTGAGTCAAGATGGTTCCCTCCCTCGTACTTCCGTTATCGTGTGAATCCCCCGCTTTAGCATATCTGACGGCTAAACGTCGCTTAAATCGTCATTTAAATAATTATGTTTTTAAAATAATGCTTTGGGAAATATACATGTTAGCTATTCAAATTTATAGTCAAGCGATAACTTTTTTTAACCCCTCACCCTCCCGGTAGGATACTAGTTTAGTCACTCCCTTAAACGAAAACTAACATTTAAAAATATCTCGGCTTAAGTTTTTGCTCTTAAGTTTCTTTCCTTTGCTCACCTGTTTTAATGAGTCGTGGATTTTGTTTTAAGGCAAGTAAATATCTATCTATCTATCTATCTATCTATCTATCTATCTATCTATCTATCTAAAAGTGGGCTGTGGAAATTGTAAAAAAAAAAGTCACTAAAGGCTATGTATAAACAGCAGTCAGGTAAACTGAGGTTGAGATTTTGTTTTCTTTTTTTCTTTTGCTAACAAAGTATCTAGTGTGCGCGCTAACAGACAAACAAATGTTGGATGAACGTAGTATTTCCTTGTCAGTTACTCTTAAAACCAAACTGCATCAAATAACAGCAACATTTTAATTAGAAAAGTATATTTTATTGGTAAGGTTAGAGTGGCATGACAATTGACAACAGGAATGAATTTCCAAAAGGTGATGGAAAAAAAACAACACAAAAATACATCAGTCATCTTCAATGGAAAAAGCAGTGATTCGAGACATTCAGAATGAGAAGAAAAATATGCCATTTCTACAACCATTTACATATAGGAGATAAACCTGGATATTATTTACATGGCAACAGATTACAGTATATACAAAGCCGGGATTGGAAACAAACCGAAGATCACAGAAGCTTTAGTTTTGGACAAAAACAATGGCCTGTTGACGTGCACGGTCCACACAAAGCACTTGGTGATTTGGAAAAGAAACCAAGATAGTGCCTGAAGGTTGTCTGGATGAGTCTCACCACTTTTCCCACCCAGATAAAGGTTATTCAGTTAGTTCACTAACAATCGTGAATGCCGGTTTTAATTAAACCCTGAGAAGACAGTGGACTGCAGGTTCACTTGTTGGCACACCTGCCAAATATGCCAATGAAGGTCATTTTACCCAAGGAATGACCAAAAAAGGACAACTTGCGTGGTAACTTGCTGTTTCTTTTTCTTTTTTTTCTTTTCTGGAGGACACTAAGATCGACTTACGATCTCTAGGGACCCTGGCACAAATGCAGTTTATAAACAGTGATTCGGTCTCTATTAAGACATTACACGGGATGGCCCTGCAGGTTCGTTCATGCTGTTGTTTTTTCCACAGACGAGGTGCCAGTGCTGGAAACGGTCTCCAAATTCACCTGCTCTGAGCATTAAAACAATCACGAAACTGTCGTCTGCTCACAAAATCCTATATTGACAGTGAAAACCTGCTGACCTCCAACCAAAAAAGAAGACAGAAGAGAAGGAACTGTGCTGCCATCCCTTCTACAAACTGCAGGTACTCACAAAGCAGCAGTGCAGCACAATAGGTGGAGTCATTAATTCACCTCTGCGAGACTTGCAAGTCAGCTTTGATACCAGCAAGATGTTGTCATACGCCATCTTGAAACTACAAATGAATCAACTCTGTTATTTGCTTACCCGCTGTTTGAACTTTAGCAATTTTATTTCGCATCGTTTTTCTTTTCTTAGTTAGTGAAAAGTATAGGCTTCAGTGACAGCACTGGCACCTGCTGAGCGAAGAAACCCCCTCAGTCTCACACAGCCCTCAGACGTCAAATCTTACCCAACATCCGGACCATCCTTTTATCATTTTATAACCACAGTCTACTTTCTTGTTTCCCTACCAAACCAAGAACGATTACAAAGGCCAACTCTTCAAAACAGAGAGTAAAAACTAATATAAAAACAGCCGGCAAAGAATGCTAAATCATTTAGGATTCTCCGGGAGATTAGTCTCTCCCAAGTTCATTCCCATGCGGGTCCTCTTAATTTCACAGGTCAAGGGGGTGTCATTGGAGCATGAGCTGTTTAAGGTTGTCATGGAGAATGGTGTCCTTGACGTCTCGGAACACGAGCCTGATGTTCTCCGTGTTGATGGCTGTGGTGAAGTGGTGGTACAGGGGTTTATGAGTGGCGTCGCGCCTCTTGGTCTGGAAGCACTCCACCATGAAGGCCTGGATGTCCGGCAGGCTGTGCTCGGGCCCAGTGTAGTCAGGGAAGTAGTCCTTGAGCGGAACGCTCTTCACTTTCTCCTCCAGCAGGTCTGTCTTGTTGAGGAAGAGAATGATTGAAACGTTGGCGAAGACGCGGTTGTTAACGATGGTCTCGAAGATGTTGAGCGATTCACGCAGTCGATTGGTTTGCCTGTCTTCCATCAACACCTGTAAAAGATGGCAGGGTGGAGAGACGCTGATTACAACTGTTATTAGTATTTTTAATTGTGCTACATGGCTTCAACACAGCTTGGACACACAGTGGCAGTTACATTAGATTGCAAAGTTCATCCAATCAATCAAATCTTGACTTACATTTGTGCGGAATATGAGTTGAGAAAACGCTTCGCTTTTTGTCTCGAATGAGCCCACAGCTTTATGTACATCAGGTCAAATCTGGCACAAGAATGAGCCCCGGACAGCTGATGATCAGATCTCAGTTTCCTCACACACACACACACACGTTTCAGTTTGCAGAGACCAAAATTTGAATCATTGGAAGGCAGCAATGGTCTGGCTCTGGCCGTCTGCTGGAAAACAAGTGGACTCAACAAACAAACCCAACCGCCCAAGATGTTTGACAAAGGCATTAATCTCCGTGAGTTATCAAAATGTTCGCCGTGGTCAAAGCCAGCTTAGGCGATTGGAGAGCTTTACAGAGTGTGTGCTTATGCCGATGGTGCCTTAGCTGGGGTCCGGATCACACCCGCAAGCTTATAGCTCTCCTCTTGTGACCAGACCGACTTGATGCCAGGTGTGAGCAGAGGCCATATCCAGACAAGTGAATTGATGAAGCGCTCGCCCTTCATCAACATGTGTTGAAAGTTATAGTGACATTTTGACTTGTGATCAAAGGGAACGTTTGATTTCCTCCAAGACATTAGGGTCATAAGAGACCTGTTGTGCATCAGTCACTTGAGCAATGAAGAGTAAAGGTGTGTTGCAGAGTTTGGTCCATCTGACTCGTGTGATTCACTTTGGTAAAAGTAAAAGAAAAACCTGATCGGGAACATGTCGTCACCTCTACAATAACAGTTACACTGGAAGAGTGGTGGATTAGATTTCTAAATCAGGCTTACTTCTGCAAACACATCCAACAGGAAAAATGCATTATAGGCAGCATTTTGTAACAGTGTCAGGCAAAATCTGAGGCGAGGTGCCTCTTGCAGCGTCCACCTTTCACTTCTTTCAGAAATCGGACCGGCTGGCACTTTGGTTGACATTTTTAAAAACCCTATCCTTTAGCCATCCCCTTAAATATATGCCTTTCACATTTTTTGTCAAAATCTTTCCCATTTAGGAGTTACTTCATCAAAAATAAAGTAACTTTGAGGCCAAAACAGAAGTGCAGATCAGTTCATCTGTGTGAGTGTCAAGACTTTTAGTGAATCAGTCCCAGCCAGTGAGCTGCAAATGATCCATTTCAATGCACTTGTGTGTCGACCTACACAAGCTCAATATCTAGATATTTTATGGTGTATTTTGTTCTTTGTTTACTGGATGAGCGTCCACATGTGATAAATCCTAAAAATCCTGCAGGATGAAGGGTGAACGCACTGACACGAGGAAAGCCGACTTATCATTATTTGCCAAAACAAACAGAGTAATGTGCCACTTATCAGACAATCTCGAGTGTGTTTGCTTGCTTGTGTGCGGGGAGGGAAAAAAAACAAGACACAGTTCATCGACGGCGAGCTGTTACCTGGTCGTATTCTGAGGAGGAGACGAGGAAGAGGATAGAGGTGACTGAGTCAAAGCACTCGAACCACCGCCTCCGCTCCGACCTCTGACCTCCCACATCCACGATCTTGAAGGGCACGTTCTTGATGTCGAAGTCATACTCGTGGATGCCCTTAGTCGGCTTTCGAGCCAGTAGGATGTCTTGCTGGCTTGGGACATAGTTCTATTGCGGAGGTGGAAAGACAAACTCATTAATGTCACAAGGAGGAGGCGGAGGAGGATAAAATACAAACGTTTATTAAAAACAACTGGATTTTACTGGTGTAGCAATACGGGGGTTCCCACCCCACTGTTTTTATATGTTTGCGTGCCAGAGGAGAGAAGGCTTGAGAAAATCATCTGAATATTACAGAGAATTTTTTTCGATTCTCAGCGTAGCTGGAAGAGCAGCTGTGTCCAGAAAAGGCAAATGTGTTTTGATGCAGACGTAGAAACAGATTCAGTTATTCTTTAAAATGTAAAGAATGGGGTCTGAGAACTCAAAGCAGTCAGTTTTTCATTAAAGTGTATGTTTTACAAGATCTTAGGTATGTGATCTGTTCGTGCAAGGATTATTTCTATTTTCGGACAGAGAAAGTCATCGGACATCACTACCACTTCTATTTCCCTCGCTTTAGTTCAATGTGAGAAAAAAAATCAGTAATAATAATTGTTGAGAAAATGCAGCCGGTAATGCTTTGATTTTTACACCAAGAAGAGGGCTTGACACATTTTATGACACATTTATGTAATTCTAGAACACAGGAAGGTTAAAGGTTTTAAGGAAACACATTTTTATTCCTTCCTGACCAAAAAAACCTTCACAAAAGCCCGCATTTTCATCTTTAAAGAGACAAACATCAGGCAACACTGTTAAGGTGGTGATGGTCTAATATCATTTTTAAAAATCTCGTTCGGTGTGTGAATGTGTTCTGACTTGTGCTGCAAAAGTATGACTTGAATGATCTGGCAATTAAACTTGTCAATCATGAGTAAAGATACGATAGGTTTTACTTGTTCACTGTCAAGGCATATCTATGTTGAAATTATGTTCATATACCTGGAGGGACTATGTCAATAAGATCTTAATTTACTTTTTAAAGGATTTTTTTACACCTGCTGATTTGAAAAAGCACAACACCATGTATCATTTGTGAATTTCAACAAATTACCTGAAAAGGCACAGTAATAAAATAATGATTCATACTCATTTATATTATATGATAAATAAATGTTTATTATTAACAATTGGAGAAAAAAAACTAAATTAGAAATCTACTTTAAAAAAATAGGAAAAAGGTATAAAAACAGAACAGTCGAAAAAAAATTTAAACTGGCTCAAAAAAAAACTCTTATCTGAATTCTCCAAAACTCACCTCCTGGAAAAAGGAGGTGAATTTAATATTACTAATATTGAATTCATCTTTTCCATGTCACAGAGCCCATTGATTTTTTTGTAAGGAAATATAAAAAGGGGAGGAAGGAGCATTTATGATTGCTCTTTTGTGCAGAAATGATTTTTACATCTGTCCAGATGTAAAAATCATTTGGAAATAGATGGGCACTTGCAACACTACTTTTAGTCCAATTTCAGGCAAAATGTCATGATATCTGGAGTATTTCATATAATCTTTGGTTAACCCACAGTGGCTGTCAGTGGTCGAGAGACGGGGTTCAACCCAAACAGGTAGCAATTCATTCATTCTCACATTCAAATGTCATTAAAAGGCAAACAACCATTCACTCTTCAAATAGACATACCACCAATCACTCTCGCATTCAATCTTCATATAGACACAACCAATCACATCTCAGATAGAGACATACAACCATTCACTATCTCATTAACATGTTTGGGCAATTTTAAGATCTCCAATTAACCTACTCCCATGTTTTTGGACTGCCGTGTAAACTGTTTGTAATCATCCTTTCATGTAATAACTACTGGATAAAATGAGTTAAAGAGCTAAGAGATTGTAAGGGATCATAGTTTATATTTTCAGCATTGATATTATATTTAGGTGTAGACATACATTAAAGGGTGATTTAATACAATTAACCCGAAGCAGTCAGCGGATGACAGAATATAAAAACGTCGAAGCTGCAACAGTTATATGGGGAAACGCTGCTAAATTGTTGAGACAAGTCACAAATACTAAAACACAACATCGACAGGACCGAAGGAGGGGGAAAAAAAATAAAAACAAGTACAAGCAGAAACAACTTACCAGATCACCCAGCTTATCCAGATTATCCAAGAAATACTTCACTGACTCGCCCTGCGAAAAAGGACAGAGGACACACTCAGAATGTTTTGAAAACTCGACATGTAGCGCGTTCGTCCCATTAGACGCAGAGGAAACCTGTTGAAGCGTCTTTGCGCTTCACACAAAGACTCGTCTTTCTGTATTTGTGGGTACCTTTCATTGATAACACATCTTTGTGCAGACAATCGACAAAACCAACCCGAACCCTTGACTTTTTCATGTAAAATCCTGCCTTGACCCTTGACCCGTGAGGCTGACATGACAGGCTGCTATCGCCGTTTATATTATTCTTATTATTATATACTTATAACCGTGTTCTGGGCCTGTGGGTGAATCAGGATGTTGCCAATACTGAAAGACACGTGCGCACACATCTTTGATGTGCACGCTGTGACTCGGCCTTGTCTGTGTGTGTGTGTGTTCAGTGGTATTTTCTTTCGAGACTGTTCTGACGCTCTTCATGTGTGCTAAAGTGCAGGCCTCGACATGTAGCTGCCAAGACTCAAGACGCATTCCTTTATCAGTTTTTGTGTGTGTGTATGTGTGTATGTGTGTGTGTGTGTCCTGTACTCGACATGAACCAAAAAATGTAAAAAACGCAACAGATTTTCCATGTTGTCTCCTCTTGGAAAAGCATGCCGCCCTTGGTTTGCACGTATTTTGAATGATTGATACAGTGAACAGAAGGCCCTTGTTATAATTTCTTTTTGTCCTCTTGCAGTTGGTTTGCTTTTGCTCTCTGTTAGCACTGTATACCAGTTTTTCTCCCTCAGTAAACTCCTGCATGAACCTTTTGATCTTGAAAAAAAAAAAGGACTAAACCCAACCTGACCTGAAAAACCTGCGTGTGTCCACGTTGGAAGTGTGTGCTCAGGCTAGTATTTCAAAAAAAAAAAAAAAAAATGAAGGGAGGAGCAGAATGGCGTCTTGCTTCGCTCAAGCTGTGGGAAGAAGAGACACCTTGCTGCCATTCTAATTTTTTTTATTAGGATCCATAAATCAGGCAAGAAACTGTGGGGAGGGATGGTTTTGAAATAATGGAAAAACCAGTCAGATACAGAAAAAAAAGGAGAAGAGAAAGAAGAAGAGTTGACACTTGTCCGCTCCCTTCCCTGACAGACGCGACTTCATTCGTCATGTCACACAAAAGCAAAACTGAAACATCCCCTTATAGATGTCCGTCACGTTGTCACTCGTGTGCCGCAAAAATCAACATACCGAGCAAACTTGATCACTGCATCGTGATGAGATGAGCGGAGATAAACAGATTTTTTTCCAGTGGATGGCACCCTTTTTTTTTCCGCCTAGATATCAGCTATCAGGAAATAAAAGACAACAATGGCCATGACAAAGGTTTTTTTTATCATTCAAGGGAAAACACAGATGTTTAGCCAGTCATGGGGAGGTTGATTTGAGCCCACTGATCCACTGATAGTCAGCTATGGGTTGCATTTTAAAAAATATAAGCCAGAAGTCAACTTGCAACTTGTGTATAGAGAAAGAAAATGATTACGAGATAGTTATTTCCTTTTGTTTTACATTGAACGGAAATGGAGAGAGAGAGACCGAATGCACAACAAATTGCTGTACGGTTATCTTAATGGCGCGTAGCAGGCGAAGCTATATCGGGTTTCACTGCGTACACGTGTTTTTAATGTTATTTACCAGGAGGTCTGAGACCACAGGAGGGTTTGCGGTGCAACTTTTTAGAAGGTTAAAGCACAATAGGTGGCTTCGAATGAAAAACAAAACAGATTAATAACCTCTAACTGGGGCAGACAATGAAACTGCCCGGGAACGAGTGAGCGCAAACGCTGCTTTTTGTTTTGTAAACACCACCATACGGTTTGGGATTTAATTCGGAGATAATGTTATGGCTTTCCGGTGATATCCTTAGATGACCTACAGGAAGCCAGCAGTGAGGCACGTATGCGTACGTGGGATTGTCATGTTTTTTTAAATATACATATACACATTGTCATCTTATGGGCCTCTTCACGTACGTGTTCGTAAATCCCAGTTGACGTCTGTGAAAACATTTAAGATCGCCATTTAAGTACATATAAAGCCTCTGATCGCTCCGGAGGGAGTCTGATAATACGCCTCCAGAGATATGACCTGTGAAGGCTTTCGTTGAGGGATGATGACCGAGTCTGTAGCTGCTCTTCATCTCCACCCAGAGACACATCAGCATCTGCTAGTTAAATTCATACAAATCTATATGGAAATGTGATACACTGACTGACTATTTCCGGTTTGAACAGGAAACATTGGTCTGTTTTAAGTCAGCGTGAAGGTATGTGGAGCTGAGGCTATTTGTTACTTAAAAAAAAACAAAAAAAACTGAAAGCTAATTTAATATTCAGCAATTTTGATATCTTTTCAGCATTTTCTGACATGGAGTTAACACCTGAAGCAGCGGTCCAGTCAAAAAAGCTGATTGTCAAACGGTTGGGATGTTTGAGCGTCAGCGGGTCAAACTATGGGCGCTATAGTCTGTGCTTTTAAAGACGCCGCCCGAATAGAAGGATCCGTGACGTCACAAGAAACCCAGAAGCGAATCAAGGACTGATATTCAGCCAGCGAGAGTGGCGGACGTAGAAACAGGAGGCGCCCTTGTCACAAACAATAATCAAGAAACCTGATAAGGAATTTTAAATTCAAATATTTAGAAAGACAGGAACGTAGATTTTCTAAATAATTTTTTCGTCACAAACATGTCAGACTAAGTGACGTAGTATATTCAAGACAAGTTCCTCAATAGATGAGGTGATATTTTGAGTATTTTACCTGGATATTAAACCATAATGGTGTGATTGGACTGTAAAACGTAATTAATCCGGCATAACAGAAAAGACATTGCATTTAAATATTTTATGCCTTTTTTGTTTTTTACCTTTTTTTGACAAAATTATTTTAATGCTCTGGCGAGAGCTCAGAAAGCCACTTTAGGTTCATTTTCCTCTTCTTATCATCATTTTAACAGAAAGGAAATACCCATCCAAGTTTGGGCTCTACGTGGTTAAGAATACCACATTTATGTTTTCCTTCAAATGGTTTCGATGCAGAGTTTTTTCGATTTAGAAATCAAAAAACTGGACTTAACTAAATTCGACTTTTGGTTAGTTTCCTGTTCTGCTGGTGGTTTCTCCTGTCGTTCTAGGCTGAGAAAAATCACCAATTCACTTGTGGCCCTTTTGTCATGTTTCAGAAGACAGTGACTTCGCTGAATGGAAAAAAGGAGACCTGGAAATGACATTAAAAATATATATATAAAAAAAGCTTGTGTGGTCGGGGGACGGGGTGCGATGACACAAAACTGAAACCCGTACCCTGGAATTTGTACCACAGCCCCCCCCCCCCCGGCCCAACACCTCACCACAAGGCAGCAGGTTTTCTCATCGATACCGGATGAGACCAAGAAGCTAAATTTGTCACAGAGACAAGAATTCACTAGTTGAACTTGAAAAATTGGCGCATTATATGACCATTATCTTGGAGCGCCTTCAGCATTTGACCGTTCAGTGTGATCGCGCACACTCACAATTATCATACGTGTGTGTCCTTATGTAAGTTGAGGTGTGGGACACGCCTGGTGTTTGTGTGCAAACTAATGCTGGCAGGGGGACCCGGGGCTGTTTGTAAGCATAAAGCCGTTTAACTCCAGATCAACATTCCAGCTCTTGATCACACTCATTCCCCCTCTCTGTCTGCGGACCAGCAACCTGGGAGTGTGACACACACAACAAAACGCCATTCAGCTCCTGGTAGCGCCGGGTTGCGCAACGGAATGGAGAAATTTACGGATTTCATTCATTTGTCTTGGTGTTAAAAAAAAAAAAAGAAAAGAAAGAAAAAAAAAGGATTTGCTCCTCATTGAAGGGCATCATGTGACATGTTCATCACATGACCAAACCGCAAATATTGGAATTAGCGAATAATGCAACATACATGCACACATGAACACACACAGCTATGCATACACAGCGTACTGAATAGGATATGATTTCAAGTATATTAAATAATACGGTAAATTGTATATTTCATGTAACTGCCTTGACCCAGGCTGCATTGCCTTGATTCTTTTCATTTGTATCTGCAGCTGTTTTTTTTTTTAAAACTTCACCCCCCCCAGTATATCCTGTTGACTATTTTCAAAAGTGATTGAGAAAAAAAAGTCGCCACTCAAATAAGAAGCCATCTCCTCCAAATAGGTCAGATCAGTGTCGCTGAAAGTTGCTTGCAGAAAACTTAACAGAGCAACTGAGTCAACAAAAAAAGAAAAAAAAAGCTCAGTGTATGTTGTTTATCAGAATTTGTACACATGTAGGAAAGGCTTTATGAACTATCGTGACTCATTTTTCCTCTGTTCGAGTACTAGACGTCCTCTGCAGGGTCCCAGTCAGCACCTCCGACTCCAAACTGCATTGTGTTAAAATCTGAATGCTGACGACCAAGACATAAGGAGGGAGGTGTAAACAGGATGCAGACATAATCACATGTCTGACCGCTCAACTGAGAAATAAGAACTGTGATAGATTCCAGGAGAGGGGTGGGGGGGGGCAGGATATGTTAAGAAGAAAATCACTTTCACTTTCCATTTTGTGACTGTTAAAACTCATAAACCCGCCGCATCTGTACAGGAGGCCACTTGATTCAGAAGTGGAGCCGTTTATCGGAATGACTAGTTCTACAAGTTCAGTCAATCACCCGTTATTATATCAGTACGATTTCAACAATTCTGTGTACAGTTTCAGGGATCAACATGACTGAAAATCTGTTAACATACAGACACTGAGGTGAAGTTTTTTTTTTTTTTTCCCTCCCCCCCAGTAAATCAGTAAATTCACTCCATCGCTTTCAAAATTATGGCAATATTCCAAGAATAAGTAGGCGAATGACCAGGTCTAAATAGGAACTCGTGAACTGAAATTCATGCAGCCATTCTGAACCGGGAAAGTAAATTAAAAACCCGCAGTAAATGCTTTGATCGATTAAGTGAAATTCTATATTTAAAAAGTCGGATTAGTGATGCCAGGTCCAGACTGAATTAATTTCAATGCTCATTCAGAATGTTTGGAATAAAAGCAGAATTCAATTTTGCACGTCACACTCACGCTCAGTTTCACTCATGTTGTGTGTGTGTGTGTGTGTGTGTATACGCTGTTTTTTTTAACCCCCTTTTCCTCTGTATCTTGTAGCCCTGTGTGTGTCTGCTCACCAGCTGAAACTCTCTGCGTCGGTCATAGGCGTTCTGGATGCCCGAGTCCGTCCACAGAGCCTTGATGGCAGGGAGGTACCGCAGGAAGACGGACGTCTCCAACTTCCCGCTGACCATCTTCTCCGAACGGGTGTTGAACGCCATGAGCTTGTCGCCATGCTGCTGGTTGTCAGGGTCGCCCCACGGGATGTGCAGCTTTTCCCGAGCGTCCACGAGCACCCGTATGCCTGCAGGTTTGGCACAGTGTTGTCACAGTCATATACAAACAAGGGGCATAAATCTTTTGAGAAATGTCCATGTTCTTTAAGTTAACTAAATAAGAAATAACACTATGATATCAGGAAGGTCCGAGTCAAGGACTGAATACTGTTTCGCTTTTGAAATACTGTCATTCTGATTTCTAGATCAATCCGTTGCTAATTTAGGCTTCGTTCTTGGTTCTTGGTCACAGTAAGGCAATTTTCTTTTTTGATGGGAAGATGTTGAATTTGGCAAATCTTTTCTCAACTAATTTACATCAGAAATTAACTTAAATTTTACGTGTTGAATATTATTACCCAGGATTTACTGATTCTGAAACTGGAAGGGCATTAATAGACATGACGGATTATTTGACTTTCAATGTTTAATTGACCTTCAGTTGTATGAGGGATTTGGTGAAGAGCGAAAGTTGATATTGATCGTAAAGTCGTATTTTTTTTTTTTTTTTAAGAATAGTCTGAAGCACTCTCCTAATCTTGAAAACGTACGTTTTATTTATTTTTTTGTCTCTTCCCCAAAACATCAAGGCTTAGCACAAAACCGGAGCCCGGCGGACGTATTGATCAAACGCTTTTATCAGCCAATATTGGCCTTTCATAGACAGAGCGGCATCAGCGTTGGCCGATGCGATCTTATTGGAAAGCATCGTAGGTCAATGACTTGTAAATTCGCATTTTTCCCGCATACACTCCCGGGATGGATGCTGATGTTTGGTTGAACGCAGGTTGCGTGGAGTCTGAATGAAAACTAAACCTTAGTGTGACCTGTGGTTCTAAACCCACCACCCCCTCCATCGTGACAGCAGTTACATGCTGCTGAAATAGAAATGAATGACTGAAAACACAAGATGAATTAACACTGACTGAAACCGTTCTACATTATATGCATTGGTGATGCTTTTAGTACAATCTTCTGTCATTCCTGACATACCTTTAAATCATTAATAACAACAAGAATATTGGCTGACATCATGAGTTTAGCAAACACAGGCAGCAGATTCTTTATTTTCTCTTAAATCTTGCAGGTGTTCCAAAGGACTGATGCTAAACTACATATCACATCTTGTATATTACTTGATGTGTACATTTTTTTATATACAATTTTTTTCCTACAAAAAGCTGAACTTTTTACTTCATACAGAGTTCCTTATATTTTTGCTGACTATGATGTCTCCTCCCCCTCCGCTAATTCCCTTTTCCTCACCACCAAATCAATTTTTCAACTTCTAAAAGTTACGGTATCTTAAAAAAAATCATCGGGATCTTTATGAGGAAACAACCAAAAACGACCAGCAGGAGGAAATGTCCAAAATATCCGCGAGGATTGAGCGAAGATCGGCACGAAATGACTTCAAGATTGGTTCAATTCCTCAAAGACTCGTTTTGCAATTTGACTTAAATGAGCCCAATTGCATCACAGCTGGCACATTTGATGATATTTTATATTTACCACCAGGGGATTTTACTTGAGCAGCAACGGTAGAATATATAAGCCTATAAGAAAAAAAGAATAACACTGTAATTGGTCTTTTCAAACATCAAGGTGGGATATCTTCTTAAGACCCGCCGTCCAAATTTGTGGACATCACACTCTGGGTTGACTTCGGGGAAATCCGGAGCACTGGGCCCCCCTGTATGTGGGCGTCGGATTTTTTTCTCCCCATAACCACATCAAGTCAAATGATTCTCAACTTTTGATGCCCGTCTGATCTAGGTCAGCCCAAATAACAAGGAGAAATCAATGATTGAGAATTTCTTCTTCTGGGTCATATGTGTGGCTGTAGAGAGTAACCTCAGACAGGAAAGTGATACCGGTTGCAGGAACACCTTGCCAAGGGGGTGGTGAGGTCAAACTGTACGGCTTTACGACAGTCATAGCTCGATGAGGTAAAAACGAGATAATATGTAACCGAGTTAACTAGTTACAATATTCAGATCCGTGAGGTGACAAGAACAGGGCGCAGTACATTACAAAATTATTGTTATTTTTTTTAAATTTGCACTCCAAGGCCCGTTCTCTGTCTTAGATAATACGTGTATTTTATTTACTTTTTTTTCTAAAAAAAAAAAAAAAGGGGACTTTCGATACAAAAAGTCTCGTTTGGGTGTGTCGACAGCAGCTGTAAGAGTGTTTATATGTCCTCTCACCGGGCCCTGCGCGGCTAAAACAGATGTGGGAACTTTACCCCCCGCCGCCACCACACCCCACCCCCGTCCTATTCTAAACCCGTTTTCTTCGTCCTTATATATTTTTTTGAAACAAATCAATAGAAATCGGAATCGTATTCGCGTCGTCACCTTTGATAACGTTGCTATAGATGGTGGCTCGGAAGTCCTCCCGGGCTTGCTGGTCGAAGTCCTGGCCGTGGATGATCCGCATTTGTTTGAGGAAAGTCGACTTGCCGCTCTCGCCCGCGCCGAGCAGCAGGATCTTCACCAGCCGCTTCACGTAGGTTTTCTCCCGCGACAGGCATCGGTCGATCTCCTTGGAGCGCCGGATCTGCTCCACCTCGCCGCTGTTGAGCAGACACACGGGCAGGCAAACTTTGAGCACGGACCTGGTCGGCAGGAAATCCGCCATGTTCGCGCAAACTTCATCGATGCTAATTTGGTTGCGCGGTCGCGGGGCGCAGGCACGGGACCAAGCCCCTTCCCTCAACGCAGGAAGTAGCGCCGCTGACTGCTAAGCATCAAGTCTCGACTCCCTGCCTCCCCCGAACACGCCGCGATCCTCGCTTTTCCGTCCGCCCCGCTTATAATATCCCCATGTTGTTAGCATGTCGTCACCGCGGTTCATATGCAACTTAAGTAGAGCTGAACGCAATATTTCTGTAACCGCCTCCATTATAGTTACACATTTATAAACATTTATAATGATGTAACCCCCCCCTCTGTAATGGTTTAGGTGATTTAAAAAGTTTTTTTTTTCAATTTAAAAAAAGTTGTTTTTTTTTTACTTGGTATAAATCGGAATATTCGACAAAAGTAATTGGCGATATCGAGTCGCCCCCTACCGGTGCGCGCTGGTAATTGCAGAACCATTCTACTGTACAGAGGAAGTCGCGCTCCCATTGGTCAATTCCCCTCTCACTGTAGGTATGATGCCTTCCCCGACTGTCGGACAAAAGTCACTCGTAACGATTGACACAATTGATAACATTATGACCTTTTTATATTATACCCGTTTTACTTCTTTTATAATATGGTCGTATTGAACCGATTCCGATGTATTAGTGATATTTTTTCCAGTTTATCTGTTTGACCGTGACAAAAAAATATAGCCCAAAATTCGATTTTTGAATTGAATTTATTTAGAAAAGTGAGGGTTTACAATTATAAACCAATTTTCAACGTGCCATTTATTTCACTTCCTATTTATCTCGCGTTTGAGTGGGGGAAAAACAGCTTCTAATGTTTATTTCTACTATAGTACATTAACGGCAACGATACGTTTGGTTTTAGCGTCAACATGTTCCGAGCTGACAAGGAGCACCTGAAGGCATCACCGGTACCGTTCACGTCCCCTCCAGCATCCCCACACGACTCCCGACAGTTCCGCTGGATGTGCGAGGAAGAGGAGAGGCGCCTGGCATGACCATCCGAAACACCCTCCGGGATCATGGACAGAGGTACCGACCGCGGATGGCTTGTCTTAAGAAGGTACGTTATCACCGTTTATCCTCCCACCCCCCCATATACATTCAGTGATGCTCCCCGCCCGGCTTGTAGCGGTGCCCGGGGGCAGCCCGTGGGCTCTCCGCTGCGGTTCACCGGATCCCCGGATCCCCGTCAACCTTCCCTGTCATGACGTCTGGCGGTGGGAAACTACTCCATCCTCCCAAAACAAGCCGTAGTCTGCCCACCTTTTCAGCTTATTACACAATGTAAGGTATCGTCTGGATCGCAGTAATACATTAAAACAGGCGATACACGGCTCCATTGTTTTTCTGCCAACTGCTGGTAATTGAATTTCAGGGCATTTAGAAACAGATGCAGCAAAAGTGTTGTGAAAGTGAGGTGTATCTTGAGACGCACAGATTTGAATTTCCACCAGTACAAAGGTGTGTTTTGACGCAAGCCTTTAAACTATAATAAGGTCATTCAGTTTAATAAGCATTAAGGCCGGATCAGTATCAGCTCTTCCATCTTCAGCGAGGAGGAAAGTTAATCCGGGGTGTGTTGAAGCAGCAGGGCCACTCTGCTCAGCTCTGCAAGGGTGGGGAATAAAATCGCCCAAAGGAAACTTTGATTGGTGCAAACCTGGAAGTTCTGCAGGTTCAGATGAAGGAAAACAGTCTATTCCCACAATGTATTCTTTTATTCAAACGCATATGTAAATCTGTTGTTGGGTTTTGGAACACAATCAATTTCATGGGTTAACCAAAAGTAATAATATTCTTTACCTAAACATTCTTCAAGTCCAAATATTATTATATTTGCAGTCATTTCATTTTTTTTCCTAATTGATTTTCAGGTAAATTTGTGTTTTGACACATCCGGCTACATTTCATTTTTTATGTTGAAAACTGAACATTTATCATTTGAAACGTAGTGGTTTTTTTTTGTTGTTGTTATTATATTTAAGTTTTGGTCTAGTTTCTTTTTTGGGCCCCTTCTATCTATTTCTTTACCTACCTCTGTCCCCTTTTTTGAATCAGAGAATTTTGAGATGACAAAGGCGATCTGAAAATTAGCAGTGATTGACTAAATCGCAAAAGTAATTGCAAAAAATATAGCAAACACACAAATGGTTTGATAAATGGGAAGACAATAATATCAACACAGAACTGAAGTTATTAACAATTCAAATCAGTGATGGTTATTCATATTCCTTGCACTTTAATGGCTGAGAAAGTTTTTTTATCTCTAGATATAAAAGGTGCAGATTACACAGGAAGAATTAACAATATCAATTGCATTACGAGGCTCTAAACTTTATCCATTTTAAAAACCGCCCATTCCAAAAATAAATAGAAGCAATTCTGAGCATTTGAATTTTAGTTTGACAGCTTTTTAATTTGATGTTTTTTTCTTTAATTTTCGGAGCGTCATCGCGGGGCTCTGGAACGTTGGAAAAAAAAGTTCTAGATCCCCCGATGAAGCTCTCCCACTGTGCAAGCCCTTCAGGCGAACACACGTCAGAGCCTGGAGTACTTTGTGTTTCGATCCATGAAAGCCTGCTCCGCCTGGAGGGGGGGCTTACGGCCTCTCCAGGGCGACTTCAAAGCATCAAGCCACTTCAAACAGGCCCAGGAATCACTCATACATGCTGACTCTCTCTCTCTCACACACACACACACACACACACACTGTGCAGGCTGCAGTGATGACACGAACAAGTTCTTTCTCCAAAGTCAACACCTGAGTTGCAGGGACGTGTCTGAATTGCCAGGCCGTGCATCTTTGCTAACCTCCCGCTCAAGCCCCCGCTCATCTTCACCCGTGTTCATGTCTTGTTCCGAAGTTTCTGAAATCGGAGATGGCAAAGGAATTTAAGAGTAAAAGAGCTGAGTAGGACTAGAGGTTAAAGTCCAAGCTTGAAATCACTTGCATTTTTGTGACAGAACATTGGATTGTGGATCTTCTTAAATACTACAAATAACTTACAAATACATATTTTGACCCTCAACATCCACACTTCAAATGAACTGTTTTTGTTTATGTCTCACTTAACATTTTTGGTCTACTGGGTTTTGGACCTTGGTCTTCTGGATGAATAAAGTTCATCGCTTTACTAAGGAATAAATTAATTCAAATAAAAACAAACTATGTCATCTGCTGAAAATAAAAATGAAAAAAAAAATCACAAGAAATATGTGAAACTCTGGAAATAAATCACTAAATGAACAGGTGAATGGTAAATGCTATGCTAACTAGCAAGACCAAGAGGTCTAGCTCCATCATTGGGACACCAGGAAGAGAATATTTATTTTCTTTAAAGAGTATGTACTCTGATATAATAACTTCTAACATAACTATTTTGTCTGTCAAGTAATTTGAACCATTTTTTTAATGCTTTCACCCCAAATCAGATGTGTTTGTAAAAGCAAGTTACTGTCGCCGTAGCTAGCATTGGCAATGCTTGCGATTTTACACAACGCTAATTCATAATTTTTGCCAAATTCTCACAGTGGCCGTGACGGGTGTCCAAGGTGTTTTTGTTACCATGGTAACCAAGTGCAAACTGTGGTTACTGTCCGCCGTGTCGTTAGAAATGGATGGGATTTGCGATATTCCTTCTGCAAGATTCAGACGGTGAAAAGTCTGCTCCACAGCTGTCAAATTACTATATTATGGCTAAATATGAAAGCCGTCAATCTAAGCACATGTGTTTCTTCATAGGACCTGTCACCCTCCCTCTCCAACAAACTGTTTCCATAGCAACTTGGCATGTTGGCCTTTGCCCCCCCACCCCCACCCCCATCTCCTAATCAACTGTCCCCTCACATCATTCCAGGCGGAAAAGGTGTTGTTGGAGATGCAGGATCCCGAATCAGGAGTGAAATCCCAGCCTCAGCGACTGGTCATCACAACAATACCCCACGCCATCACCGGTGAGGAGGACAAACACACACAGGCATGGATGCACATGCACGTACTTGAGTGCATGTACACACATACGCGCATACTTATTTGGAGGCTGTTTCGTGATTGTGCCTCACTGGAGGATACTAGAGCTCCCGGGCTCAAACTGGAGAGCCGCATATCCCATCTCCATGACAACCCCGCGGTCTCCGAGTCAAAGTGAGGGAAAAAGTAGGAGGTGAAGGAGGAGGAGGATGACTGAGCGGGCGAGAAGAAAATAGCTGGTAACACAGAGAAACACAAAGCAGCGGAGGCAGAGGAGGGGATGGAGCGAGGGAACCCAGACTTCTACGTCATCTGTCTGCTCTGGTCTCCTCCTCGCCACTCTCCTCTTTCCTTTCCTTTCCTTTCCTTTCCTTTCCTTTCCTTTCCTTTCCTTTCCTTTCCTTTTTGTTTCCTTTCCTGTGTCCTCTCCTATATATTTCCTCATTTTTGTTCAAGAGCCTCACTGATCATCGACACAGTCGATGTATCAAAGAGGGGTCTGGCATTTAGAACTACACCTACCCATTCTCTCTCTCTCTCACACACACACACACTTAAACACATGCGTGGAGATAGACAGCACTAACTGCATTTCTCTGAGGCATTTATGTTTTAGATGTGTTCTTCCTTTCCATATTCTCTCCTCAGGTGAAGATATAGTCGCCTGGCTGGCAGACAGATTCCAAATAGACACACAAGGTGAGCAACGGTGCATAAAATTAGGTTTTTTTAACTTTTTGCTTAACAGTTTAAAATGGGGGTTCCATGTTTTCCATTTTAAAGTAAACGTCCCCAAAAAACCCTGCAGCAGCTGCTAAATCACCGCTTGTCATCCTCAGAGGCGAGGAGTTTCGGCTCCATGCTGGTGGCGCTGGGATACATTTACCCTCTGCAAGACCACAAACGCTTAGTGCTCAAGCCAGATATGTCCCTTTACCGCTTCCAGGTAAACACCATGCTC
Source organism: Fistularia commersonii (assembly GCF_037954325.1). NCBI lineage: Eukaryota > Metazoa > Chordata > Actinopteri > Syngnathiformes > Fistulariidae > Fistularia > Fistularia commersonii. The sequence continues at coordinate 7,067,410 of NC_141315.1, forward strand.
AGCCAAGCCTCAATAATTGTGAGATATGTATATAAATTCAAGATGTGGCACTATTTTTTAACAACCTTTTGCAAGATACTATAATTTAGTTTTGCCTGACTTAAACCTTCCCCGGCAAGTATTTGAGGTAGAGCCAGACGGATGACGGATGACGTTGACACTGATGTTTGTTTGTAAAAAGAAGGGATGCTGATGATAAATCAAGAAATATTTGTGGACCAGAAGTTCCCAAAGTAACAATAATTCTCAACATCTTGGATCATAGAATAGAACAGAATAAAATGTCCCTGTAATCGTCCCACATTGGGGGCATTTCAATACATAAAGCAGGAAGTGGACACATTAGTAGAGATAGTAATTAATAAAAGTAAAAAAATAAAAAATAAATAACTCAAGTTAAAGCAGGAACATACAAAAAAATCAGAAAATATAAAAGATGCAAAATAGAAAACGTACTGATTGTAGATTCCATAGTAAAATTAGAGATTCTGTAGATGATAAATTGGGAAATATTTGTGGACCGGAATCTCCCTAAGTAACAATAATTCTCAAATTTTCAATAATAGAAGAGAACAGAATGCGCCTTGAATCGTCCAGCTGTGGGAAAGTGGGTAGTTATGTTAAAAATATTTTAGTGAAGACAATAGTTTACGAAAATATCAGAAAATATAGAAAATAAAATATAAAAACACTCATGTTCAGCACAATGTACATTAGCAAGAGCTGCTTACACCAAGCAACACGAGTAAGTGTATTAATGAATGAATGAATGATTATGGTTTATGTTCCGTATTGTACATATATTATTGAACAGTAAAATTTTTTGTTTGATTAAAAATATAAAAACTCTGCAATCCATCCAGACACCATATTTCTGGCCTTCGCAGCAGTGGCCTGTGGAGGACACAGATTATGGTGAGTGTGACCACATTTCACCTTCTTTCGTGTCATCGACGTTCGACTGACTTTGCTTCCCATCTGATTATGCAAGCAATCTACCTGGCCAAGAGAAACATACGCAAGAAAGGAATCCTGGAGCTGCACGAGCAGGTGGGATGAATATAAACCAGAGTTTTGATCATCTTACTAGTCAGCATCTGCTGATGTGTCGATCGAACGTCCCCAGGAGCAGTACAACCGCCTTCACAAGTGGATGAATCACAAGTGGGATTTCATAGTGATGCAGGCCAAAGAGCAATACAGGTAGGTGTGAGGGAACCTCCGGGTTTTTCAGCTTCGGGAAGGGCTCACTTTTCACATTGGTGACGTGGAGAGGCGTTTGGTGTGTGGCTGCAGGGCCGCGAAAGAGAGGAAGAAGCCAGATCGCGTGGTGTTCGAGTGCCAGGAGAGAGCCTACTGGGTGGTTCACAGACCGCCGGTGAGACCACACACACACACACACACACATACACACAGACGCACACGCATCCCAGAATGCTAGATGTAGCTATCAGTGGATTGCCAGCAGACAGAGAAGACGGAAAATGAATTGCACTCCACCTCTTCACTTCCCAGGATATCTCATTATCTCCACCCATGATACCTCATTACCATTACATGTCCAGTTGGTGGTAAAGGGCATGACTGATTAATATTTCACACCGCGTAGGAGGTGCTTTGCACGTCGCGTTTGTCGTGTCATGAGTCCGAGGTCCCTTTTTTTTTTCTTGCACTAAAAGAATTAAGTGACGTAACTCTAACTTTCAATCTTATTGGACTTGAATTCGACGTGTAATCAAATACTTGTAAACAGGGACTATCCGGGCAACCTCCGGGTCTATTTTTGTCCAACCGTCGTTGCTAAGGGCGACCTGACAAGGTAGTTCGTCGACAACTCTTGTGATGCAAGATGTGGGTGTCCGGGTTACAGCTGTGGATTATTCCGCGTGGGAGTGACTGTACATGCTGTATTACATCACAACGCCCACACTTGTCAACATCTGCAAATTTACCAACCTAATTTAATTAAGTAACTTTTGATGAGTTTCAAAGCAATTTTTGTTTCCAATTAGAATTTAATGACTTATCAAACTCTTGCACCTGGTTAACACTTTCTCTTTACGTTGCACCGATGGGTTGCTACGGCAATGACCCCCCCCCCCCCCGGAGCCATTCCACTAGATACACATCCGCAAGTGACTTCCTTCCTGTTCTCCAAGCATGGCCGGAAACCTGTGACACTTTATCAGCTCTTGATTAGCATTATTATACATACATCCCTTTTAATTAATGCGCTCTTTAGCAAACACACATTGCATAATTTACTTTTGCTTGTTGTGTGTGTGTGTGTATGTGCTTGTGTGTAAAGCCTGGAACAGTAAGCGCTATGGACTACGGCTTGGATCGGCGAATAGATCCAAATGAAGAGGAGGTAACAGGTGAGTCTTCCTTGTTTTCTTTTTTAATTTTTTTTTTTAAGACTCCTCTCAATCAGCTGATATGTAACACCAGAGGCTTTTAATGCTTCAAGTCAGTAAAGGCCTCCTTTCTCTTGTCTCTTCTTCGTCTTTGTCTTCTTCCTCTCCTTCTTTTGCAGACTTTCCTTTGGCTCTCTTTCTGAATTTGACTGGTTATAAACACCTTCACACAACCACACACACACACACACACACACACACACACACACACACATGCTGCCCTTACTTTTGTCCCACCATGGTCGTTGTGACGGCTAAAATCAAGCCCTAAAAATCACCTCTCAAATTTAAGTTTAAAAAGAACTTAAGCTTATATTGTTTCAAATTTCTAGTTCCATTCCTTAAATTGACTCATTTATTTTGCATTTCTCTACCGCATCCACAATTAGTCCATGGTATTAAAACATCTAATAAATGAATTATACAATGTGTATAAAAAATCAAGAATGACTTGCTTAAATATCTGTCTTAGCATACTTTACTGCAATTTAAATGAAGTGCAATATGTTTCCCCTCGAAAGTAAGTGATTCTCAAGTTAGTTTATTTGAAATAATTAGTCATGGCTTATAAACTCCAACCATTTAATTCAATGTAAGATAAATCCTTACAGGGGGGCAAGGCAGTTGGCACTTCTGCTTCACAGCAAGGATAAGCGCTATATATAATGAATGAATGGATAAAATGCTCATTAATACATACATACCGTATTTCAAGTGAGTCAGTAGAAAGTCTTTTTTTCCAGATTTCTTTCGTCTAAATGAGCGAGTCTGAACCAGACGGAAGATTTCAAAGGCAGCTCATACGAAAATGAATAAAGAGATTTCAAGCACTTGTCGCTGCCAGCAGCTGTAAAAAAAAAAAAAAAAAAAAAAAAAAAAAAAAACGTCCCTAGATGCCTTTAAATTAAAACGTGTTACACGCGCCACTGTCGGGGAAAAGCGAATCTGTCGTCTCGTGCGATCAAAACCAATTAATTTCATACCTCTCAAACTGTCCAGAGAATTCCTGAAAATGAATATATAAGAAAAAAAGAATTGCTGTAATCAGGTGCGATAAGGAACCAAGCAACGGGCAACAGGAATATAAAAACAACAAGAAAACAATGAAAAGTTTTGGCTGTAAATGTGTAAAAATAAACTGATGAATAGATTATTAAAATAGAAAAAAATATTTTAAACTTCTAATTGGCTTTCCAGCTGTCATACCGCTCAGAAGACATGTCGAGTTCCCCCTTAACCTCCGGCAATATTGTGTCGTTTCCATGGTGCAGGAGTGAGGGACGAGTCTGCAGAGAATAGAAATGTCACAGGAACAAATAAATAAATTAAAAGAAAAAGCTGAGAAAAATAACACAGTCGATTCAGGGAGCGAACCCTAAACACCGGCACGTGTCCTCGCTTTTCCCAAACACGAACACAAACCATCACGAAAAGCGTACGACAACACGTAGATCGGATAGTGAGTACGAGGGCTCGTGATGTGAAATATTATCTGACATTTAACTTTTGATTTGATTCCTCCCTCAGGCGCAGACACCCGACTACTACGAGAGAATTGTGAGATTTCAAAGATTTCCCTCCGGCTTCATCCCCTCATCCTGTTTCCACCCGTCACTTTTCACACGAATCCTCAGTGTTGTCGCCGTCGGCGGCCGTGACATTTTAACATCCGCCGTGTCTCCTCTGATTCCCGCAGATGATCTTTACCCAGCAGTCCATCATGAGGCCCAGGGTGAAGTCATCGGTGTCCATCGGCGCGTAAGCTTGTCCCGCTCTTTTCTTTTTTTTTTTTTACCCCCGACCCCTTGTTTCTGGATCCGTGACCCAACGGTTGCATCACGCCTTTATCTCTGAGAATCAAACGCCGGCTGTATCCTCCCTGTGCCGAGAAAGCGGAGGCAGCCAGAGGTTGCGCTCCGATGCGAAATCCAGCCTCTGGAGCTCATTGAAGCGTTTCAGTGTTTTCCCTGTTAAATGAATTTTGTTCTTCTACATCTGTACTGAACTTCACGTCAAAAATACTAATTGCAGAAACAATCTTGATTTCTCACAGTGCACAACCTTGAATTTGGTGTTAAACCGAAGCACAAGAGCTGTATGTTTCATTGAATAAATGAACGAGTCCTGGAGGCTGTTTTTGCTGTGCTCGAGCGTAGGACAGAGAATCCAGAGAAACCCAACAAAAGCACCGATATCCAGTATTATCATTACCAAAAAAAAAAAAAATTGGATAGCGGTTACAAAAAAAAAAAATGACCAGGAAATGTCACAAAATAATGAAGGATTTTTTTTTTTTTAATACCAGACATTAATAAAATGTTTTATATATATGTATATATATATATATATCTATATATCTACACACACACACACACACAAACACACATAGACACATATATATAACTATAAAATAAAGAAAAATATAAATAAAAATAATTATATAAATAGATCTAATAAAAAAACACATAAATTCTATCTGGTTTCATTGAAAAAGAAAAAAAAACTACACATTCTGAAGACTCAGTGAGCTCTCGGGGTGAGAGGGCCGAGTGCCAGCAGAGAACATCTCAGATGGTCAGGGATGTGAGCGGGAGCCTGATCAGGAAGGAGGACTGAATGAAAAACAACAATCTTTGAATTAAATCGTAAAATCAACCAGGAGCTTTGAAAGGAGGCCGATATGCTTGGGCTCTTTTTTGCGAAACACGATGTTCATGGAGTACGGGGGGAGTGCGGGCAAACACGGGCCTCGTTGTTATGTGCCATGCAGTTGTTTATTTTTCATAAATGCCGAGAGTTTTTCGGCATCAACCGAGGAAATAGCTCAAGTGCGTTGTTTGCGTTGACAGTTTCACAGAAACGTAACCGATTGCGTGGAGTTACATCACGGCACAGACCTCGATGGCCGCAGTGGCTTAGAATCCAACGCATGCAGAAGTCCTATGAAATCATATTTCTATTTACCCGCCCGACACTTAGGGGATTCATCCAAACAAATAAAGGAGTGGCGGCACCACTGTCCTCTCTGTGCTTTATCTTGATGTTCCATTCCAGAAATTTGCGTCTCGTGTCTTCGCAGATTGGTGAAATACTGCGCCACCTATAACAGCCACGACCCTTTCCTGTCCAAGTGTCTTCCAAGCAACCCCTGGCTCACCGACGACGTCACATACTGGACCTTGAACATGCCCAAGTCAGTCAGCCGGGGTTTCGAACGTCCGATCACGCTCTTATTAAAAGCGCCTGAGTGTTAATCTCACACAAATCGTGTCTTCTTCTCCCTTCACCTCCCTTGGGTTTGCTTCACCAGTATTGAAATCCCAACCAAAATGCGAGTGGAGAGGTGGACGTTCAGCTTCGGGGAGCTGCTCTCGGACCCTCGAGGGCGAGACGACTTCAGGCTTTTCTTGAAGAAAGAGTTCAGTGGTATGAGGCCAATATTAATTAATTTTTTTTATGTCGAATGAGAGAAGCTGCAAAAAACATGAATAGAACATGTCTTGTGATCGATTTACCCCCTTGCATCTGGCAGCATGTATCAGGTTTAAGTTGGAAGTAAGTTGTACTTTAGCTTTATCTTCTATAAAAATACACTTTTCATGTCCATCAATCGCACCAGGTGAGAACTTGGCGTTCTGGGAAAGCTGTGAGGACCTGAAGTGGGGCACCGCCGCGACCATGAGAGAGAAAGCAGAGCAGATTTACAAGTAAAAACTCTTCCAGGAACTCGGCGCTCGTCTCACACTCAAATAAACCCCGGCAACTTTTTCGTTTGTTTGTGCGAATGCCGTCGCCTCCAGGACTTTCCTGGCTCGCGGCGCGCCCCGCTGGATCAACATCGATGGCAAGACGATGGAGATCACGGTGAGCGGTCTCAAACACCCGCACAGATACGTCCTGGACGCCGCCCAGACACATATCTATATGCTCATGAAGAAGGTGAGTCGTCACGCCACCGCAGGAGACTCGGCCTCGGTCGAGTTCGCCATCTTTTTATTCATTCTTACACATTATATCACATATATTTGATCAAATTTTGTCGGGAAAACAAAACACGACTCCTTTAGTGACAAGTTTGTGTCCATTTGCCGTTGCAGGACTCCTACGGCCGATACATGAAGTCGCCGGTTTTCAAGGAAACGCTGAAGAAGGCCATTAGTCCGGAGGAGCACAAGTTCTCGTAGGTGGACTTTACTTGATGCGTAAATAGGAAAAGATTTTTTGATCGCATTTGAATGAGAAGGATACGAGAAGTGTTTAAACTGGAGTGAAAGCTTTGTTACACTTTATTTGGGATTATTGTTTGTATTTTTTCGGTCGGTATGAATGAATGTTTACGCAACAGCTCGCGGTTTGGGACGTCAGCGGCTTCTCTATTCTATATTCTCGTCCGCATCACCCCACTTTGCCTTTTCCACACGGCGCCTGAGCGCTCCAATCCCTCTGCTCTGGCAGGAACACCCAGCTGGAGCAGAACGCCAAGAGTCGCCAGCCCAGCGTGAGCCCCATCATCCTCCGGCAGCAGGAGCAGGAGCGGAGGGCCAAGCTGGCTGCCAGCGCTCCCGTCGACATCACACAGGTTATGAGTAAACTCAGCAAGCAGGGCAGGGCGGCGCCGCCTCCTCCTCCTTCTTCTTCCCCTCCTGCGTCTGACAAATGATGCAAGAGCCTGACATGCTGACAGTCAATGGTTGTCATCTGTTCACTCTGCGTTACAGATTTCATTGAGACTTATGAACATACACTCTTACTTTTTTTTTACTGTCTCTAGCGTTAAAATTCAAAATACTGTATAGCATATACACTATTTATAACGTAAACCAAGGCACATAGAGATGATCCTGGAGAATTTTCCCGGAAAGCTTTTTTCGTTTTAATTTTATTTTGTTTTCTGCTCACGCATTTAATTTTCTCCTCTCAACTCCCTATATCTGAGTCTCATTTATTTTTTTACTGTTTGTAGCTTTAAAATTCAAAATATTATATAACATTCACTCTATTTATGATGTAAACCAACACGTGCAGAGACGATCTCAAAGAATTTCTTTCAAAGCTTTTTTGTGCTCTTTTGTTTGAGTTTTTTATTTGTTTTCTGCCCATGCTTTTTATTTCCCTTCTCACCACTCATTTGAGCAATAGAGCTTTTTAAAAATGTTAACTTTTGCCCCCCGCTGCAGTTTTCCCATCCCGAAGGCAGAGAAGAACAATTTTGAGCATTTTTTTGATCATTTCTGCATCTGTATGCGTGGCACAGTGTCGGTGCGTTCGATTTATACCGTTTCTCTCGGTTTGAGGGTAAAAAAAATAGGAAAGTTAGCTGTCGGGAAATTAAAGAGGTGATTACACCATTATAACACTTAACCCTGGAGGTTTTAGTGCTTCACGCTCATATTTTAACAACTGCAATGCTAATGGGTTTGTGGCTGAGGTTTATTTTATTTTTTTTTAGCAGCCATGGGGGTGGGAGGTAGGGGTGGATCCCAGAATGAAAGGGAAAATCTGATTGGTTAGAGGTGAGTTGGCGCTCAGGGGGGGGAGCTGAGTGCGCACGTTGGTGCACGCGTGGGGCATCTTTCATTCTGTACGTACACGCCGTGACTGTCGTTGTGATGTTTTCCCCCATAATGCATGTGGTGTATCGTCCCCACCTTTCTGTGTCATCGCTCGGCTAATAAAACATCCCCCAACCACCTCATGTATATCTGTTTGTCCGTGTCTCCATGCGCCACACGCTCCGCCAACGGGCTTCCACCAGCTGCTAAACCGTCTTAAAACGGTTTTATCTTTTCGATTTACGGGAATAACTTTGACTTTTTATTTAAAATAATTGCTCTCGAGGAAAATTCAACAACCTTAATAGCGATATCATGTCAGGCTGAAATGAAAGAAATTACACTAAATCTCCTTTTAGCTGAAAATAGTTAAATGAATAAATGCCAAAATTAAAAAAAAAAAAAAAAAAATTATAATAGGACAGAGCAAAGCTTAGCGCTTGGGGTAATTTTCATTAATAGCAGGTATTATCTGCTTGGAAGCAGACCTCTCTTTTAGTAGTCAGGTTTTTTTTTTTTCCTTTTGCGCCGCCACTCCTCAGCGACCTCCGACATCAAGAGCGAACGACGCTGAGCGACGGCGGCGTTGTGTATCTCTCTGCTGTACGAGATATTGCCTCCTTATCGGCGCGGTTTTCCTTTATCCGTGGCGGACGGAGCGATCATTAAACCGTCTAACATAACTGCCACCACGATTCCAGAAAGTACAACCGTGTTGATCGGCTCGATTCTCTCAACCAAAAGAGACGTTTCGGATATTTTTACCCTGACCTTTTTACCGCAACCTTTATTATATTTTGTGTTTAAGGTATGGGATTTGTTTACAGCCTTTTCAAAGCTCTTCAATTAATTGTTTATAAACGAAAAGAGGAAACGGTCGCGATTACGGCTCTTTTTCTCACATTTCTTCCCCGTGTTTGGATATAAATCAAGTCTATAATGCCTGAGTATGTTATAAAGAGGAAATGGCTGGCGCCTCAGAGACGCTGTACGCTGACCCAAGGAGGCCAGTGACCTGCACACAGTCGAGGTATCTCATCCTCGTCCATTTTGGCCAAGCCCAAACTGTCCTCGGGTCCGAAAAGACCCTTTCACACATCGAAACGAATATGCGAAATTGCTGGCGTTGGATGAGTGTGTTAAAGTCAGTATTCATATGTATAGGATTGGCCCTTAAGTAATTTTTAGCCTGCTGGGAAAAGGCTAATTTATAAAACAGATGCTAAGAAATTGCCGAAAGGTCCAAACAGTTCACGATAAAAACGGACAATTTTTTTTGCAGATTCCCTCCGGCGTAAACATAGGGGAGGAGAAGGGGGGTGCAGGGATTCAGTCGTAATTTCCACTCTCCGCTTAGGTGTCATTAAAACACGCAGGCTCAGCCTTGTAAGGAACGAACAATCAGAAACCGGAACCTTCTTGTCAACGTATTTTCCGCCAAAGCTCATTTGAACGGCGCTATGTCGTTGCCCTCTGACTTGTATCTCCTGCCCTTGAACCTCACAGCTGTGCCGCTTCACCACTCCCGTCCCCCACCTCGCCGTGTACTCCGGCTTCAATGACTCCCCTTCCGCCAACGCCTCGTCCTCCCTGCCTTTCCTGGCCCACACCCCGGTTTGTCCCTCCCCCATCAGCGTGGCCTTAGACAGCACCTCGGTCTCCGAGCGACGGGCGGACGCGGTTGAGGGGGAACGCGACGGGAACCGAGTCTCGACCGGAGGGAACGCGTCCAAGTCCCGAATGGCCCTCTCTCTGCGACGTCTCCTAAAGCGAGGCTGCACGCCTTCCAGCGTGTTCGCCAGCCTTTCGCCCAAATGTCACTCCGCCGCCGGGACGAGCAGCCGCATTCAGCCCATCAGCCCCGGCCATCCCAATCAGGCTCCGCCCAGGAGGACTGGAAAGTAAGAAATAAAATCAATTTGATAGACGTTTTTATTTCCTTTATACCAGTCGAGTCTCGATATGATCGGTCCATTTTTCCTATCCGACGTCTGAACCTCCATGCTTTGTTTTCAAAGTAACGCTGATCTCAACGCCGTGTGCGACTTCTCAGTTTTTTCCAGATCAAAGTGGATATTCCCCCGGAGTGTCGGATCTACCCGATAGAATCCGAAGACGAGGAGGAGGAACACCGGGCCGCTTCGCGCGGCGGGGTGGGAGCCAAAGAGATCATCTGCCCCTGGGAGAGCCTCACGCCGCACAACGGGACGGGCTAATAGGCTCAGGTAGAACAAGACGGGGGGGGGTTTGGTGTTTTTTTTCTCTTACGGTCCAGATGTGAGATTTCTCTGATATATGGAGGTGAAAGCAAGTGCAGAGGGGTACATTTGCAGCAATTTATCATCCCCCGTGTAAATACACCCCACCCTCGCCGCCAGGCCACGAAATACAACGCAAACACTGAGCAACGTAGAGACACCATCGGTCCCCAGATATGTCGATAATAGAGTTTTGTTGACCGTTAGGAGGACGCTGCCGAAAGCTCCGTGTTTAGAGTATCAAAAATGGCATGAGCTGCGGGTTACTTTCAGTCTTTGCGAAGATGATCGTTTACCTTTGGTGCACGCGTGGAGTTTAACACCACTGACATCACGGGTCCAGTTTTTCCCCCCAAAAATGCCCGGTGTCTCAAAGCCACCGGGGCCAGGTTGAGGTTCTCGATATTAACCTGAAAAACACAAACAAGTTCTGATTGGTTTCAAAGCATCTAGAATGGATTGTTTCCTTTCCTTTCCTTTTTCTGTCTTTTCCTGGAGGCCGAGCGGGAAATGCTAACACGTTTCGTGGCCGGAATCAGAGGGAAATAATTCGATACTTCGAACACGGTGTTTACGGTGACGTGTTTCTGGAACAATAACTCTTTATTTCTCCCGGCTGTCACCGAGGCGAGCCGGGGTGGCTGTTGAGCTCTGGGGTGTGGAGGTGGGGGGGGGGGGGGGGGGGGGGGGGGGGGGTCTGCTTTTTGTCGAGACGACAGGGTGGATGGAGAGCTTTTACAAGCTGAGCTGTAGCTTTCACATTTAAACCTCATTCTTCACCAACAGTAGCCCAACACGAGCCTTACACACATGTGTGCAAACACACATACACACACGCATGCACGACTTAAACCATTGTTTTTCTGGCCTTAAGCACAAACACTTTTCCAGGAAGGACATGGCAAACAGTAAACAAATAGCTATTTTGTGAATAACAGTAGGATTGCTAAGATAATATAAGCACTATACCGTCTATATACATCCATGTGAAGTGATGCCAAAGCATATTTGGACTCTGCCTGCGTACATGCCTCCTCAAAATATATTGTATTTATATATTTACTATATGGAATGATGATTTTGTTTTCTTAGTTTGAGAAGTGTTTTTTGGGCTGCTTGTTAGACTTAGACGCTTCATCCCCAGTTTACTTACTTACCTCTGACATTGTATGAAATGACCGGATAGAGACATTTCAGGTACAATGAGAGCACAAGAACGGCTTGATTATTACTATTATTCTTACTAATATTATTATAATGTTTCTTTTTGCAGAGATCTTTCTGTCATATCTGCGCTCTTCGCCATGTTTACAGGGGTTTGATAATAGTTTTGTATCTGGTGCTCCACTGCTGTTGTGTACACTCTTGCGTAGCTGTTGTTCAATGTACACAACCTCCAGTGAGTTTGGGGGTGGGGGTGGAAGGGAGCAATGTGAATTTACTGTCAGAATGTATTATCTTTACCATGTTTACAGATGCAAGAATGTGAAAAGGAAAAACCTTAAAATTTGTTGTATTTGATTTGTACATCCCATGGCTTGTGTCAAGTGCCTCAATAAATAACTGTCAATAGAGAAAAAGTGAATGGAATTCATTGGATTCTGATCCCGATATGGTCATATAAACCTTATTTTCTTTTATTTTCTTGTTATTTTTTTTAATCTTTACAGGTTTTATGCCATTTCTTCGTGAGCATCCGATAATTCTCCAAATCATCTAAAATAATTAGCTCATAGTAATAAACACATTTTGAAACATTTTATCCCTTAAAAAGCAATAGTGATTATCAGTTCAGTGTAGGACGAGGGCTTTTGATTTGACTCTGCCAGGAACTTGAATCTTTATTTTTGTGGATAACAGTAAATACATGGCGAACAAAAGGGAACTCGAAAAGCCCAAGAAAAGAGTAATTTTAGCATTGAACATTTCTAGCGATGCATTTTTTCCCCATGGTGTGCGACCAATGACTGGGATTTCCTCACCTTGGACTTTTGGGGATTTTTTTTTCCATTATCTACAAGTAAGGACACATTGAAATGCATGAGATCAAGTTTATTACAATTTGTTGGACATAAAATATTTTGACGTCTTTTGATCACAGAGCGGAAAATATAAAAGGAACTGACGAGTAAAGAATCTACAGGGGTTTACCTTTTGAATTATTATTATTTGTCTGTTAAACTGGACACAAACATTTCCCCTCCACCTGCCAAAAGCACTGTAATGACTAATATTGACCACTAGAGAGCGAAATAGCAAAGCAGTTCCAACAAGGACCCCATTACCACGCATGTCAGTGGGTTGGAATCCCATCCAGGTGCGTTTATTGACAGTATGATAATTGTTTTTATTTTCAGAATGTGAATTTTTTATCGACAAATGGTAATGCGATGAACAGATCTCAAGTTTTCTTGAGAATTGTGATGAATAGTTGATGTTGCTGCAGATGTTACTCCAGTTTGTGCGCAAAAAAAGGCAACCAGTGGTGATCTTTCCAAATGAAGAGATGTGGCAGAGGTCAGAACTGTGAGGTAGAGGTCGTAATTCTGTGTGTGTGTGTGTGTGTGTGTGTGTGTGTGTGTGTCTCAGAGGGAATCGCTATCTCACAGTATCCACACGGGAATGTCCACATACGGGTCCATTCATACATTAGCAAATCAGGAAAGGGAGAATTTATGCAACATTCTCCGTATTGAGCCAAGGTGTGCATACATTAAAATACATTTGTGAGAAAGTCTCCTTTTAATGAAGTCCTTGGTGTTTACTTCTCCACCTGGACTTTCTCAGAAGCCATAACTGCAACGTCAAAATGATCTGTTTTCCATCACGGCCCCACGCTTTGATCAACATTACTCTGCTGTCACTTCACAAGCCCGCGGGCAGCACTCGGAGTAAACATGCTGTGAATTATTGGACACAATAGAAAAATAAAGAAGAAATGTAATCAGCTCTGATAATCATTCTTTTACGGGAACACGACTTTTATATGTCCGAATCACTGCTGCAATCTGTGCAGCTGATTAAAGAGAACAAGGACAACTGTTTACCATCTTTTTTTTTTTTAACATTTTGTTTAATTGCTATTTTGGATCTCACAACTCCCAAAAGGGCTGAAGCATTCAAATGTGGCATTCACACACAATGTCTAAATGATCTTAACTATACAGATATTCGGATTTCACTAACCGTTGCCAAAGTTTTAGGACTATTTATGGACAATTTCATTTCAGCTTTTTGATAATGTTTTTGGTGTTTTCTTGCTAAATTTGTTGTTTTTTAATTTTTGCAGGATATTTTGAGGTAATTTTTCCACTTTTGTCTAACAGCTTCATTGCCAAAGTACTCATTTTAGGTCCTTTCTGTTCAGCTTATGCACAATATTTTATCATCGTTTAGAAAATAATCAAGCACGTTGGCAACACAGTGAGAAATTAAAGAATTGTCAAGCAAAAAAAAACAAAACATTTTTTAGCCTGCCAATATGAAAACACAAACAATTCATAAACAAAAACAGCGTGTAAGGGTCAGCCACAAACACACTCAAACACACACACATACATACACACACACACAGATCCTCAATAGGACATAAACATGTGTTGGGCCCTGTATGTGACCTCCTCTTGACATGATGAATGACCAAATCAGAAGTGTAATGAAACAGCACAGTCACCTGCTGCTGCCGTGTGTCTGTCTGTGTGTATGTGCACTTGTGTGTGTGCATGTGTACGTGCACGCGTATGAGACCCAGGACCTCAATCAGACTCGCAGGTGACCTGATGTCTCACTGAGCCTCTTAGATTTGACAACAGCAGATAATTACCGCTGGAAGAAACTTGTCGGTGATAAAGAGGGGAAAGAAATGACATTGAAATGTCACCAATATTTAGGAGACATTTTCCATCTGCCAATTATTGTTTGTGATTGTAATGATAATAATTATTGTCGAGGGCAACATCATGTTTTCAAAATGTGTACCTATTATGATAAATGAGGCTCGGAAGAAAACACAAGATCTGTCGGGAGAAACTTAATTAATTGTGGAAAGTGTAGCATAGACACTCATGACAGAGAGTCTGACTCGGTATTTGTGTCAGCTGGTATTTAAGAGCTGAGCTGTCCTTCACTCAGGGTTTTTATCTTTCCTGATTGCCGAGTGACATAAGATTTAAGTTCTTTATTCTTTTCTTTCCTCCGAAGGTTGTTTAATTTTATCTTGAACCCCTTGCAAGGCGTCCGTGCGTCTGGGGAAAGATCTATCCCTCCATTTGGTTGCAGACAACAACGTATCAGGAGCGAGCATGAGAGAAAGACAACAATAAATAATAAAGGAGAGCAATCGTCAGGCAGTGTCAACCTTGGCATGCGTTTCAAAGAACCAGAAGGAAAGAGATACATGATTTGAAAGTTTTTTTATTTGTTTTTTCTGTCCACACCTGACCTTGAATAAACCTCACCTTGAGGTGAGCTGAGAGCTGCCATTGTAGCAGAGATAACATGTATTTTCATTTAGCATCTTGTGACTTCAAAGTAGTTGAGTTAAACAGGCAACAGGCATATGTTTCGCCGCAATTCTTACATAATTCTTCACTGTTCCAGAGAATGTAATTTGTTTTAATTGAAACAGGCCAAAAATAGCACCACGACTCCACTAATTTCTATATATTCTTCAACTTGAACCTCACTTGTCTTTAATTAACTTAGCTTATTGAAAATCCTGTTTGTTTTCATGGGTGCACAGTTTGATTCTTTATAACTTCAGAGGAAGAAAAGTGTAAAAATATGAATATGCCACTTTATGCAACACTTCACCCGCCTCCATGAAAAGCCCCCCTCACCCTCCCACTTTTTCAAATAACACATTATAAAATAACAAAACAGCATAACCCACTCTTTCTGTACCACCCAGGCTAATAAATTGGTGAGTGTTTGCTAACTTGCAGTGCACTAGACTATCCTTGCAGAGCTTGTTTATGATCAGGCAGTGGGTTTCACCTGCACAGGTCCTGATCAGGTGTGTTCACGAAGTTCACCTCGCTGCTTCACAAAGATCCAGGGCTGTCAAGGCAGTGGGATGGTAAGCACATTTTCCCCAAATAACTGATTATATTTGTTTATACAAACCACCGTTTAAGACAGTGTGCTAGCTTTGCTCAATTTTTAGCCGCGAGTTAGCGGCCATGCTAGCATACTTTGGAGTGGCTGCCTGCTAGCGGCAGCCTATCTGGGAGGAAGAGCTTTACTTTCAGGGTTTACCGCGGTTGAAGGACAGCATTTTTTTTGTTTTTGTTTTAAAGGAGTAGTGCTGAAAAGCGAACACTTCGTCGTGGTCCAGATAACGCTACAACCCGGAAGTGCTGCAGTTACGATTGGAGTTTTTTCAACAGCACGCGATCAGAGCGCACAGCCAATCCGAAGCTTCCGTCACTCGATATGATAATAATAACAATAATAATGATAACAATAATCCTTATTATTATTATTTTTATTGACCGATTTTGATGATTTCTAAAAGACTACGATAGTAAAAAAGGAAATATTTTTAAATACTGATGTTCCATTTAGCCATAGTGAAAAGGTATGCAACCCGCCCCCCATGTTACTTTGTCTATCCAGTTTGGATGACTGAAAAAATATATTTGAAAACGAAAATAAAAAGAAATCATTTGGTACAAAATAAATGAAAAATAATCTCACTAGTCTCTCAGAACATTTTTTTTTTTTCAGTTTATTGATTTTTCAACATCCCTTAACAGTCCGGATATACGAATTTAAATAAGAGACTTTTCAAGGTGAATTTAACTCAGCTTTCTTTCCGCACACACAGTAAATTAATTTGTCAAATGGCCTCTGTGGTTAATCCATGTGTGCAACCCAGCGAGAAACTCACAAGTTACTGAGCAACCAGTCCAAGATTAGAAATTCATTGCTTTCACACTCCTGTTTTTCCTCTCAAATTGAAAATGGGGCTGGAAACCCATATATATATACATAGTGTGTGTGTGTGTGTGTGTGTTTGGGGGTAAAGCAATTTGTTCCTGACCGTGTCAGGATGTCAGGTGAATTTTAGGTAGAATAAAACTGTAACATCTCTGTCAGCCATGCCGGAGGGGAAAGTTTCTCAAGAATAACAAACCAATGCTTTCCTCTCTCAAACACACCCCAAAGTATGCACGCACACACACACACAATTATGCACACCCACGCGTACAATCTTTGTCTCATGAGAAATGGTATTAATACCTGGCAGGCTTTAAAATGTCAGCCGGTCTCAAACAAGGTGCACAAAGAACCCAATTTATTTATGGCTCTGACACGCCTCACATCTCCCTGCTCTTCAGCTATTTTTACTTTCAAAGTGAGTCTTGAGGAGGAGGATGATTGAGACGGAGCTGCAGACAAACAGACGGACTGGCTGACCGTCCGCCGTCGAGGCGCGTGGGCAGGCGGCGGTAGAGATCAGCCAGCGAGAGCCCATAGCTTGTGTTTTAACCCACACTTGAAGAAAAAGGGTCCTTTAGGATGTTTCCTCCTCCAGTAACACACAGCTTTGATCAGAGTTGCATTTGTGAGATAAAAATACCACAAATGTGGGCTAATCACAAATATGCATGCAGCTGCAACGGCTGCTCGCTAACAACCGCAGTTTATTTTTCCCTCGCTCTTGTCTTCTTTGCTGTGTTCTGTCCTTTCCCCCCCGCACCTCTTAGTATTCAACCCCACCTCACACGTGCGTTATTCCGATCTCCGGAGCTGTTTACTCACCGAGTGATGATTGCCTGTTTAAACACGTGTTCTCAACCGTGATCACGCTTCACGCCAGTGCACACACACTCCCCACCCCACATCTGACTCTGGCCCGGACAGGTAGACGCCTCATTTTCAGGAATCGGATCAGGAGACTTTCCACCACTTGCATTTTTAATTTTTTTTTATTTTAATGCAGCATGTAAGGGCACAGCCGGAATTTTCTTTTTTTTAATCTACTAGATATTGATTTGCAGAGACCTCTGTAATGAGCAGAGAGACACGTTATGAACTAGACACAACTTGGAACCCCCCAAAAAACAAAAAAAAAACACTTTAATTTGTTGGGATGTTTTGAAAAAGTGAGTAGCCTCCTCACTCTCTGATATATGACAGGTACACATGGGAAAAGCACAACTTGAATAAAAATGAGAGGGAATCTGATGGAATATTTATGAGTTACGGCATTTGGGTCAGTCAAGCCGTCATCAGGGTTTGCCACCAGCTCCAGTGTCACACACTTTTTGCGATGAAAAGGTTACACATAGAAATGTACTGTATATTACGTGCGTTGAGTGAAACATCTCGTGCAAGTTATTTTCTTTTGATCGCTGAAAGGCTGGGACTGAATCACCCTGCTCTCGTTGAAAATGCCTGAAAGGCATCTGAATTTTTGTTTTGCTTTTCCAGAGCTACTTTTTTTCCCCTCCGCCAGTTAAACAAAATTTTGCCATGAATAAATCGAAAGTTAAACTTAAATCGGCCTTTTTCTCACCAGAGCACTCACTCAGTATAAATATCTGCATTTGTACAGATAAGAATGACGTCTTCGTGTTATAAATGTACTGTGGTGGTAGAGCGGGGCGTCCCTTCATTCAGAGTTGGGGGTTTGATTCCTGGCTCCTCCTTTGTGAATGGGTGAATGCTATCTAGTGCAAAACGCTTTTTAAAAATAAATGTACGATATAAAACCCGACAGGAATGCTTTAATTTTCAGGCGTTATGATGATGAACCGCTGACGCCGCGTTGCGCGCGAGGCCGCAAAATGTTTTCCGCGCCGAGTGGATTAGACAACATTCCCATCTGCAGCACTGGTTTCTCCACAAATCCACGTCTCACAAGGCATATGTAACTTAAATCTGTCTCGACGAAACCCGATACGGTAGAATTAATTATTTGCCGAGCCGCCACCAATCTCCGCACCCCCTGTAAACATAATTTTGTTACTTGCTGAAT
Source organism: Fistularia commersonii (assembly GCF_037954325.1). NCBI lineage: Eukaryota > Metazoa > Chordata > Actinopteri > Syngnathiformes > Fistulariidae > Fistularia > Fistularia commersonii. Next base: position 7,085,621 of record NC_141315.1, read on the forward strand.
CCATCTGAGTTAATCTGTAGATCTGATCGTGCCGCGGCATATGTTCCCCGCTGGCTGCTCTCACACGGCGTCCAGCTGCCGGGAGTGGATGCTTTGAAACATCTGTCCGCTATTGTTCCCCCCCCCCCCATTCAAGTGACGTGCTCGCCGCAAGCGGCCCGTACGGATATAGACGCCTTCGGTTTTACACTTCTCACATATCAAACGCTCTATTTTAACGCTCGTCTGTATTTATAGCACCCTGTTAAAAGGCCTGTCACCTGACCGGGTGAGAGAGGAGGAGAAGGAAAAAAAAAAAAAATGCTTTTATTAGGAGCGATGCTAACCCGCGCAAGGCGGCGCCTTTAAAAGTATCAAACGCCTGCCCGACAAAGTGAGTAAAAGAGGGAGGACAGCAAAGCAAAATTGTTTGTCTCCCCGGTGCGAAATGACTGTCATAAGTAAAGCCATGAGGAGAGGGAAGGGCGGGGGATGGAAGGAAGAGGCGATCAGTTTCCCCTCTCGCGCTCGGCATTACTCACCGCTTTCTCTTCTCGGTGCACATTCATGCATGTCAACACAATTCCCGTCAACGCTGCTTAACTACCAGGTGATCCCCTTCACCCCCCCCCCTCCTCCCCAGACAGAAAGTCATGAGCATTATGATGGATTTACCCCCCCCTCCCCATCCCCAACACCCCTTCGCTTTATCTCGAATTCATCCCAGGCAGAAGATTGCCTCCACGATGAACATTTACTTGAGAGTGATACCGGCAGCGGGTAACAGAGAGGTGCGTTTCTTTTGACGGGCTCTCGTTCGCCGACAATCTCACACGAACGTTCGGTTTTCGGATTTTATATCCGAAAATGTATTTGTTATTCCTTTTTTTTTTTTTATCCTCCGGACGCTCCGATGATTGCCTTTCGCGTCGCAGAGACGATAGAATTCATGGAGGGCACTGCGGTGACGCTTCCCTCCACGAGGATTGCAAGCTTCTCGAGTCGCCCATCAAATACTGGAACTGTAATAATCTCAATGACCCATAAGGTGTAACAACACATCTGTGTTTGTTGCATGTGCGCGTGTTTGGATTTGGCACGTTGGCCTTTCGGGCGAAATCAACCCGCTACGATACGTCCGATACGACTCCGTTATCTCATTCGTAACTCGGCTCCATCGCTATCGGACTGATTTTTACCATTTGGCTTTCGGAGCCGAAAAAAGGTCCTTTCTGTACGGAAACTGACTGTTGTGTAAAATTTAAAATCGCGTAAGGTCATCGTCGCTCCCGCCCGGCTGATCTTGCTCAGTACCGGAACAGTTTTGGGTCATTTTGGGGCTTGTCGATCAATAATCGCCTCCATCTGGCGAGGCGGATCTCGGGAAAACAAAGCCATGGATCCGATCGCCCGATTCGCATTTCGCTTTAGCACGTTAGCGCTTCAGCCTCACAGCTTGAAGGACCTTTCTGGGTTTCCTCCGGGTTCAAGGATTCAAGGATTTTTATTGTTATTCCACTCCGGGAGAATGAAATGAAATTAGTTCCAAGAGGCCCGGTAGACAGCCAGTAGCAGCGATACGGATATAGTGCAATTCAAGTGTGTGAGTTATGCACAGTAGCTGGAGAATAAATAAAAAGCGATAAAATAATAAAAATGAGGTGAAATAAGAATGCAACCAAAAAAAACTGCGAACAAGGCGATAATACAGTATGAGCACGGTTGATGACGATGCTTTACGAGCCAAGTCTATCGGGTTCGGTTTGTGCAAAATTTGCACGAGGAAAAAAAAAAGATGGCCTGTTTTTACATCTGATAGTGAAGATGTCAGTGGTGGTGGGGAAGCTGCTCACAATGATCCTCTCAGGAGCTTCAACCACCCCGTGGAGACCCTTCTTCTAAGTCCAACCCCCCCTCAGGTCTCCCGAGGCGCTGGTGAGCCTTCCCTGACCAGATGGGAAGTGTGGCAGCTCCAGCTGAGTTCATCTTTGAGGTGAACGCCCAGGTACCTGTCGCTGGAATTCACTTCCACGGCCGCTCTGTCGACGTGCAGGGGACGGGGTCGCTGACTTCACAATCATCTCCTTAGTTCCCCTCACGTTGTTGCGGAGGTAGTTTCCTCCAGCTGTTCCTCCTGTTGGTGATGCGTCCCATCGCTTGCAAGCTCAACTTTGTGACAGCTCAAGTTCTTCCTCCCACAATCCAAAAACATGCAGCGGCTTAATTGGAAAAATCGGCCAGACATGCAAATGTGAACGGCTGCACGTCTGTTTTTGCGATTGACCTGCAACCGGTCCGGTGTGAACCCCCGCGTCTTGCCAGGTGGCAGCCGGGATTCGGCTCCAGCATCCGCCTCGACCCTGAGTAGAATCAGCGATAGATGATGTATGGATGGATGGATTTCTGCAGGTGTGCAGTCACAGCGGGGAAGTCAATGCATTTCACAGCTCGCAAAAAAAAAAAACAATACATGCATCATTGTTTGTGTTTTGTAGTCTTGTATTCTCGTGTATTCTTGCTTTTTGGCGGCCTTCATCCAAGATGGGGCGGCTTCGACCGTCGCGCCAGGTTAAAAAGGCGGATGCGTGAAGTTAGGGAAATGCTCCTCTCCAAAAAAAAACGTTATTTGTCTCATTGTTGGATTAAATCCCAACGACGTCTGGGTGTAGCACGGGGAAACACCCGTGTTTAACGTGCGTGGAAACCGCTGTTTGTTTACTTCCGATGTTTGCTTCGGCTATTTGTTTACAGGCTGCCGGGGTCGGCGCTTCCCGTCAACACAACACTTTATTAAACGGCGGCATGACAAACAGAGGGTCGGGTCCGGAGGTCCCGGGCCAGGATGGATTTCATCCCGGACCTGTTGAGAGTCGAAGGGAATGAAATACACAGGGGGGCCGAGTGACGGGATAACGCCAGCGGGAGGAGGTGAAAAACGGGAGCAAAGTGTCGGGAGAGGAGGAGGAGGAGGAGGAGGAGGAGGAGGAGGAGGAGGAGGGGTCGAGCGAGCGAGTGGGAGGAGAGGGAGGGAGGCTAAATCCTCACACCATTATTGTCGGGACTCACATGCAGCCCCTCCTGTGATGGAGCGAGAGGCGATCGGGAGGGAGATAAAGAAAGGATGGAGTTAGAGAGGAAATGGAAAGCGGGATTACTGGTGTGACGGCACGGGCAGATGCAACGGTGAGAGAGAGAGAGAGAGGGTGAAACTCTGGAGGAGGGGTGGGAAAAAAAAGAGGGAGAAACAAATCAGCGCAACAGGATGAGAACCTGCTAGTGCACAGCCGGCCCGACCCTGCGGACCCGCCATCTGTCCCGCGTTCCTGACGTTCCCACCGTCAGCCAACATCTGGATCTCCTCGCCTCCGTATGCTTATGAGGGGCAGGAACGGGGCAAACACCTAAAAGGCTCAACCTCACCCGTCCTTTTTTTTTTTTCTGGATCCGAGCGGACGCGTCCTCTGAGGACCGGAGGGGACCCTTCGCTCTCGGGAAGGACGGGAGAACTTTGTGTGCCCTCCGGAGATGCGGCGTGTCGACGCGGGAGCCGCGATTTCCTAACTTCCCATGGATTTGTGGCGTCTCTTCCCCCAGAGCAGGGAGAAGGAAAAGGAACCAGAGGAGGCGGAGAGGAGAAGACGGCGTGGAAGCTGAGCCGCCGCCGCCGCCACCGAAGTGTTGGCGTTGGCGCTCCTCTGCTGAGGAGGCTTTTTCATCACTCTTCCTCCCTCCTTTACTCCAGCCCAGAAGAGGAACACAGCAGCTTCATGTGCGTGTATTCACGCACCCAAACACACACACACACACACACACACACACACAAACCGGCTGCTCGTCTAGGGGACTGACGCACCCCTCGGCTCCTCTCGCCCCCTCTCCATCACTTCCCGCCCGCACCCCTCCTCTCATTTGATGTCCCATCATCACCTCCAGCGAGCGGCTCCGAAGGCTCTCGGTGGCAAAAAGAGCGGGAGAGTAAAGAGGAGAAAATTGGGAGATCACACACACACACACGCTCGCAGTCACATTTTCAAGTCCTCCGGGTGGGGCGTGCGTGTGTGCGTGTGTGTGTGTGTGTGCAGACATCCAAAGCTGCCGCTCGCACACACACACACACACACTTGTTTCACACAGAGACTTGGTCTACATGCGTACTCCTACAGGTGCAGAGAAGGGAGAAAGAGAGAGGGAGAGAGAGAGCGTGGATGAGAATGAAAGAAACAGAGGGAATCAAAGTGGCCGGGGAGCGATGGAGAAGCAGGATTTAAAATTGGATGACAGCAGAAAGCACAGGTGAGTTTGTCTGTCTCTCTCTCACACACACACACACACACACACACACACACACACACCGATCATGCAACCTAATCTCATATAGCGACCGCAATTGATAGTTTATATATAGGTGGGAGGGGAGGATGGAGACAGGGAGAGGAGATATGTGTGTTTGTGTGTGTGTGTGTGTGTGTGTGTGTGTTTGGGGGGGGATCAGTCATACTTTCTCTCATCACAAGTGAAGGTTTTTTTTGGAGGGAAAGGCTGCCGACGGTGACAGAAACAGAGCAAGCCTGTTGTTACTATAACTGGAGCTGCTGTGAGAGGGACTTATTAGCACCGCGACTTTGCCGGTTCCAGCCCTTTGCTCCATTTCTACCTGTAGCCTCATTTATTTCCTCTATTGATGATACGTTTGTCGAGCATCAGTTGTCTCTTGATGCTTGTTGTTTTGTTTAACAGGCCACTCCTTCCTCTTCATAAGTGCTTTTTTAATTTAAAAAAAAATATTTTTTTTTACTATGTTACCATATTGTAAAAAAAAAAAATCAAAATTGTTGGAAGGGAGGGGTCGTCATTTGGTTGTGCTTTAAATGAATGCATGAATGAAACATGTATTAAAATCTGTTTTTAGCTGTTAAATCAAAGCAGATAACAAATAAATAAAAGGGTAAATGCTTTTCATCACATCCTATGCTTTTTTTTTCTCCAAAGTTTATGTTATTCATGACTTCAAAGATTTTCATTTCATGTCTTCTGTGCGGTTTTAAAAGGAAAATAGCGCGCGCTGGGTTTTGAGTTACACCTTCGCTGGTAAACAGAGGTTGCTGCCGGTTCCCAACATGAGGCGTGGGGCCCGTGGAGGGGGCGCAAGCTGACAAAAGGTGGATAAGAAAGGAAAAACAACAGTTATACACATAAATGAAAAACATACACTGATGGAAAAGTCCTTTGATGAAAATGTTTATTTTGTGCCATTATTGTGTGCAGCGAGCATTAATTTAGATGACAGTGGAGATCTAACAATGTACTTCCAGATAATGCAGACGAACAAACAAGCGATATAAAAATATTTCTGTTCTCTTTTATAATATTTGTGAAGACGACGCAAAATGCATTTACGGAAGTGCCTTATTTTAGCTGCAGCTATGGTGAACGTTCGCTTTTGGGGCTCAGTGTAGAGACGGCCCGTGGTGCCCGACAGGAGGGATCCCAAGGTCATCACAAGGTCAAAAGGGAAAACAGGATGAATAAGAGGACAAATTGTAAAAACAACCGAGAATGAATTTAATTTTTGAGAATGCTAACCGCTCCCATTCCCCCGTATTTGATTTTATGAAACCATATAGCGATTGAGAGATTTGTCTTCGCACACCCCAAAAGACTTCCACTTCTGCGGGCTTCGGAGAAAGCCTGTCCGATGAAATCATCTAAAAAATTCCGAGTGCCCGTCCGTGCAGGCGCTAAAGAGCCCGGGGGTTATTTTCAAGGGATCGCGGGTCAAGCAGGTACGGCGGCGGGTCGCAGATTGCTCCGCGGTTGATTGGCAGGCGGCCGAGCCGACGCAGGAATGCACCCGACCCGTCAACGTCGCTCTTCTCAGCTGTTGCATCCGGCCTGCAATGATTTCCTGTAAAGCTGTCAAATCTCTGCATGTGTGTGTGTGTGTGTGAGTGTGTGAGCAGGAACCCACAGAGAGATCGCGTTACAATATTAGCAGCTAAAACCCTAATTATGATAAATGTATGTAGCAGGCCCTGTGTGATATGTTCCTTAATAAGCCCTGAGGTTAAGCATGACACACATGTATTCATAGTTTGAGTTTAATTTGTGTGTAAAGGTTATTATTTGTGCCCGTGTGTGTTGCGTGCCACCGCCGTGTGTGCAACACACACACACACACACACACACAAATCAATCTGTCCTCTCCAAGTCATCCATAAGGCTGAGATGGCGGGATGGAGAGATGAAGAGAGGAGAGGGAGGGCAGAGCGGTTGAGTGGGCTGACGTTGACGGAGTGGCTCGAGCTCGGCGGCGGAGTTTATACTGTCAAATACGTAACTGTTAATGTGACCGGTTTTAAAAATGACTCTGGAGATCCGCCCGGGTTTCATCAATCCAAAGTGCAATTGTGACTTTTCTCTCCGGGGCGGCGACTCTCGTCCGAGTTTCCAAACAAGGGGGGCGGTAGCACGGAACCGTGTTTCCGGGTGTCCCAGGGGAACCCGCGCACACACTTTGGGAATCTTTTGCAAATATATATCTCTCTATATATATCATTTAATGTAATGTGTATTTGGCAAACCACAAGGTGCAAGAATTCTAAAAAACAAAGAGCAGCCGATTGTTTGACTGAGACTGGTTTCAGTGGAAATGTACTCATGTTGCAGATCACATGAGCAGTTAAGACTAGTTAGGATTACTTAAGAAGTCTCCTTCCATCTGAATCATTTGCACATTTTTTCCAACACCTTTTCCAACGCCTTCAGTGTCTGTGGTCCAGGTGGCCGCCCTGCAGACCTGCAGATCTCCCCTGCACGGCCGTGGCTCAGTCGTCCCTCCGATTGGAAAGTTGGCCGTGCGATTCCTGGCTCCTCCGGTCGGCTCGCAAGACGCTGAACCGCGCGGTCTGGTTAGCGCTTTGCATGGCAGCGCTGTTGACATTGCTTAATGATTGTATGTGTGTGTGTGTGTGTGTGTGTGTGTGTGTGTGTGTGTGTGTATATCCATTAATTCATTCATTATACCAATATTTTCTCTGCTGTCATTGGATGAGAGGAAGGGTTCATCCTTGTCCAGCCAATCACAGGGCCTATAGGCATACAAGCATTCACAAATCATATAGAAACATACAAACATTCACCCTTTCATTCATGCATCTCTGTGTAAGCTTATGCTTGTTTTTGGATTTGGATTATTGGAGGAAACCCAATAGGCAGTCTTGGGCATATTAAGTCCCGTTTTGCTTTTTTACCTGGTCCGCCAAACTGTTTTCAAAGTATTTCCAATCAATATTGAATTTAGGAACTCCTTATTTTTTTTTCCTTTGGTTTAATTTTGTGTGGATAATTACATACCAAATAATGTTGGTACATTTATAGGATCATTAATGATTGTAAAATTGAAATTAATTTTAAATACTTAAATTGTAATTTTCATTTTGTTCAATTTACTTGAGCAAAGCAGAAAGATTAAATAAGAAATTTGTCCCTGCCATAGGGACTGTGTCGAAATCGAACCGGGAACCTCCTTTGAAACGGCAAGGTGTGAAAGCGCCATACAATCATTTCCATTTGGTTAATTAGTGGAATTGTTCTCAGTTACTAATTTCTTATGCAACCATCTGTGTAGTCCATCTTTGATTTCCACCTGTAGGTGGAGTTGGAAACACTTCCGAGTTGTTTTGCGTTGCTGCGGTCAGCACAGGTGGCGTTCGCCTTTCAATGCGCCAATAAGTGATATTTAATGTCAGAGACGTTTAGCGTGTCGATGAAGGGATGATATTTTGGATCAATTAAGCAAGAGAGACAAAGGTCAACAGTTGGTGATAAAGTTGTCATCAAGCAACAACCGACAGCGGAAAAGTAAATAAACAGTGAATGGAAATCGTAGGAGAGTTTTGCAAAAAGCCTCCTTGTGTTATAAACACCGGCAAGGATGCGAGTCGACTCCTTCCGCACATCCAGTAGATTAGGAGTAACATTACTTGCCTGTTGAGTCCAATTTGAACTCCTCTGGGGGAAATACCTGGGTGTTTAGCGGCTAAGTGTTTCACTTTGTTCACCAGCTTGTTGCTAATTTTGTCTGCCATCTGGTGCCGGGAGGGAAAGGGGGCGCTTTTATCAGGCCGTGTTTACCGAAAACAGCAGCGGCTGTAAATTGGGTTGATCAATGTGGCGGGAGAGATGTGAGACGGCGAAGTCGTGGAGAAAGAGCTTCGCGGGAACGACGGCAGATCCTATTTGATCACGCATCTGATCAGTTAGTAGCCATAAGAAACAAAAGCGAGTCTTAGACTGCATATAGGTGGTATGAGGAAATAATTACTGGGCTGAAAGTGAATGAGTCCATTTCCGCAACTGGACTGCAACACATCGAAGAAAAATGTTTGAAAATGGCACATTTGCTGTCCTTAACAGCACCGCTTTTCCTTTTCAGAGAGTATGAACTGGGTTGACGGGCCGGAAATTATGGACTCGGGAACTTCCATGTCACTTAAGTGTTATTAGACAGTAGTAAAGCTAATGATTGCTTTAAATGTCATCTGAAGACCGAGGATATTGTAAGTGAATCCATGGGAGAAGGTTTGCGCTTTGCTTGGCTGGAAAATGTAAACGTGGTTCCTCTTGCGTGAGTCTGCTCAGTGCTGCCACCGGTGGCTGAAAGGAGTATTACAAGTCCTTTTTTTATCGTAGGGGTTGCGTTCCAAAACCAAAATGAGCAAAGGAGCGACCATATTTTTATCTTATTATTTATATGTGTTCAAAAGCTTCATGGCTGTGGTCGCAAGGAATGTTTGCTATGCACTGGAGATGCAGAGAATGAAGCTGAGCCAATAACAGCGCACGATACTGAGCACCAACGTCCGATTGGTTGCCACCCTAGAAAATACTTATTGTACCATAAAGATTATTGGAATAATAAATATATAACGATACGTTTATATCACAAAACCCTTGGTGAATTGTATTGCGCAGTTTTAAAATCAGTATTTTTAATCTTTTTAATCAATTTTTTTTTTTTTTTTGCTATACCAAGGATTTTTGCATTTTTACTTCATTTTTTAAATTAAAATCTGTGATACAGAGCGAGCACAAAAGGTGATTTGGTGATAAAAAAAGCCGTTCATGCATTAGACTATCATGCATAACATTATTTTAACAAGCATCAATGAGAGAGGCAGTCACTGCACCAGTTTCAGGTGTTCACGATGCGATTTCTCGGACTGATCCCAAGTCTGCATAAACGAGGCTCCGGAGAGTCCCGATGTTTTGATGCAGCTGTCAGGGAGCCTCGCCCGCCGCGGGGCTGACGAGGAGAAGGCCCCCGTCGACTGCGTTTTATTCTCGCCCGCCACTTCGAGATCCCTAATTAATGCAATCAAATCGGTTTCTGAGGTGCTGCGAAAACATGGCTGAAGCCAGACACGTTGATAAGTCTCCGGCGATGATGCTCATCCCATCAACTAGATCCTCTCTGCTTATTTCCGCCCCCCTCCCGGGGAACGGGTATAGGGACACCGTCATATCCCGGTTAAGTGGATAAAGCACTAAATGCTTCACCGTACGTTCTGCATACTTCTCGTTTCTGGAGGCACCAGCCAAAGTATCTGCCATGGGGTTTTCTCATGTATTAGAAAAAAAAAAAAAAAAAAATTCAAACACGTGAGCGTTTGCGTCGCCGCTCTCAACCGGCTCATTCATTTTTGAAATAATTTAATTTTTTTTTTTAATCTCTCATCGACACCCTGAGAGGTCGCGGGTACGGCTAAGCTGCTAATCAACAACCTTTACAGCGCCCTCGATATCCCGTCTACGAGGAAGCAGCTGTCAAAGTAAATAGAACTTTACTGACCTGAAAAAAAAAGGATATTTTAACAGTCTGTCAGTCCAGATTGTACACCAGTCGAGTGATTCGTTCATTTATTTTAGCCGATGACAACCAGGGCGCAGCGGCGACGAGGTGAACCCACTGAAAGACGTCGATTTAAAGGGCCGAGTAGAAATAACCCGGCCGTAAAAACGTTATTTATTATTTTTTTCCTAGCGCCGGGCTCCCTAAAAAAGGGTTGCGGGTCTTCGAAGGCACTCTTCAAAAAACGATTCTGCAAGAGCGGCGAATCACGCGGCGACTGTCACCGAGACTTACCGTACGTCTCGTTTCAACAGAGATTTGTCTCACGTCTAAAACGTCGAAAGGGATCACGGCATCGACGCTCCGTGCAATTAAACGTATATCTGCACAGACGGCTCCAAAGCCACTCTTATGTTTTTCGCCATTTTGTGAAATGTAACTTGACTCCGATCGTGTGCAAATTAGATTTAAAAGAAAAAGCCCGGAAGCGAGCCCGCGTTTCGTCTTTGTCGGTGTCGTCTCAATGCCGAAGCCTGCGCAGCCCTTTTGTATCCCTGCTGGGGAAAGTAACGGCTTTATCTCTGATGGCAAAGCTGTTTGTCAAGATCTACATCGTGTAGCTTTTGTCGCTTGGCAAAGGTGTGCCTGTGAATATCACTCTGGAAAATAAGCATTTAGTTGGATTGAGACCTGATCTTATTTCATGATTTTTAAATATACAGGACTGTCTCAGAAAATTAGAATATTGTGATAAAGTTCTTTATCTTCTGTAATGCAATTAAAAAAAAACAAAATTACTTTTTCATGATATTCTAATATTTTGAGACGTGAGCCATAATCAGCAATATCAAAATAATAAAAGGCTTGCAATATTTCAGATGATTTGTAATGAGAACGTATGACCTTTTCGTTTTTGCAATTGCGTTACAGAAGATAAAGAACTTTATCACAGTATTCTAAGTTTCTGAGACAGTCCTGTATAGTATTTATTATTCATTAATATTTATCCAATTTAGATTTTTTTTAAGTGTTTTAATAAATGACATCCATCTGACAGTGTTTGTGATTAACTGCACTATGGTTCACATCCTATATATGTCATAATCACATTCTGTTATGTTGTTCCTAATCTGGAGGGAACACACCCACTCCAACAATGCGACCCCTCCCACACACACACACACACACACACACACACACACACACACATACACACACACACATACACACACACAGCTAATCTCAATCAAGTCATGCTATTTCCAGCGATGCTGCTGCTAAATGAACACTTGATGATCCACTTTTTTCCAGTCATTAACCCCCTTTAGTTCTCTGTTCAAACCATGTACTATATTAAAAATAATGATATATTTATTCCAAGTATAGGATAATAGGTAGAATTTCTCATTATATTATATTTCCAGTTTCGTTTTTATTTTGTCTTAGAACAAGGAGATACTGGCTGCAGGTACACTTTATACTATTTTGGTGCATTTTGAGATACTGGAAAATGGTAAAACCTGTCAAACCCAGATTTTTGGCAGTTGTGCCTATTCCAGACGAGAGCTGTCAGTTCAACAATATCTTTGCATGAATGCAGCTCTCTGGGGAAAAAAAAAACAGTGCAGAATAGAGCAACAAAATGAAATGTACTATGTAAGAAAAAATAATTGTGCAATAAAAGCTGAGGTTCATCACATGGCGGTTTAACGAGCTCAATGACTTCCCGGTGCCATCACCACTAAACAAATGCGATTTTAATCACCGAACAAAATTCTAAATTCAGTTATGTGTGTTTGTTACATGTTTCATATTTTAGTATTCGTCATATATTCTGACTACTGGTGGTGAGACTTCAGCACAGCATGTGTGCTGATTTTTTAATAACTTCCCTCAAAATTACATGGCACACATGAAAACAACCAAAAATGCATATAAATATGACATACATCACATTCATGTTCCAATTCTCTGCAGCTATTTTTTTTAAATTTTGTTTTTGTATTTTATTTTTGCAATATGCATGTATGTATGTATGTATGTATGTATGTATGTGCGTGCGTGCGTGCGTGTGTGTGTGCTATTTCTGGCTGCTATAACAAATACATTTCTGCCTGGTATCCATGATATCCATCCATTTGATTATGATCAAAATGTCATTGTATGCAGAGGACGTTGTATAAAACTATTGTTAAACATAATCCTTTTTTTTTTAATTACTATCTTATCATTACCCCTTTGCAAACAAATCTATGCCCTATACATTGGTGGATTCATGGTCATTAAGTGTGTCCTTAATTTTCATTGCTTTTATAACATAGCATGATAGGACAGCTATAGAAAGAAAAAGCTACGTCCACCATGATTTAAACATTAAAAATGATTAAATCTGATCTTGATTGAAACCATGTGGATTGACAGATGTTTATCCTGTTTTGTGATGCATTTTATTATAATTTTGTTCATTATTAGGCGTTTTTGTCACAGCGCCTGGTGTTATGATTATTTCATCTCGTTATTTCACCATGTCAGGGGGGAAAAAAATATCCTCATCCGCAAAAAAAATTACTCATGTATATTTTGACATTCTTTTCTAATCAATCTGATTACTTCAAAGTGAACGACTCACAGTAGGGCTGCATTGTTTTTGATTTCACCTTGATTTGAACAATTATTAAGGCGTCATTTCTCTTAAATAGAAAACCCTGTGCCGATCTGCCAAGCTGCTTTTGGTCTATCACCACACTTATTCTCAGTAGCTTCTAATAACAGGAATGAAACGTCTCTTGGAGGTTGAATTGTTGTTTTATTATTGTTTTATAGTTATAGATGTCCGTCCCCCAGGAGCGTAGAACCTTATTAAGATAAGTGATTGATGTGCCGGTGGTGGGAGCGCTGAGGCGGGGGGTGCGACACCTCTGACCCACTGTTGCTTTCAAAGAAGCTTTAAATCAAAGCTACGAGATGATGTTAATTATCAGTGTCTCTGATGGCTGCCGCCGCCCTCTAAAAAAACAAAAAAAACAACTCGCCATTAAGTATATCTGTGCGTTCACCGATCTTTATTTGCCATAAGAAAGGCCACCTGCATTTATTAAAGCTTCAAAGGTATCGATTTGGTTTGGAAAGCTTTTCAAACAGCATCTTTTTTTTTTCCAAAAAGGCTGCATCTAGATGCAAATGATTGCAGCGTGAGGAGCTCGCTTACAAAAGCGCAAAACCTTTCTGCAAATATATGCAAGTGAATTGAAACTATTGGTTTGCCACGGTTCCGGTGTCTGCAAACTTCAAACTGAGAAACCGATGCAAACGTGTTTTTTTTTTTTGTCATTTTTAAATAAATTTAAGATTTAGAATGGTTTTATTCAGTGAACATGTCTGCTATTAACCTTCTCCAGGCAGATGTTGCAGATTTGCGACAGCCAAATATCAGATTTTTCCTGCAACTACAACTTAATTTGAGCCTGAGAGGGTTAGTTAGTCCTAGCTGTGTCCAATGACACAGTTATCTTGCAATCTAGTGCTATCTCATTCTGTATATATATATTTATACTGTGTGTATATGTGTGTATGGATATATGTATTCATTTATGCATGTATTTGTATATATAAATACACATGCACACACACACAAAAATATTTTTTTTATATTGATGCAATTCCATTGATGCTATCTGTATGTATATTTCTCTTTGTTATTACTGAAATCTATCTATCTATCTATCTATCTATCTATCTATCTATCTACCTTTCTATCTATCTATCTATCTATCTATCTATCTATCTATCCATCTATCCATCTATCCATCTATCCATCTATCCATCCATCCATCCATCCATCCATCCATCCATGTGACCCTAAAAAAGTTCACTAAAAACACAAACCCCTTCCAGTGACGGCAATGCGCAAACTGAGAAACCGACGCAGACGAGAACCTTTTTTTTTTTTTCCGTTTCAAAATAAAGATTTTAGAATATATTTAAGATTAGATTCAACGGTTTTATTCGGTCAGTATGGCTGCTATTTATTTGTCGTAGCCGCGTCCGATGACATCACACCGCGTGGAGCGCGGCCGCCACACGTAATGTAACATAATCCAAACGACGGGGGTCGACGACCCGTCTTTGCGTTGGTATGCGCGTGCACGAGCGTGCACGCTGAATCAGAGATGGAGAGGTGATTACAGTCATGACACTGGGGGCTGGATTACGGAGGATTACATGCATGCATACTTGCACACTGACACACACACACAACCCTATGAGTCTAAATGCAGGGCTAATACTATCATAGAAAGGGTCACAGAGGGCGAGAGAGAGACAGAACACACTGGTGAAATAAGAGAGAGATATGTACTGATGGATTCTGGGTATTATATCAAGAACATGTTAAAGTAAAGCAGCTTGCGTGTTTGACGGTTGCTCTCTTTCTTTCTCTTCTCCCGCCTTTTCTTCCCCTCCTTTCCAGGCAGTAGGCTGCCAACATGGCCGTTCCCAGGGGACACCCTCCTCCCTCTCCTTGGCCACCTCTCTTCCTCCTCCTCCTCCTCTTCCTCCTCCTCCTGGTCTCGTGCCCGCTCCCCGTGCGCGCCCGGCCGCTCCTCCTCCACTCCTCCATCAACGTGGCCGTGGTGTTCAGCGGCTCCAGCTACCAGAATGAGGTCAGAGGTCGCCTGAGCGGGGAGAACTTTGTCGACCTGCCCGTGGTGGTGAGCCCCGTGACCGTGCTGGTCAATGACACCAACCCCCGGGACCTGCTGACACGCCTGTGCGATACCATGGCAACGGAGAGGCTGCACGGCGTGGTGTTTGAGGATGATGTGGGCTCCGGTGCTGACGCGCAGGTAAAAGAGATTTATGCGTATCCTGGCAAAGCTGCCTCTCCCGAGATGCAGTTTTCAGTCACCCGCGCAAGACAACATTCGTATGTAAAAAGCGACTGCGCTTTTAGTTTCCGTCAATAACAGCCAAAGAAGGTTTTGGTTTTGCTGAAATGACGGCCTTTGAATAGGAAAGTGGCAAGAAATCACAGTCTTAAAACACAGCAACATCAAGCACCTTATCATTCAAAAGGTGTTTCTGTTCAATAAATGTAAAGTGAATTTAATTTTTTTCCACCTGTGCCTCCCGTCTGCGGGTTGTTTAAGACGTCGGATGATGTGAAAGTTATTCTAACATGGTTTTTATTTATGGCATCTTTTTTTTTTTTTGGAAACAAACCCAAATAAAACTAGTGTCCCGTCCTCATAAAAGATTTCCAAAGGCAATCTAATTAAAAACTGAACGTTTTAATCTCAGGTGCAAACTTAACAGACTTCTCGGAGTGGAACGTCATTAAAATGCAAATTAATCGTTCTACATAGCTCACCTCAACAAAAAAATGCCTATTTAAATCGTTATATTCGCTCAGATAAGCAAGCCACATTTCCTCCATCTAACAATCAGGTCAAATTGGTGCATTTGACGATATTCGTATCTTTTATCCAACACCGTTTCATTTTTTCAGCAGATGATACCAATCTGGATTTGCTAGTACCATTAGTGATGGTTAATATTAGCAGTGGCTAACAAGTAATCTCGCCATGAAGCACCTATAAAACCAATTTACTTTTCCATATTTTTTCCATTTGGTCAACAAACACCATCATAGGAAGGAATCAGCAAGGTGATGGGTTTTCATGCACAGATGCATGAAATCAGTTGTGTCATGTGACTCTCATTGGGCTACAATAGATTCAAGCAAATTTAAAAATGTAGTATTTGTAAAATTATAAAAAAAATATGTAATTTTTTTAAAAAAAAATTTTTTTCAAGATTTTTTTTTTAAATATACATAAAAATCAATCCAACGAATCAGTGTATAATTGTAGTGATGTATTTAAGGTGATCATCAAACACATATTTCATTGGATAATATTGCTCGGCTAAAGATGCTGCCGTTGTAAAGTGCAGGAGAATATCATTTAAGGGTTACTATGATGATTTTGAAAAGTATAAACGTTCCGCCTCTTGCTTTTGCCAGCTTTAACCGCCCGACTTTTCGGTCTTCAGGTGGCCGAGGTGGCGCAAATTCTGGACTTCCTCTCCACGCAGACGGCCCTGCCCATCGTGGGCATCAGCGGCGGCTCCGCGGTCGTCATTCCATACAAGGTAACCGCAATTTTTTAGCGCCGATGCTAGCTTTCAGCACTTGTTGTGCAGCGGGGGCGCGGTTTTCAAAAAAAAAAAAACGCGCTGCGATTCCAAAACAAATCTGCCGTTTGAGATGGGAGGGAGGAAAATTTGAGGAAAAAACGTCAGAAAACTATCTGCAAAGCAAACCTTGTCGGCGGCTCCACCTGCTCTTCACCCCCCCGCCCCCTGTCTCAGTCTTCCACGCAGGCATCATTCAGCTTAAAATGTCTTAACTAGGTCAGAACGTTGAAACCTACTTTGCCAGCCGACTCCCTCCGTGCAAATATTTGGATATGAGCAGCGGCCCGCGTGGAAGTTATCGGCGGCAGCTGCGACCTTTGACCCCCGTTAATCTGCTCTAACCCCGGCCGCGTCGGCTGCGGGTGAGTCGGAGCGGCGGGCGAGAAATCTTGGCGAGATGAGACGAGCGCTACGGGCAATCTGTGCCTCCATCAATCATCCCCCCCCCACCCCAAAACCCTGGAAGAACAGCAGGTTCTTCCTGTTATGATTTAACATGTTCCTCCTTGATGAATGGAGATGGAGGGCGGCGAGCCGTGGCGTTGGGATTGTAAAGCGGGAGATTGATGCCACCCGGCAAGTTTTTCTCTTCTTCTTCCTCTCCGCTTTTCTTACTTTTTAAGTAAAAAGCCTCCGTCCTCTCTCCTTCCCCGCCCGCCGAACGCTCACCCGATACCCCTCCCTTCCTTTAATTGCCATCATCAACACCTTGTATTTTTAGAATCGGCTCTCACACGTAGACACACACATGCAAATGAACACCTTCGCATGTGATTGGGCTCGCACACACACACACACACACACACACACATACGCGCACACAGACGAAGCCGAACGGGTGCATTTCCCACACCTATCCAGCACGATAGGCATGCAGACAGAGTTGAGAAGAGTGCGTGGCTGGATTTCAACGTCAGGAAATATATTTAGATCCTTTTCCGCCGCTCTGGGTGGGAAATGAAGATCCTGCATTCAAAACCCCCATCTGTACGCAGAACATGCACACTCACCGGAGGGCGGAGGGGTGGAAAGTGGCGGGGCGGGAGGTGGTAGGGGTGCTGCGACAAGGTTGCGCTTTGCTTGTGGGCACATCTGGAGTTCCCACAGCTGGATGGGATGAGGTGCGACGGCTCTTCCTGGACTCCTCCCGTTGGAGCGTAATTCTAAATCATGCTGGTCTAAGCTGAAGCCTGTAAAGAGGAGACTGAGGTTGTCGTAAGAAATAAAACAGATAAGCGACTATTCTTTTGAGCTCTGCAGAGGGGGAGACTCAGCGCGCTCTTTGGAGGCAAGATCCAGACGATCCCACAGAGTTCCTCCTCGCTCGGATTTTTATCGTTCGAATGTGTTTATTTACATAACAACGTCCATTGGATAGTATAGTTCATGCATTTGCTATGTTGTCCAGGATGACATACAGGGGTGGGCAGGTTTCTGTCCGGAAGTGTTTATGCCCATTAGAATTTACGTTCAAGGGGGGTAAGTTCTTATCTAAAGATGTTTATGACCATTGGAATCTAAGGTCATTTTAAGGTCACAGGTCATTTGTGCTCAGGCGTGTCTGGCTAACTTCATGTGAGTAATCGAAATAACATAGGTATAAATATAGAGAGAAAACTCTCAACACCTCCGGCTGTGTTTTTCCCACCAGATGTGTGTGCGGGGGAGAGAAGGGGAAGGGGGTTGCATTTTCTTTGCCACCAAAGTTGTCTTTCAGTCACAAATTAAAGTGGGGGAGCCTATCCCCGCTGCCGTTTGGTGGGAGGTGGGGCTCAACCTGAACCGTTCACCCTCTCGTTCACATCATATAGATCCAAACAACCGTTTATTCTGTCATTCACATCATTAGTTAGACAAATAACCTCTCACTCATTCATTCACTCACTCTCTCATTCCCTGTCATGCATAGACATACAACCGTTCATTCTGTCATTCACGTGCCATATTGAGACATGCAACCTTTCACTCCCTCATAGATTAATCTGTCCGTACTGTCGGTCACCTTCTCGTTCACTTGGCATTTAGGCGCTTGCAACCGTTCATTCGCTTATTCATAAGTCCTATAGATCCATAAGACCAGTCATTCTGTCATTCACATCATATTGAGACATATAACATATAACTTATTCATTCACACATCATAAGCTAACATACATCATTCACCCTCATATTTACAACCATTCATAAGAATTGTATTTGTACTATCATTTCCCTGCTCATTCACTCGGCAATTGGAAGCATACAACCGCTCACACATCATATCTAAATGTACATTATTCACCCTCTCATTCTCGTCATCTAGAGACATATAACCATTCATTATGCCATTCATATGTCATATATGTACTATCATTCACCCTCACATTCACACGGAGAAGCATACAATACATATTGAGACATAGGACACATAACTCATTCATTCACAAATCATATCTAGATATACGTCATTCACATATCTATTGAGTCATGCAACCATTCACTCTCATGTTCATAAGTCATATGGATCCATACATTATGGACCTGTCCAGAAACTGGGCTTCAGCTCCTTCTTCAGACGTGAAGAAGCCTCTCTGACGAGGGGTGAAATGTCTTCAAGTGAAGAAATTCAAGTCCAGTCGCCACGACGATTGACCATGACCTGCAACATACAACCATTCATTCTGTCATTCACATGTAGAGAGAAATTAAAAAACATGTTGTATCTAATTTAGATGCCGCATAAATCCAACAGGAATCGTTGCAGACAGGGGGAGAACATGCGACCTCCACACCGAAACGCACCCCGGCTCAGAATCGAACCGGTAACCCCTCGCAACCGCGCCGTCTCCGCGATCGTCTCCGCTTAAAGGCGCTCATTGAGGGCCGAGCGAAATTTTGGGCGCCTTCATTTCGGGCTGTTTCGAATGGAAGAGTCTCCGTGGTGAAACAAATGTCGTGTTAATCACAAGCCGGGTATTAAACCGTCGGAGTCGCGGCTGTTGGAGGGTGATTGATTCGCTGTATATTGATGGCGGGGCGGAAAAGGCAGACGGAGGCAGGGGAGGGGACGGAGAGGGGAGAAAGATGCTTTGATGGAAGTTGTCTGACAGCGGCCCGAAGGCAGTGTTTTACTGTCTCGCAGATAAGACGTCTCCCCTCCGTCTACTTCCTCCGGAGCGAAATTGACATTTCTCGCTCTGCTTTTTCGTCTTCTCCCCCCCCCTCCCGCCCTCGCGCTCATCCGCTACCATCCGCCCATAGTCCACTTTCATTCCTTCTCCTCCGTCACCTTCGCTCCATGGCACCTTTTTAAATACGAAATTTCTTCCCAGTTCTTTTGTGCGCCGGCGGAATCCATTAAGGATGTGGCTGGAAGCGAGAGGCCCCGCGCTCTCGTCTGCTCCGTCTTGAGCTCCAGGACCTCATTAAACTGTTAATTAGACCCTTCAGGAGTCTCGCCCCCCCCGGTGCTTATCATTCACCCCAACCTCCGATCTATTCACTTCACCTTTCCCCCGTTTTTTTTTTTCATTTTATCGCATCACCTTCCCGCCTCCCCTCGCCTGAACCCTGCTGCGCCTTCAAATGGTAAAAAAAAAAAAAAAAAAAAAAAAAAAATCATATTTACCCCAGAACGGTTTCTATGATGTACCAGTGCAAAGTATTTGAGAAATGGAAAATATTTTGGGGCAAAAATTTTCAGACCTTTGTTAGATTTTGTTTGAATTTTTTAAAAAAAAATTTTCTTATTGTATTTGTCTGAGGCTGCTCTGATTCTTGGCTCGACAAAAAGAAAAAAAATCATATTTCCCCCAGAAGGGTTTCTCTGATGTACCAGTGTAAAATGTTTGAGCTCCCTGAAAAATATTTTGGGGCAAAAATTTTCAGACATTTGTTACATTTTTTTTCTTTCTTTTTTTTGTATTTGTCTGAGGCTACTCTGCGCCTTGGCTCGACAAAAAAAAAAAAAAAAAAAAAAAAAAAAATCATATTTACTCCAGAGGTGTTCAGAAGGGTTTCTCTGATGTACCAGTGTAAAGTATTTGAGCTCCCTGAAAAATATTTTGGGGCAAAAATTTTCAGACCTTTGTTAGATTTTGTTTGATTTTTTTTTTCTTTCTTTTTACATTTGTCCGAGGCCACTCTGCTTCTTTGCTTGTCAAAAAAAAAAACAAGCATATTTACCTCTGAACTGTTTCTCTGATGTACCAGTCAGCGATGCTGCTTTCTCGGTGCAAAGTATTTTAACTCCTCGAAAAATAGTTAGAGGCAAAACATTTTCAGACCTTTGTTTGATTAGTTTTTTTTTTTTGGATTTATCATGGGGCCATCGGCTTCTTGGCACGACAAAATTTTTTTTTTCTTTTACCCCAGTCACCCGCTTTCACGGGGCAAGTATTTGAACTCCCTAAAAAACGTTTATGGCAAAAAATTTTTGGACTTTTGATTTTTTTTTTCTTCACCTTATTTTTGCATTTGTTTTGGGACACCCTACTTCTTGGCTCGACAAAAAAAAAAAAAAAAAAAGGCATCGACTTAACCCAGACGTATTTCTCCAACGCACAAGTCACAGGCGCCGCTTTCACGGTTCAAAGTATCTGAACTCCTTAAAAAATATTTTGGGGGCAAAAAAAGTGCAGTTTCAGACCCTTTTATTTTTTTATTTTTTATGTTTTTTGCATTTGTCCGGCGCCCTCTGGTTTCTCGGCTTGCCAAAAAAACATGTACCCGGGACCCGATCCCCGTTTGTTCGGTGGGCCAAAGCTTCTTACTGACAGCTCTCCATCCTCAGGGGTCGGTTACTAAAAATCCACCGTTCTTAGGTCGGCCTGTCGACGCCTTCATCCTCTGCTCTCTTGTTTGTACACTTTGTTATTGTCGAGTAGGAAAAAAAAAAAAGCTTTCAGAGGTGTTCGGCACAATGGGACAGGTGGATCGGACGAAGAGAGACATACGTGAGAGCGGCTGAGTCTCTCCGGGGAATAAAAGAGGCTCAATAGTGCTTGATTATCAATAGCCCGATGATGATGAATATCTTTGATGGCGTGTTTAAAAAGAGCGCGTCAGCCTCGGGGGGGGAGGAGGGGGAGCGCTGGCTGCCTATTTATGGTTTCTCGTCTCTCAGTGGTCTCTCCGTGGCAAACAACAAAGAAGAAGGGAATAAGACGGAGATAAAAAGACTGAGGGGAGGAGAGGAAGCGTCTCCCTTTGTCAGACGCCGCGTATATCAAGGGGAGGAAATGAGAGAGTGCGAGGAACAGCTGAGAAAAAAGGGCATGCAGACCGTTCAATAGGGCCTGCAGAGGGAAGAGAGACATATTGCAACGAGCCTCTCTGAGGAGATCAGAAATAGAGGTTGAGCGAGCGCGCGCGTGTGTGTGTGTGTGTGTTTGTTTTCGTTTTTTCCGCTCGCTCCAAGTCATCGAGGTGTGCTGGATGATCATTAGCGGATACGGTATCCAGATGTTGAGTCACGGGGCGGGAGTGGATGATAGGGAGGCTTTTTTTTTTTTTTTTTTTTTTTTTTTTTTTAAAGTTAAATCAGTTAAATCTCCACTTTATTAACACACATTATTTTCTCGCACCTCGTCTGCCCTTTATCGCTTCGGCAGAAAAAAAAATTCTATTCAGCTCCTCACCGCGGCCCCTCTGAAATGCACGCGGGGTCAATGCGCTTGCATAAAATGTTTCTTTGCGGACCTAATTTTAGGGCCCTGTTCCTGTCAGCCTCCTCTTCCCGCAGCCCATCGTCAACCGTTGACATTTTCTCGCCGCCCTGCATCTGAATGAGATGCAACAGGCTGGCAAATAATACCGATTGTAAAGTGTTTGGTATCGCCGGATCGCTCGAAAGAGCTTCTCGGGCTGCTGCGCGCCGGTGATGAAAATAGATTTCACCCCCCCGACAGGATTTTTTCCTGAAACTCAACTGCTTATATTCATATATACCATAAATTCTACAGAGCGGACTTTTATATAGGATGAACCTACTCATTTTTGAAAGAAAAATTGTACGTAAGTAAGCCGCACTTGACTGTAAGCCGCAGGCGTCCCTTTTTGAAACGAGATATTAACGTAGCAAGATGTTACTGGAAAGACTTTTCTTTGAAAACTTTTGATTAAATAAATGACGGTAACATCTACAACTACCGGTACAGAACGCCGATGCTTTTTTTCCAGAACAGATGTCGAATTTACGTGCAGCGGCTCTATTTCCATCTTTGACAGCCAGAATGATCGCTTTCAGCTTGAAAATGCATTTCTGTGTCTCTTTTCATGATGGTGGTGTTTACAATAAGCACCAAATGGCTGATCTGGAGAATCATCATAAATGCGAGTGGCTTTGCCAAAACAGTTTCATTTGTCCACTGTGACGGTCTTGGCGGAAGGAAGCTCACATGGCTTCTTCGCTCATATGGCTTCTCTTACCGCTGCTATGCCGACGACACACAGCTGATCCAGTCCTTCCCTCCGTCGGACACACAGGTGGAAAGCCGAATTACAGCTCGCCCGCCCGACATCTCAGATTGGACGGCAACTAACCACCTGAAGCTCGACCTAGACAAGACTGAGCTGCTCTTTCTCCCGGGGAAAGGTTGTCTGCATAGAGACCTGGCCATCACCATCGACAACAGCGTAGTAAGGCTGACCACAACTGCGAGAAACCTGGGTGTGGTCCTAGACAACCACCTGTCGCACATTCCTGCAGATTCCTCCTCTACAGCATCAGGAAGATTTGCAGATTCCTCACGGAGGATACGCCGCAGATACTCATCCAGGCTCTAGTCATCTCTCCCCTCGACTACTGTAACTCCCTCCTTGCCGCTGCCCCAGCGGTGACCATCAGGGCTCTGGAGCTTATTCAGAAAGCGGCAGCCCGCCTGGTGTTCAACCGTCCTAAATTCTCCCACACAACTTCCCTTCTTACGTCCCTACACCGGCTCCCGGTAGCCGCTCGTATCAAGTTGAAGTCCCTGGTGCTCGCCTACCGGGCGGTGAATGGGACAGTCCCGTCTTATCTCCAGGAAATGGTCAAGCCACATGTACCTGCGATCCGCCACCTCTCGGCGACCGTCCACCCCATCACCCAGAGCCCCCGGCTGCCGATCGAACCGGTCTCGGCTCTTCTCGGTCTCATTGGTGGAACGAACTCCCGAAAAAGGTCAGAACAGCGGGTTCGCTGCCCATCTTTCACCGTGAGCTGAAAACATACCTCCTCACCAAGCACTACCCTACTAATCCTACTTAGCCCCCAACCCCCCCCGCCCCCACGAAAAAAAAAAAACAAAGAAATGAATTTATGTATGTATATGGTTCTGAGATTTGAGTGGTGACTTCTGACTTCCGACTACTGGTACTTTGGATCTTCGGTGACTGAATTGCACTTTTTGTAAGTCGCTTTGGATATAAAGCGTCTGCCAAATAACTGTAATGTAATGTCATGTAATGAAGCTACTGTAATTACCCTATAAAAACTCATAAATTAGCTGCATCGTTGTAAAAGCCGCAGTTCTCAAACGGTGTGAGAGAAGTAGTGGCTTATATGCCGGAATTTACAGTAAGCCCAAAAAGGCTTGGGGTCAGTGTTCCTGCACCGTAAAGCACCACCGAATACATGTGTGCGGGTCTGGGCTTGCTCTGCCAATGGGGTTGACGCTAGGCGGGAACAAAGGTACAACTTTTGGGGATTTACCTGGATTAGAATCTGAAGAGGTGAAGCCAAACTTCTCCGAATGTGAAACCTGTTGGATCACATGGACTGAGTCTCAGGTGGAAGTTACCGGTGTTTGGTTTCTAGTGGTGGATCCTTACAGGTTGTTTGGAGGGTGCAGATGGGTCTGGTCTGTTTAGGGTCAGTTTATCGGTCTTGTATTGATCCCGGCACGGCATCGTATGTGGGCGAAAGGATGTGCGTAAGGCCGCCTTCTCTGTTTTGACAAAGATACCTCCTTTGACTCCTGTCTCGAACCATCTGCTCTCTCAGGCCAGAATGCAGAAATTGCTGTCTTCAGATGATTGTCCCTTATCCTTCAGGTGTAGATGGATCGCAGAGTCCTGAAGCGGTGGCTCTCCCGTGTCGAGCCATCCGTTTGTTTAGTCTAACCGATGACGGCGTCATTACAAAATGTATAAGTAATGGGCGGTGAAATGCAGTTTATCATCCAACCAGAAGTGGAAAAAAGCCGCATGTGCAGATATGATAAATAAATTAGCTATATGAATATGGTTTATTATGTCAATAACTTACAAGTGATTTGCTGATAGGGTGCTATGAACATATTTGCGTAAAATGCAGTCCTATAGACAGGAAGTACAGATGTAATTCACAAGTAGAAATACAGATGATATATAGATGGAAAGAGGAATCAGGCCCAAAGGAAGCCTGGTTAGTCACTGGGGGACCCTGAATATACCACAAATGTACAAATGCCCGCAGGACCCTGGCGGAACCCACTCCATCAGCCCGTTATTTGCAAAACCAACATTGGACTCCCAAGACAAAGAGGATACAAAGGATTTACAACCATCATCTTTGTGTTTAGTGGATTATAACAGGTCTCATTGTGAGGCTTAATGTCCAACGTGCGTCTGACGTAGTTTGCACATCTGCATCAGTCCGGGGACAAACGCCGCTCAACGCGCCCCCAAAATGTAACCGTGACCGTGATTGCGAATGATTCATTGAGCGCACGGTGAATTTTGACCGCTCACAAACCAGTCATTTCACTAACCGCTATCCCAAATATCCTGTAACGACCGACCGCCGCGTTAATCGATGATTAAGACCCGCGTAAACCAGGGCGGCGGGTTTTTATGTGCATGAGGGAAAAGAAGACAAAAACTGACCAAAATTGGTAGTTTTAAAGTGCGCGCGTGATGGATATTTCAGGCGAAGAAAGCGTCAAGCCCGTGCGTTTTGGCGCGAAGCGTCATTTATTACAATTTGAAGCTGTCAGTAGAAGATTGTATTTTACAGTTTCGGTCCGCGCCGCAGTCTAAGGTCACTCCGGTGATGATATTGGAGGCAAAGTGATGCAACGAACCGCCGGACCACACAACACTCTTTCTCTTTTGGGCGGTTCTGTGGCCAGTCTGACCTGCTTTCTCCATTTGTCCTTGTGTGCTTCTCTTGGCCTCGTGATCCAGAAAACCAAAAACTCCACAAGGAGGCCACAGCAGGCCTACAGCTGCGCTTTTTTTTTTTTCCCCCCCTCAAAAGGAAGCATCTTTTTTATCACTGGGAATCTCAGTTAATAGCCAGGCCCGCTTCTGAAAACTTCACAGCCTGGCCCGATAATTTCAGCGCGGCAGGCGGTCGGAGGAGGCGGCTCCGAGGCCGTGGCGCCGAGGGGACGGGATTTTGGCCCCGGTTTTTGGAAAACGTGGCCGATCGAGATTGATTCGAAGTTCACGGGGTGAGCTGGGAATGATTCCTCTGCTCTACCCAAAATGATTTCTTCACATCGCCGTAATGAATTCATGTTTCTTTTCATCCACGCAATCATCCCGCCAGCTTGTGAAAATCCCACATGCGCCGTGTTTACACTTGGTCTTCGGAGAGGGAGATTTTTTAATTTATTTATCTATTTATTTATTTCCGGAACCGACTGTTCTCATTATGCAGCTATTTTTGGCCTTACCTTTTACCTTAAAATAACTTCTTCAGAATTATTCTGATAGGCTCTGATTTGTACCGGGGAGAGCGTCGTCGCATTCAAAGCCTGCACATCGAACAACGGTTGATTTTGATTTACCCCCAAAAACACATGCGTTTTTAAAATTTAAAAATAAAAATATTTATGGATTTAATTTATTTAGATTTTTATTTAAAACATGCTCAATTCTTAATAATAAAAAAAAAAATCACATTTCATTTGTGTCTCATATACATTCATTCTCTTTCCATGCAATATTTTCTTTACATTGGAGTATTTATTTATTATTATTCATTTTTGTCCCTTGACATCCATCTGCTCTTTATCCTTGTGTTTTGTATATTCCTCCAGTTTTTACTTTGCTTAAATTTATCCATAATTTAACCCTCCTGAAACTGAAACGCACATCCTTTTCACAGATATTTCCGCACTTCTGCATTTTTAAATTTAGTTCCTCTCTAAAATTCTATTGTCCTTCTCTCGCTGCAAGCTACTTATTTCATTTGGAAATAAGTGTTTTTTTTACTTTGTATATTATTTGTGCTATTTTGAACTTCAACCAGATCCTGAAATTCTAAAGTTTCTGTTTTTAAGAAGAAGGATTTTGTATTTAACCGAATTTTAACCTAATTTTATGTAACCTAATTCTATCGCTTATTTAAAATGGCCAATGTGATTCCCAATCAGGCTGAAATATTATGTATCAAATACTGTTATCCAAAAAAATCTGGCGGCACATTGGTAGGCTGGTTAGGGCTTGGTTAGCAGGTTAAGCTCAACTTAACTTGGGGAGATTCAATTGTTACCGCAGCATGACCAATAGTGCAAATAGTGATAATTAAAAAAAAGAAAAAGTGTATATGCATGTATATAAAAAAAACAACAATATTACAGTATTATAACAACAATAAAGCAGCAGAAAAAAAGCAAAATATAAAATATGAGTGAAACAAAGAGAAATGCCTTGTGATTGGAGGAGGTGCAAAATAGGGATGGAGGTATTTGGGCAGTGCAAAAAAGGAAAGAGCAGTTTGAGGTGCTTGTGAGCAGCTTGCACATGCAGCTGTACATGCAGAAAAAGTTTATGCGCTTGTGGCGTTGAACATTCTCACAGCCGATGGGATGGCGGACCTGAGGTGGCGTTCGTTCTCGCGGCGAGGATGCAGAAGTCTTAGAGCTCCTTCGAGTCCCCGTACCGCCATGCAGAGGGTGAGGGGGTAAACAAATAAATGAATGTAGGTAGATCTCCCTCCCTGAGACAAACAAAACAAGGCTAATTGTGAAGAGTCTTGTCAGAGACTCGGACCCTGATGCAGAAATGCCTTGATGCATGCAAAACCACCGGTTTGCGTCTGTTCACGGCGTGGGAACCGACCAAGAAGCTACTTCCACAGCGCCACGATGAACGGAGTATTTCTCATCACCTTTAGCGGAGGTTCATAAACACAGCACGCCATAGCGTTGTTGACTTTGCAACCCTTTTCTAAAGTTATTTCTGGGGTTAGAAGCGGGATTGTGAGAAAATGACGGGATGCAAAGGTCAGAGGCGGCAAAGCTGCAGTCCAGAGCTCTCGGGCTCTTGTTGAACGTCCTCTCAGCAAAACGCCAGGCGGCGTTTTACATCCGATCGAAAACGTCTTGTCTGTTCGGTGACGCTTGATTGACATCCAGTGCGGCTGTTTTTTTTTTTTTTTTTTTTTTTTTGCTGTTGTTATACAAACTATTCAACATTAACATGCGTGAAGATTACCGCGACTGAGAAAACATTCAATTCTGCTCGAATGCTATTGAAGTTGTAATTGCAGCACATGTTTGACATTTGTGAGTCTGCATGTGTGTGTGTGTATGTGTGTGTGTGTGTGTGTGTGTGCGGGCGCGCAACCTGCTTCCTGTTTGAGCGGCACCGGTCTCTCCACAGAGAGAGGTAGCGCTCTGAGTTTCTCTGCCCCGTGGGAGGTGTGTGTGTGTGTGTGTGTGAGCAACCAGCATGTCCGCTGTCCTCCTGTCACATTACCATACGTTCCTGCAGGAGCACTGCTAATTATGTCTGTGTGTGTGACAGTCGCATTGCCGGGGAGAACAAGATAGCTGGGAAGTTGAGGACAAGAGCAGGGGAGGGTGAAGTTGTCTTCTCATCTGAGCCTTGGTGTGTGTCTGCATGTGTGTGAGAGAGAGACTGAAGACGCGGTGGAGAAAAGACAGGAGGTTTTGACTGATTACGCCGCGGTTAAAACAGTCTTCGACACCGGCGTTAATAATTTACCAGGCTGCTAATTGGTTAGTGATGAAAGCTAACCGGCGCCGAGGTCGGGGGGTCAGCGCGCACGCTGTCGGTTCTGCGGGACGGACGACTTCTTCTGTAGATGCTCCTCACCTCTAGTCCTTCACGTCCGCCGAAGTGGGACGCGATAGTAAACCAGGGCTGCCATTCCAGCGCCATTTCTTATTTATCAGTGACAGCCTGAAACGGTTGTGCGCGTGTGTGTGTGTGTGTGTGTGTGTCGGCGCTGCTATTTTTATAGCTATTCTGGTGCGTCGCCCAGTCATTGGTCTACTGGAGATTTGGCCTCTCGAGGTGAATCTTGCACAATCCTGGGCCGGAGATTAAAAAAAAAAACGCAGAATTGAATGACGGCGGGTCCTAGCTTTGACAGTCCCGAGGTATTCCTCGGGCTCGGAGCTCTCCTGGGGTTTCGGAAGAGAGAGTGAGGGAAGAGCAACGGGAAAGAGGGATGACACGTCGGGGGACGGGAACAGGCTGAAAGATCTGAGACTCGCTCCCCGGCGTCACTTGACAGTTTAAAGCTCTCCTCTCGCGCTGCCGCCACCCCCCTCCTTTCTCTCATATGTGACACTGATTTCAAGATGTCCCTCGGTTAGAGACCCTATTTCCCGTGTCCAAGCGGCGCAGTGGTGACGTCGTGCAGAAATACAGATGTTGGGGAAAAAAAAAGGCCGCGTTACTCCTGCGCGCGCCTCTCTTGCGCCAGCGCCCCTGTCCGTTGTCAAATCAAATGAAGGAAATTAAATTGTATTAAAGCCGCGCGTGTTCTTGCACCTGCTTACATCACGGGTCGACTCCGCGCCCCGCAGCACCGCTCTGCCCCTCAGATCTCCCAACTCTTTTTAAAGATTGCGCTTTCATTTAAAACGCTTCCGCATTGTGGGTTCGGGTCTGCGGGAATCGGCGACGACATTTTGGCGTCTGAATGCAGAATTTCTTCCCGTGCGTCGCCGGTCGAGTTCCAAAATGTTTCAACCGTGTGTCAAAAGAGCACGTCTGAGTTGTTTCGCATATTAGATAACCGGCGGCGTGTTTGGCGCTTCCGCCTCACTGCAAAAAGGTCCCTGCTTCTCCTGTTTCCTCGAGAAACATTCTTAAAGTTAACCGGAAACCCATAGTGCCCAAATATGTGAATGCTTCTAAGTCTCCATATGTGAAAGAGTGAATCAAATTCAGCTTAATTGTCAATTTCTCCACATGTACTAGACACACAGGGAAATCGAGAAGACGCTTCTCACTTTCCCGCGGTGAAGTCAGATTAACGAAGTACCAGAATGAGCAGTAAAGTGCACAGGAAACAAACTGTAAAATTTAAACGGTAGGGTATAAAGTGCATGTACATGCAATCTACCTTAAGGGAGGGGAAAGGAATTAGCAACGTAAAAAACCCCGAAATTTATAAATATATGTAATTTGACTATAGAGAGTAGCAGCAGAGTTATCTGTACAGTTCAGTGCAAGCAATAGCCGGCGAGAAATGAAGTGGATTTCAAGGTATAAAAAAAAAAAAAAAGATACTATATCGTATTTAATAGAGCAGCGGCATGATCGATTTTGCCATAACCGTGCAAAAATGGCAATTGTGCAGAATGCAAAATAGTGCACTACGGTTGCAGAATGGTTGTATGTCTACATAAACCGTTCGAAGGAGAGAGTAACCGGTTAAATGTTTATATATGCGTCTCTGTGATCGACAGGCGACCGCCTCAAGGTGAACCCGCCTCTCGACCGATGACAGCAGGGATTGACCTCCCGTGACCCTGAGTGCATAATTGGTGCAGATAATGAATGAATGAATATTAAATAACCTCAAAGAGGCGTTTGATGGATACAAGATGGAGACCTACTCCACCTGCAAATGTTTTGTTTTCAGTTTGAACGATGTTGGTGCAGTTTGGCGAAATAACACGTAATTGTGCTAAAGTACGGCAAAGTGTTCATGCGTCCTACATTTCGAACGCCAATTCATGACGGACAGCAACACTTAAAAGTTCTTGGGCTACATACAGCAAAGAATCTGTCACACAACGTCCAAGTCGTTTGGTTTTCATGCCCGTTTCAGCAAATCACTCTCTATATAATATACGAGAGCGACAGCACCATTCTGAAGTGGAACAAATGCATGCAAATGTATGGAAATAAAGATCATAGGGTACAAACAAGGAGAAAGAGGGAGTTGGCAAAAGCTCCCGGTGAGAAGGAACCCTGAAGCTTCTAGATGGAGAATCAAAAACCAACCCTCTCCAAAAATCAAACGGGGCATATTGGTGATGTTTTTCCACTGACAGAAAACCATAGCCGAGACGAGCTGTCTTGAAGCAAAACATCTGTTTCACCTCGTTTTTAAGTTAACGGAACCCTCGCTTAACTGAGAATCTTCTCCTCAAAGGCAGAGGGATCTTCGTTCCTTCAGATGGGAGCTTCTCTGGAGCAGCAGGTCCTCTGCATGTTCAAGGTACAGCAGTGCGTCAGTTGGAGTGTGTGTGTGTGTGTGTGCGTGTGTGTGTGGTGTAATTGCAAAAACTGTGACTGACAGAATAACCCCAGTCATGCGAGCTGATGTATTACATATACATTCAGGTCATCTGCGATATCAATTTCTGAAAACAATTTATTAATTTGGTCGCGGATTACGCCAAATGAATTGGTTAGTGATGGATTACGTGAAATTCATCAAGATTAGCGGATCCCCTGGGAGTAAGTGGGATAATCTAACATTGTGTACATCTCTGCAACTTCACCCAATTAATCTGGGAAATGAAATGATTAAATCCATCTTTTTAATCTGATCGACAAGTTCATGCGTTCTGAAAGATGGTGGAGATAAAAGATGGTTGTGATGTTAGCTACCATGCCGGTTAGCATTTCTTAGCTTCTAGAGGCTGATCTTCCCTTGTTTTCCGTTGCGTCGAATCTTCACGCCTCGGCGTTGCAGCTCATGGAGGAGTACGACTGGGGCGAGTTTGCGGTGATCACAAGTTTGCTGCCAGGACACGACACTTTTGTGGATATAGTGGAGTCCTACAAAGACACGTCCTACTTCAGGTGGAACCTTCAGGACGTTCTGTCGGTGGAAATGTCTGTCGGTGCCAGCGACGTGAAAATCAAGCGCGTCCTGCAGCAGGTAGGACGAGATACGGCGCTAATCTTGATAATGCTGCAGATTCTTTATTTTGACTCTTTGTTCAGGCGGAATAAAACGAACATTTCAAAAAGCCCTGACACAAAAAAAAACAAAAAAACATGTTTTTCATGCAGTCGTGCCAACACCCCCCCCCCCCCCCCCCCCCCCCCCCGATGTGTATCAGCATTCATTTCAGCGCTTGTGCGGAATATCCTGGGACCATTTTTTTCATACAAGACTACACTTGACGGACAACATCCCGTCACACAAGACGCTCCAAAAAACCCCCCTGCGTGCAAAGCAACGCAGAATGTCCTATATAGAATGATGCATCTTGCTTTATACCCAGCTTGGATTTGAAACAAACAGTTCGGCATAGCGTTTGTAAGACCACTTGAACATAAGAATTTAAAGCAGATCCGCATATTGCGGTTCTCTCATTGTCACAGATGTACCTCTGACATAACAATATTTAAGGTGGGCTGCAAAATATAGTTATAAATAATGCAAAATGCATGTAAATGCAGATTTTTGTGAAAATTTGCATACAACGTTTCTTTGCGCAAACATTATCCCTATGTGATTTCCAACTTCTTCCCATCGCATATTCTGCAGCACGCTGTGTAAAATTAGCATTGACTGAGTTCTGTGTCGGCTGCAGGTGGACTCCCAGGTCCTGCTGGCATATTGCTCCTTCGAGGAGGCGCAGTTCTTGTTTGCGCAGGCGGCCGAGGTGGGTCTGGTGGGACCGGGCTACATCTGGATCCTCCCCAGCCTCGCCGTAGGCAACCCCGACAACCCCCCGCCGGCCGGCTTCCCCGTCGGTGTGATCGGCGTGATTACAGAGCAGTGGAGGAAAAGCTTGCGTCAGAGGGTGAGGGAGGGAGTCGCCATCGTCGCCAAAGGGGCTGAGAGCTTTAAGAAGCGGCACGCTTTTATTCCCGAGGGTCATGGTGACTGCAACAAGCCGGCAACACACTCCGACAACAACACTCTGTTCAGGTGAGGCGTATCTTCATTTGGTTTAGAGAAAAAAATAAAATAAATGAAAAAGTAGCAAGAACTCTGAAAGGGACAAAGTTGCTGGTCTGCATAAAAATGTGCAGCGATTGCTGTCAAAATACTTAATAATCCCACATGAATAAAATGAAAGAAAACAAAATAAAATAAAATAAGATAAAACAAAATTAAATTAAATTAAATTAAACTAAATTAAATTAAATTAAATGGCCAAAAATTAAAACAGTTGGAGGGTTGAAGCATATGATTTTTTTTTTTTACACAGAAGGTTGAACTTTTCAGTCTGGCTCCACCTACCAGAAGGTTTCCATTGCTATCGTGACCATCGTGATGCTAAATTAACACCGTCAGTAACATTGTAATTCGTGTGTTCCGCAGACGACGTGGCTGGTAACCCCTTGACGATGTCATTAAACCAGTTACGGTGCCCGTTTTTGGCATATCTGGGGCTTCCACAACAGAACAGGCAGAAATAATGATCAAATAGGTCATGGTTGATGGAGGAAATAAATCATTATGTGATATTTTCCAGAAGGAATAGTCAGATTGGTTCTCATTAACTCTTCCCCATCTTTTTTCTTTTTTCTAAAAAGTTGCCAGCCAGTTCCAGTGGTTAAAAATCCTCCACAAGCTGTGGAGAAGACATTTCTATGAAAACAAAGATGTGGAGCGCCGGGCACTTTCATTTAAACAAAGGCCTTTCCGACAGTAAAGCTGGGAGAGGAGCTTGTTTGACAACAACAGCAAGTTAACAAGCAGAACAGAGACACATTCTTTATTTTCATGCATTTTTCCCCCCACGGCTGACATTACTCACACGATCCCTTGTCTCAAAGCAAACGTCGGCCTTAGCTTTTAGACGCAGGGTTGAAACATCAGCGTTTTTTCCCCCCCCTTGTTTGAGTGACCTATTTTTGTTGGATGATTGCGACAGCGCCGGCGGTATAACTGCGAAATGGGGATTACCTTGAAGTCTCTTTGGCGGGGAAAGAGTTAAGTGTGAATATTCCAAAGCGGTGTTACACTTAAAAAACAATCCGGCTAATAAATATAAATATGGGTAATGTGAGGCAAAAATGAATTTTTCTTTGAAAACAAACCATCGTAGCTTAAGCTGTGATCGTAGCCTAATTGCTCCTTTGTGCTACAGAGATATACTGCCCCCTGTGGCTGAAAGTGGAATTACAAAATTGAAAGTCGATCAAAAGTTTCCAGAATCACTTTATTTGTCCACGAGGGGCAATTGAAAAAAAAAAAAAAAAAAGAACATAAAAAAACAAACAAAAAAAAAACAGTACATCTTCACAATCTTTATAATTCGTTTGCATGAATGAAAAAATTCTGAAGTCAGGATGTTTTGGAGATGCTGACGTTTTTCGTTGGACTCACCCGAAAACACGTCTGGACAGCCTTGGACGTTTTTGGGGCCAAAAAATTGGGAGGACGACTACGGAAAGGACGCACCTTCAACACTTCCGCGCAAAGTATCCTGTACCTCCCGTAGTTTAATATGCAAATGAAACGGGATTGATTTCTCCCCCCCTTCGCTCCGTCACGGACACCCTCAAGCAAATAGTCAAATAACTTGCTGTGAGCGCCCGTGCCTCCCAAAAATCGCCCTCTGATGAGCTTCTTCCAGTCTCCTGCATTAGATTAAACCCTCCTGGGCCGGTTTTACCTTTGATTAAGAGCTGATCACCCATTCCCCGCGTGTGTGTGTGTGTGTGTGTGTGTGTGTGTGTGCACGAATGAATATGCAAATTCTCATGTGATGCAGAAACTTTCTTGATGTGCAACTACTGATAGAGTTCCTCTCCATGGTCGTTGCAGGCACATGCTGAATGTGACATGGGAGCGGAAGGACCTGTCATTCAACAGCCAGGGCTTCCTCTCCAACCCCGTCATGGTCATCATCGCCCTGGATCGGGAGAGGCAGTGGGACAGGGTACTTGGAACGGCGCACACACACACACACACACACAGTAAATTGGCAGTTGACCCCAGTGTAACAATAAGATCAGCTGACACATTGGGTCGCAATACTGTTATATTGCACTTTTAACAAAGAAAGTAAGTTTCTTATTGTTCTGTTTTGTTCTTGTCACTTAATTGAAGTTGAATTTTTGTTTTTATGTGATGTTTACAACTACATTGCTATTTTTAATCACATTACAGTAGCTGCAAGGCCTTATTGTTACACCCAATTTTTATTTATTATTTAAATACATGGCTCAATGAGATCATCTCCGAAGAGTTTTCCCTTTTCCCGAGACGTGACGGAGAGAAAACTCCCCGTTCAGATCGTGCACAGCTTCACAACTTCCTTGTTTTTGGCCACATGACCGTGAACTGACCAATGAGAAGTGAGATCCCATGTTGAGGGAAGTCATTGTGAAAGCCACAAAGATTCATGAGATTAATCCAACTACTCTAACTCCGCAGTAAATACCAACAAAAATAAAGTAATTAGCAACATGAATGTGCGAAAAGAAGGCAGTACTAACAATTTTATTTGCTTTTCAACCAAATTAAACACATGGATTGACTTTACTTGCTAATCTTATCATACAAAGAAACGGAGATAGAGAGTGCCTTTTGGACACGGTGGGAGAAGTAAAACCGTAGAATCATTTTGGCTGAAAGGCGGCACGGTTGTCATCGGGGACGGGCGTGAAATCAGCCCATCCTATCGCTGTTTCGTCTTCCGTCCCCCCTTCGATGCAGGTGCGCCTGTGGTTTGACCTCTCGCTACTCAAACGGCGCGTTTCCCGCCGAGGCTTCTTGCTCTCCTGTCTAAAATGCTTTCTGAAACTAAACGCTTAATTATTATTTTTTTTTCCCCCCGTGAAGAGTTTCCCCTGCCCTGTCAGGTTTTAGAACAGGGCTGTCGCTGTGTTTATTCCCGCTGCGGGGACGTCGCGCTGTATGTGATAACAGGCTGGTGGCACGGTGCAGTCGGAGAGCAAACACTTTCTCGAAAGGTGCTCGAAATAAGCCTTTTTGTTTTTTATTTATTTTTGAGTGGGATTTCCTGCCTCTGAGAAATAATAACATGTTTTTGTTGTATTGGAGACATTTCAGACATGGCAGATATGTATATGAATACATATATATATATACATATATATATATATATGTAGCCACTTGGGACAAACTTGAGGAAAATGTTGATAATATCTATCTATCTATCTATCTATCTATCTATCTATCTATCTATCTATCTATCTATCTATCTATCTATCTATCTATCCATATATGGATGGATATATATATGTTGGCATACACATATATGTATGTATATAAACATGCATGTGTATGAATACATATATACATCTTGCTATATGTATTAAATCACACACACACAGCTATGTATGTATATATACACACGTATATATACTTATGTATGCGTGTGCACAAGTCAATAAATATGTACTTCTATATGCACATTCACACATACATATATATATACACACAGATTCAATTATACCGGAAACTGGAGTATCTTTCAATTTTTCAATGTGATTCTTTTCTGCCATAGTCATTGTTATATTGTTGGTCATTCTTTCATTCTTCCTTTCTCTTGCATTCTCTCTATCTCCTTGTCTCTCACACTCCCTCACACACACACACACACACAACACACACAGACACACACTTTGTGAAGCCGAAGGGTGCATAGAAAAAGCGCTGCTAAACAGACAGACCTGAACGTAATCTCACAGCTACAGTTGAACTCATTTATTTCTGCCCCGGAAAGACCAACACACTTTATCAATGTCACCTCCTGGCTGGCGTGTGTGTATATATGTGCGTGTTTCTGTGTGTGTGTGTGTGTGTGTGATTGCCGTTGTGATGAAGGGGCTTCTCCTTCTCACATTGTATGTAAGTAGACGTCTCGCGCGGCAAACGACCTGGCAAACACGTTGGTGTGTCGTCAGTTTTCATGCGCGGCGGTACTTATCTCGCTCGCCATCAGGAGGGAAACAGAGCCGCCTGAATAAAACATCAGCCGCCGTTCGGTCCAAAATCCCGGACTCCTCCCTGTCTTCAATCCCTCCTCACCCCAAGCTGATCTCTCCCTGCTTGTTATTCGCCTCCTCCTCCTTGCTCATCCGTTATTACGCACTTGCTCTTTTCAGGCTCCCCTCCTGCGACGTGACACGTTGACAGCTGAACACGGTGTTGATGCTTATCGGCATGTGCGGGGCGCCATCGCCGGGCCGGAAGGTCGCCGCGTTCCGCTCGACCCCTCGCCCTCGCCGCCCTCCTCGGTCCTTTATCAGATTCGAAGATGATTTCTTTCGGTACCGTCGGGCAAACCGTCATCCGTCTTAATCTGCACACCCCACTTTGAATTTTATTCCGGGTTGCATTTTTTTTTTCCCACCCCTCCTTCGGGTTTACCGGAGTCGCTCAAAACAGGAAACTGAATAATTGCATCATTTTAATCTCAAAGCCTTGCTCGAAAGGTTTAGTTGAGAGCGACGGGAAACGCCAGGAGTGAGCCCGGATAATAAACAGCACCTTAAGGCAGGGGAAAAAAAAAACCCCAAAACTTTCTACTCTTAAAATATTTTGGCAATTTGATGGATAAACAGCCCCAGAATTAGTCTTGGCAACAATGGGCCGGAGGGGAGACCCGTGTATTCGGCTCCTCCTGGGTCTCATCACGATAATTGATTCAAACGACCTCATTAATATCGGTGGCGGTATAGAATGTGAAGGAATGTCAGGTATTTTGGTACTCGGGCTCCGTAATGAGAGGCCGGCTGCCTGTGTCGAGCCATGAGCCGGGGGCTATTTTCCCCGAAAAAACATTTTCCGCGGTCCAGTTTCTTTTTCCCCTCCCGGTTATGACTGACAAACCGGCAGTCTTGGCGCTGATCTGCCTTGCCGATCTCTGCGAGCATTGCGACACCACGGCTTATCATCCCTGGCTGAGATAAAGACTGACCTCCACGTACCCTTCTCTCACTCGAGATGGCAAGAACAAGAACAAAGTTCGCTCTGGTTGTGACGTCCCAAAATTCACGAGAAACTCCTAGAAAGTCCCGGGAGGCACCTCATGCTCGCTGAGGATCGATTTCTTCCAGCTGCTCTTTTTCTTCTGTACACTCCGTTTGGCCTTTGGGCATGTTGTCGCCAAGGTACCTCGGACAGTCGCTTCACATTCGGGCACCTCTTTCCAAGAACTACTAGCTATTTGCCTGTCTTCACTTGCCTATTTAGACATGCTATGTAAGTTTGGGGGCAGCTGTGACTCACTTGGTCAAAGGGTGCGTCCCTCCAATCGGTGTGTTGGCGGTTCAGCCGCCCGGCTCCTCCTGTCTGCATTTCACAATGGCCTCGGACCAGACGCTCAACCCCTCCAGTTGGTCCTGATGGCCTGGTTATCCTTCATCAGGTGGCGTGGAGCAGGGGAGTAGAGTGGTCGCCCTTGGAACCGAACATCCCTGGTTTGGCTGCCGGTTCCTTCTAGCCTGTCCAAGTGTTGTTGAGCAAGACAGTGAACCCCTATCCGCTCCTCTGGTGCTGGTCCTTACCTGCCTCTGGGAAGGAGATGCCTGCTGATATTATGCTCTGTGGATAATTGCATGTCCTTCAGGTGCACTACTGTCTAAGTCGACCATTTCCCATTGCTATTTCAGACATCATCCTTTTACTACTTCATCTTCATCACCGTGCAACCACTAGCAGGAATACTAGCAGGGATGACGACACTTCTATTTTGCCTCACTTGATCAAATTTCCGACCGATGGGCAAGTGGTCCTCAGACCTCACACGAGAAAAAAAGTTATGTTAAGCTGTGAGAACAAAATGAAGTCACGATGCCGTCGATCTCGCAGCCCCAGGAGCAAGAACGAGGTTCTCCACTTTCTTGCAAAGCATGCGAAACACCAGTCCGGTAACTACAACTGTATCTAAAATCCATCCACCCTGACTTAAATTGTGTTGCATGCTAACTGTCGATCCACCCTGACTTGAATTGTGTAGCATGCTAACTGTAGATATCTCCAAAGGATGATATTCTGGAGTATTTATGAACCTGCTTGAACACCAATTCAGGCAAGCAATGTTTTATTATTATGGGATCTTGTTTTGACAGAAATAGGTTACCCAAGGGGCTTCCTATACGCCCCTAAAATGTATTGGTTTGTGGCGTTAAACCTAAATGGCTGATATCAACAGTGAACTGTTGATCATTTTGATGCATGATATGAAATATCAGCGGGATTCCAAGATCCTCACGGTTCCGGCCGGGGAGTCGGTATTTTGGAACGTCTCCAAAAGTAGCGAGCGTGTCAGAATGACAGCCAGATGACAAATCTCCTGCTTAATATGTCCAATGACCGGATAAGACACAGGAAACCCTCAAGAGACGACAGATAGAGATGATTAATCTTCACCGATGCCGGGTCTGCTCCTCTGTCACTCACAGGTGGCGCGGCGAAGCAAATCAGTCTCACAAATAATACATCTCCTCCATGTATGACGAAAGCAGAGCAGTGAATATGAGGACAAATGGAGAGTTGGTATGTAAAGGAGGTCTTAGGGAGTGAGCTTTACATGCGGTGATTCAGCGCCGCCGGAGTGCTCCATGGCTCATTACGCCGGATTGATGTGACAAACACTCCCGGCTCTCACAGAGATGGTTTTTCTCAGCTTAGCGCCGACATGGATGGGATTTTTCCGTGCGCGGGGTGACAGCGATACCCCCCCCCCCCCCAACACCCTCCCCTCCAAGCCCCAGACACTAAACTCTCTGAGGGAAATGTTCACGTGCGGAGCTCAAAACTGTTTCCCGGCCAGTTGTTCTTTTCCGCTCGCGAGTTTTACGAACCTCGGAGCTAAACTTGGAAACTTCCGCTCGGTAATTGTTAACGGCCAAATCAGATTCGGTGCGGCCAAATCGACGAGCGTAGAAGTACAAGTACTTATCTGACCCAAGCCTGATGGAACAAATGACCGAGGTCGGGTTTGAATAAAAGATTTTCCGGTCGAGGATTCGTTCCGTTTGACATCTAACACCCTCCCCCCCTCCACTCCCTCCACTCCACTGCCAGAAATTCGGTAGTATTCTGTTTTCAGATGAACAATTTAAATCGATTTGGTGCTCGATTAAAAAATAATCAAATTAATTAGATGCTTTGTAATTATTAATCAAAATTAATCAAAATTAATCACATTTCAATATTTGAAAAAAAATCACTTTCATGATTTCAATCTTTTTTCTTTTCCTCATCAGACCCACAGTTGAATGTCTCTTCATCATGCCCTGTTCTACTCTCCTCCACTTCCATTGTCATCCAGTTGCTGAATCTGTTTTCGAATTTTGTCTTGTCTTTTCGGTTCGTAATTGTCATTAGATGAATCGATCTGCGGCCTCCTGCAGACCCTGCAGTCCAATGTGATCTATCTCATTGGTGGATCGGTCGATTTTCTGACGCGGACTTGGACGTTTTCTTTCATGATGTGTTTACCTGCGACATTCTACTTGTTCATATTAGCGATGCTGCAAAGTTAGCATTATTGACCTGTAAGCTAGCTCCAACATGTTTGGCGTTGAGATGCTAACAGAGTGTGATATGCAAATTCCTTCCTGCATTAAGTGCAAAGAACTGCATTTTTGTCTCGATTCACATCTGGAAGTTTCTTATATTTCTTTTTAGGTCAACCAGCATCGTCTCATAAGTCCGTAATGTCAATCACACTATGCGTCGAGATAATGTGTTCTCCTGGAAGTCGCGTGTGAAGAAGGGTTCCGCGTTGCAAATGAAAGTGCGATTTAAGATGCAATCATTTTTAATTTTATCTTGTAATTAATTAATTTTTTAACTAAATAGCGGTCGGGTATTTCGACGAGTCGCTCCAGACAGTAATGAAAGGAGAACACGTTGAAGAATGGACCGGCGTAGATGGCGTCAGAGCATCCCGAAGCAAAATCCCCCTGAGAACTCGTGGAAATGGGTCAGTTTTATTCGCATCGACGTGTTTAGGCGGGCTTTGTGGGAAAATTCTAATTAAAACTTATGCAACGCACAAACAAATCTATCTCTTAATCTTATTCCTTTTTGTCCGCGGCTACCTTGATAGGCGTCTCATTGGATCCCGATCAAATTAATCTCAACCCTGCGAGTTCCGTCAGCGCAAAAGGGGTTTCTTTTCATTATCGACCGTGTTCTACGCGAGCCGCGAGGCGCGCTTTAAGCGAAAGACGGGGGGAAGAAAAACGCAGATAATGAATAGCGCTAATCACTCCGACGGTTCCTCTTTATGAGTGGTGACATTTAAATTTGTTTACCGAATTGAAGTAAAGAAAGAGGGATGATAATTGAATAATCAGTCAGCAAAATTAACACGGACTGAATGCAACGCACGGGATGTATTATTAATGCGATGCAGCTGGTTTTCTTTTTGTTTTTTAAGGTTCTACTCTTTTTTTTTTTAATCCATCTTCCCTTTTTCCCAAACTGCCTCCGTGGAAGAAATTACAGCCTCTTTGGTTCGCAGTAATTAACTTTACTCACCTATCCCCTGCAGAATTTGCTTGTTTCTGCCGTTCAGCGCCGATGTGGCGGAAGCGGAAAAGATAGAAGGTTGCCGTCGTGACGGATCTGTTGGTCGTTTCAGGTGGGCACATACGCCCGCGGGATCCTCCAGGTTCGCTACCCCGTCTGGCCGCGCTACGGTAACTTCCTGGAGCACGTGACCGACGACCGGCACCTGACCGTGGCCACGCTGGAGGAGCATCCCTTCGTCATGGTCGAGAACGTCGACCCGGGCACCGGCACATGTGTGCGCAACACGGTGCCCTGCAGGCGTCAGTCCAATCACACAGAGAGGTACACACATACACACACACACACACACTCTCATTCAACATGTGTGCTCACCAGGCTGTTGTTTAACATCCTGCTCCTCTGCAGGTTTTTGTCCCAATTTTTTTTTTTTTTTTTTTAAATTGTTTGGATTTTTCACTCTTGACCTTGAAAGGCCGTCTGGCTCGGATCATCGCGGCGGTGTGCCGAGCAAATCAATTAGGCCCCGCGGCCCAAATCAGCGGTGCCCCGCAGTGTGTGTGTGTGTATGTGTGTGTGTGTGTGTGTGAGCTGTTTTTATTTCTTTATTTTCCTGCTCTTGATCTTGGAAGCGAAACAACATCCTGGCTCATCCGTGAGAGGCCAGCGGAGGTCGAGCCGTGATTGCTTCTCTTTTTTGTCACTATTTTTGTTTTGGTTTGTTTCTTTGTGGTTTCAGCGCAGGTTTTTTTTTTTTTTGTCCAAGACAGGTCAAGAATGGGATTATTTGTATCCGTCGGATTTATTGTTCCCACTTAGCGTCGCCACTACTGTCTATGACTTATTCTCTCTCCTTATTGGCCGCTCCAGTCGGGGGTCGCCACAGCCAATCATCTTCCTCCATCTAACCCTCTCCTTTGCATCCTCACCAACGAATTTGGTAGTCGTTGGCTCCGGCCGATTCTCTTTTCTCCACCCGTTCCAACCTGCATGCAGGTATTTCTTCCCCTCTTTCCCTGCACTTTGCAATTTTTGCAGGAGTCCACAGTTAGTTAATGGCTGTAATTGCCGGCTTGTCACATCCGTATTATCTCCGATGTGATCTCTAGCCGCCGATTCATCACGCAGCACGCCCAAACCAAAATCGTAATTAAAAGTGAAGTATTCTCTTTTAACCGCCGTTTTCTACAAGGCCATTTTCCTATTTCCAACAAGCAGGAAGGGACGGTTAAATATTCATTCGGTGCCCCCCCCCCCCCCCAACCCCTCACTGTCTCAGACAACTGCTTTTGCTTCAGATAGTGACATTTAGAAAACGTTAAATGTTAAAATGACGACTCATTTTTTTACTTAATTTTCTATTATTTTGTTGCGGGAATACATGTTTTCAAATCAGCGGAAACCGTTTCAGCGCGTGCATTGTTTTAGAAAGACAATAACAACCGGAGTCACCCGGCCCTCTGACCTTAAGCGAAACCAGGAACGAGCGAATGAATAATTGATAAATAAATTAAGATGGGTGGGAGGCTCATTTAAATGATGCAACAAGGAAGACGAAGGGCGAGAGGGGAAGAGATTCTCTGTATTTGCTCGGTATCCATCAATGATGGATTTGAATGTCCAACAAGAATAGGGGTGCAAAACCCTTTGTAAAAAAAAATTTATGCACACACAGAAATAATACAGAACAGAACAGAATAGATTGTACCTTGTTAATCCTGAGAACCGGGATATTCCAGGATATCGGCAGCAGCACAACATAAAGTTAAAATAGGGCTGAGCACA
Source organism: Fistularia commersonii (assembly GCF_037954325.1). Classification (NCBI taxonomy): domain Eukaryota; kingdom Metazoa; phylum Chordata; class Actinopteri; order Syngnathiformes; family Fistulariidae; genus Fistularia; species Fistularia commersonii. The sequence goes on from NC_141315.1 coordinate 7,128,013, forward strand.
GGTAACATAACATACATATTGAAATAAAAAAAAGAGTTATTGACAGAAACGTTATATGTTAAAAAAAATAAAAAAAATAAATAAAATTAAAACCCATACCAATTAATGTTCCCTGGAAGCCGGGTGCAGTTTTCTTATTAACAAATTAATATTGGAGGTTAATTCTGCAAGAGTTGATGAACTAAAACAGAAGTGAATGCACGAAAAAAATACCATTAAGTGACGCCGAAACAATGAAAAACATGAACCCAATAAGCATCGCGTTTTGTGATGAAGTGGAACAAGATGTTTATGAGATGGGGGGGCACAACGTAGACGTAAATCAGAAATCCGCCTGGGCCCGAGTGTGTTTACCACTTCATACAGCGGTAAAAGGACTGTAAAATCTATCCTTTGACACAAAGGATAAAACATCTTTGACCGGTTTTATGACAAATGCTCAAGAAGTAGTTAGGTGTTTTATAGGTGAATGTAACACATTAAGCCCTAAATACTAACGTACAGCTGCTATTAGGAGGCAGCAAGCACACGAGATCATCGGGTAACTTCTTCTTTCCTTCCATGATGGAAATTAAACCATTAAAACCCTTGCTCTGCTTAAAGTAAAAGTGAAAGTTATTCTGATTGGAGAAAAAGAAAAACATAATTTATTTGTGTTCAAACAAAGACAAATTTGAGATAAACCCCATAAAACAAGTTCAGGACGGCGAGATTTATTGACGTGCCAGCTTGAGACTGTTTACATTATGATTTATCAAAGAAAAGCGGAGACGCGGTTGGAGGCCGCACCGCCATTCATTTCAATTAAAGCGGATTATTGCCGCGTGAAATCGAAACCTTTCGGATCCCAGGTACGGAGTTCAGTACCGTGTGGCGAACTCATTCCCAATTCCCACTGAGCCGGAGCGCACGGTGGAGACCTTGTCCCGCTGGGATGGTGATGAAGGAATTAATTCTTCCTCCAAAATGGCATCAAAACAAAAACTTTAGGATCATTTTTCTATTTAACAAATAGCATCGTGGCATCATGTGATTGGACGAGCCACATACGTGGGTTTCAACCCGACTCTTGGTTGTGTTCCTTTACCTGGCTAATGACTACAAATATGGTCGCCCTCAAGAAATCCACGCCACCTGTGATTACACGACATCACCTTATTTCTAAAATCAAGGCTAACAACACCTCAAATCAGATGGACGATGAGGCCATTTAGAAAAGCGATCCCATCACAATCATCCGTCGTTGCTCTTTCCAACCACCGCCCGTCACGTCCAGCTGCAACTACCGACGAAACGTCCTCGCTCTACCTTAATCTCTGTCGAAATGCGACCCTTTCCGTATGCAGACGGCGCCGCTGACCATCGCCGGCACATTAATCGGACAGAGATATGGCGCGGCTGTAGTTGCGCGTGATTGCACGTTGATTGCCAGTAAAGATGATGTATCCATCCAACGCGGGGACATCGTCTGTCATCGCATTGAATGACGTTATCTTCCGCCATTTCCCCCTTGCCGCAATGTGTCCCATTTGGACAGAGAGAGAGAAAAGGGAGAAAGGGGGGGGCGGCTGCTAATAAACCGGTCAATCTTGCCTCTCCGTCTCGACAGGACAGATGTTTCGCGTGATTAAAAACTCCCCTCTTGCTCAATAACCAACCCCTATCACCGGGACAGATGACGGCAGCCTTTGCCAGGAAGCGGGTTCTTGCCTTACTGCCCCGATTAAAAAACTGGAGCCCGACTTGTAAAAAAACGCTACCGGCCGGGAGCAGATGTGTGACAGGAGCGGCGCTGGAAGGGTTTTTTTTTCGGGATTCAAATCGGCCGGTCAGAGAATTGGGCTGAGAGTGCGGCCGCGACAGAAGTTCGGGAGAGATTAGCTTCTGGTGAGCATCTTACCTGGAACTCCAGAAGCGAGCGGTGGCTTCGGTGTTGAGAAAGCTGAGCTAGCTAGCGGGGACTTCCTGGGTCGTGGCAATTGGTGCCTACTAGCTAAAACGTAGCGAGAATAAAAAAAGAATATCTGTTTTTATTCGTGGTTTGAATTTGTCTGGGCTTGCAAGCATAACACAGGTACCATCATTTCCGGACTATCTAGTGCACATGAATATAAGCCGCACCGGATAAATAGCCAAATAAATATATGTGTACATAAATAGGCCGCGTTTGTTTATAAATCACAGATGTCCAGGATGTAGCATGAATTTTTTTTTTTTTTTCACTTTTTTAAAAACATACCGGCACCATCCACAAATATATACTGGAAATGCTTTTTATTCTGGACAGTACCTGTAACATGGCTGATGAAAAAGAGTCATAATAAATTGCACAAGGAAAAGCCCATCCATTTTCTATCCCCGCTTTGTCCCTCTCCAGCTGATCGCGTGCTAAAACCGTTAAACTTGTTTTCTTCAGTGTTGGAATCGAACGGCCTCAGAATTTCACGGTAATTTCATCGGTCCGATGTGACGAGGCTAAATGTTTGGCAGCATAAAGCTTGTTAGCACCCCCAAAAAAACATAAATTAGCCGCATTGTTTATGCCGCAGTGTTCAAAGCGCGTGAAAAAATTAGCGGCTAATAGTCCGGAAATGACGGTACATATTTTACACACTCAAAGTTCCCATAGGGGTGAACGGGAGGGCGAATATTTGTCTGATCCGGGCCTTTCGACAGACGGAGTGTGGCCTTGCTTGTCTTTATTGTGGCTCACGGCGACTTTTCTGGCCGTCAAAGAGAGAAATCACCAGTAAAAGAGAGAGATGGGAGAGCAAAACAGAAAACCCATCTCTCATGAATGTTGAATCCAGACTCGTAACAACGTCTTCGTTGCAGGAAAAGCGTACGGATCAGAACTCAAGGCCCGCGGGTGTGAACGTCTTAAAAGGTCTGATTTGTCTTAAAATAAATAAATCAAATGTGCGCATTGACCATAAACGGTGGTTTGAAGCATAAAGAAAGAACACCTGACAACCTTTAAAAAAATATGAATTGAGACGCAGAAAAGACGCTCTTTGGCTAAAAATACAACCGTCCTGTTTTCTCTAATTAACGAAACAAAGAACGCAGAGCTCCACCGTGTCGCCCAAAATTGTTACAGCTGTTTTAACATCTTTTTTCGTTGGTGTAACACACATGTCAAACTCAAGTGTTTGTTGCCCGACACGTCAAGGTTTTATTGTTTTAAAATGAATGAGTCAAACGCGTGCATTGACCATACACTACTTTTCCCACAATCCATGCATCCCGCCGTCGGATTGCAGTGCATCCACATCAATAACATTTTCTACAAGTGGAATTGAGAAATATAAGTTATCCCTAAATGTCCAGGAGGAGAAAAGTTGATGCAGATGGACGGCTGTTTCAGGAAAGATGGGAATGCATATGTAACATTTTGGATTTGAATGAGTCCAGTGTTATTTAACATCAAGGAGTAGTGACATTTATTTTACATTACATTTGGTTACATTTAGTTGCATTTACACTGTTACCGTTACCGTTGCAACCATTATGAATGAATGAATGTATGAATGTATGAATGTTTGTTATTGTTCTTGTGTACCTTTAATTCCATGCCTCGTGATCTGCAAGGACTAAGATTTTTTTATTTTTCAATACACTGGACAGAAATAGTGGCAATTTATATCAGGGTTGAGAATGTCAAGCACAAAATATTACAGTGAATGTTGTTTTTTTTAATACATTATTATATAAAGGGAGTATCTCTGGCATGGCATCCGCACGCCCACTATTTCAGCGACTTAACTGTATGAAAAGGATATCTTTGATACAGAGGATTGTGAATAACTGCAGAAGAATAAGATATATTTTTTTCAAGTTGCTCCAATCTGTGAGACACTTTAACGAAGGGGATGTCAGACTTTTTTTTTTTCTTCTTCTTCTTCCTTTCCCACAGCTGCTCGCCGCCTCTCTCGGCGTTTGAGGGGGAGGACTCGTTCCTCTGCCGTTCTCGTATTAAAGAACACGTTTTGCTTTGAGGTGATGAAAAAGATTGCTCGCGTTGCGCCGTTGTCATCCGACATAACTCGCAGATTACCGTCTCCTTTTGGTCGTCTGACTTTAAACACCAACCGTCTCCATTTATTTTTTTTCCCCATTTTTTTTTTTCTCGCCAAATCCTCCTCCTCCTCTGTGTTTCGCCGAGCCGTTTCATCCGTTTCTCCGGCTAACATCATTGTCTCGTCTTCCAGAGGGCTGGCTGATGCCGCTTGCTGACGATGGATCCCTGAGACGGAGCTTGTGGGAACTTTCTCGGTCAGCTGTGCAAAAATTACCCAAAGCAGTTTAAATCAAAAGGGATCTCAAAGGGCGAATATATGACAGTTTACTGTCTATATCATGGGTGCCAAATTCGTAAAACTAAAAGAGGGTTCAGGGGTTGTTAATATGTCATGATTTTACCTGTTCGACCCACTTGAGTAATATTTTCCTAAATGTGGCCCCTGAACTAAAATGAGTTTGACACCCCTGGTATATATATGGTATACAATTATTTAAAAATCCACATCTTGTGGATTATCTTGATGGACAAGTGAAAGCTGTTATAGCCGGGAATTAAAATAGGATTTAGACAAAACACAAGTAAAACATAAAATCATATATATATGGTTTTATATGAAAGCATACATTTATATGATTTTATGTGAAAATCACATTATATATCTGATTGTATATGGAAATCATATATATACGTATATATATATGTATATATGATCTCATTGGTAATCATAAATATATATTTCATATATAATCATATATATATGAATTTCATTTTAAATCATATTATGATTTTATATGAAAAACACATTTTTATGATTTTGTGTGAAAATCACATAGAAATTTCTGATTGTATATGAAAATCTTATATATATATGTATATATATATACATATATATACATATATATATGTGATTTCAGATGCAGACCACATGAAAATCATCAATATATATATTTCATATATAATTATATATATATATATGATTTTATTTAAAATGAAAATCATCAATATATATATTTCATATATGATCATATATATATAAGATTTTATTTCAAATCATATATATGTATAATTTTATATGAAAATCATATATATATGATTTGAAAGTGCAATAGTTGAGTTGAGGCGAAGCGATAGCGCCCTGGTTAGTGATTCCTGCCTCATGACAAGAAGAATCCTGGTTAGATGCTGACAGATGGTCTTTCTATGTGGAGTGTGAAGGAGATGGTGAATGGTTGTACTGTGGTGTCCAGCACCCCAGGGACCCATAAATATACAGCGTATATATATATATATATATATATATATATGTATACTGTACATCATCTCGTAAACAATGTTGATGGTGGTGTGTCTGTGTAGGAGGAAAATCAAATTGATATCCTATTTTTTGGAAAGCAGCCTTTTTTTTTAATTTTTTGACGATTTTCTCCGTCACTCTGACGTCCGTCCTGCTTTCCACCGCGTTCCGAAGCCGTCGCCTCCACCCAGATATTCCTCATCTGGTTGTCGTCCGCGTGCCAGCCGTCCGGAGCCCGGAGCCCTGATCCGACTCCCTCACGGCGCCCGCCTCCACGCTGCGCTGCTTTCTGGGCACTTTTTGAGGAACAAAACACAACTGCTGCTGATTCCCAGAGGGCACTGCCTTCACGCATATGTGTGTGTGTGTTTACGTGCAATGGAGAGTGCTCAATTTAAGTGTTTGTGTATGCGCTCGGGTATTAATGGAGTGTGTATAATGACGACAGGTGGCCGGGTCCTGCAGCAATTAATTAATGCTACGTTTATCAGAGCTATTGACTCCTGTGAGAGGAGCCGGCCTTTCAATGGCACTCCATCGAAAATGATTGCTGATGAAAATAATCAACTCCAATGCTAATAACCACTTGACTTTTTTTTTTTTTTTTTACCGCCGTTCAGTCTACCGCTCACTTATTTCCGTCACATGCTGCATCAGCCGTGCGTCGCTTCTCCTCCCCTGGAAACGTCTGTCAGGATTGGTGTTTTGCCAAAAATAGCGGATCTTTCTTGACAACACAAAGAAAACATTATCTGTGTGATTTTTTTTTTATCAGCATGTGTAAATATGGAATTCTACCACAAGTGCAGAAATGATTGTGGTAATAACTTAGTAATTAGTAATTAATGAACTGGTTAAATACAGCATGTTCAACAGTTACAGACCTGTGGAAAACAACAGTCATTAGGCAACATTTGTGACAGATTTATTGTGACACTTAATTGGGACCGGTGCTCTCGTAATGGTGTAAGGCTGATCTCAAAGCCTTGTATAAGCAAACCTCATTTGTCAAGGAACAAGAAAACTACACATGGATATAATATAATTGTGGCTTTTGTATGAACAAAGAACAACATGGGTGGAATTTAAAGATTCGCCGTTTGACCCATTGACAGAAAGCCGTGCAAGTATCTGTCCGAAATTGTTGAAGAGCATCCTCGTCCTGAACCAGGTGTTTTCGTAAATGGTCAAGGGTTCAGACACAAATGGGGATTGAACCTTCCGATCGGAGGGACGCCAGCTGTACCAACTGAATAAGAAAATCAACAATAACGGTAAATTGAATCAGAAAATCGTCCAACAGCTTGGGTGGTGAGAGGATTTCTCGGTTTGATTCCTGAGCTCCTCCTGGTCTGCCTAAGTGCGGTTGAGGAAGTCACTAGACCCCCTGACCGCGCCCGCTGATCCACCATGGGTTAAATTTAAGCCGATGTCGTGCCGTATGTGCGGGAAAAGTAATTTTCCTCTTTTTTCGTTCCTCACGGACAATTCCCCGCTTACATTGTCCCCCATTATTTTTCATCTCAGTTTATATTCATTCCTTTTTCCCATTTTGTCGTCTTCTTACGCAGCAAGGCCACTGTTTAGAGCGCGCATCCCTCACTTCCTGTCCGCTGTAACGGCCTCTTAAGCCATCACGGTCACCTGTGGCTGCTGTAATGCCGCTTGTGTGTACTTACAATTTATTTCTTACCCCCGAAAGACCACTTGTTAAGAGACATTGATTCTAGCTAATGAACCGTCCACCTCTTGCCCTTCGCTTAGCCACTGCAGACAATGGTCATCGAAAGCGCCAGCCGCTCTTTCGGAACTCGGAACAAGGCCAAGTATCGCAACCTTTCCCGGCTTCCGGAGTGAAATTTCACCTCACGTCTGTATTTTCTCCCTCCGCAGCATCATCGGCCACTCGGAGTCGTACACCAAACTCTGCTGCAAGGGCTTCTGCATAGACATCCTGAAGAAGTTGTCCCGCACTATCAAGTTCTCCTACGACCTCTACCTGGTCACCAACGGGAAACACGGCAAGCTCGTTCGCGGCGTTTGGAACGGGATGATCGGAGAGGTGAGATTGAGTCACTTTCAGGACATGCCCCTGAACGAGGCACCAAAAAGGTTGTGGCAGAAGGAAATTACTGATATTATATGGCTCTGAAAAAACAGAGAAGTATGTTCGACTGGTGCAGGACATGTATGCTCGCTGTGAGACATTGGTACGATGAAGCAGAGAAGTTCAAGGTGAAGGTTGGACTCCATCAGGGATCAGTTCTGAGTCCCTTCTTGTTTGCAATGGTGATGGACAGGCTGACAGATGAGGTTAGACAGGAATCCCCATGGACCGTGATGTTTACAGATGACATTGTGATCTGTAATGAGAGCAGAGAACAGGTAGAGGAAAATCTAGAGAGGTGGAGGTATGCTCTGGAAAGGAGAGAAATGAAAGTTAGTCACAGCAAGACAGAATATATGTGTGTGAATGAGAGGAACTCAGGTGGAACGGTGAGGCTACAGGGAGTGGAGAAGCTGGAGGATTTCAGGTATTTGGGATCGACAGTCCAGAGCAACGGAGAGCGTGGAAAAGAAGTGAAGAGACGGGTCCAAGCAGGCTGGAATGGATGGAGAAAAGTGTCAGGGGTACTATGTGATAGAAGACTATCGGCCAGAATAAAAGGAAAGGTGTACAAGACAGTGGTGAGACCTGCGGTGGTGAAACTGTTCCAATGACCAAAAGACAGCAGGCAGAGCTAGAAGTCGCAGAGATGAAGATGCTAAGGTTCTTTTTGGGAGTGACCAGGATGGATCGGATCAGGAATGAGTCTATCAGAGGGATGGCACATGTTAGATGTTTAGGAGAGAAGGTCAGAGAAGCCAGACTGAGATGGCTCGGTTATGTACAGAGGAGGGATAGAGAATATATTGGTAGACGGATGCTGGAATTAGAGCTGCCAGGTAAGAGGTCTTGAGGAAGACCAAAGAGAAGATTTATGGACGTAGTGAGAGAAGATATGAAGGTAGTTGGTGTGAGAGAGGAGGATACAGAGAATCGGGTTAGATGAAGAAAGATGATTCGCTGTGGCGACCCCTGAAGAGAAAAGCCGGAAAAAGAAGAACATATCGCTAAGAAAAATGTTTCATGGCTACTGCATGTATCGAATAAATTGAATTTTAAGTTAGGTATACTGAGTGAAGGAGCCCGAAAGTATTCACTGTTAATAACAGTTAATTGATCTGCTGTTATCATGTAATTATCTGCTTCCATGGGCGTCACGACATGGTAGCGGTTAAAAAAAAAACATGAACTTTAATATTCACCAAACAACACCTGCTCCAAAATCCCTGTGAATTCACCGGGAGATGGGAGCTTTTGAATCTTTGAATTTTCGCTTTGAGTCACGAGCCCCGAGGGCCGTCAACAAGGAGCAGACCGGAGGGGGGGGGGCACATTATGTTTGAAACGCCGCAGAGTCGTCACAAGAAGTTTGTGTCTGCAGAGAAAACTTTGTTTTATTTTTGCTCGCGGAAGAATTGAATCCACGACCCCGCGTCGATTGCTGTTGCATTTAATGAATTTATTACTTATTCAGTCGTCATCTATCCTGCTTGTCCTAAAATCAGGGTCAGGAGGGTACTAGTAGAGAGGTGGGGTTCACCAGTCCCTCATTAACATATCATAGAAAACAACAATTCACCCTCTCATCTGCATCATATAGAGACCATTCATTTACTCACTCTCACATTTAAAAATACAATCATTCACTCTCTCATGAACCAGTATAAAGAAACATGCAACATTCACCCTCTCATTCAGACGTCATATAGAGACATGCAAACATTCACCCTCTGTCCAGTGTATTGGAAAATATGAAAATCTTAGGCCTTGCAAATCACAAGGCGTGGAATTAAAGGTATTAAATAACAAAAGAGACAGTCGTCATCAGCTGTGATACCTCATCCATCCATCCATCCATCCATTCATTCATTCATTCATTCATTCATTCATCATCTGCACAGCTTATCCTGCACCCAGCTGTCATTGGCCGACAGGCGAGGCTCACCTGAAACTGGTCGCCTGCCAATCAATGGGCTGCGTATACATACATGTAACCATTCAAACATCAATTAGAGACATACAATTCACTCTCTCATTTACATTTCTTGGTAATTTAGGGTCTCCAGTGAACCTCGGGCACCCGAGGAGAACATGCAGACTCCACACAGAAAGGCATCCATGATGTCGGACCTCCTCGCAGCGAGGAGGAAACACCTTTCATTCATTAGGCCACTTTCCATCCGCTCACTTCGGACCGAACAATATCACCGCTGCATCTCGGGGCCATTTCGCCCTTCAAGGAGTGGAGCGAGTGTCCAAACCAAGGCTGCAGGCGCCGGAGAGGCTCACGTGAACGCCTCACCGCCCCCCTCCGCGCTTGGTGTCGCTTTTAACGACCAAAAACAAAGATTGTTATTTGAGCTAGCGTTATGCTACCGTTATTGCCATCCCTTGTTTTAGAAGCAGGTCTGGAAGACTCGAGTGACTTTCAAAACCTCTTGAAAAGTGAATCCGATCCCCTGAAGCGAAAGGTCCAAAGCCGCGGGCCAATAAAGGCAGGTGTGAAGACACCCTTCGCCGCCACAGCTGTCTGCAACTGTGCGTCGCTAACATTTTTTATAGCAGTAGCAAAGTACCGGTATCAGTACCGCCATCACATTTGGGACAAAGTTTTCACTGATATATCCTTGTACAGTAGCGGACCTGAAGAGAAGAAAATGTTCGGTGTCAACCTTAATCTGGGTCAGTGGCGTGAGGCCGCTCACCTGCACGCGGCACTAATTCCCTTTTTTTTTCTTCACCCACACACTCCGGCACACATCAAACACCAGCTGTATCTGAAACGCCGCGAACAGGTGTAAGAGAGGCGTCTTACTCTTGTCTCGGCGGTCGCTCCGTCGGTTTGTGAGAGGCGCTTTTCAGAAAACACGAGCGTTACTTAGATGTTGAATTCCCTCTGTCTAGATCCGGGAATGACAAGACAAATATGTAACATTTGTCTTCGCAGAGGTACTGTATTCGACTCGCACGGAGCCCGAAGAATTCCGAGGCTTCGGTAATTCGTTGGAAGGGTCTATCGTGAAATTCAACTTTTCCTTGCGGCAAAGTCGGGCCCATCGGTCGATTCCGTCGGAAACCTGCGACATTGAATTTAGTTTTTCTGTCCATACGTCTCCCATGCCCAGGTGGTGTACAGACGCGCCGACATGGCCATCGGGTCCCTCACCATCAACGAGGAGCGTTCCGAGATCATCGACTTCTCCGTGCCGTTCGTGGAGACGGGCATCAGCGTCATGGTTGCCCGTAGCAACGGCACGGTTTCCCCCTCCGCCTTCCTGGGTGAGCCGACCGCCGGCGTCTGGAGATCTCTCTCTCTCTCCCGGGATGGCCTACTTTTATCGAGTTGCGTCTCCGCAGACACTTCGGGAAACTTACCATTAAGCCTTTATCCCGGTGATAACTGTAGCCTACAACTAAATCCCATAATGTGCTGCACACACACACACACACACACACACACACACACACACACACGTAAATCCCTTTTGCAAACCCTGAAACAACAAAAATGCAGGGCTAAATCTCAAACAGCAGACTTCTCTCCTCTTATTTTCACACCCCTCCGGTCCAAGTCGTCCACCTTGCTGTCGTCCTCCGTCACAGAATCACATTAAAACCAGGAAGTAACCTTTATCTTTTTATATTTCTGCTTCTCCTTCCAGAGCCCTACAGCCCAGCGGTCTGGGTCATGATGTTCGTGATGTGCTTGACCGTGGTGGCGGTGACCGTCTTCGTGTTCGAGTACTTCAGCCCGGTCGGCTACAACCGCAGCCTCGTGAGCGCCAAAGGTAAGCTATCGTGTTATTTTGCTCGAACAGGGGCTAAAATTATCAGAAAATTTTGGGGGGGGTTGGGTAAAAACTATAATTTAAGTACATCATGTGAAGTGACTAGCTGGACTCTGCGAGAAAGACAAAGTGGTTGTGAGGTTGCATCCCAGTGAGCGAACGCAGATCTGGATAAATGCAGCTTAATCCACCTGCGCGTCCTGCGGTGTTAAGAGCTCCTCAGAGAGGGCCTGAGGTCGGGCCCCAATCAATCCCACAACGCGTCTCTGACGGAGCACGCCTTGTCTCCAGGCCCGAAAGGTCATTTTCCCTGGTATTAATTAGCATTCACCGCCGCGCGAATCAAAATTTGATGGATGACGGCGGCGGCGGCGACGTCCGCTGTTGCGCGCGGGCGGCAGTGGCAGAGACCGATGGACCCAAGCTGGGAGCTGTGAAATTGTTTCGCCGTTTGAAAGTTTTGCAGAGCGCGAGCGTTCATGGTGGCATGTGCACACATATTAGCTTGTTATTAGTTTCTTTCTCTCGATGAGCGATGCATGGAAACGATGTTGTGATATTAGAGCCTATCGGGTCACTCTGTCTTTGGCAAAAAAAATAGGGCGTTGATATACAGCAGAATTCAGGCCAATTTTGAAAACACAAATCATTTTTTTTCCAATTACCTCGCAAAGTTTGGTCATTGGACCAAATAGTCGCTTTCTTACAGAAAAGTTCTAAAAAGAAAGTTGGTAGAACCGCCCAACTCCTACTTGGTTTCAGGAACTAGCCTCCTCCAGGGGAACCTTTTAGCTTTGCATCCCCGCAGACAGTAAGGGACAGCAGTCGGTACCACACTCAAGGGAAACATGTTCTGCATGTCAGGAATAATAACCATGGACTATCAGAAGGGTCAAAGTGTTTCTATTTCCTCCCTGTTTCGCCATGTGAAAAGCATGAGCTAACTCTTAATGTGGCAAAAACAGTTCACTGGCGAGCCCGGGAGTCCTCTCTGTGGCGTGGAAGGCCGGAAGAGCTTAGACTTCAATTCTTAAAAGCTGACCTGTGATAATAATAGTTTTTGATAATAACTGCAATCTGCTAGAAGCATCCAGAAATGGGCTTGGCTTATGATTTCCAGCAGTCAGCAGGCATTTGTGTCACGTTAGCTCCTATGGAACTGTAAAAAGACCCTGCCTTGTAGTAGGAGCTAACTCCCTGGTTCCTCTGCTGTCCAAACACACAAAGAAACTTGTTCCTCAAAAGTTTCTTGGAGCTACAAAAAAGTTCCTGCATTGCAAAATTGGCTATTGGCTAGCTCATGATATTAGGCTTACATCTAATTGTGTAAGTCTCATATCATGAACTTAATGAGACTCTGCTGTGAAGCGATACCTCATGGTCTCAGTATCAGTGGCATCCAAATCCAAATCCTTTTCTTTAATCCCCAAAAGCCCAGTCTTACATAATTCTACCCCGTCTTACATCTCCTTCAGCTCCAGGTGGTCCGACGTTCACCATCGGTAAGTCCGTGTGGCTGCTCTGGGGCATCGTCTTCAACAACTCGGTCCCGATCGAGAACCCAAAAGGGACCACCAGTAAGATCATGGTCCTGATCTGGGCTTTCTTCGCCGTCATCTTCCTGGCCTCCTACACCGCCAACCTGGCCGCCTTCATGATCCAGGAGCAGTACATAGACACGGTGTCCGGGCTCTCGGACAAGAAGGTAAGCCACTGGATGGAGCGTTTCCCTTGGCGGTGATAACAATGGATTGGCTGCGATGAAGGACGGTTATTTTAAACATCCTCTCCGATAAGCCAAAAAAAAGTTGTTTTGTTGCAGCCGTGATGCATGGAGCAATTCCTTTGTTTCGGTCGCCGCTGAACGCGGCTCATTGGGCGGCATCGTCGCGTTGGTCACTCCGCATCGACTCGTGAGCCATCATCGGGGAAAGAGACAAAAGTCTGGCTTTGAGATGAAGTCCAGTAAAAGGACACGGAGGTAAATGTCCTTTTTTCCAATCAGCGGGAAGCCGAGAAGCATGAAAGACGAATCAATTACCGCCCTCCGTCAATACAGATGGTGTCTGAGTCTCCGCTTGTCCCGTCAGTGTTTTTTGTCCGTTCCATCAATATTCAAGTCTGTGCCGTCTCCAATTCCTGGTCTCGCTCACGCTGTGACAGCGCCATCCAGAAATGTCAAAAGATTCGCACAAAACGGAAGAGTATGACAATGATAACAAATGCCATGCCATTTCACTTAGGAGTGCATTTGGGACATGCAAAACACCTACGAAGAGGTACCTCGGAGGGGGTTTGCAAGGAGGCATATAGCCGTTGATAGGCGTCGAAAACAACTGCCAGGCAGGGATCAGCGGCGCCGCCTCTGTGATCTACCGTTGTATTAAATGACTTTATTAATTTTATGCAGAAACGCGTTATCCCGCGGCGTACGGCTCTCATGTGAATCACCCCCGAAGTACACAACCTCATCTGCCCCCTCATTCTTGTATCCTGTGACAGAGGCTCAGGCATGTTCAGGTCGTAGGCTGCCCGGTTTAAAGGATAAAGCCTGGCGTTATCCTATATTTTTACATTGACAACAGCATCCAATGAAAAAAAAGACTGACATTGTGATAGCGCACAGTAACGCCGCCGTGTCGTGAGAACAGATATGAAAATAAAACAAGGACCCGCGGGCGTCAGACGTAAGAGAATTATCGATTCGGGCTAAATCCGAAATGCGCCAAAGTCAAAATGACACTTTTTTTTTTTTTTAATCATTGTCTCACTCAGTCTCGCCTCAAAATATTATATTTCCTTCCCGTGGTGATGCTAAGCTATCTTATCTGAGCCGAGACAATCTAGAGCCCCATTAGATCCGCGCAGCGATCAGTCAGACTGCAACGAATGGCCTCTTTCCTGTTTTGTAACCGGATGGATCTGCTGGAAGTCCCAAACTTTTTTTTTTCCCAAGTTTGTTCCACTTTTGTTTTTTTTTTTTATTGACCTCTTAGTTTTACTTTCTGTTAACTTGTTTGTCCAATGGGTTTCTCTCGATTATCATTCATTCATTCATCGTCTCTACCTATCCAAGGTGACATCGTGGCATCAGGCCGGGTTTAGCCTGGACCAGCTAACTTGTCAACATCGGGGAAACAAATAGAGATAAATAACTATTCTCACATGATATAGAGACATGTAAACATTCACTCTATCAAATAGCATTTAGGTAATGTAATCTAATGTATAACACATCGTAAAATTTCTGGTCTTGCTGATCATGAGGTTTTCAAGGTTCAAAACGGCCTGGAATCACCTGCTCAGGTGCCTCATTCTTTCAAGCATGCCTTCATTCATTCGTTCACACATTATCTATTACCTCTTATTCTGCACTCAGGGTTGCGGGAGGGTCTGGAGGCTTTGCGAGTCGCCGTTCGGCGAGAGAAGGGGGTCGTCGGTCAATCATGGAGCCACATATGGAGACGCGACGTGAACTCCCCACGGCCTCGTTTGGTTATTCTTATAATTATCATCAGCGGCAAATTATTCTCTGCAGCACTTGGTTTCGGTTTGTATTCCGTTTGGGTCTCGGCAAAGTTTATTGTTAGCAAGAGAGTGTGTGTTGTGCATTAAGATAAACACACACACACAGTCATTGTTTATGTTGGCGCGCTCGGCCCGTAATCATTTTAAAACATGTAACACAAGAGAAAAAAATAAGCATGATAAACAGTAGTCATTAAATCTGAGAGCAACTTAAAGTGACAAATGGATACTTCCGGTTTAAATAAAAGTAATAGGAAGAATTTATCAGTCCTGCTTTTTTTTTAAGTTGTCAAAATTTAAAACTTGCCTAGATTTACCCTTTGCGACTCGCTCTGATGGATGGATATTAAACCAAGATGGCGGCTTCATTTTTACAGGTCATGTAGAACGCAGAGGGAGCGAACGCTCGGGTAAAATGTTTAATTTAAAAAAAAAATGTGTTCCCGTGGAAGTCAATCCCGGGCTTTGGCTACAAAACTAGAGTCTATTTCTCGATTCAATTTATTGCTGTTTTTCCGTCTCTCCGCGGGATTGTGTTTGAGCGTCGGCGAAATATGGCACATAAACCTTATCCCTTAATCTTCCCTGCATGCTTTTGTTTGAACAGCTTATTACAACTAAACAGACGCCCGGCATCTAAACCGACTGGACTGGGGCTGAAGAGTGATTACATAAGCACACACGCACACTCACACACACACACACACACTAACACACACTCGTGTTCTGCTTGGCCCAGTCATTCGCGGCCGTTGTGAAAGGTCAACGCCGCAACCAAAACCAATTGGAGTCGGCTGTTTACGGTCCTTCGCACGCTTTCCGGTTTCAGCATCGCTTTTTGAGAGTGCGTACTTAGAGATCGGGCTCGTCCTGTCAAACAGATGCGTGCTGACTGATATCGCGTCTCATTGGATCGAGGCGAGCGGGACGGCACGTGCCGTCCGAGTCGTGCTGCTGATTAGATCAGCTCCGCGGGGAAAAAATGGGCTCCGAAATGAATTTCATTTAAAACCGAGAAGTCCTTCTTCCACTTCCCGCCCACTCGCCATTTCCTCGCCCCCTCGCTCTTTTTTTTTTTTGTAAGCATTTCTCCTCTCGCTATTCATCTTCCCTTTATCTGTGGTTAGTTATGGTAATCCGGCGGGGGAGGGCGGGATGGAGGAGGCGGGGTCGTCGTCGAAGTCTGGATTCAGCCTCGGCCTCGGCCGGGAAAGCTCTGAAATCACCCACGCCCTACCGATCTGCACCCCGGTCTTTTCTCTCACGTTTTTGCTTTTTTAACCTACCTAACTTATCTTTTCTCCCTCTCCCCTCCCCCATTTTCATCCTTTCCCCTCCTTATATTCCCGCTCTTCATCCCATTCCCGCTTGACGCAGTCTCTTTCCTCCCCCTCCTGGTTCTCCTTCGTCCCCCCCGTCCTCATCCTCTCCCCGCCTTCCCTCCCCTCTCCGTCTTTATATCTCCGCAGTTCCAGAAACCGCAGGAGCATTATCCCCCTTTCCGCTTCGGGACGGTCCCAAACGGGAGCACGGAGAGGAACATCCGCAGCAACTACCCGGACATGCACACGCACATGATGAAATACAACCAGAAGGGGGTGGAGGAGGCGCTGGAGAGCCTCAAAACCGGGTACAGCGTCTTACAACAGCAAATTCATTTTCCCAGAGGGCCGCGTCAGCATAATCGTTGCCCTCAAAGGGCCACATGTAACCGTATTGTAGCGTTTTAGTCGGGGAAAACACCCCCGGTTGACGGTGAAACGTCCGTTTAATAAGCAATAGCTGTTGTTGGCCGCAATACAACTAACTAAAAAGCCAGAATCCCTTGCACCCCAAACCACATCCATAAAATTCCCAGCAACCCCAAAATCACACAGAAAACAATCATCAACATAAACCCCAACATTCATGACTCGCCGCAGTATAAATGCGACTACACGTAACCCAATGTAATGTAAAATAAATGCAACCACTCCTAAATGTTAAATGAATTTATGACTCGTTCAAATCCAAAATGTTACATATGCATTCCCATTTTTCTTGAAACAGCCTTCCATCTGCTTCAACTTTTCTCCTCCTGGATATTTAGGGATCATTTGTGTTTCATTTTGCGGGTAACGCGATCGGCATGGATTGCGGGAAATGTCGTTTATGGTCAAAACACGTGTTTAACTAAGACACACAGACCTTTTTCATATGTTCTCGCGGGCCGCATAAAATGACGTGGCGGGCCACATTTGGCCCGCGGACCTCGAGTTTGACAAATGTGTTACACTAATGAATAAAACGTTAAAACAGCGGTCACATTTTCGGGCGACACGACGGAGCTCTGCGTTCTTTGTTTCGTTAATTAGAGAAAACACGATGTTTGTATTTTTAGTCGGAGGGTGTCTTTTCTCCCTCCCGCCGTCTCCATTCGTATTTTTAAAGGTTGTCAGGCGTTCTATCTTTAGAACCGTCTTACGCCTCGAACCAGTGAATGCCGCAGACGTGATTTGCACATTTTAAACCCCAGTGACTCCGGGGAGCTGAAAAGTTGACGAATGAATTATGTGATTCATTCTCCGCACCGGTGGCATCGAGGGAGTCTGGTTTAGAGACGGTGGCATCGGGGAGGAAGCCAGCAGGAAGCGTTGGAGGCTGCGGAGATGAAGATGAGGAGGACAGGGAAGATCAGGGAGGAGTCCAGCGGAGGGACATGTGAGATGTTCTGGAGGTAATCTCAGGCTGAGATGGTTTGAAGATCTGGGTAGAAGGATGCCTCCAGGTAGGAGGTCTAGAGGACGACCAGAGAGGAGATTTATGGATGGAGTAAAAGAGGACATGCGTTAGCTGGTGTGAGAGAAGACGATGCAGAAGGGAAGGTTAGATGGAGGAAGATGATTGGCCGTAGCGACGTCTGCTTATTACACATATATGTATAATTATAGCCTTATCATCACTGTAAACATTACATCGCGGCCATGTCATTTGCTCCAAACTCATATATTATATCTTTTGGTGGATTAGTTAGTACGCAAACGATGCCTGGTGCTGATCCAGCATCAGCAACTCAAAGGCTCCCCTTATCCAGGTATATATTTCCACGGCCCACAGAGCGCGACATCGTTTAAAATACGGTCGAATTGTTTGATCGATGTTGTAAATTAAAATTTACCCGCTCACATTTTTTACGGCACCTCAGCCAACCTTCACCTTGACGCATTGTGATGATCGGAATGAACATTTGTTGTGCTTTTGAACGCGAGCCATCAACACAATACGCCAATTTGGAGACCTTTTGAACGGCCTCAATGTTCGATATATCATTAATAAACCATTACACACACAAACACATACACACACTTGTTAAATTGATGGTGTGGCTGTTTGCTGGGTCTTTCTTTCTGGTGGCCAGCTGCCCAAACCTGGTTGAATTATGTCCGACGCTGGAGAGACGCAAAGAAAAATAGTCCATCATCTCACACAGATTGAATAAAAGACTGCATGATTTAACGGCGAATAAAAATCCGCAGCATAAAGGTAGATCGATTAGAAGGTGAACATCTACTCCGGATTTATAATTTTAAGCCGCATTATAAAGCATTCACCTTCGGTTAGCATGAACGCTGAAGCTAACTGACAGCAACAGGCGAAAACAAGATAACAAGCGGCAAGCATCCCATAAAAAAACACTTTCGGTTTAAGCCGAAGCGACAGATATGGGATGCCGGATGGCCTCTTTAATAAGGGCTGTGGGAAGAATTTAAAACGGGTCTTCTTTGAACTTCACAGAAAGCTAGACGCCTTCATCTACGACGCCGCCGTGTTGAACTACATGGCGGGGAAAGACGAGGGCTGCAAGCTGGTGACCATCGGTAGCGGGAAAGTGTTCGCCACCACGGGGTACGGCATCGCCCTGCAGAAGGACTCCCACTGGAAACGGCTCATCGACCTCGCCCTGCTGCAGTTCCTCGGAGACGGTGGGCGGTGATCGGACCCTCGCGCCCCCCCCCCCCCCCCCCCGCCCCGTTATTCGCTTTCCTCACGTTCGATTTCGACACGCGCTCGGATCGCGGCACTGGACACGGACCAACTCGGTGCTTGCTGTATCAGCGTGAGAGTAGACTTACAGGGAAGAGTTAATATCCTGCAGAACGGCGGGGAGTGTGAGGGACATGATTATCTCTATTACACACTCACACACACACATACCCGATTGTGTACACACACACCGACACAACAGCGCTCACCATGGTAGCTGCCCGTGTGGAGTTAATATCCTCCTTCCTCTGAGAGCTTAAGGGCACCCCCCCATGCACTCTGAGCTCTCTGTGATGATATAATAAATAGTGGGGCTCGGTCAACATACGGCAACGGAGTGATAAAATGGGTTCTCTTCCCTGAAGCCAACGGGGTGGAACTCAGCTCAAGAGGTGGCCACCTGTTCAAAGGCTTAGGGGAGTAGCTTACGCGGAAATGATAGCGGAAGGAGGCGACGGGAAGGCTTCGAGACGGAGGAGCACTTTGTCAGCACGTTCGAGCGAACGTTACAGGGAGAAAGAAACGTATTTCCCTTTGGCGTAGTGCAACATCGGACTTCCCATCACTGACCTGTATATCAAAGCCAAAAAGCAGAGATGGGGCAGAAGTTGTATGTTCGGGTTATTGTAAGAATATATGTCCCTTTCTCGTCTTTTCGCTGGGTCAATCTTTTCCGTACGCCCGTCCACCCTCGTCCCTTGCAGGAGACACCCAGCGTCTGGAGACGGTGTGGCTGTCGGGCATCTGCCAGAACGAGAAGAACGAGGTGATGAGCAGCAAGCTGGACATCGACAATATGGCGGGCGTCTTCTACATGCTGCTGGTGGCCATGGGTCTCAGCCTGCTGGTCTTCGCCGGAGAGCACCTGCTCTACTGGAAACTGAGACACTCCCTGCACAAGTCGCACAAACTGGACTTCATGTTGGCCATTAGCAGGGTGAGCTCAGAAATTGAATCAGCCGTTTGATGAATAAGCTGCTCTGATGCAATGCTCGGTTGTTTGTTGTTTACGGATCATTACCTTGATAGATTACCGATTGCTTGGTTAAGAGACACGGGGTTGAAGAATAGCTCCTCTGATCTTCACATTGATTATTTGGTTAAGTGAACGATTGGATGGCTGTAATTGGATAAGTTGAGCAACCGCTTGGCGGGATGATTGAAAGGTCGGCCGGTGGATTGTTGACAGTTGTCATGTTGGGGTTTTTTTTTGCCGTGCGAAGCCAGGCGTACGGGAACCGAAATGACGAGGTGTCATTGAAAAACGTTAAAAACATGGCCGAAACAGCAGCCCGCTCTCATTCATAACGGCGAGCTAACGCAAGAGACGAGGGCCCGCAAGAGATAGAGCACAAATTCTGACGTTTATTCGGGATTTAGGTTTGATTGTTTAAGGTTCAACGGCAATTAGCCTACATCAGTACACAATTCTTTGTTGTTGTTTGGGCAGTTATTGAGCCGGAAAGCTTTGGCTGGAGTAGCGGTCAGCGGTAACGTTGCTGCGCCGCTCCACTGTGTAATTACACCATTGCGCCCGGATCTGGTTTTATCAGATTAACGGCTAAATGACTTTCTGATCATTAATCCGTATGAGGCAGCCCCAAGGGCCAAATTAAATTTGTCTCATTCTGGGTCTCTCAGCCAACTGTAAGCAGAGAGTAGCCGAGGGATTTGGATCTATGTTTGTCCGTGCAGTAAGAGACGGTTTGTTCTGCAGGGGACTTTGGGCTTGTGTTTATTGGGGCAATCCTCTCAGCTTAAACACTTTCCTTTGAGTCCTGGGAGAATGCATAATGAATTTGTTACTAAGATTTGCCTCGGTGATAGAGATATTAATGAAATACTTCTTTTTTCCTTCACCGCCACCGGTGGTTTTATTAGTTCGGAGACAGATCGTAGCTTTGAGTTACACAAATCGGTTGAAAGCTGGCCTGTGAAATCATCCCCCGAAGACCAGCCGTTGGATACAAGGTTAAACAGCTTAGGATAACTATTGATTCAATCGCGAAGTATTCGTTTATTTACGTCCGACTCCTGTGATCCAGCTTATTTTGGACTCCTCGTTGTACGCCTCGCCAATTTCTTTTTTTTTTTTACTCTCCCCGTCTCTTTCACGCCTCAGGGTATCTACAGCTGCTTCAACGGCGTGGAGGATCTTGGCCGTTCATCTGGGCTGGCCAAACCGGACCTCACGTCCAACTACGCTCAAGCGAACATGTTGAAGATGCTTCGCACCGCCAAAGACTTGGTCTCCACCGCCAATGTCGAGAGCTCTCTCGACAACGCCACCAAGACCATCGAGCAGCTGAGCCGGCACGGCGGCAGCTTGCCCGTTCGCGTTCCGCAGGTTCCCACGGAGACGGTGCCCGGAGGATTCGCTTACGTTATGGAGAATCACTCCTCCCTCCCCCAACTCTCTCTGTCCCCGCCGCTGAACGCAGTTACCACTCTGAAACAGCAGAGGAGTGTGTCCAGGCCCACGCCGCTGCGCTACACACTCCCCACCCGCTCCTCCTCCTGCCTTTACGATCGTCCACTTCCCGTCTCCAGCCTCAGCAGTCCTCACCTGGCGGTGAGCGAGCCACTCCCCCATCAGCACCCTCATCACTACCAAACCACCGGAAGACTCTATGTGGACACTCAACCTCACTCTCAGTTCATCCCTTACGCCGACCTCCACCTACCTGACATCTACACCTCTCATCCCATCTCATCGCCTCACAACCATCACAGTGACACGGGATTCTCCCAGCGGAAAAGGAGGTCCAGGAGCTTCCAGTGTGGAGACGGTGAGCCGAGAAAACACAGGGATCAGGAGATCGGTGACAAAACTCCTCACTGCTTGAGCGAGCTAAAGGCCAACCACCTCCAGGTCAACCATGTCTCCGCCGCCAGTGTTGACAACCTGTATCCAGGGGAGGGGACGTGTCCTCAGGTAGAGAACTACAGCTCTTGGCCACCTGAGGAGCTCATGCTGAGAGGAAGACGTAGACACCGACGGCCCTCTTTCCTCAAGGCCACTTGTAGCGAACAGATACATCAGCTGGACGAGTCCCAGTCGTCCCTTTCCAGTCAGTCGCCTTCTACCCTCCCAGACCTGTTTCCATGTATTCTTCCGCAGACCACAACTGCCAAGGCCTACAACTCCGCCCAAATCAGAAACAACCTGTGCCTCCCAAGGAACCAGGCCTACCTCCACATAAGGGAGGATCACAGGAGGTCCAATGGTCGTAAAGGCCAAAGGCTGAGGTACTCCCACTCCACCCACCTCCCAACATACGGAGAAGCCTTGCGACATGGCACCGGCTTAGGCCGTGGGATGGTGCGCAGAGCTACGAGCTTGCTCAGCAGACAATACGCCCACTACCTGAACTCCTATCCCGGACTACCACTCTATCACGCTCCCTTTGACTTGCAGCGTCACAGCCACGCCTCCAACAGCCACCCAAGCCCCAACCCAGTGTGCCAGCTGCTGGCCTGTGGTGGCGGACCATGCGGAGGTCAGCGAGCCTTGCTATACCAGGACGGTTTGTATGGGGCTTACGGGGTCTATCAAGGGTCTCAGACTGGTTCAGAAGTCCAAGCGAGTCAGGGACTAGGAGGCCAACCCGGAGGGAGTCCTTGTGTGCTTCGCCCTTGGAGACGGGTGTCCAGTCTGGAATCTGAGGTTTGAAGAGAAACCAAAGGGACCTCACAGGACACCTTGGAGGGGGCTTCGGCGGTCCGATTCGTACGAGAGGGCGATTTGACCTTAAGTCATAGTCGGTTTTCTATGTGACTTTGTGTGGTTAACATAAAAAGTTTGAAATTGCAAATTTTTTGAAGGTGTTAAGGACTGATCTCATGTACACTACACAAGAAGATAAGACTACACTGTTTAAACTGGAGAAAGCTGTACAAGCTGGGGTTGGCAGGTTTTATTCACTTGCTGCTTTCTTACAACAACGCTTGTGTGTTTTAATGTGCTTTAATGTGCACTAAGATTTACAAAAGTCCACAGAGTTGGCGCATGGTTAAACTGTAACCAGAGATTTCACGCAGTGTGTGTGTGTTTGTGTGTGTGTGTGTGTGTGTGTGTGTGTGTGTGTGTGTGCGTGTGTGTGTGCGTGTGTGAGTGTGCGTGCGCGAGTTGTATATATTTTACTGTGGATGGGATTCACTTTTTGGCTGTTGTTGAGTTGCAAATCTGTTTACAACTGAGAAGACATCATGGGGGAATAAGGGATTGCCTCATTAGAAGAAAAAAAAAAATTTAAAGTCACCAAAAACATGCAGCCACTGTAGCAAGATTAATGATGTAATGCACATAGGAAGTTTAATTCCAACATTTTGACACCAGGCACAATGGAGCAACTGTTTTCTAAGAAGAACTTATCACTTTGAGATGTCTGTCACTCAATTTCAGGTAAATTCTTTCCACCGATTATAATCAATATTTTTATAAGAGCATTATATCAAATTCCTCTTCATTGTCAAAGACGTCACGCGCAACGGCGATTCTAAACATGCCCGTCGCAGGATTCTAACACTAACCTCAGCCTCACAAAGCTTTCGGTAAATTAGTTGCAGTCAACTTGCTTTTTCGTTTCTGTCGCCGCTGTCATGATGTCATTCTGGGTCGCAGGGGATCGCGTTTTTTTTTTTTTTTTTGACATAAGGAACTCTCAAAAAAACCCACTTGACATTTACAGCCCCGTACCGAACGGCAAACGTACAAGGGTAGCAGCTCGCTAATGAACATGACGGGGCGCGTAGCATCTGAGATGTTTCCCAAAGGAGAAGGTGACGACCAAAAGAGCCAAAGGAGACTATTGAGCTTGACTCAACCGGATGGACACAAACAGACTGGGAGCATAAATAAGCACCTGGTTGCCAAAAAATGTAATATATTAACATTAAGGACTGGTAATTAGGCATCTCGCAGTTGGACACAGTTCCCCCACCGACCCCTTTTCACATGAGCTTTTTCCTCCCCACATATAATAGAAGTTTGGCCTCTCAAACATTAGCCAGCGCGACATTTCTAGCCAACGGGCCACTCGGAGGCGGAAAAAAAGGACTGAAACGTCCTGTTGGTTGCCTATAACGGTCTAATAAGACTCATGAAGGGAGCAGACGAAATACTTTGTACTGACATCACGTACATTTACATTACAGTGTAGCAGTTGGGAGAACTAGAATACTATTTTATTCCACGGTTGCGTATAATGGATGTAGGAGCTGATTCTGAATGTTCCATTACTGCAATGCAACTGCGCTCACATCAGCTGTTGTTCATAAAAACAGCTTTTTTTGAATGGGATTTATTCCTTTTTTACCCCAATGCTAGCTGACTGGAACTATATAAACTATATAAACATGGAAATTTGGAGGATGCGGTTGGGTAACAGTATTTTGTTTGTACAGTGGACCCTCAAGATACAATCACTTTATATATTAAAATTTTAAGACACAAAGCGTGATTCAAGTAAATTTTATCCTTGAAATACAAAAAAAAAAAAATGATATGAATACAAAAGTGAGAAAATCAAAATTTGAAATTCGCATGGTACCCGCCAAGCGAGCTCTCGCAACCCGAAAAACGCTTCATGACGCCGCCGTATCTTCTGAATCGACGCTACTCGCCGCTCTCACCTTGAAGAACGCCTTGCAGCTTCCAGCATCCCGCGGCTACTTCATCAGCACGAATATCTTGTGTCACGTTCCTATCGCTTGTCTGGCATCATTATATATCTTTGTGCTTTTCTGTTATTTTAAATGGGGAAAATTAATTTAAGATACGAAAAAATCAACATATCAACCCACTCCTTGAATGAATTAAATTTGGATCTTAAGGGACCACTGTACTCTGTTTGGTACTTGTTTTGTGTCTCCGGTGTTAATGATGAGACTGAACGGGATGTATTTCTTGACAGCGTTGGCTCTGTGTCGCCCGGGTCTCCAAAGCGTCCATTATTATTCTTATCCGCATCCAGGATCGGCCCCACTCCAAGAGAGTTTACCGTAAAGGCCTGTGCGTCCTCCGCTAGAAGCGGGGGAATTTGTTCTCAAGCCTAGGACTGTCAGAACAAAATCATAAAAATCTAATCTTGCAGCTTGTTCTGGACACGTCATCGGGGCTGAGCTATTTTCTCATGCGGTGTCCGAAAACTATTGGTCAGAAATTCATAGTGGTTAATTCGGAAAAGCGGAGATGGTGTAATTCCCGCTTTTCCAGCTGGCGAGGAAGGTTGTTTTGAGCAGGAAAGTATGAAAGGATCAAGCAGATATATCTAGTAAAGTGTATGAAGGCCAATTATTGTTGGCCAGAGGTGCCGGTAAGTCCATTCCCCCCAATGTTCACCTCATTGCAGAGGCGCGACGCTCACATTATTTGCCGTTATTGTTTTTACTGTCAGATTCCCTCAGTGCTCAGCGTGTGTGGGAAATGACGTTGTCCTTGTTAGATACCTCAAGAAAAAGAGCACATCTCACTTCTTGAGGAGTACGAACACCCGAAAACTATTCTGCATCCTGAGCTGACACCCAAGGCGAGGTTATCAACATAAAAAAGTTAATGTACACAAAAACAGCAATGGCAGATTGTTTAAGGAGTAGAACAAGACAGGTTTGCCCACATGCTAGCTGTTGAGCCACGTGAATGTACAGTATTGTTAAAACAGGGAGAGGCAAAGTCGGCTCACGGAGTTCCGAAAAACGAACTTCATATGAGCTGCCGGTAGTCCGTGATCTCTTTTTGGTGCTTTTAAGAACAGATAAATGGCCAAACATCCTGGGACTGTGTTACCAGTCAACACGGTTGCCATCCTTTCTAAATGATTTTGTAGTTGCAGAACCGCCAGCCAATGAACAAACGCTTGCCTCAGTTTTGATCGTGTTGCTGAAGAGTGGTAGAAGATGGTTTGCCGGTTTGGAAATGTTGACCCACTATTAATGACCTTTCAAGTATCATACCGGTATCTAGTATTCGCTGCACTGCTTTTAAAGTCCAATAGTTTACTGCGATACGACAGCGGTTCCTCGCTAGCCCGTCCTCTCCCCGCTGCTCTAATTAGCTTAAAACGGATAGCTTCTCCTTTGGTCAGTTTTGTCTGCTGTCTGTTTCGTCCTCATTATTTCCGCACGAACGTTTGGCGCCGCGGCCCGGGGAGCCTCGACCCGCTCAGCTGTTGACCACAGCAGACACGGAGTGGTCCAAGTTGCACAAAAGAGTCGCAAGGGGTGGAAAGCAAAGGTCGTGAGGATCGTGCACGGACTTGAAAACCTCGCAGCTAGCTAAACGAACAGGAGGAGGTGCAAGAGAAACAGCTTTGTATTGTCTGTTCAGGGCTACCGGAAAAAACAAAAGATATAAAGGGCTCATTTTAAGCTAACAGAACTGCAATCGTTATAGTTTTTGTTTCAGGAGATTAAACACGAATGAAAAGAAAATAGTTGTGCATATTCAAATTCTACCAACAATCCATCCTCGATTCCACAAACCCGGACCTTTAAGAGGCGACGATACGTCAGCGTTGCTTATACTGCCCCCAAGGGGCCACAGAATCAGCTTGTGAAGATGCAGAGTTTTGAACTGAACCGACCGCCACGTTTTCGGCCGGCGACGAATCCGAGGACAGATACTTGGCGACGCAGTCCGTATGAACACAAGCTGCAAAAAAAAAAAAGTATCTGGACAGCTTTGACCAGCACTCGGTGTCTTAAACCCCCCGGGCTCTTGTTCCTCGCTGTGTGTCCTTGTGAGGCCACAGTACAGCACAACATCACACAGGGCCTCACCATAAATAGATGATGTATTCGAAAAT
Source organism: Fistularia commersonii (assembly GCF_037954325.1). Taxonomy (NCBI): domain Eukaryota; kingdom Metazoa; phylum Chordata; class Actinopteri; order Syngnathiformes; family Fistulariidae; genus Fistularia; species Fistularia commersonii. The sequence continues at coordinate 7,154,582 of NC_141315.1, forward strand.
ACTATATCAATATAAAGAAAATGTGTTATTTGAGTGTCATATTCATGTATTCTACATATGATAGGAATTTATAATCATTAAAAGTTTTCTAATCACGTTTCTGGCACTTTTTTTTTTTTTTTTGTCAAGCTATCGCTGGCATATTTGGTCATAGTGTATTAACTCTCGGTTTGCCTCTATTAAGATTTTCATCACTTCCTCTTTTCCAATCTTTTATATTCCCGTCTCATCCCCACCCCTCGAGGTTTTTTTTTTTTTTTTTCATTTTCCTCATACCCTCTAACTGCTTAACGATCAAATTTAAATGAGGTATTTGAAAGCTAGTCTCGTATCTATATTACCTGGCTCCTTCACCCTGTAATTAATCACTTAGAACAATTAAAGAAACTTTTTGGATGACTGTGAATCTGTGCCTCATTTGTGACAAACCCCTCCGCGTCTACATCTTCACCAAAACAAGGGATACGCTTCCGACCGATCAATATCAGTCTTGATGGAATTGTTTTTGACTCGCGTTTTCTTGCCGAGACCCCGATAAAAGTTTGCTCAGACTCTGATGCAGCAAATATGGAGCTGGAACCAGGGGTGGCTTAGTTTAGCACCACGCAACGATCAATTGGTGTGTGTGTGTGTGTGTGTATGCAATAAAGTACCTTTGCACTCTTCAGATCATCCAAAGTGCGGCGCCGTGCTCCCAGTGTGAGCGATTGAGGCGTGCACAACACTGGCCGAATGTATCGACTCCCCGCTTTTGTACAAATCAAACAACTTGCGACAGCTTATTTGGCGCCTAAAGAACACACGCCTGCGTTCCCGTCTGTTTCCGGTGTGTTTCCGAAGGCCGCGATAATGAGACGTGCACCAGGTTGTAATATTTTTGGCCAAAACAAATGATGAGTTCTTTTGCTGATCTGAACTGGCTGTCAATTTTGTCGGTTTCCATCCCAAGATAGCAGGTCTGTCGTAGAATAACCTCATAGAATAAAGTGTACAGATAACCAGCTTGCTATGTTGTATGCCTAAGTAACCTGCACTCTTTTGGCTTGCAAGCAACTTTTAAAATGACCAGTCTACCAACAATAAAAATGTTAAACATATATATGTGCCTATATTCTCAAGTGCGGGGCGCTTTGGCCTCATAACACGAAAGGACCCTGGTTTGATTCTTACAAGGGGACCTTTCTGTATGGGGTTTGGTGGGTTTCCTCCGGGTTCTCCGGTTTCCTCCCACGGTCCAAAAACATGCAGCAGGTGGAAAAAAAATGGGAAAATGGATGGTTGTTTGTCGATATGTGACCCTGCAATTGACGAGCGACCAGAGATGGCTGGAGCTGACAGCTGGGATCGGCTCCAGCATCTCTTGCGACCCTGAGTGCAGGATAAGTGGCAGAATATGGATGGATGGATGGATATCCATATTTAAAATATATTGTTTGATTGCATGAACATGTATGGCGGAATTCCATTCTGTCCTTTTTTTTTCCCATTCCCATTTTTCCCATTTACAATGTCTTGTGCTGAATACTACAATCAGCCAGTAGTAGTATTGTAGCCAGCAGTAGTTGCCGGTAGCCCAGCCCCAAACTGACTTCCAAATGATCTCATAAATCATTGCGGAATGGCCCGAGAATGGCATTGGGCTCGAGATCTCAGACTGGAAGTACTCCTTGTCAATCAAGTGGCAAAAGCTGCAGTGGGGATGGACTGTAGGCTAACAGTTTTTTTTTTAATGACATTCAATCTACGTGCAAAAGCTGTACTGTAATTTGTGGTTTCACCTGATTTTAAGTTGGGCGGTCAGCTGTGCGCGGTACAGTTTATTTTGACAGGGTTTTGTGATCTAACCTCTGAGTTGTTGGGCACCCCTGTTCTAAGGAAAAAATCAGATCTGGAAAAAATCAGCGCACCAAAAAAATGCTCCAAAAAAAGAAAAGATGATTTCTTTTACATAATAACACAAAAACACTTATTCTCGCATACATCAGGTTTTGAGCAAAAAAAAGGCTCGTCTTCAAATGCTTTTTGGAAACATCTGTTAATAAATATGTTATTGTGGCATCATTTTAAAAGATCATGTAGTCGATTCGCTCCATTTTTTTTTTTTTTAAAGAAGGAGGGAATCGATCACATGATCATTCTCTTCTCTTTAAAAATGGTGCCACAATAACATATTTTCCAACCTCAAAAATCGATTATTTTTTTTTATCCAGCACCCATCCCTAGCCGGGGAGCGGATGTGCGTTTGTTTCCCTTTTCCCACCCTTGTTCTAAAACATCCTAGATGCATAGAAACATACTTATTTATTTCTTTAACGCAATTTATTTCACTTTAGATTCAAACGATTGACCGATTCCACCCACGGGCTGATCGATAGGTGGATCTAATTTCAGTGGTGGTGTCATAATGGAACCCGTGTCTGCCGAAGGGGCCGCCTGAGGAAACGAAAACACGTAGGTGTTACCAATCTTCGGCTGAACTCTGGAACGATCATTCCGGTACGAGGCGGCGCCCCGGAGACCGTCTGCTGCACTTTTATTGCAACTATTGCAGCCGAATTTCGGAAAGCGTCACGGGGTTTACACCGTCCAACTCAAAATCAAAATCAAACGGACTTTCACCGACATTTCCGACATCTGAGGTTTTATCACGTTAAGAAAACCCAGATGAACACGAATCCGGCGTGAAAAAGAGATAGGGCCAAAACAAAACCGACTTTTGATGTCTCGTGTTTATGTCTCCGAACTTTTTCCAGTTTCTCGAAAGCTGACGGCGTCGCGCCAGTGACACGGCTGGAAAAAGGTCTTCGGACGCTTTTTCCCAAAAAAACGAATCTGGGTCAAATCAAGCTATCTCCACTCAAGGTGACCCATTGCCATGGCAATTACTCACTCTTTCCACGCCGTTGTCATGACGAGATAAGGGGCCATTCAGGAACGGGATGACTAATATCGGAGGGTCTGAGCGTTTTGAATTATTCCCTGCTTTGTTGCTGGTGCACTGCCTAAGATTGGACCATTATATTGATTTGATCCTCTGCTCAGCTATTCAGGGTTCAAGGATATTGGACTGATTATCTCCCCTGAATTACAGAATGGTGCTCAATATTCCATGGGTATTATGTAATTAAGACTCGCTTGTTGGTGTAACGTGAAACCGGGACTTGTGCAGATACAGTCCGGGAGGATTTGACCTTTATTTTCGTATATTCAACCGAGTGGATGAAATAAACAGACAGATCCGTGTCATCGTTATTGGTATTTTTAGCTGGAGGAACACGTTAACCGACCGGCTTTTAATCAAAAACAAGCTGATCCACTGAGGCTTTTTAGTGGCTCAATTGTTCGCTGGACGCTTCCATCCCTTTTGGCCGATTGGGTTCCTTCCATGCGGTGTTTGCATTTTCTCGCTGTTCCTCCCTGGGTTCCCTCCAGGTTCTCCGTCTTCCTCCAAAAGCCCAAAAACATGATGTGGGACAGACGAAGACCCCTGATGTCCTTGGATGTGAGTGACAGGGTGAATGTTTAAATGCAATGTTCCCTCTAAGCTGCGCAACTGCGTAACTGCGCCCTGCTCGCACACTCTCAGTGCACAAGAAAACCTATCCAGTGCAGTGAGCGCACTAGAAATGTATTAGATATATAAAAAATTTTTCTGTATCATTTGGCTGTGTAACTCAGTGAGTGCCAATCATACGATACAATGCAATTACACTACGCAGCCAATCATGGCATTGACAGAACTTGTGCACGGGCTCTGCACATACACGCTATATAACAACAATAACAGTGTGGTGGAGTTAAGTGACGCTAATGCTAACATGCTAACCCTTATCATGGTGAAACGAGCAGGCAGTGAATGTGATATGTCCACTCACCAAAACAAAAAATAAAAAGAAACGCGATTCCTTTAAGTTGTAATGGCTGTCGGAGTATGTGCAAATAGTAGAACAAGCGGTGAAACCTGGTGAGATTTTTTCTTTTTTCGAGTGAGAAAGGTCTTCTCTGCGAAACATGCAGCGAAGCTAAAGTAGTAAGCGAGTTTTCTGATGGAAAAATATGAACTAAATGGAAGCTGGATGACCTCAAGCAACACGTTCAGCAGAAAAGTCATAAGAATGCTGTCGGAATTATAGGAAGACTCAAGATGGGAAAAGGGATCGGTACATTATTGAGGGAGAGCGCAAACAACCGAGAGAAAAAGAACGAGCTGTCACAGAAAAAATAAATCCGACCCTGAGCAAGTTAAAGTTCTCATTGATATTATATCATTTATACGTCATTATATGTCATTGATATCTCGTACTACTTGCTATGAAATGAATGCATTAATGCTGTCAGTTGGCCAAATGAGTTATATTAAAAGTAAACTAATGAAATTTGTAGTATTAAGTTAGATTTAAAGGTCATCACAGAAAACAAAATAAAAAAAAAAAAAAAACTCCTAATTGATGACTAATTCCATTGGCTGAATATTAATTATAAGTGCAGCATTTAACCGCCCTTCTACTGCATTCAGAGTCGCACCGTCTTTGGCAAGTATGAGGAGTTTCAAGGGAAAAAAAAAACAGTAATCAGGCCTGTTTCAGCACAAATATTTGTTGAATCGATTCAAAGATAATCCAGGTGACATTGTCTTTTCTGCAAAAGCCATTAGCCGGCGCTGATAAGCTAAACACGGGATAAAGGCAGGCGTGAGGAGGAGGACGAAAATGGGAAACATCTCCCCTTTTTTTAATTGATTTATTTTTTTGCAATTAATACGTTAATGTTGCACTTTTGTGGAGCGAGGTGTTAAAATTACATTAAAAGTAATATCACCCGTGCAAATTTGATTACAGTGGACGCTCTTAGAGCACAATAAGGCTCTTTAAATATCCACTGTATTATTGAGTCATTTTTCACATGTATGACGTCACAGATCACGATCACGGAGCGTTAATTAACGCGCCGGACGGACGCGCCGGGTTCTCGCGAGATTTCCGAAACGCCGACCGCAAGCGTATTACTTTCACGTGTGTGTGTGTGTGTGTGTGTGTGTGTGTGTGATGGAATCCACGTCACGTCGGTGGATCGATCGCGGCCCTTCATCCGCCGGACAAGGCTTCTCCGGTGAGTCACTATTATGGTCTGTCGCGGCTGCTCGTGTTGCTGTTGGCAACGCAGGCGTGAAGCGACTATTTCTGTTTTTGTTTTAATTCCTTTTTTGAGACAATCATGTGAAATCCGGGAAAAAAAATTACATGATTGTTTTTGTACTTCAATTTAACTTTGGATGGGATCCCCGCCATCTTGATTCCATGGGCTTGTGTTTCTTTTTTTCTTCCAACTTTATTGAATTTTTAAAACTTAAACAAACATACGCGGCTAAATCAAAGTATACATCAGTGAATTTTAAGACCTTAAAACACTTGATAGCCTTAACTTAACCTTGACACTTTATATTTTATTGTATTTCTTATTTTCCCTCCCTACTATTATCTATTATTGTTATGTTTTTACTTGAAACTCTGGCACAACAATTTCCTTTAGGATAAATAAAGTTGTTCTTATTCTTACTCTTATTCTTATTCTTATCAACAAAAGACGTTTTATTTTTGTATTTAGTTTAATTAATCTCAGGGAATCATTCATAAAACAGAATATTTTTGGCTTTTAGGTCTTTTCAAGTTTTAAAGATTTTTTTTTGGACAATTCATAATCTTTTTTTTTTAAAGAAAGTGAAATTTGGGGGACATTTTTGAGCATAAAGAACTTGTCAAAAATAACATCTATTTTTGTTTCCTAAAAGTTAACCAAACGTTATTTCATTGTTAGAGAGATAAACTGAGCCAAACCCGTGATGTTGGAAATTTCATCCCAGAATCAATGTACTTTCACTCATGAGACAAATATATGGCTAGTGGACTTACTGTTTTGATTCGTCATTAAATATATTTAAAATATTTTTATTGACGCCCATGGAACAAATTCCATGTAAATCACTTTTGAATGAGGGTGTTACTGCATTTCGTGTCCAGATTTATCGTTCCCTGCTAAGGAGAGCAGTTGTGGTTGTACAGTTTTAAGTGTCATCGTTTTTGGTAAGAAACACATACTCTCGGAGCAGTACATTACCATTTTTGACCATATATTTTTCTCAAACCAGTCTCCATAAACTAAGGATGTGTTGCGATGCAGCAAAAACCTATAATTGTGCAGTGTGGTTGGTCTTGTGCCTCTTTGTGTCTCCGGTTTCCTTCCTGTTTGAATCCATTCTTAGTGTTCCGCTTTTTCAATCCCCAACCTGGTGGCGTGCGGCGGTCCGGCGAAACCCCAAACATTCTAGAATAAGGCCGAATAGAATGAGAAATATTTTGAAAAATGAAAACATTTTGAAGATATGAACCCAGACGAAACAGGAAATGAATGCATTATTCAATTTTAATATAAATCAATCAAATGTATTGATTTATTTGTTAATATTATTTCCCCAAAAGATGCCCCTTGTCACAAAAGACCAGAACTATGTCGCTTTTTACGAAACTTATTTTTCACTGTTTATCAAAGCTGAGTTGGTCGGTTGCCCAAGTGACATAGACGACCTCAGTTTTTATCAATTTCAGTTTTAAAAATGACTTTTCACAGATCGGGACTGAAAATGAAATTGTAAGCCATGATGTACATAAATCATCTAATGTAAATTATTTCATAAATACCACCCAAAGTAAACCCATTCTAGAGCTACTGTCTGACCTGAGTGGGTAAAAGAACTGATCTGGATGCACAAAAAGCAGTCGACGTGACTTAGAGTCTCCAAAACTTGATTTATTGCTGCTAAAATTTTAAGATTACTATCTCATTTCCTTCCCTGATTGAATACCCCCGTCCAATGGATGCCCGGGGCCAACGCACCATCCGGGCCCCCTCCCTCTGCACGCCACTGCCAGGGGCCCCCGCCCGGCCCGGAGGCGCTCACCCGCTTCCCGTCGTGTCATCGGCGTAGTCGGATCTCCGGCTCTGAAGCAGGTTCTGATTTTTATTCCCTGTTTCATTTCGTCCGCTCTCACATTCCCTGGCGGTCCTATTAGTAAATCCAGCGTCAGGCTTCCGTCTCGGTTTATGTCGAGTTTAGGTTTCTATTTTAGTTTTCCCGATAAACCCCCTTTTGATCCTTTTGAATCTATGCCTCCTGACTCGGAGTTCGGGTCCAGTTCCCACAGAATCTTAACAAAGTTTTCTGAAATAGTCTGAAATATCTAAAATATAGAGGGTTGGTATGTTCCAAGACCGTATCCCTGGCAATGTACTTCCGATTATACCCCACTTTGGACCCCCCACCATCACCATTTACTGTGTTAGTGGATGATGAAAGTGTGACGTACATGCATTTTAAATAATATTTTGCCTGTGTTTTTTTTACCTTGGTATATGTGGTTGTGTGGCATTTCTGCACCTCAATTGGATAAAATCTGCAATAACTCTTCCTCCAGCTTATATTTATTTTTCTTCCTGTTTGCCGCTGTTGGAAACTTCGCCTGGAATGATGTTTTCTGGTTTGTTTGTCGTGAAAAGGAAAGTTTTCTCCGCGCTCAATGACGAGCGGATTTCTCAGCCTGATGCATCCGGCGATAGCACAGTGTGAGCAGTTTAACCTCTAAAAAAGACAAAAAAAAAAGTATTTCTGAAATTCAATGGCGACATGGTAGTTAGCGTGTGTGGAATCCACGTTCTCCTCACGTCTATGTGATTTTCACCCAGGTTCTCCGCTGAACTGCTCAATCGTGTGAATGAGTGAATTTATATCTCCTTATGGCGTGAGAATGAAGGAGTGAATGGTCATATGTCTGTAAATTATGTATGACTGAGCAAGTGAATGGCTGTATGCTAAATGATTAGTGAATGAGCGGATTAATGATTTAATGTCTGAATTTTTTATGAATGAGTGAAAGAATTAAATTGTCTCTATATGATTTGTGAATGAGCAAGTGGAATGTTACATGTCTCAATTTTTTTATGAATGAGTGAATGAATGGTTTTACATCTCTTAATGTTGCGGGAATGAACGAGTGAATTCTTGCATATCTCTAAATTATTTATGAGAGAGCGAGTGAATGCTTGTATGTCTTGCGTAGACGTGTGAATGAAGGAGCGAATTGTTTCATGTCTCTAAATCATGGGTGGGCAAACTTTTTGGCTCAGGGGCCGCATTGACTTTTGAAATTTGACAGACGGAATTTGACAGAAAAAAGAAACGCATTTCTTAACAGTACATATCAGACTCAGCTGACATTCGTCTGAACGTGATCTGCCATCTGCTTTGAAATTAAAACCAGCTTGGGCTTGAAGGCTCTGACGTTTGCTTGCATTTCATGCACAAATCGTTTTCTCCCTTGTAGCTTCACGTCCAGCTCATTCATGCATGTCAGTATGTCCACGGTAAAGGCTAAAACACAAAGCCAATTTGTGTCATTCAGCTCAAGAAATTTCTCAAGTAGCTCCAAAAATGAAATAATCTCCTGTTTGAGCTCCCACATTCATTGATCCAATCATTCAATCATGCACATCAAGTATGAATTGTGTACCAATCTTTGGCGGGCCGGATAAAAAAGACCAACGGGCTGGATGTGGCCCGCGGGCCGTAGTTTGCCCACCCCCGCTCTAAATTATTTATGAATGAGCGATTGAATTATTGCATATCTCTAAATTATTTATGAATGAGCGAATGAAAGATTGCAAGTCTATTATTGACGTGTGAATGAAGGAATTTTTTATATTTCTATATGATTTGTGAATGAGCTTGTGAGTGCGTGTCTTTGTATGACAATGAGAGAGTGAATGGTTGCACGTCTCAATACGTGATTGACCTGGCGATCGGTCCAGGGTGAACCCATCCTCCTTCGCTGATGACAGCGGGGAACCTCTAACCCTGAGTACAAGATAAGCAAAATAGATAATGAATGAATGAATTGAAAATGATTTACAGCGGCTCCCCAGAGGTTTTCCTCATTCTTGCTCATCCCAACAATCTCTCTTCAGTGCAGTGAAGTACCTTCTGTACAGCATTGAAGTAACTGCATTTAGTCAGAAAAAGGGAAACCCGACTTAAATTATATAAATATAAGAGAATAGAATATTCTGAAAAATGAAGGGGTTGCGTCTATTTATCTTTTAACAATAAAGAGCCGGGCGCTCTTGCATCCGCCGCGCCTATCATTACAAAGTTCACGTCTTTAATAAAAACAAAGTAATTAGGATTCAGCGGGACACTGGACAGACCAGATGCATGCATGCATACGTGTGTGTGTGTGTGTGTGTGCGTGCTGTGCTTGCATCAGGATTAATGAGGGGGTCTGTTTTGCCAGATGATTAAAAGATGTGTCATGCATAAGAAAGCCTCAATCTTGCACAAGGAACAGGCAGCGGACGTCACATGTCCGAGGCATCAACGCCCGCATTCGCATTAATCCACTCACGTACGTGCGCTTTTAGGTGATCTCTCTGCTCCTCTCGCCAACACGGGCCACTTAATTGTCAGTTTATCGTCAGAATTGTGCCTCGGAGTCAGGCTGAGGAGGCGGCGGGGACCGATCGGCCGCTGTGGCGGTTTAATATTCGCGTCAGGAAGATGATGTACTTTATATGGACCCCACCTGTGAATATAAAACGCTCCTCATTTATTCACCCTCGACATGCGTCACTTCATTATTTCCCAACGGATTTTTCGCTTTTTAAAAACCCTCCTCACACACGCGTCACGTTATTAACTCTTTCGACGTGTCATTCTCACGTGGGGACCTTTAACCGGCGGATGTGAAAGTAACTAATTAAATTTAGTCACGCGGAGCGGTTTTGAGTTACTTGTTTTTCATTTCGCCATGTTCACCCACTCCTCTTCTCGACTCCTTGAATTACTTAACAGGTCTGTGGAAAAACTTGCTTTTTATTCAAGATAAGATAAACTTTATCGATCCCCATAGGAGAATTTTTTTTGTCACAGCAGCCTAACAGTTATAGTGTCAATAAATAGGAATATAAATATACATAGATTGACAATTAGAGGATAGCAAAAGACCTCCACAAATAAATAGACAGCAGAGAGAATGACAACATCAAGGATAAGAATGGACAACAGAATGGGGAAAAAAAAAAGACAACCAAAATGACAAGAAGAGTGACAGAATGACAATAGCAATGACAAAAATAAAGAAATAATAAGCAGGATGCAAATGAGCTGAGACCAAAAAGGTTAAAATAGACCACATGTGTCAAACTCAGGCCCGCGGGCCAAATTTGGCCCGCAGTGTTATTATAATTGGCCCGCGAGATCATATTAAATGTGTGTTACAGCTGGCCCGCCGCATGTACAGTTAATGCTACAAATCGCACAATCCTTTGCTAGTTTGTTGGCGCGCAGTCAAACCCGCAAGCGTGCCTTTTTTCTGTCGACAGTTATGAACAAACATGATGCGACCGTCACATCGGGCAAATTAATTTCACTTCCACAAAAATGGCCTAAAACGACAGACCTGTTTGTCTTGTGTGCGGAGCTGGCTTGGCTGTAACGAAAGAATATAACATAATAATGAAACAAAAGCATTTCGAGAAAATTACAAGAACCTTGACGTAAAGCAGAAGGTATAGTATTAAGCTATGCTTGTTCCATATTTTGTTTATAAGCAAAACTTGTTTGGGTTCATTGTTATACCTGGAGGAAGGTTTTTTTTTTTTTCAATAAATATCATTGTTGGCCCGCCGCTCTGTCCCAGTTTTGACTTTTAGCCCTCTGTATATTTGAGTTTGACACGCCTGAAATAGACAGTTCAGACATGCGAATGGGTGTGAGGGTGTAGTAGCACAGATTTTCCTATAAAATTGTCCAGCACAGTGCGCCGCGGTGGCGCAGTAGTAAGCATCGGCCTCACAGAGCAAGTTCTTTCTGGGTTCTCTGGTTCAATTCGGATAAAGGGCTTCTGTTGTGAGTCTCCCCATGTTTCCTCCCATTATCCAAAAAACAGTACGTTCCTGAATGTTCCTCGGAGACCCCAAAATTGCAGCTACATTTGAATGAGTGGGTGAATAATGTTATGTATCGTTGTGACGTGGATGAGATAGCGAATGGTTTTATTTCCCTCCGTGTCTTGTGAAGGACAGGATGAATGTCTCCACATGTGGGCCCGTAATCGATCCGTGAGGAACCCCACCTCGGATAGGATCCCGCTCCCTCGCGACCCGGAGTGCAGAATAAGCGGTATAGATCGTGAATAAATGAATAAATGAATAAATGTCCAGTACACTGTGTGCAAGGCTCTACAGAAAAAGAACCAAGCAAACACATAATGGACCCGATATCACACAGCACTGTTAAGGTACTTCGAATACCACTGGTCATTGCGTTCGTTTGGCGGGTGAGAGCGTGCACATGCACGTGCGCTCTACCTCGCTCTCAAACAACCCGCGGCAACCTTGACGGGGTCGCCACCGCTCCGGCTGGTGTCACCGGAGGGCCGGTGTCTGGCCCCCTCACACCTCCCGCCTGCGAATAAATTGCCTCTCGCGTCGAGGCGGCGGCTCCAGATGCTCCAAGTCACCTTGAGAGAGAGAGAGAGAGAGAGAAAGAAAGAGAGGGAGGGGAAAAAAAAAAGAAGGTCCGGTAGGTGAGGAGGGGTGAGAACGGTGAGAGGGAGGAGATAAGAGAAAGAGGAGACGGGGAAGGCGGGAGAATAGACGAACTGAGGAAAATATCCGGGACAGTGTCGGAGGAGGCAGACAGCTGGGAATTGTCAGAAGAGATAGAGTGAGTTACAAGAGAGGGAGGGAGGGATGGCGTGGGGGGGCGGGGGAGGTCGCTCTGAGGCGTGATGGAGTGAATAAGGGCAGGGAGAGAGATAGACGGAGGAAAAAAAGGGGTTGCGTAAAAGGAGATATATTAAGACAGCTGATAGGAGAGCAGGTTGGAACTGAGCACAAAGAGGGATGGAGGTGTGTGTTTGTGTGTGTGTGTGTGTGTGATGCAAGAGAGTTGGACACGAACCCTGATAAGGAAAAAGTCTGAGCTACCGGGTGAGAAATAATAGAGATCTATTACAGCTTTATTTCACAACCTGGAAAAAAAAAAAAAAAAAAAAAAAGAGAAATATGGGATTGACGTTACGGTTCCGGCAAACGCGGCGGCGAAAGCGACAGCCGCTCCGCTTGTTTTGACTCCGTCGATGACATTAACCGAATCATCAAAGCGGCGCGGCGGTCGGAGTGTGACAGCTGTCACACATTGCACCGCGCCGTCGTACGTAATTAAACTTTGAATTTGAGAATCGGCCGTGTGTGTGTGTGTGTGTGTGTGGAGTGGAGGGGCGAGGGTTCCCCTGTATCCGTGAGGATTGGATCCGCCAGCCGGACGGGAACGTTAAATCGCCCGGGCGGTCTTCAGGGCCGGCTCTCTCCGTCAGGAAACCCAAAAAGGAGAAGAACAGCGGTGGGAAACCGGGTTCTCCACACACTTCCTCCGATTTCTTAAAAGGCCGGGAGATTCGACGGCCGGAGGGAAAAAGCTGAGATCTCACGGAACAAATCCGGGGCCAAAACACAGGAATGACTCCACCAGACCTCCGTTATTATTATTATTATTATTCATTTTTACAAATCATTCAAAGGTGTCAACAACAGAAGGGTGATGATTTGCAACGCCGTCGCCTCATGTGGTATTTTCATCACCTTCACGTTGATCGGCCTGATTCTTCAACCCCTTTTCCGGACTGTCGGCGGCCTCCATTAGGCTCCAATCTGTCGGCGCGAGCAGCTTCTCGATGAGTTTTCGGATGCGGGTGAGGGGGTAATTTCGGCGCAGCACATCCAGGTCGCCGTTTTCCATCCGGCGGCGTGTACACAGCCTATATATCATCGGCCGCAGCGCCCGGCGACGCAAAAAAGGGGGCGACGACTTCTTTCTCCAGCTTCCCCTCTGAAGTATAAATCAGCTCTTTGGATGATTTTGATAGTGGAGAGGAAAAAAAAAAAAAAAAAAAAAACATGGCCGCAGGTTACGGGATGAAAGCCGAAACTGTGATTAGCGAGCGTGGAGCCGCTCACATCGCGCGAATGACACAATAACGAAACACAGCGTCGTTTTTGTTTTTTAAATTTTTTTTTTATTTTTTGTTTTCTCCTCCCTCTCGTCCTTCCAAGGTGATGGAGCGTTGTTGTTTTTTTTTTTTTTTTTTTTTTTTGTTTTGGCGACGCTCCCTTCGGCAAATTAACAGGATCCCGGGATGAGCCGCCGACAGCACAGCCAAGGATCCGGGGCTGCACACACACACACACACACACACACACAATCGCACACACACATTCATATCTTCACAGTGTGTGAATAGACATCCTCCAGTCTGCCAATGAGACTCTCGCCCGCCGCAGACGACAGAAGCCAAAACTGTAGCCCTCTAATTAACCAGTCCCACCCTCCTGACCCGCCAGCCGAGAGCGGCCTTATTATGAGCCAGAGCTTTACAGCCCTCGCAGTCTTTTTCCTGCGCCTTTTTTAAATGAGGTTCAGCTCTCTGCAACCCTGGAGGGGTTGGAGAAAAGAGAGGGGAACATTTCTGATGTGGGATTTCATTTGGAGAGCCTCCGTTCTCCGTATAACAGACGAGTGTCGGTCGGGACGTGAAGGCAAACGCCGCGAGGCCCTTTTTTTTTTTTTTTTGTCGCTTCGCTCATTTACCGCCGCTAATAAGTTTCCAATTAGTCTGCGATAAAAAATCGTCCACGACGAATTTGCCGGTTCAGAACAGCGTTGCGGCGTAGCAGCTTGAGTGAGATGTCTTACCGTTCCAACATCTTTGATGAAACGCCTCGGGAACCCCGGGCGAGAAGGGGAAGCAGCGGCGTTGAGTCGTTATGGCTACTTTTAATTTTTTTTCAAAGTAGTGCAGCTAAAGACAAATTACTCGATAAATTCAGTGGACCTTCAACATACGACTTTTCAGAGAAATGAGCCATCGCTCAGTCGATTTATTTATTTATTTATTTATTTATTCTATTTTTTTTTTTTTTTCTTCTTTGTGATATGAGGCAAGATCTGAGTTACAAGTGAGCGGTTTTAGTGTTTTACACTGACTTGGCTGCTGCTGCTGTGGTGTTCAAAAACAGTCGGATGCATCGCCCGCCGCTAGTTAGCTTAGCAAAAGTCACGGAACCACATGAGTGAGGTGCATTTTGCCAATTTGTCCGAAAAGTGACGGAGAAGTTGTTGCTGGTTACTGTGACCGAGAGCGTCATCTGTGAGAACGCAGGAGACGGTGGGAACGTCAACGGACGAGTCTCTCGAAACCGGTCTGGGGCGGTTTGATCGTTTTAAAAAGAGCAGTGGCTGAATGAAGTTTAGCGATAAAGAGCGCAAGCTGCATTTTGCAGCATTGCATCATCAAGTGTGTGGTGAGTAAGTTAAGTGATGGCATCAAATGTTAAATTTCCCAAACCTTTGTCTGATCTGTAATTTAAAAACATTAAAAAAAACTATTGTGATTGGAAAGTATATTTTTCTCATCTATAAACTGTAGCAAAACGGGGGGGGGGGGGGCTGGAATGGAATAATAGCGTTTCAATTCATTTCAATGGGGGAATTTAATTTGATGTAAGAGCAAATTGAATTTTGAGCTCGGGCACAAAACCAGTTAAACTCGAGACAGTTAAGACAATGTACTGTGGACAATTTTCATTTGCAAAATAAACACCGTTGCCAAATATTTAACACTTATGCTTCAGTTGTTGTGAACAGGCTGCTCTTCTGATCACATGACAAGTTAACCTCAGGAAACACATGCACTTTTACTTTGCATCTATTTCTAGGTATCAATAGTTAGATGAACAGTCCAAAATTCAAGAACGTTTAGTATGTGGCAAGAGTGAGAAAAGTTTATTTCATTGCCGATTGAGTCATTTATTTAACAAACTGTCGGGCGTCGTAGGTTTTATACACAAAATGCACTTTTGTTTAAGGTGGGGCATTTAATTGCTGCTTGCAATGTTTGTTGAATATTTGAATTGAATATTTGTATAACAAACTTTTGTGACAAATGCAATTATGAAAAGTTCTGAAAAGAAAATGTATTTTATTGCTGGGATAAATATATTTGATTGTTTCTATAAATTTATTTATATATTATGTTGGTTTTTTTTTTTCAATTGTACAGGTAATACTCGGCAAGTCAAATATTGAAACATTTGTCATTAGTTGCGGTTGTATATTTCAGCCGTGCCGCCTTCAGGGGATGTTCCGTTTTGTTGGAAATACGAAAACGTCGCAAAAATATGACTTTCTGCTCAAAGTCAAGAGGCCGAAAAACAAATGCTGAGAAATACACAGGGCAGCGAATGCCCCTAGAATATGATATGGATATAAGTGCAGGGTGGACAAAAAAAAAAAAAAGGACAAAATATATGTCTGGTTTAAGGGGTTCTAACATCGAAGGCGAGGAAAGAAAGGCGAAAAAGATGTATGATGGATCCTGAGTTGAGCAAAGTCCATTTCGGCTTGTTCCCCCCCGAGGATCTCAGCGAGGAAGCAGCGACCATTAGAAATTTGGAACAATGATTCCAGCCCAGTGGGTACAGGGACGAGGCGAGACTCATAAGGAACATAGACATTTGTGAGTCAGCGCGTGCACACACACACACACCCTATATCGCGCTCATCTGTATTTTCAGACAGGAGTTGTTTCCATCGGTCAATGAGCGGCGAGGGGAAACCTCCGCGATCGCTTTGCAGGTGAAATTAAAATAGCCACTTGATGCATGGACGCGTCTTCCTCGGCCTCCACGTTTTTTTTTTTTTTTTGTGTCTGCTGCACGATATATTAGTCAAAGCATCCTTATTATTCAACTACAATGATTATTTATTGGCCGAACACTTCGCTTTCGGATCCACGTGCGTTCAAATCCGATAGCAAGTGATTCCCACCTTCTCTGATAAAAACGCCGTTTTGGTCTTTTTTTTAATAGCGAGACGTATCATGGATGAGAACTGTCCGCGAGACGTGATGAGTAGAAACCTGCGCAAGGTCATGCATGTGCGCGCATGTGTGTGTGTATGTGAGGAGAGCTGAATAGAGCGATTAAATGTGGA
The DNA here is from genome assembly GCF_037954325.1 of Fistularia commersonii. Classification (NCBI taxonomy): domain Eukaryota; kingdom Metazoa; phylum Chordata; class Actinopteri; order Syngnathiformes; family Fistulariidae; genus Fistularia; species Fistularia commersonii. Next base: position 7,170,681 of record NC_141315.1, read on the forward strand.
CAGCGGTGACGATAAGATGTGGCTCGCAGCTTATCTGAGTCAGGACAAACCACCTTTGACAGCGAGTTTCGTACCGTGTGTGTTCATGTGTGTGTGTGCGCTCCATCTGGAAAGATAACATGGCTCCTTTTTAGAGTCGAACAATTTCCCCCTCAGTTGGTCCCAGCCGTGCGATACAGACTCGGCTGTCGCCTCCTTTTTCCTCCCCGAAGCGCAAAACCTCACCTCTCCTGCAGAATCAAGTGGTTTGATTCGCCGTCCACTCAGGAGTTAGATAACTTTTCATTATATTTTTTTATATCTTATCATATTTCATAACCTCATAGCAAAACTATGTCATTTGGGTGCAACGTATGGGCGCAGGTGCCTGTGCTGAATCTGAATATTATGCAATATATATGAGGGAGGACTTGGTCTAAAGGTCAAAGGGCATCTACCTCGGTTATAGGATGTGCAACGTGTTGTCATGATTCGAAAATGCACCCATGCTCATTTGCCGAGAGGTCGGGGCAAAGGTCGCGATGACCCGTAGTCGATTCATTCTGATCAGAATAAACGATTGAGCGTGCCGTACGCCATCCTTCATCGTAGAAGGAGTGTTGAAGAAGAACCCGCCGCTGACCCGCCTCCAAACTTTGACAAAAAAAACACCAAATAGATTTTGTCACGAAAGGTGGTTGCGTCGATTTTCTCCATCTGTGCTGAGACTACGTGTTCAGTGTATCCCTTGGTAAGGGTTGCTTGGCCCTAGTTTATTGGTTGTTCTCACGGGCCTCATATTGTAGTCCTCAGTTTCTTTTTGTTGTCAGGGCTGTTGGTTTTTTGGGGTGATTAAGTATCTTTTAGTTGCTATTTTTCTTTGCGCTTCTTATTCGAAGCTGTTTTTGATGACGCTGGCCTCGAGTTGTGCGACTGGGCTCCCTCATCCAAGCCAGATCAGTCAGTCAAGTCTTGACAGAAGGAAACGACCAAGCCATTTGCTCCCAGGACGTACAGCTGGTCCAGGAAAAAGAACGGACGTAGTCCTTGGAATGTAGTCCTCGTACCGCTGTGCAAACTGGAGTCGCTTCAGAGGGAAACCCAGGTAGCCAGTGATGTCCAGATTGACCTTCTAGAGGCCCAAATTCAGACACTGGCAGCAGCTTTTGCTCCCAGCCTTTTAGCCGAGCCCCTCCCCAATCCACGCACTCCTATCCGATGTCGTTGATGGGGGGGAGGGGGGGGGGGGGGGGGGGGGGGGGGGCTGCACCTGACGTTGGAGTTGATTCGGGAAACATCAGCATTTCATTGCTTTTGTTTGGGACGTCGGGAGCGGCCCCTGGAGGGACTGGCACTGTCAGGAACGTTGAATGAATTGTTAGTCCACCACCTGCTTCCCTCTCCTCAGTCTGTTCCTGATAGTCTCCACCTGTTCCCCATTCCTGTGTTGAGTTTATATGTTTAGCGTATCTCAGTGAGTGTGTTTTCTTGCTGATTCGAACAGATTTCATTCATTCATTCATTCATTCATTCATTCATTCATTCACTATTAATACCACTTGTCCTGTGCTCGAGTCTACCATTTATTTACTCTCCCGTTCACATCTCGTTCATTCAAGGTCATATAGAGACACAACCAGTCACCCTCTCATCCACTCTTCTGGGTAATTTAGCGTCTCCAATGAACCTACTGCATGTTTTGGATTGTTGGCGGAAACACAGAGACCTACAACTTTATAAATACCTGTAAAACTTGATTATTGTCATGTCAGATGTGTGACAAGATGTCGAAAACAATTATTGTGATGCTAATTTTGCGGTATCATCATGTCTTGGGGTTTGGTGATGCATTTCATGCTGCGGCCCGTTGTAGCTCAGTTACTTGAGACATTGGCTAAAGTAACTCTCCCAGCGTCTTCCTTTACCCTCCAACCCGAGTTTTCCCCTCCGTCCTTTCACTCGCTTCTGTTTTTGCGCCCCCTTTTTTTTCCCCGTGCGTGCAGAAGCAGAGGGCAAGACCGTTTCCCCATCACGGCCTCTTAACCAGGGGAGCGCCGGGTGGAGGAGGTTAAGTCCATCGCACCTGTCACACTGCTGACAGAGAGAGAGAGAGAATATAGAAATGCACAGGAGGAGAGGAGGTGATGTGAAACTGCAGGAAATATAAAGGGAGGAGGGGAAAAATAATAAGTACAGAAACTGAATAAAAGTGAATGGGAAAGATAGGAGAAGAGTAAGAGATCAGGATGCAGTTTCCGCAGTTGACAGGTGGTCGTTAACATTTGCGCACGCGTCTGTGTGTGTGTGTGTGTGTGTGTGTGTGTGTGTGCACGTTTGCATGTGTGTGGGCCTGTCTACGGAGACTTAAAACTCAGTCTGCTCAAACAGGCCTCATTACTCCCTTTGTGCGCTTTCTGGATCGGCTCATACCGAATTAGCACAACCGGAGATTGAACACACACACACACATACACTCGTACACCTGTCTGCTGTCACCTCACACCTGAGCTGGAGGGGGACAGAAAAAGTCAGAGGGAGAGGAAACACACTTTTGAGTTTCAAGAGAGGCAAACCTTGGTCGACCTCGGCTTGCTAATAGTACGACTTGAAACCTGCACGCCGGCGACAGCCCACCGCTTCCTGTTGACTTCCTCCGGCGACCATATGAATGCAAGGCGTCGCCTTCCGCGGAACATGTGGCCAACAATCCCAAATCCACGATTTTAGCTTTGAAACAATGTGATGGGAAAAACACATCCACACATCCAAAGGAGTATTTTTGGGACTTTTGCTACAAAAGCAGCTGCGAAGGAAGTGTTAAAAAACATGTCCCTTTTTGTTTCTGTTTTTTACCTTGGGTCAACAATCAATACCGCTTATTCTGCAATTAGGCCATAAGGTGCTGGATTGTATCCCAGTTGTGATTGGAAAGAGGCGGGTTCATCCTGTACCGGTCACAGCCAATCACAGGGCCACATATAGAGACAACCATTCTGTCATTCACGTGATATATAGAAACATACTATCGTTCACCCTTTCATTCGTAGTTCATATGGAGATGACAATCGTTCACTCTGTCATTCAGACAGCATAAAAAGGCATACAACTTTTGGCCCCTGAGCTACATGTTGCTCAGAGACAAACATCGGTTCGCTCGCCCGTTCACGTCTGGGTTCCGATGAACCTTCTTCGTCTTTTTGGACTGTGGGAGGAAACCGGAGAACCCAGAGAAAACCCATGGAGACTTTACCGAAAAAGGTCCCCGGTCGGAATCAAACCCAGAACCTTCGTCTAATTGATTGGGAACTTTTTGAAACACTGAAGATGAATAGCCAGTGCCTGATTATTATTGGAAGGTCCAAACTTGGAGCTCCATATCCACTCGGTGCTCCAGATCTGCACGCACCTCCTACTAATCTGTCACTTAATTAAGTAATTTATCCTGTCATGTCATCCATGATGTGTTGTCTGGTTGGACGGCTCTGATAAAAGACCATATTTGATTTTTAACTTTGGTACAACATGCTAATTCATTAAAAAAAAGCAATTCCCCTGTCACCTATATGAAGAGCCCCGTTCCCTCATCCCACCTTCAACTTGGCTTGCTCGCTTCACACATCCTCGCATGTAAAGCTGGTTTCTTGTAGCAAATCCAAACGGACGCAAAGGTGGGCTTGTTAGGGAAGGATTCATGAGAGATCATCTTCTGTTCTTCTCTCCTTTTTAACAATCCCGGGTCGATGATGGGAAAAGGCCGCTATCGATCATTATCTGGTGGATTCTCATCGCCTCAGCGCCGGCCTGCTCCGTATGTCCACTTATTTATTCAGGCTGATTTCATTCCTGACAATAGGAGCCGTTCGCCCCACTGCGTTTTGAATAAAGCCTGATGTGCTCATCTGTTACAAACGCTCGCACAGTAATGGAGTAATTGCAGCTGCGCTGCATTTAATTCACTTTGATTCACTGAAATCACATTATAGACTCCGTCTTCTATGGGCTCATAACTCACAACTCGAAGCCTCAAACTCGGAATTAAGCGGCTATCAAATGGGGGAAAAAGTGTAACAATGGTTTTTTTGTATTTCTAGTCATAATTTCTGTCACATATCATAATATTGCCATATTTAGCCAACAGCTGTACAACTAGATGAGAAAAAAACTCATGTAAGTTTGGTCCGCTCCTGAAATTCAAGGAAATTCAACCAGCGACCAGTTCGGCGAAAATGTGCAAAAAAGTGGAGTACAGCAAAACCTTTTTTTTTTGGTCAAAAATACAGAAATAGCAGGAGTTTTAGTTGAAACACGTTGGAAATAAATTGAATTAAATTAAAACATACAAAAAGAAAATAAAAAATGAAATTAATTTTAGTTTAATTAAAAATAATTTAAACGGATTAAATTTATAGAAAACACACAGCAACAACAACAACAAAAAAAAAAACAATGCAGATAAAAATTCCAAGTGATTTTCGATGCTATCGAGACGCTCTGACAGCTGGACCTGATAAACCTGAGCCGGAGCTCTGTGCCAAACAGATGGGCCAATGTCAGATATTATATTTTGGCTTCAGGCTGATGCCAGTGATGGCATGTGGAATAAAGTTGTACTTCTTATGGTTGTACACCTCCATAAAAATCCTTTTTTTTTGTTTAAAATGAGGCACTTCGGAGCACTACAAATGCAGAAGGGACGATTTCTTGAATCCGCAAATGCTAATAATGCTTTGTCCCCGTCCATTTTTGGAAAGAACGATTCCTTCAGAGTCCATCATGGCTGGTCTTAATAAACGTTTGGTCCGTGACCTTTTGAAAAGGGTCAGATTCCAACAAGACCGAACTGTCCAAAAGACGGTTGCATAAATCAGTGCAAAGTTTCGATTGAACTTGTTAAAACTCACCTGTGTGAAAGAACCTTTAAAATCAGGACCCGGAAAATGCAGGGGCGGGGGAGCGGTGTTGGCGTCGCAGACTCCGCTTCCTCCGCTTCCTCCGCGAGAGGTAATGAATATCTCCATGAGGTTTGTAAACCTGCGCGACTCCCGAACCCACTTAAATGGCTTCACGCTCTACATCCCTCTCCATCTCCCGTGCCCTGCAACCCCGAGAACAAAAAGAAATGAGAGTGCAATAGCTTGAAAATGAAAGTCAAACTAAAACCTGCCCCCGGGAGGTTTCCCATGATATACGTTATTGTTATGTGTGTCGCGTGTGTGTGTGTTAGCGTGCACGACTGCGTGTGTGTGTTGTTAGGGAGAGCAATTGGATCAGTTGACTGGGGACAAATTGTTTAGGTTTAGGAAAAAAAAGAGGGGTCTCCACTTCTGCTACTTGCTAGGCTATAGTTAGTAATCACAGATGTGTGTGTGTGTGTTATGTTTTCATAAACTCCTGAACTGAATTCTTCCTCCAATTGGTTTTCATAAATTCTTTTTTTTTTTTTTTTTGCCTTCGAAGAACCGGCGAGATTTTGTTCAATATTTTCCGCGACGTTTTTGTATCGGGCTCATTCGGGACGGTGCGTCCGCGAGTCAGGCATCCCACTCGGACGCCTCCCGGGAACCCGACGCTTTGGAGGTGTATCGGGCACTTGGATGGGGGAAAGTTCCGTCTCCGCGTGGAAATGATATTAAAAATGAATGGATTATCTCACTGCTTAGATGAGATGGTGGAAGCGTGGAAATAAGAATAAGACGGCAAAATGATCACAATGAGCTGCCCATTAACACGTCATTTAGAGACAGATAAACATTCACTTATATTACACTCATCTAGGCAATTTTTATGGTCTCCAGTTTAGTGCGGGTAAATCTCTAACCACTGTAACAGACATATTGTTTGCGATAAACAACCAAAACAACTATTGCTAACTAGTGTAGTACTTGTGCTCTTGCTATTTCCATCTGTTGCTATTTCTCTATACCTACACCTCAGTACATCTTTATTTCAGCCACGCCGTGTTAACTTTTTTTTTTTACCCATCTCTTTTAACTTTTTAGTTGTTTTTCTTGTTTTTTTTGTTTTTTTTTTAAAAACAAAGATCCAATTTTCCTGAATTTCTGAAAGGAGGCTGGTTTGCACATGTGTCCCGTGCCCGGCCGGACATCCGCGCCGTATTTCAATCGTAACTTATCTCCCGTTTTACGTTTTAATTAAAATTTAAATGGCCTTTGTTTTATAGTTTATAAAAGGCCGTCTTGTTGTGACTAATAGAATTCTCCTTGACTTGCACATCGCAGTCATTTTTTTCAATAACTACGTCCTGCATTGCAGTAACTCAATTTTAATGACGCAAATCCTCTTTTTGAAGAATTTGTCACGTAATCCCCTTTTATTTCTCCTTTACGGCCAAGTGGTTTTCAAATCAGGTTTTTTTTTTGTGAGACCGCCAAAGACGAACATATCTCGATAACTTCATTGCTTCCTTAAAAAATGGCCGACTGACACCACGCAGCACTTTCGGTGTCACGTGAAAGCCGCCGTGGCTATCGGCTAGCGCCGCCCGCCGCTGCCCCCCCTTGGTAAAGAGCCAATCAGAAAGCTTGACGGTTTCTCTCATACGATCTTCCGTTCGGTCGCTTCCCAGGTGAATGTGAAATCGGGGATAGATGTGTGTTGAGGGGGAGATGAACGAAAAAAAAGAAAAATTAAATGTTCCCCGTGCAGGAGAGAGATGCCTCCCGATGCTAACAGGTCTATACAGAGGAAAATTCACCTGGCTACTTGCACAGCTAGCGCGCCCGGATCGCAATGTTCCCGTTCCTGACTAATAGCGCTCAGTCTCGCTCTCGTATTTCCAGAAATGTCTCAAGCTCCCATTACAGCTTCCTCCCCTCTCTGTTCCTTCTCCTCCTCCAGGGCGGGAATGAACGGAGCGGTAATGGGAACATCACTCGTACCGTCTCTCCCTCCTTTCACCTTTCAACTTCCCCTCGCTTTTCCGCTGGCGGACGAGGGGGGGGTGGCGTGTCGGGGACTAGAAAGCAAGAGGTTAACAAAGGAGAAGTTAGCGATGTGTCGTTGAATCAACCTCGGCGGCGGCGCGAAAAAGTTCTGGATCTTATCGCTGTGGATGTCGAGCGTACGTTCTGAAGGCCGGCGCGCCAAAGTGATAACGGCGTTCAGATCGGCTCGCCATCACCGCGGAAACAAAAGCACAGCTGGAGCCCGGCGCCGGAACCCTTGCTCGCAGACACGACGACACATTTCATAGATTTTTTTTACTATGTTTTACATCGTGGTTCGTTTTCAACCCGACCCGCACATCCTCAGATGAACCCAGAACTTCTGCCTGGTTTTCAGCAGAAGTTCTTTTCCAGCACCACAAAACAAAAAGTTTTTGACTCAGTCAACGTATTTGGTCTTTGGACCACAACATTGATGAGGATGATAAAAAGGTGACAGATTATCAGCTTTAATGTTTTATTTACATCCCAACCCCGGCTCGAGTTGGAAACAACATTTATGAAGTGCAACAGAAACAATTGTGTCATCTGCAAATTATTCTACCAAAAATGAATGCAGAAAGCTTTAGACATCATGTCAATAATTTGAAATATAACTGATATTATTCATATTTTTAGCTCCCGAAGGTCGTTTCCAGAACCGGGTTTCCTTGATTGCTGTCACGTGTGTGTCGGGCTGGGATTCAGACAACCGCTTTCGCCCTGCGAGCCCTGAAAGCATCATTTGAACTCATGCTTTGACGTGGGATTAAACATCAAATTGCACATGAATTCCAATAATGGATTTGGTTATAATTCCATCAGTTATAATTTCATTCGTCATGATCACATTAGTTCTAGTTATTTTACTTGCAGCGTTACATTGCATGTAACATTGCATGTCCAACTCCAACATGTCCAACTCAACATGTTGGAGTTGGACATGTCTGTGGTTTTGTGTGTTAGTGGCTTTAAATCATAGATATTAAATCATATATGTTTATGTCTTCTTTTATATATATATACACTGCTCAAACAATAAAAGGAACACTGCTGTTCCCACAATACTGTTCTTTACATCGTTGAATGTGCTGACAACAAAATCACACAAAAAAAATTGTCAGTGGAAAATCAAATGTATAAAATCCATGGAGGTCTGGATTTGGAGTCACACTCCAAATTAAAGTGGAAAAACACACTCCAGGCTGATCCAACTGTGATGAAATGTCCTTAAAACAAGTCAAAATGAATCAGTATTGCTTCCTAAGCTGACAGTTTGATTTCATAGAAGTGTGACTGACTTGGAGTCTCCTTGTGTTGTTTAAGTGCTCCCTTTATATTATATGTACATATATACACGTGTATGTGTAGGTATGTATGTAGGTGTGTGTGTGTGTGTATATACATATATATTATGCCTTTTAAAATGGTTGTTGGGTTTTTGGACCAGATTATATTGCAGCTAAAGGACATTTAACACTTACAACCGCTGCCCTTTAACAGTTCATATCATCTGGGTTTGTAGAATGTGAGAGGTTACATGGAAGCGTTTCAGTGTGTGTGTGTGTGTGTGTGTGTGTGTGTGTGTTGATCAGTGATCCTGGGTTTGCTGCGTGGTGTGAGAGGTCACAGCAGATCCGTTGCGTTCGCTGCGTTGACCATCGAGTCCCCACTGAGCTGTGAGGAGGAGGAGGAGGGTCTGCAGAGGAGGAAGCGCTTAATGTACTTAAAGTGGTACAGAGAAAGAGCAGCTCTTGATGCTTCCTTATCGCACTTTTAATAACAGTGTAATGAACTTATAATAGCAACGGAGGCCACATTTAAGCAGGAATCACAACAGCGTAACAACAATAAAGAGGCGTTCCAGTGAGATAAAAAGCGCTGTCACTCAAATTTACATTTATAAGAGTGAGGAGGAATGATTGCCCGTCAGCTGATGGTGTCATTTGCGCACATTTTCCTCGTCACTGATCCTTTTTTTTTTTTTTTTTTCACTGCCAATTAGGGCACATTGCACGTTTGACAAATCTATTAATAAGTAGATGTGAAGCGACGAAGAGCAAAAACCCCTTCATCCGTCTCGCATGGGATGAGATAATAGAGGCGGCATGCTTTACATGTGAATGAGGGCTGTCAAAGAGTCAGTATCCTTTAACTGCAAATTAAACCCAACAACCAATTCGCCACGCATCACGTAATTATAAGGATGTTTACGGTTCCATTTTCCTAATTTTCTTTGTTTTGTGTAGAAACCGTCCGTCACAGGAGCGTCTCTTCAATACTAGAATACTAGAATGCTGAGGTTCTCCTCGTGCCTTGGAAACCCCTCTGTGGACCAGCAGGACAGAAGAGCTCGGACATCTGTCCTTTTTGTCACAAGTCGCAAGAAATGAGCTGAACAGTGGCCGCGATTTTTAAAAATGGCGCTCTGCAGTCCACTAGAAGTATGTGGTTGTGGGCGGAGCTTAGGAGTTCTACCAATCACCATATACTTCCAGTGGAACAATAAAACGCCCCCGCCTTGTAGAAGAAGCCAAGATGGTTCTCGGAGGTCCACAGTCCCTGGTTGTCGTCTGAATGCATGGAAAAAAAAATCCTGAAAAGGTTCAAGGATCTTCAAAAAGTTCCTACAGTCCCACTGAAGGACTATATCATATTATCTTATCTCTGCATAAAAAAAAAAAAATCATGTTGCAAGTGTTCGAAAATGTCATCAAACTAGGCCGCGTCGTTCAATTCGTGTTGTCATCCGTGAGTATTTGGCACGTCAGTTGGTGGCCGGGCCAGGAGCGCTGACTCGTCCGCTTAATCCATTTAGTTCACGAAATAAGACGATACTGAAGGCGCAGTGTCCGATTCTTGATTGGCTGTTAGTTTCAGAACTCAACGACTGTGCGAAGTCACAACTTTGTATCGAGTCTAGTAGGTTAGCAAAAGGAGATTCACGTGGATTCCATGGGAACCGGGCGACCCTGACTGCAGGATGGGTGTTATATATAATAAATGAATGAATGAATGAATTTGAAATGAGTTTTACATTTGTTATGAATTTTTAAGGGATTTATGCATTTCATTGGAGCTTCCTGTACCAGCATGTTACGATTTTGTTGCACCCCCTGTGTTTTTAAGTCGCCCGAATCCATTCTCATTTTATCTTTGGATCCAAAATCCATTTTCGGATAAATTCGGTCCAAGAAATGAACCATCCTTGGGCTGTGGTTTACTTCTGTTCAATCAATCATGGCCCTTATGGACTTTTGTAATCAAAGATCCGTGTTCTTTTAGATTTATCATGTATTTAACAAAATGAGAAAACATTCGTTTTGCTTTTTCACATCGGTAGATTTCTCAAAAAACCAACGATCCTGCAGTGTGTGTACATTTTCGGGGATGGTTTTGTGTTTGCGGCCCGATGGCCTTTCCCAGGGGCGAAAAGAAATAATTAGGTTAATTAAAAAGGCTAATGTTGAGTGCATGTGCGTGTTCTAATTTATTATGTGTGTACAACGGCACATTTTATCACATGTAAAGTACCCTCGGTGCTGCTTTATGTAGTTTGCCAAATGGAAGAGCACCTTCGTGGGCACTTCAGTACCCTGGACGGGAATACTAGTGATTGGTAATCGTAAACCGTCCAATGGCTCATGATGACTAATGACCAGCGGCGGCCGCTAATCGGCATTTCTCCGTCGTGTTCCCATCCAACGCGCGCTTTTCAGAGACTCATTCATTCATTTGTTTATTTATTCGTCCCCGTCCAGGGTTAATCCCGAGGCAGGGTTTCGCCCGTTGTCTTCAGTTTCTGTTCGGGAAGACCCGGAGAGAACGATAACAAAAAAGTTCACCATTTTGACGTACAGCCGTCGCTCCTCCTTTTATAGAAACATATAGTTAATTTTTTTTTCTGCACTCACGGTGTTTGAGCACTTAGAAACATATGGGTCCAAAAACGCCATCTTCAACAAGCTGAGATGTGGCGGCACGTCGCCAAGCGCCTGGATTTAATCTTTGGCGCGTCTGCTCTCTTCACGCTGTTTACAGCCAGAACATTTCCAATGCTGCCAAATTTACCCAATCGCAAACACACGCACACACACACACACACACACAAGTATGTTTCTTTGGAGATTCACAGACAGGAGTGTGTGTGTGTGTGTTGTTGTTGCCTCGAGGTGAAAGGCCGGTTGCCAGTTTTCATGTCTGCGCGAGCCGGAATAAAGAGAGGAGTGGACCGAGAGAAACACTCTCAGGTCTCAATCACCACTTTAGCGTCTGTTGGACACCTTCCAGGGACGGGAGGGATGAGAACTAGTGTGTGTGGTTTTGGATGTGCACTGCTTGCAGAGGAGTTAATCCTCTTCTTCGACTCGTATAATTGAGAGGAAGAAAAATTCCACCTTAACATTGTTGAAATAGAAGGAACCTGGATCTTCGCAGGAAGCGACGCTTTTACCGGAGTCACGGCGCGCTCCCGTCATCTCTGTCGTTTACTGTAAAGTGGTTATTTTTAAAGCAGCGGTTCTTAACCTGGGTTCGATCGAACCCCAGGGGTTCGGCGGAGGTCAAGACACACCCGACTCATATAATCCGCTCGGCCGTCACTGGCTGCAGGTGATCACGCTACTTAGCTTGGTGCGCTCAGTCGTCAACTTGTGACTGTCGTGATGGCACGTCATGTGATTTCTTTCTTAATATTTCTATCTTCTTACTAATTATGTCGAGCAAAAAGAGAAAGTGGTCGAACAAGTATATACAATATGGATTCACATGGATAACGATGTGATGGGAGTCGCCATCCTTACTGCATGATTTGCAATTCCGAGTTGAGCAGTTCTAGTCCAGCACCGGTAAAACTGGGGGAACACATGGACAGTAAGTATTCATTGTTATGCTTTTGTTTGAAAATGCTCATTTTGTTCATAGTAGATGTTGATGCATGGTTCATTTTATGCACCAGTAAAACGTATACCTATGTGTCGAATTCGAAAAAAAAAAAAAAAAAAATCCAATAAAGAAGGATTTGGTGAATGTGCAGACTCAGTACCTCCAACAAGGTTAAGAACCACTGTTTTAAAGTCATAGATCAGTGTTTTTTTTTTTTTTTTTGATAATATCAAATGTGTTTATTGCTTTCAGTCTTTATGGTGACGTAACACAATCAACAAGCAATAGATGAGCTGCGACTGAACTGGGAAAAAGAAACCTGGTAGACAAACAGAGCGGTTTTGGCGGTTTTGGCGGTTTTGGCGGTTTTGGCGGTTTTGGCGGTTTTGGCGGTTTTGGCGGCAGAGACGGTATTTATTAGCGGTATGGATGAACGTGAACGGTGAAGAACGTCCCGATCAGTATGGAGCGTCCAGAAAGAGCAGCGGAAGGTGGAGCCGTGGGCAGAACAGCCCGGCTTGAAGTTAGCTTAACGATGTATCACCGCCGAGGGAAGAAGAAAAAGCGATGGAGTGAAAATATCTGCAAATATTGTATGGTGGGAAAAGCTGTAATTTGGTAAATAGTGACCCTGTAAGATTCATAGTATTTGTAAATTCTCAATCCGAGGCTAGGCTGCAAACTTTAGATGTGAGAATTTTTTCCAAATCTTTAAATGCACTGGCGGTATTTGATGTCATTTTAAAATATTGAAAAAAGCAAAACAAAATTCAATATCCTTCAATTAAAGTCCCATTAAATATTTTTTCCATGCCAAATCCAGGAACTCCTGAAACAAAACCCAGTGTGTTGGAATTGTATGTTTGTCACTGAGTCTCAAACAGGTGTTTGGCCAGCAGCTGCACCGCCGGCGCAGAGTAGCATCGCGGCTCCTCCGTCGGCCAACGTGGCTGCCGGAGACGCTTTTCGCACGTTTTGCCAAGTGACGGTGGTGTGAAAGGCTGCTCGCCGCCGCCTCCGCCCCTGCCGCGAAGTCTTACCAAGCAACTTAACCGCATTCAGATCAGAACCATTCATTCATCTATTAATTCATGACAGACTCAGAATGCTACTGCGCACATATCCGTGAATAAACATGCAAATTAGTCAACATATCAGTGAATTAACATACAAATGAGTTAGTATCCCACTGAATGAACACATGATGTTGATTTCAACCTCCTGCTGGTTTCTGGATGTTTATTTGAACCAAGGTGTGTTTTCGTGCATTATTTCTAATAAATCTGTCCGACCAGAAAACAGTTCAATTATAGCAGGTGACGAAATTAGCACTAATCTGCATCCCAATGAAAAAAAAAATTAAAAAAAGAAAAAAAAAAAACCTGACCGACTCCAAAGCGACCCAATACGCCGAAATCCTGAGGCAAAAACCAGAGCATGCATGGACTCGACAGGTTGCGCACACACACACACACACTCACACACACACACACGGAGGCTTCACGCGGGGCGATGGAGTGTCGGCCCGGCTCGCTCGCTGCGAACGGAGACCAGGTGCAGCAGTCGACAGCTGAGGAGGGCTCTCCTCCCCCCTTTGAATTAAACTCCGTCTGTCCCCCTCAGCGTCCCCTGATATTCTGCAGCAGGGACGTCAGCGACAGAACACACACACACACTAACACACACACACACATATATACACACAACCCTTTCCGATTAAAATAGTCTGGGAGATTCCTGTCCAAATTTTGCCGCCTGTCTTTTCCAGCGACATTCTTAAATCCAACTGTGAAAAAAAAAAAAAAAAAACACGAGCTCGTAACATTTCCGGAACCGATGATCCGGATCATTGATCGCAGTAATATCGATTAACTCGCGGCCGGGTTAAAACACGCCTGTTGCAGGTAACAGAATCTTCGGGTTAGATTATGATCATGGAACGAAGGACACAATTATGGGATTCTGTAGTCGGACAGATGGGAGCCCATAAGGGGGGCCCTCCAGGAACAGCGCTCCCCCCACGCAATTTCTGATACATGACCTCCAACCTGGAGCCCACCGCAGGGCTGGTGACTTCACGGAAGCAGATGGGACGCTTCCGAAGGACGTTTTCTGGGGACTTTACATGTTGGAGCAGCAAATGACTCATGACCTCATTTCCCTTTTCCTGGTAGGACATGGTTGTGTAACATGTAATAACCTGCTGGAACGTCCTTCGCTTACACCTCTTGGAATATTTCTCTTTGAGTCCAACGAGGGAAAACGTTCGTTCCCGGTCTATCGGTCGATAAACCGTATCGTCGGAGGATTCTCGTAAGAGTCGCATTTTTGGTTCCTTCGTACGCTCGCGGTCCCGCGTGTGTTGGTTAGCAGCAGAAGTTTACACAAGCCGGGGATTCTGCTTTCCAATCTGCACCCGCTTGTCCTTCGCTTCCCGGGTTCGTTTTTTTTTTTTTTTGAAGAGCTGCTACCAGCTTCTGTTCCCGGCTTTTGCTGAACAGGCATGGTTGAGATGGAGAGGAGTTCGCGATGATGGACAATCATTTTGACGGTTACGGTTGGAATCTCCGCTTTAAAATGCAATTTTAATACACCTGCAATGTAACGAGAAAAGGAGGAAGACAGGTTATGGGTTTGTCTGAATTACGAGAACGTGAGAGATGCTCTTGAGATTAATGCTCTCATTACAATGAGTCAGGAATATTTATGTTTCCCGAAAATCAGCCCAAAGGCTAACTCGTAATTTTCATGAAAATGCCTAAGAATTGTCTTCTTTCGCTCCAGCGGCACAATTCGGCATTCAACCGGCCTTCAGATTATCTGACCAGTAAGTCTATTTCATTTTTTTTTTGTTTTTTGGCTAACTACTATTTTGTGCTTTATACACTAATAAAAACAGATATGTATATGAATAGAAAGCGAGAATAATGATAGACAAATAACAAATCCGGTGTTATCTTAACATTTTTCCAACGTTAATCAAAGTAGAGGACAGAAGTACCAGATTAATGGATCACCAAAGTTTAAGTACATCATAACATCATCTATAAAGAAACAGACTGTGACCAAGTCACAGACAAGGACAGTCCAGTTAGTTCGGATCGACGGTTCTCCCAAAGGAAAGAACCGTGACATTAAAACCATAAAGTATTTCCTTTTCCGCCCCGTACGACAACAGGTTCCCAGACAAAAAAAGGAAAGTCCTTCGCCCCGATTTCTCGGTCATCGAGAAGCAGCTGTAGTGTTTCAGATATAAGAATCAGGTGATGTAAATTAACGAAGATCGCATTTATCAGTTGAGCAAAAGTCATGAAAGACATGCTGAGGTGCTGACTTGCCTGTACAATCCTGATTCGGGTGAGAAAAAATTGTTTGGTTTATTTTAATTTAACAATAAATCTAGTGCTCATGTGGTCATTAAATGCCACGTTGCTCTTTAAAGCAAACATGTTTTATCTTTATTCGGGAAACCGTTTCATCATCGGTTAAGTGCAATTTTAATTCTCATCAGCTGTCAGTTCCCAGGGTGCAAAACGTAAAACTCTGCAAATAAAAGGAGGAGGTAGAAAACAAATATACTGTTATGAAATTTAATGAAAAAGATCCGTGTGGAAAACAATATGAAAATTGTAGGTTACATAACATTGTTTTTGTGACTGGGTAAATGCTATTTAGTGTTGAAGTGATTTTAAACTGCAAGTTGTGAAAGCACTATATAAGCCAGACCTGGGTATTTTACAGCCCGTTTTGCTTTTTTAACCAGCTCGCCAAACTATTTTCTTTGAATACTTCCAATCATTATTGAATTTAGAAACTCCTTATTTTTTCCTTTTGTTTAATTTTGTATAGACGATTACATACAAAATAATGTTAGTTATGTTACATGATCATTAATGATTTTAAAGTTGAAATAAAATGCCAAAAAATTTAAATATTTAAATTGCAACCTTCAATTGAATTAATTTCCAGGATACCTAGTTGGCCCACGCATGAAAATGAAATAAGAAATGTGGCTCGCCAGCCAAAATAATTACCAACACCTGTGGATAACATTTAACCTTTCACTCTTAAACTGGCGGCAATATTTGTGCAAACAAAAATAAACAAGAAAACAAACAATTGAAGAGGAATGAGCTACCGAAATTAAACAATTACGAGAAAGTGAGGACTCATATATATATATACATATTCTGTATATATATTCATAACTGTGCAATATTTCATTTCATAACAGCTGCATGTGCAATATTTTTTCATTCTCATGTGCACTCCTTATCTTTCACCTGGTACTTAAGACACTTTATAGCCTTGACTTGTTACTTAGACACTTTATAGTTTATTTGTATTTCTTACCCCCCCCCTTTTTTTTTTTTTTTGTACTGTTTATACCCAGCATTAAGATGTCTTACCTGTGCCTGGTCTGGGGGCTCTTGCTTTTGGTTCTCAACAAATCATCCGGGCAGAACGTTGTCTGAGAATTATTGTGTTATTGTTCAGAAATCGGTCAATGCATTAAAGCGGAGGCGTTCCTGCTTCCCCGCGAGCGTGGAAAGTTGTACGGTCATGGATATTTTAAAGCAGGGGTCGGGAACCTATTTGACTGGGAGAGCCGTAAAAGCCAAATATTTCTAAATATATTTAATCGAGAGCCATATCGTATTTTTAACGTATAATAAATTATATATGTCTTATTTTAATGCCGCCTCTGGATGCTGCATGGATTCGTTTGACGCTTTATATTTGACCGTTTCATCGATGCAATTTTATCACAGCATATTAGTCATACCGTTGATCAAAATGCGAATTCCTCTGTCCACGCAGGAATGCACGGTAATTATCGTCTTTTTTTTTTTCTTTTTGTCCTCTTTTCCGTTACAAGGGTTGACGCGGATAAACTAGTTGGCTATCTGATAAAATTAATTTCCTCACCTTTACAATGACCCGGACGTGCTCTGAAGCCACCGGTTCCCGACCGACGGGTGACCCGTGAAATTTATCTTCAAAATCAATTTCTGTTTACTTTAAAATGACTAAGTATTATGAAGAATTATCACAAGTATTTTAAAATCAATTCCAAACTGATTTTTTTCTTTTTCAACTCAAAATTGTCCCCGAGCCGTAGGTTCCCGACCGCTGTCTTAAAGGATTATGGTATATAGCAAGACATGTAAAGACACTCAAATAGCTTGTAATTTTTGGAAAGAGGTGCGTCAAGGTTGCACAGATGGTAACACCTTCTTGAAAAATTGGCAAAGGCCGAACAGCTTGGATAGATAAAAAGGAGTGGCGGCAGGTAGTCAATCCCAGCGCTGTTCCCGAGATGACGCTCACATTAAACATCGTGAAATGACCGTCAAAACCACTGTCACGCCCTTTGCCGTTGTCAAAGACCTCCCGTGTTGTCAGATTGCGACAACGGTTTGCGCACATGACTTGTTTTGGTTCTGCAAAAATGAATTGTCAAAGATGGGAAAGAACTTCGCTGTTGTCCTCGCCATCTAGAGACAAAAATTTTACACTTCTCGATGAATATGAATTGAAATAATGCATGAAAAAGGAATACAAATACTTCACTTTCGGGTCAAAACATTGTCACCTCCGGCTGCTCACTGAGAGTAAAGTTCGATTCAGTCAAGGGTATTTTATGAAAACACCTTGTTTTTAAAAATTTTTATTTTATGTTTGCACCCCTGGCAGCTCCCGCCTTAAATATTGACAGTCACCGGGGGGGGCGGAGAACGACGCGCAGCCGGCAGATTTGCAGCCGTATCACATTTCGCAGGCTTATATTGTTTGTAACAGGAAATGCGTCAGCAAACAAGAGTCCACTTGCGCAACGAACAACACCGCTTCTCGTATGCGTTGCGCGTGCGTTGCCGCGACGATGCCAGGCCAATATTTACCCTCCTTTTTAAGCTCTGTTTCCGCTCCTCCCCCCCCATCCCTAATATTTAGCCGCGAGGCGCCGCGCCATCTTTCACCTCACGGCGCGATAAGTTCGTCAGCGTTCCGGAGCGGCGCAGGCGGCGTGGAGCAGCTTATCAAAGCCTGTATGCACAAAACACCTGCCTGCTGCTGGAAAAGTAGGTTGAGGAGAGCCGGGTGATTTCGATACCGAAAAGCAGCGCTAAGTTGAAGCATAGCCGGGTGGAGGGTGACAACTGGAAGGTGGAAAAACAAACGTGATCCATTCAGGGCATTTTGCTGCCCTGCAAATCAACGTCTAATTCGATATTCGGCGACACGCATTAAAAAAGTCAATAGCTGCAATTACTGAAAGAAACCAATGACAATGACAGGAATTGAGCTGATGGGAAACTTCGCCTCAACACGTTCTTAAAGTAAATGGAGGAGTGTGTGTGTGTGTGTGTGTGTGTGTGTTTTGCGTGGTTTTTTTTTTTCACGGGAACACTTTTACCCAACGGGGCTGACCTCGAGCTGTCCAACCGTAGCGGATGAGGGTGGAGGGAGCCTTGGCGCAGTCCGCCGCGGTGTCAGAACCGCCCCCAGAACCGCAGATGCTGCCCGACCGTCGATTCAGACGCGCGCCGGAGGACGGGATGTGACGGCGAGGTGTTGATCGGAGTGACAGGGCTAAGTAGAGTAGGGTTATGGGGTAGTCGGTCATGTAGCGGGAGCCTTTCGAGGTGTACGTTTTTATTCACACTCACCGGCGTACAACAAACAAAAACCCCGGGACGACGTGGCGCTCGGCGAATCGTCCAATTATAGCGCCGAAACAGACATCAGGATTCTTTCGCGCCATTGATCTTGACATTTTGGCTGGCGGCTGACAGGAAACCGACTTTGATATCGAAAAGATAAAAATACAGACGCTCGTCTACGGCGACGTATTCCGCTGCGCTGTGAACAGATACGGCCTCAATGCAGTGATTTTTATCAAAATGGGACATAAACATGGGTTTATATGCCAGTTGTTTGATTGTGAATTCACCGTTTATTAAGTTTATATTCAATTTACTCGCCACAGTTGGCTACTTTTACTACGCCATTAATCCCATATTGACTCCATATCTCTCCCTCTGTTCAGCAGCTCCAAGCATGAATGTTTTGTTGACAAATGAAATATAAAATTACACATGATAGTATTTTATTGATCCCCATTGGGGAAATTCAAGTGTCACAGCAGCACAGGGCAAGAGGACAAAAAGACATTGAAAACAGAGACAGTAATTAAATCATAGGTAAAGACAATAAAAAGGATAGACAACAACAACAAAAAAAGATAAAATAGGTAAAATATTGTTCCACTTGAACGGTAAAAAAGTGACAAGTTGCAGGAAGTGGCCAGAAAGTCAGATGTGACTCCATCGTGTCAGAGCTCTTTGGATCGTCCTTAAAGGTCGGTCAGTGGAAATATTGTCTGAGATTAAACCGGTCCATGGCGCAAAAAAGGTTGGGGAACGCTGATATGGAGCCATGTAGCCTACGTATATACTTCTCATTCAAACGTCCGGGCAAAGGGACCGTCTAGCCGTGAGGTGGAAACACCAACATCCCCTCCGCCGCCGCGTCGCCCGGCAAATCATCTATTTACAGGGTTAAAATAGCTGAAAAATGCAACTTGCATGATGCAAATCGAGTCATATGAAAGTGAGCATATCTTCTGTGTCGGGGGTGGACAACTTTCATTTTTCTTTCAGCAGGGGGACACGAGGGGGCCCGTTTTTACGAAACCCTTAAGCAGCCGACGACAACGCCGCAGCCGTCGCCGAAAACAGGTTGACGTCCGTGGGCTGCCGCGGCGCCGCAGGCAAAGCACCCATCCACCCGTTCCCCGCATGTGGTTTTTATCACCTCGGGACGTCGTCTCGGTTCACGCATCAATATTCTAAACCCGGCATATGCTTGAGAAAGACGCGCCGTCTCACGTTTCATGAATAATGCACTGTTTTTAGAGACTTGCACCTGCCTCGGAGGAGCGCCTGGCGTTTTGTTCGGGCCGTCTTAGGCGTTGCTAATGTTAGAAAGCACAGAACCCCCGTCAAAGTTACTTTGATTTTCTTTGATACTTTTCTTTTCTCCCCGACGAAAAGGAAAGAAATGGAAAGCCGCCGGTACGTCAAAACGACCCTTTTTTTTTTGGAGACAACTAAATATATACTGTCGACAAGAAACAACTAATTATCTTTAAGCCTTCACTCTCTGTTTGAGAGGCTCTTTTAACACTATAAAAACACCCCATGCATTGATATTTGAAGATTTTGTTTATGTGTCAATCTTTGAAATTAAGACGTGACGCTCCCCTGACAGAAGATGATACGCAAACGGATGCGTGTGCGTGTGTGTTTTTGTAAATCCCGGCTTACCGTCGTCGTATTATTCCCGAAAGATTGATTTTAAGACAAAAAAAATTGTCGGAATCGGGATCGGTTTTGCGATGGAACAAACGGCGGGCGCCGATGTAATGAACGGGCCGTGGATATGAATCATTTCTGTCATGGCAGGTATTGCGGTGCGGAGCCCGAGGCGGTCGGCCGTGATTGATAACTCGGATGATTACACTTCGCCAATGGGAAAAAGGAAGTGCGTAGAGGAGGAGGAAGGGACATAATGAGACTAATGATGATTACAGAATCACTAATACCTGAATCTTTAATCAAAGTTGCTTTTCCCCTTCCTCCTTGACACCCTTCACACAACCCGTCCCTTCAGCCGGGGGTGTCATTTCAGCTCAGGACCGACGGGATGCGCAATCTGCCCGACGCCTCTGTGTCATTTATCTTCCCTGATTTCATAGCTATGCGGAAAAAAAAAATACCGTGGTCCCTTAAGATACAAATTTAATTTGTTGAATTGGGTTTTTATGTCGATTTTTTTTTTTTTTTGTATCTTATATGAATTTTTCCCTTTTAAAATAGCAGAAAATAAATTGATTTGTCTCCCCGCCCACCCAAAACTCACAAAATAGTACGTGTTGTGGATGCATTGCGATTATATTCAAGTGCGATATTGGTCACACGTACACGTAATTTCCATAGAAAGCGTCTTCTTTCTGGGTTCACCACTTGCTTTCTTAAGATCCATGATGATTATTAAAATAAAAAAAAAAACACAAAATAAGCTCAAAGATATAAAATGATGCTACTCAAGAAATAGGAACACGACACAAGATATGCGGACTGTTCCAACAACCTGGACGAATTAGCCAAGGGATGTTGGAAGCGAGATATTCTTCAAGGTGAGAGAAGCGAGCAGTTGCTAAATTTCAAATTAAAATTTTCTCCCTCTTGTCTGCGTATCATGAAATTTTTTTCATATTTCAAGGTCGAAATTTGCTTGAATCGCGCTTTGTTCCTTAAAAAGTCTGGATATAAAGCGATTTGAATCGTTCTATCTGGAGTCCCCTTGTTCGATTTCCTCAAGGTTCTCCGGTTTCTTACCGCACTCCAAAAACACACAGCGGGTTCACTTGTGATTCCAAATTGCGCAGATGGGCAAATGAAAGGCTAAACGCTTGTGTGTTATAATGATTCATTTAATGAATGAACCAACATTAGCCAACTTGCACCAAAAACAGGCAGTAAGTTTATTGCCGACCCTAAATTGCCCAGATGAGTTAACGGCAGCAAGTTAGGCTATGCAGTGTGTGTGTGTGTGTGTGTGTGTGTGTACGTTTGTGTGTCTCTGTCCAAAAAAAAAAAAAAAAAAAACCCTCACTAACCCAAGCTTACTGCTCTGTATATTTCCTGTGCATGGTGTATTTGCAAGTGTATTTGCAGTCCTAATGTCCTCTATTGTAAGTCGCTTTGGATAAAAGCGTCTGCCAAATGCAATGTAATGTAATGTAATGTAATTAGAGAGTGAATGGTTGCATCTTTCGGCCAGTGACAGGAGGGATTGGCTCCAGCATCCCCGAGGATAAGTGGCATAAATTATAAATGAATAAATTTCAATGGGACATTTTTACTCCCATGTTCGTATTTGCTCTTTTTTGCGGCAAATGTGCCACAAAAAGCGATCAACGTTCAGTCTTTGTCAACAACTTCAGTGATGATTTGGTTGGAGTAGACAATGAGTGTGTGTGTGTGTGTGTGTGTGTGTGTGTGTGTGTGTGCGTCCATATTCCAACCATGGCCGTCAAACATTTCAACTCAAATACAGAGAAGATCAATTGCGAAGGTTGGGGAAAAAAAAAAGGCCTCGGTTTGGATGAAATGGACCGAGGAAAGGTCAAAGGTCGATGGGAGCGTTTGTCCAAATAAAGGAAATGATTGGCCGGATGCAATTTTGAGTTCACGGTGAGTTCATGGTTGTCAGGGGCTCGCTGGAGTTCAGTCATCGGCATTTTTTTTGTTTCCCTCAGATTTCAACGGGCACGATGAAGGTCTCATTTGTCCATGTAGGTCATAAAAATGCAGCCGTATTAAGCGTCCATGGTTGGATACCCAGCCGGTCAAAACGTCACAGTGGATTTTCGTCTGCGTGTGTGTTTGAGTGTGTCTGTGTGTGTGTGTGTGTGTGTGTGTGTGCGAGGCAAAACGGACTATGATAAAGCGAAGGGAGATCAGACAGCGGCCTACCTTGGATTTCTAACTGTCATGTACAATATCATTGGCAAGTCAAAAAAAAACAACAAAAAAAAACGTGAATTCATTGCAGCCCATTCCTGCAATCGTGACGTCGTTCATAACAATCGAAACGTGAGTTAGCTAATCCTGGAATCAGGGTTGTAGTGGGGTTGGGGCCTATTCCACGTCACATAAAAACATGACTATTCACTTTCTTATTCAAAGTACCGTCATTTCCAGACTATTGAACACAGCTAAATATAAACCAGCTAAAATGAAATATATGTGTACATATATAGGCCGCACTTGTCTATAAGCCACAGGTGTCCACATTTTAACATGAGATCTTCACACAGAAACTTTTTTTTTGTTTTTGCGTTTGATTAAATACATACCGGTAACACCCACAAATGTAGTGGAAATTCTTTTTTCTGAAGAGTGCCCCACCACAGCTGATGAAAAAGATGAATAATAAATAGCACAAGGAAAAGTCCATCCATCTATCCACCCATTTTCTATCCCCGCCTTGTCCTACTCCAGCTGATCGCTATCTTCGTCTTCCTCCTGTGACTTCCAGTCTTCAAGAGTGTTTTCAAGTTCGGGCCATATGTTTTTTTTTTTTTTTTTTTTTTTTTAATTACTTCTGAAAGTTTTTGTTGCCTTTTTGCATTGAGTCAGTTTTTCACACTGCCGTCTCCGACATTTCACCATCGATTCATCGATGCCAAGCGTACGTGCAGCAGCTCTATTTCCTTCTTTGACAGCCAGGTCGATCGCTTTTAATTTAAAAGCACCATCATATCCATGCGTGCATGTGTGTGCATGAAGCCCAATTTCATTGGTCCAATGTGAAGTGGCTACATTTTTTTGTGGCATGAAGCTCATTACCCCCCCCCCCCCAAAAAAAAAAAAATCTATAAATCAACCGCATCATTGTTATGTTCAGCGTGTGTGAAAAAAGTAGCGTTTTATAGTCAAGAAATTGTGATACATGTAGAGACTTCCAAACATTCATCCTCTCATTTAAACGTTCTCGCAATTTAGGGTCTCCAATGAACCTGCTTGTTTTTGGACTGTGGGAGGAAACCGGAGAAATCCACCGGAATTGTACCGCTGACCAGGAAAAGTGAATAAAAACATACAGTGAAGCCTACGATTTGGCTTCAGCGATATAATTTTTGTACCAAAATTGGCGACTTTTTCCCCGGTCTATTCATTTTGCCGATCTGTCGCCATCGAGGTGCAACTTTTTGCTCCTCCATAGTTCCGCCGCCGCAGCTGCTGTATAAAAGTTTGGACTGATGATGGGGGAGAACATCCCCGCTATTTTACCCGCCAACCATAACGTTCCCATTCAGTAAATGTGTTAGCCCTCATTTTGCAGCGTCATCTTGGCAGCCCGTCCCAGTCTGCCAACCGCGGCAGCTTGATAATTACTGGACGGGTGCCTTTCGCTCCCAGACCAGACCAGACCCGATGCCGGTCAGGGGCGAAACCCAGAATGTCGCAGCGGTTGAATGAAGAAAGTGGATCCCACACAGCCCCGCATTTTGGCTAGCCCGAGCAGAAACCCCCGTATGGAAGTGTTATGTGAAGGTTGGAGCGACATGACTTTGACTTACTGAGCACAGGCGTCGGTGTGGTCGAACCTCGACGAAGCAGGTCAGATAAAAAGGTCACCCTCTGTGATGAAGACAAGGAGATGAACATGAACATGCATTTTTGTACTTTTATTAATGAGACAATAAGGAAAACCCGCCGCGTTCATTATCGTGACATGTCTTAGCGACGAGCCATCCTGGTTTTCCCATTGTTTTACTGCGTCATGTGTACTTGAATGGATTTCCACCGACCGGCAGTGTTTTTAAAAGACTTTAAAAGTCATTCCCGCAGACCAACCTTGTCATGAATCTCCTTCCCTGTCGCATGTCTCATTTGCTCTCTGTTTTCCGCACTGACATTTCACGTCTTTTGAAAGGTGTCAAAAGAACCCCCCCCCACCCCCCCCAAAAAAGAAGCTTTCTTACTCGCTAATACATCGACTAACTTACCCGGCGTGGTCGTGCTTCTAAAAGCCCTTGTCAGAATAAAGTGGACGTTAAAGAGTCTTTGAACGAACGGCTCCCGAGGAGTGCGTCACCGCCGACCGGATCACGACAGAATTTTCTCAGATCCCAATGAAAGGTTGACGTCTCAATTGAGTCTGGTCATTTCAGCATCCATGCGCAGTTCCAGCGGGCCGGGCTTTTCTCGTTTTCTTGAATTTTTACATGTTATTTTTGTGCACAAGACATGAGATCAAACAAATGCAAAGCATTCGTTCATTCATTATCCAAAGTGTAACTGCATCAACAAATGCAACAAATGCATTAACTTATGAATTTTCAGAGACACGAGCCGTTAATTAGTCGATTTATTTATTTATTTTGCAAATTGATTTTTATTTTTGATATGAGCTAAGATCTGAGTTATAAGCAAATGAGAATCAAGGATTCAAGACTTTTTATTGTCATTACACAGAGTGCA
Organism: Fistularia commersonii; assembly: GCF_037954325.1. Lineage (NCBI taxonomy): Eukaryota > Metazoa > Chordata > Actinopteri > Syngnathiformes > Fistulariidae > Fistularia > Fistularia commersonii. Next base: position 7,195,546 of record NC_141315.1, read on the forward strand.
ACAAAATTTACAGTTAACAGCTCTTGGTACAATAGAATCAAAAACAACCTTAAAAAGCAGGACACAACACAACAATACAACGACAGCGGCATCACGGGGTTCGGAATATGAGACAGAAAAAATATTAGATCAAAAATATAAAAAAATATATAAATAACAACTAGAGGAATAAATAGATAGTAAGTAATAATAAATTATAATAAATAAATAAGCCAAAATTAATAATAGACGAATAAGTAAAGAAGTAAAAAAGTGAAAGTGGAAAAAAAAGGGTTTATCGATCTGCACTGTATGTGAGGTTCAAGAGTTCAGTTTTGCCGATGGCCGCTTTGGGATAAAAACTGTTTTTCGGTCTGTTTGTTTTTTCTTGATTGTCCAAAACCGCCTCCTTGATGGCAGCAGTTGGAGTAGGTGGTAGCCGGGGGGGCGGCCGATCTCCGAGGATGCCGTGGGCTCTCCTGAGGCAGCGAGTGTTATCGCTGTCCTCAAATGATGGGACAGCCTGACCGATCATTTTTCGGGCGGTGTTTATGGTCCTCTGCTTCCTTTCTGCTGCTGTGCAGCTGGCGAACCACAGTGAGATTCCACGGCTTGGTACGGACTCCACAGTGCAGCAATAAAAGGACATTAGCAGCTTCTAGGTGAGGTTGTTCCTCCGAAGTATCCTTAGGAAACTCAGCCTCTGCTGGGCCTTTTTCAGCAGTGTGCGGTGTTAGTTGTCCAGGTCACCAATGTTTGTTTGTTTATTTGTTTAGAAGTTTATTAGCACAGTGTACAATAACATCAAGCACAGAGATGTTCGCACCAGGTTGTAGCTCATAGCTAATTTCCATCTGTAGTCCTGGACAATACAAATACCAAACTGTACAAAATAGACAATATATATAAAATATACAGGTAGGCGATAAAATAACTGTGCAATATATAAACAGACAATAAAATATGTATTTTGCAAGTTGAAAGTGCTATTGTGATATTGTTGTGATATTATTACTTTGGTCGTCCGGGGGTCTGGGGGCCATGATTGCAAAATACCCGCCTGGCATTGTTAGCGTGAGCATGTTTGGTGCTCCAGAATCCAATTTTTAACGGCCCATGTAAAGGTGTGAAAATCAGTCATGTTCTTAAGATTGTCTGGAAGCCCATGCCATTCTTTTATGGCTTTACAGGAAAAGGCAGATTAAGAAAAGGCAGAACATTGCAGTCTCCTCTAGACACCGACCTTAGCACTGGACTTGTGAGTTGGGAGCGAGGCTTGACGCGGGTCTTAAGAGGAGGCGGGGCGGCGTTATGTAAAATTTTGTGGACCAGATGGATATCAGAGCTCCTGATCAAGTTGTCAAAACTTAATATTTTATATTTTCCCAAGATATGGCAATGATGATAGTGCCTTGGCTTTTTATTAAGAATTTTTAGGGCTTGATCATGTAAAGATCTCAGAGATTTTAGGGCTGTTAGGTTAGCCTGAGACCAGGATGATATGCAATATAAAATGTGGGATATGATAATGGCATCAAGGTAGGACTTTGCAGCTTCTAGTGTGGCTGCTAATGTGGCTGCTCCTGTCCATGAAGTGGCATTTAAACAGTCGGACGCGCCGCTTGCCACGAGGTCGCCTAGACAAAATCATGAGCAAGGTGTGCATGTTGTTGACTTGTACGTGAAGAGATGGAAAAGTTGTTGTTGGTAAAATGCCGTGACCGAGAGCATCGTCCGTGACGGGGCAAGATACATTTACGGGGATTTGGTGCAGCAGACGGCGGGAACGTCACCGGACGAGGCGTCGGAAGAGTCGTTCAAAGACGGTCAGGGGTGATTTGAATATTTTCAAAAGAGGCGGGGATGTCACTCCATCGTTTAATGAAGTTTAGCCATTAGGTTAGCAAAGCGGGCTTGTTACATTTAGTAAGTCATTGCAGCATTAAGTGTATCGACAGTACCTTGAATTTGTTTTTAGGACACCAAATGAAAAAACTCCCCTAATCTCCTCAGTGACCGGCATCCATGTCCGAATCACTAGCGTGGTAAATACGCTTAATAAAACCAGTTAATACCTTTATTTTCTCTTTTATTATGTATTATTATCGGTTAATATACAAGTTGTTTTTTATAAAGTTTTTTTAATTAAAAATCATGTAACAAAACTGGGGGGCTGGAACAGATTACAAGCATTTCAAGTCATTTTAATGGGGAAATATAATTTGATATATGAGAAAATGGAGTCATGAGCTAGATTTAACTTGAGACTTAAACAATTCAAAACTCGTAAGTCAAGGTATTACTGGACAACCATTTACCCTCACATTCACATGTCTGGGCAATTTAGGGTCTCCAATGAGCCACCATGTTTTTTAGACTATGGTAGGAGAACCCAGGTGGAAATACAAGCAAACACAGGGAGAACATGCAAACTCCACACCTCTTGTCCTAAATCAGACCAGGGAAAGAAATAAAATAAAATAAAAGCTACACTTTAGTTGAAAGATTGCCGATGGGATGTTTCCATGAGCGTAACGGCTGTCACCGCAGAACTGAAGTTCTTCTTCACCCTTTTTCGAAATCACAATCCTTCATCTGTTCAATCAACCAGGTTTTGTGCCTCACGTGTTGCTGCAGGAGTTCATCATCTCCAGCAAAAATTTGAATGCACCAGCGTTCTGCATTTCCCTCTTGAGCCAGCAGAGGGCGCCACAAAGCCACCCCCCCCCCCAAAAAAAAAAAGTATGAATCAGGGATTTGATGCTTCAGCTCCTTCTTCCCATCTGCGTCTGACTCACTGCTGACTGGTGAGAAACCCTGTCCTTCTCGCTCCGGCAGCCGATAATCACCCAATTAGCTCTCCGGCGGCCAGAAAAGTCAACGGAAAATGCGAGTGTGACCCTTTGAAGTACTTCGGCTCACTTCTCCACGACCCTGCAGTCTTTGCAATTTCGCTCTCAGGCCGTCGATATGGACGCCCGCGCTGTATCATCCCGAAAGCCTCGTCGAGGTTAGCAGGTGTAATAACACAACACCCACCGCTGCAAGCGGAATCAATAGGAATGCCGCTAATCCAGCCACCCGTTCAGCGAGGCAGTGGGCGGAATAAAGGGAATAACTAATGGATTTAAGGGGAGATTTAATGCAAATAACCAGGATGATTTCAAAAGTCAAAAATAGATTTTGGCTCAAAGTGTGCCGACGCATACGCGGGCATACTGTGTCTGTTACGAATAAATGATGACTCACGCGTTTGCTGTTTTTTTTTTTTTTTTCTTCTGAGACTGGAGGGAAAATAAAGCAGGATAGTTTGTTTTTCTGAAAGGGTGGAAATGAAAATTGAAAGGAGGAGGGCGTCAAAGGTGGCGGAGGAAGAGTTACAACAGGAGGCCCGGCGAGGAAGGCTTATTAAAGGGAGGTGGAAAGTCGAAGGGAGCTCCGTAAGTGCCAGTCTGAGTCTCTCCAACCATTCTGCTCGGGACGGCAGATGGGGCCTGTCGTGGCGCCGCCTGAAGGATGGCTCTCCCCGCCGATTCTTTTCACCAGGATCGCGCGCGTCAACACAAACACACAATGTTCCCTTCGCAATATCGCCACCTCTCTTGCCAGCGCGGCTGCGCCGCTGACAGATTGAGAGCAAACAAGGAGGCGGGCAATCAGCTAAGACACCTGAGAGAGCCCCGAGGACCTCCCCGCTTCCCCCGCGCCTACTGGCAGAAGGAAGGGACCGCTGGCTTCGCTGCAGAACACCAATTAGATCCTCGGGAAAAAGGAAAAAAAAAAAAAAACCTCCATTAAAAGACCAATTAAAGAGCTATTACAGAATAATGAGAAGAATGGCGCCGGCCCGGTCCGACCCAGCCAGCGAAAACAGAACGCCAGACGGATTTTATCGGACGGCCAAATGACAATTAGGTCGCGCGAGTCTTGGGAGCGCGGCGGGGATTTGATTTTTAAATGATTTGGAAAACGCGGGAGACGAAAGACGGTTGGAGGGAACCAAGGAAACGGTTTGTCAGAAATGTGACAGCAGCGAGATCAGATGTAAACAAACACGGAGCCGGCGTGACGCCAGCTGTTCCACAGACTCACCAGTCGTCCATCTGGTGACGCTTGGAAAACAATGGTAGCTATTGTTGCTTGCTCAGTTGGTAAACGTCGCTCCAACCGGAGGGTTGGCGGTTTGATCACCAGCTCCTCCTTGGAGCGTACTTAGGAAAGACGCTGATCCCGCCATCGCTCCCGATGGTCTGGACAGCAATTCATATGTAACCGGGTGAATGGAGTCCAGTGTCAGGTGCTGTGACACTGCAAGGTATACGGTATACAAGTAGGGATTGTATTTAATTTATTTTCTATTTTCACTGTTTCTTTTGAAACGGTATATCAGGGGTGGGCAAACTACGGCCCGCGGGCCACTTCCGGCCCGTTGGTCTTTTTAATCCGGCCCGCCACAGATTGGTACAGAATTCATACTTGATATGAATGATTGGATCAATGAATGTGGGAGCTCTTTCAGTTGTGGAGCTACTTGAGAACTGAATTTTCCCGAGCTGAATGACACAGATTGGCTTTTTGGTTTAGCCTTTACTGTGGACATGAGCTAGACGTGAAGCTACAAGGGTAAAACTAGTTGGTGCAGAAAATGCAAGTAACTTCTGAGCCTTCAAAACCAAGCTAGTTTTATTTTCAAAAATAAATGACAGACGAGTCTGATATGTGCTGTTGATTTTTTTTTTTTATATGTCGTTTCTTGTGGTGACCCAGCCCGTCTGTCAAATTTTAAAAGTCGAATGCGGCCCCTGAGCTATAAAGTTTGCCCGCCCCTGCAATATATGTATACATCTATACAGTGTCCTTGAGTGTCGAGTACTGTTGGCCTGACACCTTACGACTTGGAAAAGTTTTTAAAAAGACTGGTGTAAAACCACCATGACACACCAGTTCACGTCTACATACTTGTTTTTAGAGTTTAAAGTCCCAGCCTTGTCCCGGTGTAGTCCGAGACTAAAGACTGGATCTCACTTCTATAGGCTTTGCAAAGATTTTGAAAAGACTCGTGGAAAACTACAAATTTCTTTTCCCATAATCCAGGTATCAGGTTTCCTGTCTCCGATTTTGTCGGAACTCTTGTATCGGTTGTTGATTCAGTCCTTACAGTGACTCAAAACAAAGACTTGCAATTGATGTCAAGTTTGATATTGTCGTAAACCCTAAACCAGGCAAAGACTGAGCTACGACCGCGCTAAGACTGTACAACTACCAGTTTACACGTAATGACTAATGGGAGTGCGTGCGAATCCAGAAAGTCACGTGTTGTCAACGTTCATCCTTATTCGAACGTCATAGAGGCACACAAGCATTCACTCATTCATTTACACATCTGAGCAACTGAGGGTCCTCAATGAGCGGACGGCATGTTTTTGGATCGTGGGAGGGAACCCACACTGACATTTAATGAATTTAAACAAATTCAAATTTATTTTGGCAAAAGAAAACACACACTTTCTTCTGGGTGGGAAGAGATGTGTCGGCACAGTCTCCATCTCCGCCGTCTTAAGGAACCGGAGATATTTCATTTTTCCCGTCCATCGGCTCAGATCAGAGCTCTTATTATCATGCGGCGGTTGCGTGTTGAATTCTTTTATCTCATGTTTAGAAACCTTCGTGAAGATTTGCGGCGCCGAATCGGTTTGGTCTCCTTTACGTTCACGATGTCATCTGATCCAGCGCCGAATTTCCAAAGCGGCTGCGTCCAAATAACATCGGATTCCGCTTGCCGGATTCTGCTCATTTCCGTCACGCACCACAGGATTTTTCGATTTCAACAACACAAAAGTATCTCCGATGTAGGAGCGGCGATGTCACGTGTGCGATGTCCGTGGAGGCGACGCCGGCTGAACTTGTTTGGTCCCGACCCGCTGAGGTTGCGCTAACGGCGTAAACTAACCCGTTAACACGTTCATCTCCATTTATTGTCTCGAGTCGTTTCAAGCGGATAGAAAAGTAAAAGCAAGAATGCCAAATGAGCCGTTCGGACAGGAAATGGAGTATATGAGGAGGGATTCTTTCCCGCAGGGCGCCGATGAAGCGAGCAGCCGCCGAATTCCCTTTATGGTCGTTAAAAGACAACAAACTCTGCAAGGGCGTGTTAAAGACGGCTTCATAGACCGAAGACTGAAACAGACGTCTAATCACTTCACCGTGTGTCTTTCTATCCCCGCTGATGCACCTCATATTTCTGAATGAGTGGTGTGTGTGTGTGTGTGTGTGTGTGTGTGTGTGTGTGTGTGTGAGCTGAGACAGAGGAGGCCCGAGACAGAGACAAGTGTCCTTCTGGTTGATATCTCATCCTCCATCAGGTTCAATCAATACAATCACTCAGAATTACTGTCACAACAGTGAAGTACCCTCACACACACACACACATACACACACACACACACTCCCGCACACACCGATTCTTGTGTATATTGAAGCGACGGAGGAATGAGACATCATGGAAACCCTCCCTTCGGTGATGGAGATGACCTCACGTGCCGTGGACACCGTGATGAGATGAAGAAGGAAATCATTGTTTATTCACGGGAACCGAACCGATATGCTAACGTGAGATAGTAGGAGACAAGTTCGCCTAGCGACCGCATGTTTTTCAAAATGATTTTTAACGAAATAACTTGTGAAGTGCGGGGAATGAGGCGGTCGGTATGAAGCAAAAGGTCGTCGTTCAGTCTGGATGTATGAGAGATTGATCGCTAGCATTTCTGCGGTTAGCTTTGAGCTGACAGAATATCAGCTAATGTGTTGTGTTATGACACCACCTGGGGAAAAGTTGTTCAGAAGTTGTTATAACATAAAAAAAAGACTCTAAGACGGTCAAAATTTGCCTTTCGCTAAACCTGTGGAGCGTTAGCTTGCCAGTGAGTTAATTGTGTGCTTTGACGTAAAAAGGTAAAAGCAGCGTTAGACATGAAACGGATGTTTACAGCTAGCTAATATAGCGCCTTGTGTGTGTATTAGCCGCAAAGGAGAAACTGACCTTAAATGCAGTTTTATTAGTGGAGAAGTTGTTGAGAGGACATCAACACCGGCAGTCGACTTCAAGGAGGCGAGGAGACCAGTAGCGGCGAGACAGATTTCCCCGAGCACCTGCTGGCGAGACAGAAACGATGAGGAAAGGACTTCCTACCTTCGCTACCTGCGGTGCGGTAGGACATTGAAATCACACAGATTAGAAAACCCCAACGAGAAAATGTGAACCAGGGAAAAGCTATAACGGACTAAACACAAGGAAATAAGGGAGGACACTTTATTTTTCTCGTTCGAGTCTATTGATGGTTTGTTGATATGTGTTGGTTATTTGCGATTAAGAATCGTAACCTGTTGCCAATTCCATTTTGTGCGTTGTCTTCAATATTGACGTTCGGTTCTGGAATCCTTCCGAGAATCCCGGTCCTAATTGTGAACCGTAATCTACTACTATTGTAACATATTTGAATAGAAAGTGGTTACAGAAGGGTAGAAAATGAAGCCCCCGTCAGAAAGTCACCCCAACTTTGTGCACTTTTTTCATATACAACAGGCGGCGACTTGTAGAATGAAGTCTGGGAGCAAATGAGTTTATTCCTCATTTGTTATCAAGCCCGGTAAATGGGTTTCAAGTCTCTTGGGGTTGTTTAGCAGATGTGGGCTTTCTGCATTTCAGTCAAATCACTCATTCTTTTATTCATGCATGCATTCATTCATCATCCACACCGCTTGCCCTGGGCTCACCCTGGCCGGCCGATCACAGACAAACATTCACATGTTGGGTAATAACGTTGGGTCTCCACTGAATGCCCTGCGCCGAACCGGAACCCCACGCAGATCATCGAAGCCGGGACCTTGTTGCGGCCGACGTCTCGGTCCAGCAGCCGCCGGAGACGACGGCAGAAATGGCCGGCGATTTTCATTTGCAGGTCAGGGGGAAATAAGCCCCTGGCGAATTGACTGTTGGGAAAGTCGGGCAGGAAATCCTCCAAAACACGGGACGGGACGGACGCCTGACGGTTCATCCCACTTCGCTCTGTCAGTCTGGTGACTTCGGACACCAGATCAATGATTATTACCCATAAAAATCGGTGACCTCTCATGAAAACCTGCCTCTTCAATCAAGAACTCACCCAAAATTCTCCCCCCGGCCCTCCTGCCGCCCTCTCAGAGTACAACTGGGTCATTGTCATCCAGGTTTATTTTAGAGCACTTAATATTCCTTTTTTTTTTTTTTTTCCAGGATTTCAAGGTCGTGCGGTTGTTTCTCTCGGACTGTCGGATTGAAATCAAGAACAGTAAAATGAAAAGTAATCACTGATAATCAACGTATCTCAATCTATATTGACAAGAGTTAGTAGAGGTCTCATACTCATAATCAACATTCAACCAGCCGAATGCTAGTTTTCTTCCATGTGTGAGATTTTCATATTATTTGACATTTATTACATAGTTATAACTCCTGAGATGGACTATCTCATTTCAGAGCGGGCAATTAAATTCATAACACCATTATATTTTCTTTAACTGCACAATTTCGATCGAAAATCCCGCGAATCATTGCTCGGATATGATTTTGTGTGGCTCCCCAGACTTCTGCTCTGATTCTGAGGGGAAAGGGACGCTCGCGTGACGTCATAGGACGTCACTCTCCGAGCCGACAGACGAATGTGCGGCGAATATTAATGACGCTTTATTTCGGAAAGGGAGGTCCAAACACTCCTCCCTCGACAACAATCCCTCCGTCGCCCCTTTCATTCGAGAGGGGATCTATCCTCGTTACATGGTGGCAGATTGATTTTGGCCGGGAAAATAGATATCATGTGTCCTTGGGGTTTTATTTGTCTTGGTAGGTACCGTGTTTAGACTGGAAGAGGAGGGAGGTGGTCAATAAGGAGTAAATAGAGAGAACGAGAAGAAAGAGAGCGAGAGAGTGAAGGACGCAGAATGACACCGATGGAAAAATGGGGCACCGCGGAAGAGCGAGGGAGGAAGGGGGGGGGGGGGATCGTGCGGGAAGATAAAATATGATCCTGCGTGTTTTGGCGGGCGGCGGCGGCGGCGGCGGCGGGCATCTGGGATGGGAGGACGAGACGGGGAAGAGGTGTGAAATGATTAAAGTATTGTGTTGGTCCTGTGAGGACCGGCCGCCGCCCCCCGTCCCCCCCGTAATATCTTTACCCAGGAAACTCCTCCCCGAACCACCTCTTAATCACATGAGACCTCAGAGAAACAGCTGGCCTCAATGTCAGCGCCGGGCTGGGATCCGCTGAGCCTCAGAGGCGACAGTTTTACGCACCCGGATATGGAACCGAACACGAGAATGAGCGACATGTCATAGAAAGCGAACGACAACTTGTTGCTGGAAGTTGTATTCATTTAGAAATGAAAAATATATTCATTCATTCATTCCATTTATTTTGCATTAAAGGTTGTGGCCTATCCCGGACTATTGATCGCATCTGAATATAAGGCGCACTGGGTAAAAATTAACTATAAATAAACGAAATAAATATAATATGATAATACAAAATAAACCAGTGGTTCTTCGATTGAACCCCTCGGAGGTCAAGACACACACCCGACTAATATAATTTGTGATGCTACTCCCTGATTGGCCATGACTGGTTGCAGGAGATCACGCTAAATAGCTTGGCTATTTCTGCAGGGATTTTGGTGCGCTCAGTAATCATATTGTGACTGTCGTGATGGTACATTGTGTGATCTCTTTTTAAGTATTTAAATCCCTTCATACTTATTATGTCGAGCAAAAACAGAATACAAAGCAAAAACATGATTGGAGTCAGCGTCCTAACTGTTTTTGTGTGAAAATCATGTTTTGCTGGTTTTGTTCCTTGAACACATTCATTTTGTGCACCAGTAACACATATACCTATGTCTTGAATTTGAAAAATCACATTTTATTTTTTCAATAAGGAAGGGTTCGGTGAATGCGCTTATAATCCTGGTGGGGTTCAGTACCTCCAACAAGGTTAAGAACCACTGAAATTAACTAAAAATGAAAAAAACAAAAAATGAAAAAAATAAATATATGCGTACATAGAAAGGTTACACTCGTCTGTAAGCCGCAGGTGTCCATGTTGTCATATGAGATATTTACACAGAAAGATGTTACACAGAAACATTTTTTAAAAACTTTTAATTAAAATCAGAACTAGAAAAACTATATTTGTCCCCGAGGGACAACTAGGGGGCTCATGGGGTAGCAGCATCAAAGTTGTGAACATTAAAAATAAAATTTAAAAAAAAAAGATAAAGAAAAAAAGAGAATAATATCTATATTACTTTAAAAAAAATCTGCAAATTGTCGATACAAAATCGCTCTGGATTTATATAATAAATATAACATGAGCGGCATTAATTACACTCAGCAAGCTGAGGGGGAGGGGGCTGGCTTGGTGATGATAAATACATATCGGTAACATCCACAAATATGTACTGGAAATGCTTTTTTTTCTGAACAGTGCCCGATGAAAAATATTTATGATAAATAACACAAGGAAAAGGCCGTCCATCCATCCATTTTCTATCCCAGCTTTGTCCTACTCCAACGCGCGAAACCCATTGAAGTTGTCTTCTTCAGTGTCGGAAATTGAATGACTTCAGAATTTGACGTTAATTTCATTGGTCCGATGTGACGAGGCTAAATGTTTTAGCGGCGTGAAGCTCATTAGCCCCCCAAAAAATCAATAAAATTAGCCACATCATTGCTTAAGCTGCAGTGTTTAAAGCATGTGAGAAAAGTATTCTCTTACATTTTGGGACAAACACACTTTTGTGATCACACGGCATAAAGAGACATAAAAAACACTCTCCCTCTCGTTCACGTCATATAGATGTTAAATCATTCACCCTTCCATTCTTCTCTGTTATGTTAATATGATGTCATGATTTTGTGAGCTGCAATCTCTCCTCACCAACTCCCTCTTGCGCTCTGTCGTTGCCAGGGAGACCGTAAACAAGGATTTGCGGAGGGAAAAAGAACATCTCGGCCCAGATAATCGGGAAATGAATGAGCTGAGAGGCACCAAGTGTCCTTGTGTGTTCGTCTGCTCGTCTCCGGAGGTTAAATGGAGGTCAAAAGTAGCATGAAATAGGGTTTGGAGGCGCACTTTTATTGGCTGTGAGTGGATTAGTACAGGACGCGCAGGAAGTGGTTCGGCATTTTTTGGAGTTGAACCTGGTGCAAATTTGGGTTGCGACACATTTCAGGATTGGTCACATTGGATGACGACATCCGAACGCATCAAATTCTTGCAAGAGAGACAGTTTGGAGGTCACAAAAGGCCGACTGTCACTGTTATTATCGCCGCTTCCCTCTCTCACCGTTCGCCGTCATTGTTTTGATTTTCCCGCTACTTCCTGTTGTCTCCTGATGCTACTTCCTGTGTTCTGCCTCCTCTTTCTCATTGGCTGTTGGTGACTTGTGTTTACAGTAAAGTTTCAATCTAAAATTCGAACGTTTGTCTTTGGCTAGAGTGGGGTCAGGTCGCGCACTTGCAGGTTTCCATGGCGACTGGCCAAGCCCTTTGTCCCACTTGGCTTAAGTTGTATGCAGCTAAATGTATATATAGATGTACACATCTGTACTGCAAAGTCATTAACAATTCTTCTTGTAAGACAAAACAAATTGTATTTTGATATTTTTTAATAATCCGAATACGTCAAATTTTGCGTAACTTCGGTGGACTGGATTTCAATGCAGGTTTAATTTTTCCAAAAAAAGCAATTCCCAGAAAAGCTTTACATCACATTTCTACCCGGTGGATATAATAACATCCTTGTGTCAGCCTGAGTGTAGTAACTAATGTGTTACACACACACACACACGCACACACACACACACACACACACACACACACACACACACACACACACACACACACACACACACACACACACACATCCAGATCAACATTACATCACTCCTCATCATCCAGGCAAATCTAGCACCCTCTCATCCTGCTCACAGGAAGTACAGAGTATGAATTCTCTCCACACACACACACACACACACACACACACACACACACACACACACACACACCGGCTCACAGACAGACACTGTCATGATTACACAGACAGAACAAGGTCACTTTGCTCGACAGCGCGAGCGTCGAGTGTTTGGACTGGAAAAACCGCCACTGCAAACAAAGCGCCGTACCAAACAACTGTCGTCTGCGTTTGTAGTTATTTTTAAATCCCCCCGGTCGCCGAGAAAAACACTTTACGGGGTGACGAGGGAGCCGGAGCTCTGACCGGCGCCCTCCGCATGCCTATTTGTTTACGGCGAAGCGCCGGAAGGCAGAGAGGGAAGCGAGGAATCGGTCTGGATAATTGGACCGGTGACGAGAAATCAGGCCAAATGAGAACAACATTTGGGGAGATGAGAGTCAGCAATGTAAATGAATACTGATGAAGAACCCGTCTCTCTTGTCTGTGCATCCGTATGTCACCCAGGACAGGAAAAAAAAAAAGAATATTGTCATTCTTTTCAGTATTTTCAATTTTATGAAACATGTAAAAAAAAAATCCCCATCAGTAAAAATAGGCATCTTTGAAACAGTCCAAAACATCATACGATAATAGATGATGATGATGAATTGTTATTATCTTTATTATTATTATAATGTGGACATTCTCAGATATTTTAGAAAATAATGACTGAGACACTGGTTGGAATAAACAAAGAAAAAGCAGATAAAAATTATCTATAAATGAAAATGAAAAGAGTCACATCAGACTGTTTTCTCATGCATGGTTTAAAGAGGAGATTTAGAAAGTGTGTCTTGTGTGTCGTGTGTGTGTGTGTGCGGATTGACACTCTGATAGCAAACCCCTGGTGACCTTCTGGTGGCTAGCCATGACCTGGGGCTCATCCTCACAGCTCCATTCACCGATCATCACTGACACAACAAGCAGCGGGTCAGTGGATCAGGGGTGTGTGTGTGTGTGTGTGTGTGTGTCTGTGTCTCTGTGTTGTGGGGGGGTGTCTCATCCTCCTGGGTCCAAAAATCAGTGTGAAACATGACAATGAATCAGACTTCAGTACTGTGTGTGTGTGTGTGTGTACGTGTGATGTCATCTTGTCCCTAACTGACAATGCAGGAGTTGGCACAAACAGGGGGGGCTGTGTGTGTGCGTGTGTGTGCGTGTGTGCGTGTGCGTGTGTGTGTGTGTGTGTGACGTCATCTTGTCCCTAACTGACAATGCAGGAGTTGGCACAAACGGGGGTGGGCTGTGTGTTCAGATGTGTGTGTGCGTGTGTGTGTGTTCGTGTTCAGGTGTGATTCAACTGAGACCAGATAAACGCGTTAACTTTTTTCTTTTTTTTCAAATTGGAGATAAATAGCAATGACCTAATTCTCCGAGGTTTCCGAGGAACCATTTCAACTAGTTTTCCCTCTTTGCGAACGCATTGGCGTTTACCGAGATGCCTTTCGTACGACACGCACTTCGACTCCTTTTCCCTTTTACGGCTTAATTTCATCCGCCCGTGCGGAGTGTGTAGCGCAGGCAGGGAGTATATATGTCATACGGGTTCGAGGGGTGAAAGGAAATCCAGATCCGCCCAAATCTGGATCCGCGAACCGATTTGCAAAGTGTACACGAATGCACCACCGCGCGCGTGGACGGGCACATCCCATCCTTCAGCCGACCATCAATCATACCCGACACATTATTAACCCTGATGGTTCTGCCGGGAATACCGAGATGCACACGTGCACTCGTCCGCCGTTACGCTCTCGAAGTTGCCACCGAGCTATCAGTCACGTCTTGCGAGGAAAAAAAAGAAAGAAAAGACCCGTGTGACCTCTCACCCGCAGGTGGCGGCTCGGCCCGGGTGGAAATCGTCGGGAAGGGAAGTCGTTTTTCCGACCCAGGCGGAGGAGGAGCCGACGGATAAAAACGCCGCCCAGGGAAACCCAATTTTCACACGGATGTCTTTTTGGCACTCCAGGAAGAGCAGGATTATTTGCAAATGTGTTTCATAATCGTCCCCTCCGCTCTCGTTTCATGGAGGCCGAAAAAGAGGCGGCGGAAAATGTTGAGGCTGTCGATCACAAGATCACAACTAATCTCTATTTTTAACTCAGAAGGAGATCTAATCTAAATTACCTCTCACGCGTATTTGGCTGGGCCCGCCGGCTGATTGGCTGATTTTGAACGGACACAACTTCTCCGCAGTGATAAGTTAATCCGGTCCAGAAGCACCTAAAACCTGCTCCCGTCCGCCGCTTCTGCAAGAAAGAGTCAAGATTCATCTTCTGACCTGCAGGCAGACCAAATGCAGAATCAGTTTCAGCGATGAGCTAAATAGGTTCAATAACCCAATACAATCCAGCTCTTCATCCAGAGGTGTTTCTGGGCCAGTTGAGAGATCTGGTTCCTCCAGTGCGTCCCGGGTCAGCATCCTCCTCCCGGCGGAGCATACCCATCCAGACCAGAAGCCCCGAGCCGCCTCGGTCTCGGTCCTCTGGAGGATCGAGATGTTCTCCGCTTGGGGTATCGCACTCTCCTCGAGCCAGATAAGGGCGCTCTACCCCACAGGCGGATTTTGGAGGTGCCCATTTCCCATCCTGGCCAGCAAACAGCCGGAGATGACGGCGGAAGAAGGCCGACATCATCTGCAAAGAGCAGAGACCAAATCCTGACACCAAACATACCCGATCCCCTTGCTGCGCCTAGAAACATACGAGTCAATTAAATTTCATGTTCTGTTTGGCAGCGAGTATTTATTGTCCCATCATTAAAATATACTGCTCAAAAAAATAAAGGGAACACTTGAACAACACAGTGTAACTCCAAGTCAATCACACTTCTGTGAAATCATAGTGTCCGCTCAGGAAGCAACACAGATTCATTTTGACTTGTTTTAAGGACATTACATCAAAGTTGGATCAGCCTGGAGTTTGTGTTTACACTTTAATTTTGAGTGTGATTCCTAATCAGACCTCCATGGGTTGATACAATTGATTTCCATTGATCATTTTTGTGTGGTTTTGTTGTCAGCACATTCAACTGTGTAAAGAGCAAAGTATTTCATAAGAATATTTCATTCATTTTGATCTAGGATGTGTTTTTTAAGTGTTCCCTTTATTTTTTTGAGCAGTGTATATTCAATTTTCAGTTCCCTCATTCATTCGTCCATTGTTAAACTCCTTCATTCACCCCATAATGTACTTTTTGTCAGAAGATTGTCCCGAAAGTGGCACGTAGTTCCTGCTAAGCCAAAGAAAAATAGTATTTTTCCGCGTTTTCCCGACCGGTCGCCACTCCAGATCGGGGTCGGTCTGTGTCGCGGCTGATTAAAGCTGTGATTTACTTTCCAACTTCAAGGTCAAACTTCATCCTCATTAACATTTGCAGCCACCGATGGCGATGCTAATGACCTGGTATCAGGGAGGAGGCGGGGCGGGCGGCGGGGGGGGCTCCTTCATCAGGAGATTTCTTTTTTTTTCTCTCCCAAGCCTCTTGTGCGTTCGGTGTCTGAGGAGATGAGGGGGCTTTCATTTCCAGTGTGACGGCTGTTTTTTTTCGGAGGAAGAGGGGGGCGGGGTGGGGGGGTGTCCCTGCCGGCCACGGAGAGGCGAAGGAGTGATTCATGACTCAGAGAGAGTCTGTCTGTCAGGCAGAGTGATGGCTGGGAGACACCCGCTGACAGATCGGGCGAGACAAGAAGAATTAAGAGGTAGAGGAGGAGGATGAGGAGAGACGTCGGGTCAGGGGTGGGTGGTGGTGGGGACCTCGCCGCTTTGTCAGGTGGGAAGGTTGCGTCGCTTGATCGGGAAAAAGCGCTTTTGCTCTGTTTTTTTTTTTTAAATCCAGAATAAAAAAAAAAAAAAGTGTTCCATTAAGCGCCATCAAGCTCGAATCCATCCGGCGAAGCTCTCATTCTGGGTCCACGTAATTAACCGCATAATCGCCGTCTAATCAACCGAGCGTCTTAATTAAGACTTTGGAGGGTTTCGAAAGAGCACCTTGTCGCTTTTGGGCCGTGAGCGGGAAGACACTTCTGAGACCGCTTGAGCGCAAATGTGGCCGTCCGTTTCCATCACGCTTCGCTGCCATTTTATTTTATTTTTTCACCCCTGATGTGACTTTTTAATGTTTGACTTTATTCATGCGGAGTTGCAATCAGGCACTCCAGGGGTTGAAATTTGTCAGTGTTTTCGCACCCGTTGCAAATGTTTAAATTGCACACCGTCAACATTTATCACCACCGTTAAGAGTATTTCCGATGAGGCTAATTGCTCTTACAAGCAAGTCTGGACAACGACTTTTGCAGAAAGGTCTAACTCGGATTGTCTTTCCGATCTTTATAACGTTCTAACTCTAGCCGGCGGCCGGTAGCTCTCATGGCGACGTGCTCAAAAGCGTTGCAGCCCCAGCTTAGATTAGCACAATGCTAACGATACACAGCTGACCTTTTTCAGCCATCTGTCTGAGAATCTTTTTATGTTTTTGAAGTTTGCAGTTGAATTCACTACTCTTGCTGTTATGATCGTTAGCAGACGTAGCAGTTGTGGCTAATGTGGTAGCGCCCACCACCCGAACTGTGGGCTGCTGCCATTGGAGTCCACTTGATGCGAGTCAGGTAAGGGACAGAGTTCCAGAATTTTCCGTAGATCCGCCATCAGGCGTGTTTTCCCTGAATTAACAGTGGTCGCATAGGAAGGGACCAAATGCAACAGAAAGAAACCACATTTTAATTGGACTGATCCAACTTGACTAAATGATAGACTCATTCCTTTTTATCCCAATACCAATAATCTACATCTCCATTGCTGAGAGTGATACTATTTACAGATCACTTACGATAACACTCAATATTGAGTGTTTGTGTAAACTAAACAACATACTTGACCGCTGAGCAGTGATCACATATTACCTCTAGCTTGACACTCCCGGTGCTGCATTGGTGTTTTAATGGGCGGCGGCATTCAGAGCAGAAACGCCTGGAGGATTCATTTGCAAATAGGTTGCCACGGTGACCCGCCGGACCTGTGTATACCTGCATAAATCTCTCTGCGCTCTCGCATACGGTGTCTCTTTTAATTACATTTTGCCATTATTGTCCCCTTGCCACGCTGTGATATTAGCCATTCTCACAATGGTAATTGTCCCAATTTGCTCCTCGGAGCATAGAAAAAGTTAAATGAATGTGCATATCCTCACTGGCCGAGCTGTCAGTCATCCCCGTGTTAGCCAAAGTGCTTCTCCAGGGGTCACAAGTGGTTTTGAGCCCCGGGTTCCCCTTTCCTTCCAGGCGCGAACCCACCCAGGACACGGAGCGGCGCCGAGATACATAATTAGCACGAAACCCCTTCCCTTTCCCTCTCTCGCCGCGCCCTCTTCACACGTTCACTGATAAGATCTGTTTTCCCCTTTTTGTCACTAATTGGTCCGTTTCGGAGTCGAGCTGCGAGAGCGTTTTTGTTTTTTTGACCACTTTTACCGCGCGCCTTCCTCATTCCATTTGTTCTCTCGGCGGTTCGATCACGAGGTTGCGCGGAACGCTGTTCGTCGCAAAGCGCTCCTCAGTTCGATTATAATCAGACAAGATGAAACAAGATATAGGACAGACATTCCCGCAAGGGGCCGCAGAAGGTCCCTACAAATCCAACATGAGTCGGGAGAATGCCACACAATTCTATACGATATTATCGGACACAGTATGATTAAGACGATTGGCGAATGAATTAATCCGAGTCAAATTCGGTACAATGCAGTATGATATGCTAGGATATGCAATGCTAAGCTATGGGGAGATAAGATAAAGGGGAGTTTATGATTAAATTATGTAACAGTTGAATCTAAAAGGGATATTATACGCTGGAAATGAATACGGAAATGATGCAACAGGGTAGATTATTTTTCAGATAAGATAAAAAATTCACCGGTGGGGGATGAATCAGGCTGGGCGGATGATGTACAATGTAACATAATACAGTATGACAGTAAACTGAAAGTAAGGATCAAATCAGATGAAGTCTATAATTAAGTAACAATTCCGTCCATTATTATATAATAAGATATGATGCCTGCTTAGATACCAGGGCGCCCAGGTTTTGAAGCTTGCTCAACCTATGGAGGTCTCAGTTGCCAATTTTGAATCCATCTGTCTGCATCCCGATCCCTTCCGGCCCATTTTACGCCAGCCTGGGGTCCCACCTCGAAGACTCTGGAGGTCCCTCTTGGCGAACCCGTTCCGTTGGGTAATATCCGATGGAAATGAGATTGGATGTTTGTGGAAATGAATAGAGGGGGCAGTTTGTAAAAACTACAATTTAGCATCGTATCTGACCGAACAGGTCCAGAAACATGTTCTAATTCATTAAGGGTCAATAACACCGCGGGGGAAAGAAATGTTGCTTTGTGGCATCGCGTCTGACGGCGGTGATGCAGAGAACTGGTGGAGGAGAGGCTGGATTATCTGGATCAGATGAGGGAGGCGAACGCTGCGATTAGATATAACAGAATAGTGAAGTGCCAAATGGGACGTTAGCCCTTCCGCCTCACAACTAGAAGATCCCAGGTTCGATTACGACTGGGGGGGCCTTTCAGTGTGGAGTTTGCAGGTTATCTTTGTGAATGTGTGTGTTTTTCCGGTTTCTCTCTCACAGTCCAAAAGTAAGCAGGGGACTCTTAAGTGTCCAGATGTGTGAATGGTTGTATGTTTCCATATGTTGCACACAGTTGTTTCCGATTGGTCTGTCAGCGCCTTGCATGGCAGCTCCGCCGCCTTCGGTGTGTGTGTGTGTGTGACTGGGTGAACACTATCCATTGTAAAGCACCATATAGGTAGAGACCATTTCCCATTGTGACGGTTTATTGACTTCTTTTGTAACAAGGCAGGCGCTGCGCTTTAACTTGTCATTGTTTGTCAGATGGGTGGAGGCGGGAGGACCCGTACGCGGACACTTTCACTAAAAAGGACACAAAAAAGGAGAAAAAAAATGAAGGTAAAATGAGCGGGTGAACAAAAAAAAAAAAACAACAGCTTTGATATTTACGTCAAAGATAGCTTTGCCGTCACTTCTGCCTCGCCACGGCTGCCACCCTTCTTCTCTTCCATATTCTTTGATTGTGACTCACCTTTAAATCCGCCTTTGTCTCATTCTTGTTTTGTGTCTGTTCTTGTTTTCCCTTTCACCCCCTGCCTCTTCACACACACACACACACACACACACACACACAGCTGTCTTAAACACACACCCTCCGCGGTCACGGTTATCATTCATTAGGAGAGCGTCCTGGAGGTTTCACCCGTAATCAGCGATTAGAGACGTTCATTAAACTGGCAGCTTGAAGCTCTCTGAGCTGAGTACCTCCACAGGTTCACCTCTGTGGAAGCGGAACACACACACACACACACACACACACACATACACACACACACACACTTACAGCGGCGTCCTCTCACACAGGCTGCACACATCATTTTATTGTTATTGTTATTGTATAATTCAATTGTACACTCGCCTCCACAACACATTTTTTTGACGTCTTTGTATCGGACACCTCTGAAGCCATAAGTTTGAAGAATTCTGATTGGTCCTCCCGCCATCTGCGCGTCGCTGTCCCCTCCCCTAATTGGTCTCGCGGCGTTCCCTCCCGCGGAGCTAATCTCCAATCAACCATCTGCCGAGTCGATCCTTGTCTTCCGCTCCTCCCTCTGTTCCTTCGCCCGTGTTGCCATTTTGGCCCCGCCGATGGTGTCGAGATTGGACCCCCCCCTCCCCGGCGAAGGTGTCGAACAAGACGTCGCGTGTGGATGTTTTTGAAACAGGATGGCTTTTCCCCGCTTTCTGTCGCCTCGGAGCTCATCGCACCGGTCAGGAGGCGGAGGTCGGAAATCAAATTTCCAAAAAAATTGACGTTGTTTTTCTAAAAAGCGTCCCAGTATTTGGTCGTTGAGCCAAAACCCCAAACCAGGAATCAGACCATCTTTCCTCTCTTATCCACATCACGGCCTTAGACATGACAGAAGTCACCAAAACAAAGGAGACCCTCTCCAAATTAGCACGCCTGCACCAGCTAGCATGCTAAAGGAAAGCCCTGCCCTCATTTGCCGCCCCTTTAGAAACCCACTATACAGCCGGCTGCTAATTCAAACCTAAAGGCAAAAGTATGAAGTTAGTAAGATGGATCATGGTAGCCAGGCAACCAGATTTTATAGTCAATAAACAATATAATTATTCTCACAGTAAGAAGGACCCGGGTTCCATTGTCACGGTGGGCTTTTCGGTGTGGAGTCTGCATTGGTTTCCTCCAAAACGTACAAAAGGTTAATTCGAGACCAAAATTTGAATGGTTGTACTTCTCTCGGTGGCCCTGCAGTCGATTATATATCTTGAATCAACGAATGAAAGAATGATGTGGGGATCTGCAATCGACAGGTGACCGGTCCAAGGTGAACCCCACTTCTAAGCCAATGACAGCATCGAGTGCAGCACAAGCGGTGGAAAATGAATGAATGCACGATTATTCAGTTAAATAACATTTTCATAGGAACCTCGCAGAGTCACAACATGTTTGCTTGTGGAATTACCGTTAATGTTCACAGCGACCTTCGCATGTTCACTCGCGACGGTTAATGTTAATGGATGTGAATAATTTGGCGCGAGAGAGGCGATATGGTCGTCATCATCGCCCTCGCCGCGTGAAGTCCTAAAGGCGGGGTGGCGGAATTCCAATAAGGAGCGGAGAAGAGAAATGAATCGATAAGAGATCGATAAAGATGGAACCATAAATAGAAACCCAAGTTTACTAATGAAAACAATTGGTTTGATGTGGGATTAAAAAAAATAAGCACTATGGGGATATCAATAGCTGTTGATGGTGCTGTTGGAGAAAATGATGATTTAGTGTGTGTGTGTGTGTGTGTGTGTGTGTGTGTGTGTGTGTGTGTGTGTGTGTGTGTGTGTGTGTGTGTGTGTGTGTAAAATCCCTCCTGTGATGGACGTAATAGGCCAGGACAGATGGCATCCTCTCCCACCAACCCGCTACAACACACTTCATTTATGCTTGCTCACATACATACACACACACACACACACACACACACACACACACACACACACACACGCCTAAAGCACGGGCGCTGTGTTTTGTCCTGGCTGTTGTCGCCCGCTCCAGTTGTAGCCTTATTCTGTCGCTCAGAGCAGCGGGAGAGAGCTACATCTGTGCCACGTTGGCTTGTGATGTCTGCGCGAAAAATAGACGTGAAGACGCCGGCGTTTGAACGGACCATTCAGCTCTTCGGATAAAAATAATCTGTCTGGGACACGGTGGGCTCTTTGCTGTTGATTTCAACATCTGCCTGCCATAATGTCGCGTCGCAACTCCAGGTGCGACAGCGTTCTGCACAGCCTGACATGTCAGTTGACTCTCTCCCCTCGGACTGTTACCGCGGGTCCACACGAGCGTCACTTTCGTCCGTCCTTGTTTCGTTCCCCGGTTTTGGACACACGCCGTTGCACCAGCAAAAGGCCAACTTGTTCCCCCGACTACCCGTCACCATTAGGAACCATCCGGAAGGTGAGGCGAAGCCCCCAGATTGTCCGCAGGTCTTGAAGAAAGAGTGAACCGTTGTGTTCCTGTCTATGCGGCCCTGGTGATTGACAGCTGTGCGGTCCGGTCTAAACCCCGCCTCTTTTCCAGCGGCGGGATGGACGGACCCTCGCTTTCCTTTTGTGAATTACGTCGCGTCATCGTTATATTGACCATAAATGCCGTTTAACAGCCTGCCGTTAACACTCATCCTCATGTGAATGAAGATTTACGTTCACTTTTTTGGATTTACGATAATGCATTGACTTATGAGTTTAATTGTGACTGAACTCGTAACGCAATTTGCTCGTATGCCAAATTAAATCTCCCATTGAAATGCTATTGATTCATTCCAACCCCCTGGTTCTGTTATGTGCTTTTAAATGAAAAAAAATGTTCTTTCCGAACAACAAATTATGTGTAAACTAATAATTTTACATAAGAGAATGTTATCAAGTGTATTTACCATGAAGATTAAACAAAGATGCTGGTTGCAGCGGAGGAGATCGGCAGAGTTTTCCATTTGGTGCTCTAATGCTTAACTTAACAACTACACAATTCTTTATTCTTTATTTATTTATTTTAAAATAAATTGAAATTAAATCAATTTTAAACTTTATTTTTATTTTATTTTTACGCTTTTTACTCAGACCTTGCGGTAAATACAGTGGTCCCTTAAGATACGAATTTAATTAGTTCCAGAAGTGGGTTTGTATGTTGATTTTTTTTTTTTTTTTTTTTTTTTTTTTTGTACCTTAAATGAATTTTCCCCATTTAAAATAACGGAAATCAAATTAATTTGTAGCAAATTAATTCGCGAAATACTTGCAATTATATTCACATACGATATCTGTCATACGTATACTATATTACATGCTTACTTTCCATGGAAAGCATCTTCTTTCTGGATTCACCTCTTGCTTTACCACTTGCTTTCTTAGGGCCCATCATGTTTATTTAAAAAAAAAAAAAAAGGATACAAAATAAGCATGAAGATATAAAAACATGCCTCACAAGACACTTGACACGAGATACACGAACTGAACGAACTACCCAAGGTGAGAGCAGCGAGCAGCGCCAGATCAGAAGATGCGACGGTGTCATGAAGTGCGTTCGAGCTACCTGAACTCCCTCGGCAGGTGCTGCGCGAATTTTAAATTTTGATTTTGCTCCGGTGTTCGTATCATGAGTTTTCGTTCCATCTCCACATCGCCCTTACTTGCACAATGCATTGTTAAATGTAACTTGCGCACACCTTTTCGCTAAATCTAGCATCGGCGTGAACGCTGGTCTTTCTACAATGATCAAATTGTCCTCGCCTGGCTTTGAATGACTCTTCCGATGCCTCGTTCGTTGACGTTCCCACCGTTTGCTGCTCCACATCCCCGGAAATGTCTCCTGCCTTCTCACAGATGACGCTCTCGGTCACGGTATCTCACCAACTACAACTTCTCCATCTCTTCATGGACGAGTTGACAACAGGCAGACCTCGCTCATGTTTTTCAATGTTTCTCTCTGGGCGACCTAGTGGCGGGCGAACTCAGATCTGGGCTCGTATCACAAAGCAAAAAATCGCCTTGCAGAAAAATTTCAAGTTGATGCAATAGAGTCATGGTTCAACGGTACGAAAGGTCGGCAACCTTTTCCGCTCAAAGAGCCATTTGGACCCGTTTCCCCACTGTGAGGAAAACGCCGGGAGCCACACAAGCCTTTTTAAATTGAAAATGAATTATATTACATATAATGTAATTTTTTTTGTCTTTACGCTAAACAAAATGTGTTGCATTTTTTTAAATCAATAAACAAATACAAATGAAATTTCATTTCTACATGCAACAAAACATTTTGAATTCCGAAAAAAAAAAAAAAACTGGGTTAAAGGCTACTTTTAAGCAAAAATGCTCAGTCTATTGAGTGCTTGTATGTTAGAAAAAAAAAAGGCAAACTTAAACGATCCTACGGCAACGAACCAAAAATGTCGTCCACTCTCTGTGTACTGGCGCTTAAGGTCATTTATTTAGAGCGACAAAAATATTTTAACATATTTTATGTACCGTATTTTCCATTCTATAAGGCGCATCGGATTACAGGACTGTCTCAGAAAATTAGAATATTGTGATAAAGTTCCCTATCTCCTGTGATGCAATTAAAAAAACAAAAATTACTTTTTTATGATGTTCTAATATTTTGAGAAAGGATTTTTGACTTTTCTTAAGATGTAAGCCATAATCAGCAATATTAAAATGATAAAAGGCTTGCAATATTTCAGTTGATTTTTAATGAACCCAGAATGTATGACATTTGTTTTTGTAATTGCATTACAGAAGATAAAGAACTTTATCACAATATTCAAATTTTCTGAGACAGTCATGTATATATATACAAACACACACACACACACACATATATATACTGTATATATATGCACATTATATATACGTATATACATACATACACACACACATATATACATATATACGTATATATATATTTATATACATACACACACACACACACACACACACACACATATATATACATATATATCGCTATATATAGATATATAGAGATATATATACACACACACACATACATATATAGTAATGAGTCCAGAATGTGTGACATTTTTGTTTTTTTAATTGTTTGTTTTGATTGCAGTCGCATTTTCGTCTTTTTTCTTGATTTTAATTTTGTTCTCCCTTTCATTTTTCGAGGGACTTGTTTATTTCTTGATACAGAGTCACTCGGGCACGGACGCCCCGACTCGCATTGAGCGTCGGTTGGTGCGAACGTACCTCCGATGTTACCTTCAGGACCCGCTGTCATCGCACTGTTGCTTGTCAGAATAAGTGTTTGTCATTCTAAAAGCCCTTTATGCAATATTTAGTCAACTACTATCAAATAAGAAAGGGGGAAAATAGAAGATAATGACTATAGGATATAATTAAAAACCCAAATTGCAGGCATGAATTCCAACCCAGCGCAGCCATTGCGCTCAAGAATGTGTAATAACCAAGTTATGAGGGAACTCAGAGATCTTTAATCAAACCGTCGAGGAAAGAGATCCTTTCTTCAGAGCGGCAGAACAAGTGTGACTTATGTGAATCAGCAGCGGCTCTGGGCGAGTCACATTCGTCTTCCTCGGTATATTGCTGTTATTATGACGAGTTCAAGGCGATGAATATTTAATGAGCCGTCAGTTCAGAATCTGGGAATATTTTACAGCCCGGACGGTGACAGAATGAAGAAGTTGACGCTCACAAGTTGGTTTGGTCTGTTTTTGCGTGGAAACATCAGTCAGGGTGGTTTATTTGTTGATTCGGATACGAGACGGTCGCGTTATTGACGAGGGGGCGCGATGATCGAAAGAAAAAAAACGCACACGATCTTTCAAGGGGGCAATCCGTTTATCTTTCTGGAGTGTTTTCTTGTCGCCACGGTGACACTTTTTCCATTGGGCATGAGTTGTTTCTCTATGTAGGATGTCAAAGATGAGAGAATGAAGGCTCCCGGGAGGAGGGCTTCACTTTAAACATGGAGGTTATCATGCAAAGACTTTGAATCATGCATAGAAAGATGGAGGGACGGTGGTTCGATTCTCGGCTGCTCATGTCTGCTTGCCGAAAAATTCGCTCCAGACGGCCTGGTTTGGGCTTTGCATGGCAGCTCTGTCGCCATCGGTGTGTGTGTGTGTGTGTGTGTGTGTGTGTGTGTGTGTGTGTGTGTGTGTGTGTGTGTCTGTCTGTCTGTGTGTGTGAGAATGCAATCCAGTGTAAAGTGGTGTGAAATTGCAAGGTGTGAAAATGTGCTATATAAGTGAAGACCATTTACCGTGTGTGTGTGTGTGTGTGTGTGTGTGTGCGCGCACGTGCATCTGTGAGTGGGAGGGGGATGCAGATGACCTTATTGTCACCGCAAAATTTTTTCGATACAAAATTTGACCAGAAATGTCCTTTCTGGTCATTACATAATTCTAAATCATGATGGTATTGTTTTATTTGTTTTATTAGCCACCATTTTTAATTTTTTTTCTCGCACATTTAAAACCCCGTCCTGAACTCCAGATCGTTGGCGCTCAATGGGGTGTGAAATTGAATTAAAGGACAGTATCGATATTCTAGCTGTTTTGAGGACACGGGAACCACAGATGCCGGGATTGACTCGGGAGGAAAGGACTGGAAAGTCATTTCAGGAAGTGGTCGGTGGATTTGATTGGTTCAGCCCCTGAGCTCGTAGCGCGGAAGTAAAACAATCCAACGCCGAAGAAGGTGACAGAAGCAGTCAGCTATGAAAGAAAAGATAACAGATCATCAATGCGCCAACATAAACCCCTGAGCAAAAACAAAAACGAAGGTTCCCTGTGGAATACAAGGAAGCTTTGCCAAACTTAGATGGTGCCGACCCCAATTGGTCTCACTGAGTTTTTCCAAGGACCGGGGATTTGTCTATTTTCAGTTTCCCAGCTCTTGTCCATGTGAGATGTATGTACTTGAGACAGAGAATTTAAAAGCATCGGTAGTTTAAGGTAGTTAATTGTCCCGCTGCCCTTTCAGCACCACATGGTGCACTACACTTCGAGACACAGTCATGCACCATCAGGGTGGCCGCTGAGAAATGATCCTGTATCCAGGGGAAGCAGGGAGTTCAGAAGTGACTCTCCAAATCAACCTCAAGCTGAGGAGCAGCTGAATTTCATCTTACCCTTCGGGAAGGTCGACAGGATCGCTGGCCTTTGAGGTGAAGCGATAGCAGAACCGATTAATGCTCAAGACGAGAGCCGCTTTCAGACAGAACAGTTCAAAGAACTATCCATGTTGAATTTGGTTCCAGAAACTAGCCTCCTCCAGGGTGAACTTTTACTTTTGCATTCACACGGGCAGTAAGGGGCCACAATAGGGGGTGCTGTGACGTGTACCTCAAGCGCCACGCTCAAAAACAAACCACCATGAAGAAGAGGAAGATGACACGGACAGCACAGAGAGCCAATTTGCAACAGCATACATGTTCTGCATGGCAGCAATAATAACCATTGGCTATCAGATCGGCTTAAGTTATATTTATTTTCCCCCCGATTGTTAGCTAACTCCTTACTTATTTTGACCAAAATATGGACGTCCCTCTGCAAGCCCTGAAAACCTCTCTCAGTCCTTTTCCTGCTGGTTCCGTCCACATCTGCTGCACACCTCACCACTGTCCCCCGCATTGCATACATGTCCTGCACCCATGTCCATGTTCTCTGCCACTCCAGACTTCCTCATTCGGTACCATATTGATACCATTAAAATGGAATCCTTGTCAAAATCTTCTTGTCGTGGCAACTGGACTTGAATTTCTTCACTTGAAGACACTTCACCTCTCGCCCGAGAAGCTTCCCCAGTTCTAATGACCAATGGGGAGTTTCAAAATATAACTGCCAGGGTTTTTGGTGGGTCTAGGATATGTTGGCTTGTTGCGTAAATGGAAGCATTGATTGGCAGAAACTAGGTCTAAGGGGGCAGTTTCTAGTTTCTGCTGATCAACTCTTCCATGTCTTCATTGAAGAAATTCAAGTCCAGTTGCCAAGACAAGAAGATTTCGAGAAGAATTACCCATGACCTGGATGACTGAGAACCTCCATAGACATTAATATGCTACTTAAAAGAAAATGGATTACCTAGGATCACACCCTGAGTGGAAGGAGGGATGGAAGAGCTTGCAACAGAAAACTTCCTTGACCGGATTTGGCTCCAGGATCAGCTCTCCTCCAGTGGAACCTTGAGGTGTTTTTTTATTACATCCCTTTGCTGCCTTGCTGTACAAAGAAGCCCACCTTTAGCTGACCCCGTACTTATTTCAGCCAAAATATTGATGTTCCTCTGTGAGCCCTGGAAAGCCCTCTGTAGCATAGCACGCCAGAAGAGCTCCAAACTCTTCATCAGTCCATTTTGCGATGATTCTGTCCATTTTGTCATAAGAAAAGAGACACCCAGTGACCACATGGGTTTTCAAGAAAATGGCGCACCACAGTCCGCATGAGGAATGTGGTGTTCGGCTTGGCTCATGAGTTCCACCAATCATCAACGTCGCATGGGTTCCAGTGGTCTTTTTATGTCAAAGGGTTTTGGGAACTGAGATCCTAGCTCCAATAGAAAAAAGCACCTCAGTTCCTGAAAAAGTTCTCTGAACAGGAAAAGGTTCCAGCAGTTGGAAAGCAACTATTAGAGATTGGAATTATGAATGAACTATAAACTGGTTTTAGTGGATGTGGAATAGACAACTCTGAGACCAGGTGCACTTCCGTCATTTTCATACCGCTCTACCTCCACTCCATAAAAACAGCAAAATGAATACATAATGAGCCTTTATTTATTCTGCCTTTCACATCCAGTAGCTGCAGAAAACCTTCCAGTAACAAGGTCACCTCACATGAACGGGGACAAAAAGAGAAAACAACAACAAAAGACAGCAGGAGATGGGGAGATAAGGTGTAGCCTTGGCGACGTTCCGTCGGACTGATGGCGTTCCACGTCCCGAACATGCTGTTTGTTTGTTTTCATTGCGTGACGGAAACGGGCTCTCTCATCCTCAGGACTTTTCGGGGGGAAACAGACGGAATCTTAATGACTTAGTTTCCTCCCACGATCCAAAACATGCAGGAGGTTTATTGGAGAACCTGAATTATCCAGATGTGAATGAGAGAGTGAATGGTTGTGTGTTTCTTGTGTTTCTTATTAAGTCCCGCTTCTGTCACAATGACAGCTGGAATAAACTCCAGCCTCTCGCTACCCCGACTATAGATCATGAATGAATGAATGAGTGAATGAATGGATAAATGACAAGGAGGGGATCTGCAATTGACAGGTAACTGATCTATTGTGAACTCTGCCTCTTGACCAATGACAGCCAAGATAGGCCCAAGCCCCTCAGTGACCCTGAGTGCAGGATAAACGGTATAGATTATGAATGAATGAATGAATGAATGAATGAATGAAACAAGGATCTGCCATTGGTAAGCCTCTGACCCAATGAAAGCTGGGATAGGCTCCCGCTCCCTTTGAGCCTGAGTGAATGAATGATTAAATAATCTGGGGATCTGTGACAGGTGACCCGGCCCCCCTTTGACCCTGAGTGCAAAATAAGTAGCATGGATTATGAATGAATGAGTGAATGAATGAATGAATGATATGGGGACGCTGGGAAGAATAAGATCTTTATATAAGGAAGGTCTTGTGGGAGCCGTCCTCTGTTCCCGGCACCGGGGAGCATTATCGACTGGCTAACGCTAATCCTGGGTCTCTGACGACGCGAGCCGTCAGCGAGCCGTCACGCCGGCCCGAAGGTGAGAGTTTGGCTCCAGAGGCGGCAGGTTGTCGAGGGAACACGCAAGTCCAGATGTCTGTCATGGCAGCCGCTCAGCTGTCAGACCTGTTATATTAAAAGACAGGAAGCGAGGCCCTGAGGGAGGATCAATCGGCGCCATCGCTGCAGTCACTGCTGTGTGCGTAACCAAACTCTCCCCTATGTGTGTGTGTGTGTGTTTGCATGCGCTAAAATAGTGCATCTGTAGTTCTATGTGTTTGCGGGTGTGCTTGTCTACCTGTTTGTGAGCCCTGCGATATTTGGCACATATTTTGCACCGTGGTTTTGCTTGGGTGGGCATCCACGTTCAGTGAAAATACTCTTATTTTGGGCACGTGTACGCGTAGGCTTACGCACAAACGTGTGTGTTTGTAGGCGTGTGTGTGTGTGTGTGTGTAGAGACACGACAAGGTGAGTGATTGCCTTCCCTTGCTGAAGGATGCTGCACGCCGCGAATAACTAAAGGAAGGACGACAAAAGCAGTAATGAGAATCGCGGCGCTGTGAAATCCTAATGCAATTACAGTGGGTTTGTTTCTGCGGGAAACAAGAGGATTAAAGTTTAAATGACTCATTTGCAAAGACAAGTAATAAAAGAGTCTTCCACCGAGTTTATCTGGGTTTGAGGGCATGTAACGCAAAGTTCATCATGAATTATTAAGAGGGCTTATATTGAAAGTAATATATTCATACTTTTCCTGCATTCTCTATTATGGAAACGGATTAGAGGGGTTGATTAAACACTTCATGTGTCTGATGAATCACACGCTTTTGCGATGGCAACAACACCAACAATGGAGAAAAAAAAAAAAGAAGACGTCCCCAACCCACCCCCGATAGCGGCGGGGGCCATATTGCCGTCGCGCTTTCATTACTTAAATCTGAGAAACTTTAAATAATACAGAAACTCTACAGCCGCCGCTTCTTCTGCCTTATTAATCTTCATTGTTCAATTTTTTTGTTGGCATATTACACCAAATGCAAGGCCGTGTGTGCATTTCAATATTTACAGACAAGAGGCGGGCAGAGACGCCACTGATTCAGATCTGATATTGCCCGCCACCGCGGCACATAGCTTGTATTGCTTGACAATGCCAAAGCCAATTTTTGCATGAATTTGCGTTCATTACATCAACAAGGCGTCCACTATTTAGTCATAAAATTGTTGCAATGACATTGTTACTTTTAGTGATCAGTGATCAACATCAACCAGGAAAGGAAATAGCTTTAAAAGTAACATCTTAGCTGCACAATATGGATTTAATTTGGGAAATCTACCCTCCCAGTTCTTCCTCCTGCTGCTCTTTTTCATCTGTGCACGCCTTTTGGCCTTTCGTTGATTTTTTTTCACCAAGTCTAGCCATCTCTGTGCGATTGTCTCCGTACGCCTCTCTAGATGTGTTACGTACATTTTCGCCCATTCATACTTTCATCCTCAAAACTATCCCATCACCGCATGACCTGACACGCCAGCAGAAAAGTGGAAATGGCACAACTTCTGCGTTTTGACCACGCCTACTTTACATTTCTGACCAATCACGTGACAGTTTTCGGACTCCGCAGCAGCCGGAACAGAATGATGTCATTTTGTTCTCGCGGCCCTGGGACAGAGAAGGACGTTCTCTCTTTGCTCCAGTTTATTTATAAAATGTATTTGTTTGTCCCTGTTTAGAATTCAGCTCTGTGAATATTTCGCCCCCGTGGCGAATGGAGCGGAGTGTTATCCAGTTAGCTTCATAAGCAACACACTGCATATTCCAAAAAAAAAACTTTCTCCAATGCTGACAATGCTTAGACAAAACTCCTGATAATATTTCACAATTATTGTCTACTCTTTTATTAGCATTATTTTCGGTTCATTTAGTTTTTTTATTCAAAAATAAAATCAAAGTTTAGAGCTAAGGAAAGTGGTGCTAACCTAGCATTGCTAGCTTCCTTGTCATTTACATTTTCCCTGACGTAATTCTTGAATGTCTCCTATCTGATTTTTTTTTCAATTTAAAAAAATGCTGAATGCTCAATAAAATTCCAAATAATATTTAATAGTTATTGTCAAATCCCTTATTCTTATCATTGTTATTTATCGTTCTTGTTATTTTTTTTTTTACAGAAATATCAAAGTTTTAGAGTTCAGAAAGTGGTGCTAGCTGCCTAGCATCGCTAGCTTTCTTGTGGTTCACCAATGGGTCGGGCATGGCGGCATTTAGCATGCCAAGCTACACCGGAGTGACAGACTTTTTCCCTGCTGTTCTTGGACGTCTCCCAGCTAGTTTAAAAAAAAAAAAAAAAAAAAGAACAGCAAACATGAAGCAAATGTTTACATTTTAATTGGGACCCAAAATGTTTTTTCTGCGGCATAACTTAATAATGGGCACTTACTTAAAGAACACAGCGATTTGATTCAGCTGTTAGCATATAGCATCCCGTCCAACCAGAGCACTGGAGGCTCTCACTTCTTTGGTTTCTGTCTCCCAACTCACAAGGGAAAAACCCAAATGTCTTTCCATCCCAGGAGTGAACGGCCGCCAAGGACAGGTGCTCTTTTCCCTTCGCTTTCATTATCCATTCTTTCAACGCGCTCATTATCTGTGATAATGGGAACATGCCCACGGCCTGTTTGTAATGACAGCGTATTATGAACAGAATGAATACTTTCCCTCTCCAAACAATCGCACGGTGAGCCAGTGAAGGAAAATCGAGTTAGTCGGCACCCCTTTTGTCCACCAGAAAATAATACCAAAGCTTCGTCTCCAGCATATAACATATTAAAGTGGCTTCCGGAATAATAAGTTAGGAAGGATGAGAAACGAGATGCCTGCATCCGTCCGCCTTTGGCAGATTTCAAGAGATATTTTTTATTTTAAATGGCGGCGAGGGAAAGTAAGCCAATTACATCCATGTAAATATCTGCAAATTTCCACTTAGATCACGATCGGCGTCGGTGGATGTGCGTAGACCTGAGCTCACGGCACTCACGAGGGGACCCTTTTTGGGGAAAGCGCATTAATGCCATCTAGTGTTGAAGCTTCGCATGCAGGTGGATCCACCTTCCAGAAAGAAATTGAACTAAATCGCATTTGTTGAGAGAAAACCCAAACGCCATTTGATTGGTTTTGTCGGGGCGCGACCGGGAAATGTTTGTATCTCCTTTCGAGTTCCTGCTTGTCCGGGGTCAGGAGTTCGTCTGGTTTCAAATCCGGCCCGGAGGAAGCTACGAGACACGCATTTCCTCATTGTCAGGTTAAAAAAATACAATTGTCAGTGAGCACATTGGTCGGATCAACAGATTTTTGTTGAGCCCTCAATGAGATCTGATTTATCACCAGTGTATTATCCACTCCATCATAGATCTTATTTTTATTTGTCGTATAAAATTCTGATGACTGCACATCTGGATTCTTGTGCTCAGATGAGCCGGACAATTTTATCAATTTAGCTTGTTGCTAAATATCTACAGTGTAATAGATGAGAATACTGTGTCACGATCAAAAGAAACAGTAACATGATAATCATAATAATGATAAAACACATTTTATTTGTGTCCACCTTTCTCAATCCAAGATCACCTTATAAAAAGTTAAAAAGATAGAAAAAGGTTTTGAGTTGGCAATTTTGACAAATCTGAGGTCGACCGCTCTGGTTCCTTTGCTGTCCAAAAGCCCGGGAAACGGTTTTTGGAAAAAGTTACTACGGTGCAAAAGGGACGCATTTCGGTGGAGAAGCGATGAACGTCAGAGGCCGTACGCACCCACAGCAGGAATATACAGTAACTCCTTGACTTACAAGTTTAATTTGGTCTGACCGAGCTCGTACCTCAGTTTGCTCGTTCATCAAATTCAATTTCACCATTGAAATGAGTTGAAACGCTGTTTATCCGTTCCAGCCCACCGGTTTTGTGAAGCGAAATAGTGTATCAAAAATAATACGCAATGAAATAGAATGTAAAGTGTATTTATCATGAAGATCGGACGAAGATGCCGGCGGAGGAGTTTGGGGTAGTTTTTCATTTTGTGCTTAAGCTTAACTTAGCTTACTCGCTACACACTTAATGCTACAGTGTATCGCTAAATGTAACTTGCACACTTTGCTACACTTTATCGCTGACTGAGCATAGAGTAAATGCCGCTCCTCTTTTTAAAATGATCAAACTGGTTCTGGACCGGATTTGAATGACTGATTTGTATCTTAAGGCTCAACCTTTGCATTTAACCCATCAAGGACGAACCACGAGAAGTTGGCAGCTGCTTAGCGGCGCCAGTTAGGAGTTCAACGTTTTGCTCAACAACACTTCGACGGGCGAGGGCGAGCGAGGGGATCGAACCAGAAATGTCCTTTTCCAAGGACAACCATTTTAACCCCACGTCACCCAACGCATTGCTCAATGTAAACACACTTTTTCGCTGAATTTAGCATCGGAGTGAACGCTGGTCTTTTTACAATGACCAAACTGTTCCCGGCTGGCTTTGAGTGACTCTTCCGATGCCTCGTCTGTCGACGTTCCCGCCAGTGACGCTCTCGGTCGCGGTATCTCACCAACTTCAACTTCTCCATCTCCTCATGGGCACATTGATAGCACGCAGCTCTTGCTCATGTTTTTCTCTGATTTTCTCTGGGCTACCCAGCGGTGGGCAGCACTGACAGTTTTTTAAACACCACTTCATTGACAGCGGCGGCCACATCGGTGTCGGACGCTCATCCGGCTCGCCCCCGACTCAAACCTCGGCTCGTATCACAAAGCAAAAATTCCACTAAGAGACGGCTCTTATCTCAAAAAACTCATGCATTCACGCGCTTGTAAGTCAAGGTCCCGCCGTGCACGCATTCACATATGTAGTGTGACTCGATGTTGACGTTTTAAAAGCGAGAAACCGAAAGAGGCCCATTAGTTTGGGATATTTGGTAACGTTTCCGGTCCTGACGTAAACCTCCAGTGTGCTTTTCAACGACTCCGACGTGCACGTCAAGAGTAACATCCTCCCTGGTGAGGGACTCATCCGACCCCCGTCTTTCACGGTGTCAGAGGAGCGTGTGGAACATCATGGTCCTCAGGCTTTTGGTCCGGGGAACGTTCCTCGGGGAGAACCTGATGCCCTTGTACAGACTGGAGCAGCCTCCGAGGGCCGAGAAGGGGAAGCAGCGAGCGGATCGCTTGCTCCTGTAAAAGTTCCAGAAGGAGGAGGAGCAGCGTTGGAGCACCTCCACGTTGACGGAGTAATGACCCGGCGCCCATTTGCAGGTGTGCACGACGATCACGGAGGAGGCGAAACCGCAGGCGTGCGCCGACACGCCGTGGAAGATGGACTCCCCCGGCCGGACGGACGCGCCTCTCTCCCAGACCACCCCCGCCTCCTCCGCCACCACCATGCCGCTGAGGTTGCAGAGGGCCCGCAGGCAGGCCCCCTCCAGGGCCTCCTCGCCGGGGAACCGGAGAAGGATGGCGACCAGGCGAGGAACGGCGCCGCGGCGAAGGAGCATCTCCTGCTGCTTCGCTGGAAGCGACAGGAGGAGCAGAAGATGCACGTCATCAGATCATCCCAACAAAGTTACAACAACTATCTTGGTCAGTAGCGTAATACAGTGATCCCTCGCTATTACGCGGTTTACTTTTCACGGTTTCGCTATTTCACGGATTCGCATGGTGCATTGTGTTCTGCATTCTGATCGGCTAAAAAGTCACTCCGCTTCTTCTCTACCTGCGCGTCAATAACATTGCAGTTTAATATGTACACGTACGTGAAACAGCTTGCTAAATTTACATCACGTACGTGCAAATTCTCTTGCAATTTCGAGTTTCTCTAAAACCCATAATGTTGACAAAACCGACAAAAGCACCTGCGGCAGGGCCCAAAAGGCTGCGGGAGACGCTATCTATGGCAGATAAAGTTAAACTTCCGGACATGCTAAGGGAAGGTAAAAGCTATGCGGCTGTAGGTCGGCATTACGGAATTAATGAATCTTACGTTCGTTCCATAAAGAAGGAAGAAAAAAACATAAGGACGACAGCAGCAATGTATAATAGAGTATTTAATTGTGTAATAATTGTAAAAAAAATAAAGGTTTCTACTTCACGGATTTTGCCTATCACGGGTTCTTTTTGGAACGTAACCCCTGCGAAAAACAAGGGTATACTGTAACATAAACCATATCTCACGATTAAATTTAAATTCTTTTATTATTAAGCTGTCTGCTCTCCACTTACAGCTGTCGTAGGACATCCGTGAGATGGCCAGCGCGGCGTGGAGGAGCAGCTCTCGGTCGGCGCTGGTGAGTATCGACAACAGGGCCGGGACCAAGCCGGCGTCGCCGAAACCTTTACGTACAACAGCTGACGGGAAACACAGACGTGATCATGAGGTGTTTATTACACGTTAATAGCGCAGAATTGTAAACGTCAACACGGAGATAAAGATCATCCGATTTATTTTCTTCGCGGAAATATTTCGCTTACACTCGTTGGCGAGTTCCGCCACCAGTTCGGCGGTGAGCAGCACCAGCGGCCCCCGGCTCCTCAGGCACCAGGCCAGGATGGGGAGGATGCCGCTGATCACCACCTGCTCAGCAGCGCCGCTGTCTGGACAAATGGGGAATGACAAGATCTGCACTGTCAAAGCAGCTAAATGGATGGGGTGCCGCTGATAGGATGCCATGATGCAAACCCACCCACATATCTTCATATTAACTGTTTTGATACTTATGATGAGAAAAAAAACAGTTTAAGCTTATTTAAGAGGCACGGGTGAATGAAGAGAGTGAGTGGAGTAAGATAAGATAAGATAAGATAAGAACAACTTTATTAATCCCGAAGGAAATTGTTGTGCCAGAGTTACAGAAAATATAACAGTAATAAATAATAAAAAGAAAAAGGCAGAATTAGAAATAAAAATAAACTATAAACTATAAAGTGTCTTCGTAAACAACTGTGGCTCCGGATAGATTTTTTTTAATATAGAACACGAAAGAAATGTTAGCTCTTGCCATTTTTAAGCGGTTTCTGGAAGTTTAGGTGAGGTCACAGATGCTGCCTCCAACTCCTTTATGAAACGGCGACGCTCATAAATAAATGAATTATATAAAATCGTATCTGGGAACGAACGGGTGGATGAACTCACTCCTCTCGGCGATGCTGGTCAGCACCGTATTCAGGTGGGGCCTCAGTTCGTCTTCGAGCAGCTCCAGGCCGAGCACCCTGATGGTGCCCAGCGCGGCGTTCAGGTTGTCTGCAGGGCACATTTTTGAATTCAGCTACTAATAGAAATGCATCTGTTTACGCTGATTATCTTCAATTTAAAGGATCGTTTTTTTCTATTTTGAACGATAACGCATGGAAGTCCAGAGAAGGCGCCCCGTTTTTAATGATTTATCTGAACTCGATTGGATATTTTGCCATTCAGAAATACGACTTGGGAATCTTCTCTAAGTGTAAGCCCCCCCGCCCCGCAGAGTAAACCCTTCCCGGCTCCTCGTTTTCTCAATCTCCTTCCTCTGGTCGTGACCTGAACGGCGATGTTTGTTTTTCCAGTTCGGATCATCTTGAACGGACGCCACGCCGTGCCCCGGGACACTCGAACCCTCTCGGCTTAACCTCGGCAGCGTGACGACCAAATAATCGGGATCGCAAAAGCACATGATGACCGCACTTCAGCGCAGATCGTCTGAACAAACAAACGCCGGCTGGCAGAGGTGAGAGGACACGCTCACACACACACACACACACACACAAAGTCGCTGATCCACTCATGCTTTTTAATTAATTTACATCCGCGATGGGAATTCATTTTCAATCCATTTCTGAAGTGGCAGCCGAAAAGGAAGAGAGGCCTCCCGCGGCATCCCGCCAAGCTGCAATCACTGGCACTTCAATTGAGTAGTTTCATTTCCACGGTCGTGTTTTTCAGCCAAAACACTCGAGTCTCAAAAGCCATCGATGTTTTCATCGGTTCCCCCGCCGAGGCCGGCGAGGGGCCACCCGAGGACACTGACTTGATTTCTACACGTTTTCTTTCTTCCGATGAGTTATCTCATGCATCGGCCGATACTAATCTCTTATCTCTTATCGGAGCATTAAATTCGCAGACAGCTGTGATGTACTGACAAAGTATGGTTTGGTTTGTGTGGCTCTAGGATGTAATGATTTTCACATGAAGAGGCAGATCTATGTGAATGAAACTACTTTAAATGTGATTTTTATAAAGAACTATGATCATTCAACATTATTACGAGCAGATATTGGTGGTCTAATTCAACTGAAAACACATTGTCCACTATTGTCTCCTGTACAACATGAGGTTGTTCAGTATGCTGATTATTTCTGGGAGAAATTATCAGATGTTATACCTGAGAAGCAATTTACTTATTTTTGTTGTTGTAAAACTCACTTTAGTTTTCAATCTCTGGTGAGATTTTTATCTTTTGCAGACTGCTTTCTTCATCCCCTGTGAAAATGCCTCAAAGCAGAGAGATGAATTGATGCTCAGGTTTAAACTACTAAAAAAGTCTGCCAAATTGTGTCACTTGCAAACCGCTCCCCTGTGGCTGAAACCGGTATTACAACAACAAAACACTTGAAAATAGGAAATGTCACTTATGGTTGTTTTCTTTTTTAACTTTTTTCAAGGTATTCACAGATGTCTGGAGCTGTTGAGATAGGTCAGCCAGCAAAACATTTAGCAAGATCCTAATTTAAAACGCTTCTGTGTAAGATATAGAAAGAACTGAATGGAAAAACTCCTGAAAAGTAGTTTCTCCAGGGCAAAGTCAAAGATGTCGTGTCTGCCGCACAGGCCTCGGTGGTTTTACTCACCATTAGTTGTGTGTAGCTGCGGCTGGCTGGCACAGTGTTTGTCCCTGTGGGAACGGGTGAAAGTGTACGCGTGTGGAATGTTGGGGTGTCCCATCCTTTCTCGGCAGCTTTCTCCTACAACACCCTCTTTTCGAGTTATTAATGCAAAGCAAACCGCACTTGTGTCTCTGACGTCCTTCTTAGCAGATCCCTTTTATTCAGCAGTTTTGCGGGTCGCCCCTCGTCTGCGTCGGACTTCATCGTAACCGTGCACTTTCCTCCTGTCGTGCGTGGTCCTTTTGTGGAAAAATAATATTCAGTATCTTTGCACATGTCTGCCTGTCAGCCTTCCCTGCTCTGCAGCTCGGTCTGTGTCCTTTCTTGGGGTTAATACGCCGCAAATCCTCACTAATGCCACTCTCCCCCCTCCCAGTGTGTGTGAGTGTGCGTGTGCGCATGTTTA
Organism: Fistularia commersonii; assembly: GCF_037954325.1. Taxonomy (NCBI): domain Eukaryota; kingdom Metazoa; phylum Chordata; class Actinopteri; order Syngnathiformes; family Fistulariidae; genus Fistularia; species Fistularia commersonii. The sequence goes on from NC_141315.1 coordinate 7,233,710, forward strand.
GGTGAGTGAGTGAGAGCATTTATGGAATTAGCTCTTGGCTGACACCGCCGTGGGTATTACTACCTCCTTAAAATCCCCCACAATGCCTCGGAGCTTCTAGCAAAATAGGTGCCAGAACGAAACGTGCCGGTGAGTGCCCGGGTCTTTGCTTATGTCAAAGTTGTAGAATCTGTGCTCGACCTCCCGGTGGGCCGAGCCGAGGTGAAACACAGGTCGGGCCTTAACAGGGACCAAGTGAGCTCGCTTTCCAAACAACCAGGAAACCTACTTCATTTTGCCTCGTTCACTAATTCTCTATTAAAGTATTAAAATTAAATCTCTCATTTTCTCTTGAGGCTCCTGTAAAGACTATTTTCATGAGTGAGTACAGATCAATAGGCATTAACTAACAATAAATACACCAGGGAAATACATAATACACAGTACATTTCACCACAAGATTGACATTTGTACACTGCATTTATGGATGGAGAATAGCCATGATAGAACTGGACATCAATGTACACTTGAAAAAAATAACACCAATGGGAACACGTCGGCATTCTACACTGATGATAAAAAAACAGTTCAACTACTGCGCGCCTGTGTCACGTCCCTATTGAATATATTTGATCTCTGGGAGGGGCTGCACTCTACAGGACTTTTCAATCTCAACCAGCTTAAACAATTCAGAGATATGACAATCACGTCATGTTTCAGTTCTGACACCGGGTACCCATGCACACACAAACACCTGACATTCTGTATGATCACAGAGCAGTCGGACCAGAACATGACTTGAACCTGAGTTTAGATTGAAACAAACTTGGAGGCAGACTGTTGCTGTCACCTGCTTGAGCTTGTATGTTATTTGCAATGTAAAACCAACAAAAAAAAAAACATGGCTGGGGGAGCATTGGCATGACCTTGACTTACATGTTTAGCAGTGAGGGGTGGGTCTAAGTCTAAAGTCAAAATTTCCTGCCAAAAATAATTTGAAACCTTGTTGTCCTTTAGGTCAGTTCAAGACATAACTGTTTAGACTCACAGCACCCAGTCAATGAAGCCAATCCTAATGCTGAGCTAACGCTTCAGGGATTTTTCATCACACCCTTTCGTTCCAGGACTGAAGTCGGATTTCGGTTTTGAGTACAAAGTGTTGAGAGTTTGGTTTTGGAAACTGGATCCTCCAATCCACTTTCTCACAGTAGGATTGGATCTGTGAATACCTCACACCACAGGATCATTTAAGCAGATAATCCCCCTTTCCTGTGATTGGATAATCGTACCCAAATTCAGGGAGATAATCCCGTACCTGTCAAGTGCACCCGGCCAAAGAAAACAGAATCTGTGGGTTTTCCTGAGTTCTAATTCACATATTCATGTTGTTGGAGGTCAAACAGTTCCGGCTGCGTTGAGACCACTGGAGACCGCCTCGTATCCAACAGAAACCAGGGTAAAAACATTACTTTCTACGTCTTCGGTCTTGCAGTGCTGGGACTGTGTTTCCACGGTGACCGTGGCCCCGGTTTCCGGAGGTATCTTCTTCTTCACTCTGCCCCGTCCCTTGCCTTTTGAAATGCCCTTCCCTTGTTCCTTGTTGCCCGCCGCCGCCCTGTTTGGCTTCTTGCTTTCCGTACCGCATGCCTTTCGGTTCCGCCTGCGGACGCGGCGCAGTGGGAGACCAGAGTCTGCCGGGTCTGAAGCCGCCGCGCCCGACAGGATGTGAATCTGCTGTTCGATCACCATGGTGATCATGTCCAGAGCGACGTCCAACATTCCCAGTCCGAGGCCGTGAGTGACATTGTCAAATGCGCTGCTGTTAACCGGATCCTTGAAACATTTCCTCATGTCCTCCAGGTGGTTCCTAAGACAAAGAGTTAACAGTTATTACTTGGTTCCCTCTGAGATGACAATATTTTGTGGTATTGGTATATAACCTTCATACTTTGTCTCAATTATCTTGGACCAGTGCTGGACTGTATTCGTCTCGGGAATGAGCTGCTTGGCCATGTTGCAGTAGTCAATGTAATCGTGGGAAAAGTCCTTCATATCGTCACACAAAGCTCTGGTATCACCTGACAAACGCATGAAAATCAAGACACTGTTTTACTTTCTTAAACTATTCACTTTGTCATTCAAATCACCATTCCTTTTTTCCACATGGCTCCTTCTGTGTGTGATATGACCAAACACCCCCGGCCCATAGTTAGACACTCTTGTGTTTCATCGGCGCTCTGTGTTTACACGACACACCACATAATACAGGCGTATAATATTGCATTTAAGGAGTGATTTTGCTTCATAATGTTTCAAAGACTTGCAGTGATTCCAAAAAAAAGAACATTCACAATTTTTTCTAGACACGCATTGTTTGACAGTTAAAAAGGTCCAGACAGGAAAACACGCATGCACACACAAATCACCTTCAGTAAGTTTGGAGAAAGAGGAGGATACAGAAGTAGTTGTGCTTGGCGTCAGGCCGAGTACATTCAGTAACTCCAGCAGTGTCTTCTTGCTCGCTGGGCCTCTGCTGACCCGGGTGTAGGCCGCCAAAGAGCGCAGGGACATCTTCTCTGGTGCGTGCAGCCGCCGTTTGATTTCATCATAGGAGATCAGATACTTCCCTAAGATTGCAACGACAGCTCACTGAATGCATGTCAATTTTGACGTCATGTCCGTTTAATTTGCAGCACATATTTCATTCCTTAACTTGCCACTTACGAGCTTTAGATCCTTTCATGTTGGGATCCAGGAGCGATGAAACCTCTGCAAAGGGCATATGTGTACTAAACTCTGGATTTATGCTTGTGTTTGCTGGAGGCTCCTGATTCGCAGGGGCCTCCTCCGCCTGGATGGGGGCGGAAACCTGCATCTGGGTCTGAACATGAGGCTGTATGGTTTGCATTTCTACCTGGTTTTGGTCTATTGACACCTGGCCTTGTGCTTGGTGGAGGACCAGAGTGTTTTCAGGCAAGCCCTGCAGCCCCAGACCCCCTTGTGTCACACCACTGGGTTGCTCTGAAGACATCTGAAATATGCCCATGACTGGCTTGACGACTGTGAAAACCATGTTTCCCTGGGCATCCAGACCCACTACTCTGGTAGAGGGATCCATATTTCCAACCGGAGCCTTGCTCTGGGAAGAGACGCACCCAGAAGTAGCTATAATTGTTCTTTTTACTTCCAATGCCCATGCACTATTTACGAATCCCACCCTGTTTGGAGATGGTTAGCGATACATCTGACTTAATCAAGGGGGAATGAAAACAAAGGCTTGGCCGAAAGTCGAGGTAGAAGTTGGTCCTTTTTTTACAGTTTCAAGAAGCTTATCGGCACTTTCAACAACAGCAGCAGTCTGAAAGACAAAAAAAGAACAATTGAAGTCAATATAGAGTATTTATTTCAATCATATTGAGCACAGAAAACCAAATCCAAAGTCAACGAACCCTGCTGTGATTAGTATATATTGAATAGAAATACCCAGGAGCGTCTCTTCTATTCTGCCCCTAATCTGTGACCATCAAGCTTATCATCTGGTGTTAAAGTTTATTTTAATTGGAAAGTCTTGGGACGGCAACTGGAATTAAGTTATGATAAGGATGCTTTGCCTGCCTCGTAACAGCAAAACATCTTCTAGAACCTCATTAAGATGTTATAAAAACCCTTAACATAAATGACTGAGAAACAAACTTGTTTCAACAATTTTCAACCAGCAGTAGGCTTTATTTACCAATTTTTCTCTTGTAAACAAAACCTGGCATTAGGGGAAAAAAATGCAAATATCAATGTCTGGCATGTAAAATGATGATGAGGTTCCATAGTTGTTTCGTTGAAGGGGGACACTTGGAAATATCATTGTGGCTTGTGTCTGGTAGAAATACTCGTAAAGAGCAGCTTAAGTAGGCATAAGTGACCAGTCACTATTTCATAAATTTATATCTCTAAATCTCTGACAAGTTTGAAACAGCTTGAACTAAATGTTCTTAAAAGCGATGCCAGAGGTTTAGTGACACCTATTTGTTGTATTTTGTTATTTTTTTTACTCATTTTGGCTAGTGTGAGCTCCTCGCCGTGGCTAGCTTGACTTTACACGACTTGGAACGCAGGGGCGAAGGAATGTGACCGAGTTCGCGGCCACGGAATAAATAACTTTCAGGAAAATAAGCGAAACCAAGTTTTTCCTCCGTCCGTTTGACGACGTGTTGAAAATGGCATCGGTGAGCCGAGAAGGCGCCTAGACGGTTGATAAACTAAACGAGGCGAATATAGTGACGTTTAAGACAGACACACCGGTCTTAAATAACAATCATCATGGCCGCCCGCCGCGGAGGCTGCTATACTTTTCATCGCAGGGCCCGGGATGATGCTGCCGGATAACCGTACCGGCGCGGTTCTGGAGGAGGTAGAGCACCGGGAATTTCGGCGCTAACTTCATTCAACTCGTCACGGCTGTCCCACTCACCGAATTGCGGTGTGATTTCTCCTAAAAGGACACTGATCCTAGAACGGTCCTCGTCGAAGGCAGCGACATTTTCCCTTCTCCGTTGCCGTTGCTTCAGCGGGTTGCAAATCAGCTATGCGAGCATCGCCGTCAGGCACCCGTAATCGCAGCTCTCATTGGTCCGAGGGCACGTCGCTCATGTGATAAATTATTTCTAATTGGATAAAAACGCTGTCGCTAGCGTGTGGAAGGCGGGACTTCCGACTGGTGTTATAAACACGTGATTAAACGGGAGCCGATTTAATACACAGAAAGATTTCCATCACTTCATCATTCACCTTGACTTTTATTTTATGTATATGTCATGTATAAAATCGAAGCTAAAGCTTATTTTTAATAAATTGCACGCTGAAATCAGATGACACGCTGCCAGCAGTACACTTCGACAACACTAGTTCACTCTGCGCCATCTAGCGGGCATTATTGTAACTACAGACTGGGAGGAATTTGAATAAAATGAAAATAAAATAAAATGCAAATAAGTTGTATTTAACACTGGCGTCTCCTATTTCAAAAGTGGCAGGGTCCTTCTGTAAAATATAAAATGTTTACAGCAGTCAAAGGTCATCAATAATGTGCAACACCTGGTTTATTTAATTTAAATTTATTCAGGTACAAATAAAAAAAAAAAGTACAAAATAAAGCCATGAAAGTATTAAAACAACAACATGAAATAAAAAGGCAACATTTAAATAATCGATCAAATATACAGCAGACTAATCTGGAAATGCACCTGGTGTGGTTCTATACAGCAAGACAAACAACCATAAAGTTTGAGAGAAAGGCATGTACCTGGGCGTCATGAAAAAAATACAACGGATGACTTTACATTCAGAAGCTCACCATGTTCAAGGTGATCAGGTTTTGTCTTTTTTTCTTGTGAATCGATCAGTCTCTGAATTGATACAACCCCACGACAGGAAACATCTATGCTGACAGATTTGGACTGTGCTGATCCCGCAGACGTTTTCGGTTTCAACACTGTAATGTCCTTCGACTCAAAACGTGGCCAAACGCTAAATTAAAAGAAAATATACATTGATGCCGTATCAGTCTGACAGCATCCTAAATCTGCATTTCGGTGAGCTTGAATTGCAAACGCTCGACAGACTGGAAACACAAAATGCAAGTCTAACAATCTTTGGTGTCTCCCAGCATGGTGTGTGTGTGTGTGTGCGTGTATGTGTGTGTTCCCCGGCAGCTCCCCACTTAGAGCTTAAGTGGTTTTTCTGAATTGTTGAGAAAGAGAGAGCCTTAGAGTCCTTGAAGGTTTCCCTCGACCTCCTTTTCGAGTGTTCTGCTGGTGTTGAGAGTAAGTCCTGCTGACGGCTCAGTGTCGGCGTAGCCGCTGGCTGCCGGTGCCCGTGGTGGCGACGTAGAGGAGGGGCTGGGGCTGCCGCACCTGCGGTACTCGCTTCGGGTTACTCCCGTGGGCGATGAAGGGCTCTGCGTTCGAGCCTGCGGAGAGAGGAATCGGGATGAAGCTCAGGGGACAGATTCGAGCGTTGCGAGAGACGAGAGTCGCCGGGGACGAACGTTTCCGCCGCATGGCTTGCCTGCATGCTGGAGGCCGAAGGGCGCCCTGGCTTTGGCGAGAGGAGCCACTCCTCTGTGCTGCGGGCGGAGGAGGGGGGCCTGTGGCTGGCCGTTGATGTGGAGGTGGGGGTCCGATGTGCTGTCGAGAGGACGGAACCGCTGAGCTGCGGTGGTCTTGGTGTGAGGTAGCTGCGGGAAAAAAAAAACATAATAGCAGCTCTGATCGATGAGTCAAATAAATACATATATGAACCACAATATACAGCTTTACATTCATGCTAAATCGTTATCAACACACTATTAGTCAACAAATTGTCACAATAATATTCATTAAGCGTAATTGCTAAAGTGCATTAAGATGTCATGAGACCAGGAGTGCGTCAGCAGAGCAATGTGTCCTCAACCCAAAACAGCATTATGTTCTCGGGCAGCTCAGGATGGAGAAGTAGAGATAACAGAGCGTGCTTTGCACGTCAGAAACTGTCATACTTGACCGGAATAGAGGGCCTCGGGTAAACAAAGATAGTCGTTCATATTAAAAAATGTACTTATCTTGAATGAAAAGGTGTTGCTTTAGTTTATTTTATTCATTTTAGAAACTGAGGAAAGAAAAAATTGGTATATGATACAGAAAATAGGCAATTTAAAAGCACACTGGCGTTCACTATTCCGTTTTATATTTGTTAATAATATATACAAAAAAATCAATTGTTTTATTACTAATATCATTCCTAGTTTTTTTAGTTTGGAAAGTTCTTTTTTTGGTCTCGTCAACTTATTGAATCAAATATATCATACATACATAAACAACGACGGACATAAATAAACAAGAAACCATTTCTATCTATTTTTCAGATTTAAACATAGATTAACAAGAAACGGTAATTCATTTAGAAATCCCTAAACGTCCAAAAACGACTACCTTGACTGAAAAAGGTCACGTGCTAAATAACATTATTATTTCAAAAACTGTTTTTGAGTCTATTTAGTACTTAATGCGTTGATTTTATATTATCTATGTTTGTTCCCTGATGTTGTATTCTAACGCTGTCTGTTTTTTTTATCAGAGCTCCAATGTCAGGTTTTGTTGTCGCGATCATCCATTCATAACCAGGTTTTAAAACGCATACCAATATTGTGCTATTATTTTTCTTAAATTGGTTTTGTCATAAACAACACATTTGCTCTCAGCCTATTATAGTTGATATGCTGTGTTGTTTTTGAAATGATTATAATATTCAACAGCATGAAAAATGAAGCTTACACTAGAATTATCCTCAAGAGTCTCTTGGAGAGCTGCTAACACGGTAATGTTAACATGACTGAACAATTTGCACCTCAAAAGAAAAAGGTGTAAAAATGACTAAAATTTCTCATGTATGAGCCTTATTTTTTCGATTCAGAACTTGCACCTGAAATGCCACGGTGGTTCTTCAGATTTCCCTTGAAAAAAATGGCAATAACAGCGATTCATCTTTACATTTTTAAGAGTTTACGTCTCTTGTCTTGAAGTGAGCTATTCGGTAAATAGACAAAAGTGATCTTCCGTCCACGGGAAAATACTTACCGCTTGGCCAGTGACCTCAAACGACCGCGAACGCCTCTTCTTGCGGCGAGCCTCGAAGTCGACCTCTCGGGGGGTTTGGTTTTTACCCGTGACCTTGTGGTTGCACGGCCGCGTCCAGGTCGCCTGCAGGGCGGGACCCTCGCCGGTGCTGCTGGACAGGTTGTCGTCCGAGGTGGCGTGTCTGAGCTCGGGACTGGGCTGTCGGCCGCGTCGCACCGGCAGGCCTCTAGGTGGCGCCTCTGTCAAAGAAATGCTGCTCTTCTGCTTCTTAGGGTCCAGGGGCGAAGGGGGAGGGGGCAACCGCAAGGCGTCCACCTCCAGGGCTTTGGTGCGCCGACGGGCCGCCTTCACTGAGATGTTCTGGATCCCCTTGAGGATCTGCTGCCTCTCTGTGGAGACACAACCGTAGTTGACACATCCGCCGCTCCCATTCAGGTGAGCGCCGGCGGCCTTCGCGCACCCACCGTGTCGAGTCAGGGGGACGTCGGCGCCGGCCTCGCTGCTCTCCGGGGAGGAGTCCAGGTGGCTGCTGATGCTGTGGCTGAGGTGGCTGTAGCTCAGGGAGCCGGCGGGGACCAGCGGCTGCAGCTGGAGCGGAGACGCAAAGCGGCACGTTGTGATCGGACGTTCACGGCGGCCCCTCCGGTTTGAGCTAAGCTAAAGCTATTAGCCGATACGACTCAGGTAATGTCACAGCGGGATAGAGAAATAGCCGAATGCTCAGAAATAACCAAAAGGTATCATCTTGATGATATAATTCAGCTGGAGGTCGATTTAAAGTGAAAAAAAATGGAGTGGTTTTAAACCAAAATAAATATCAACTTGATCAATGATCGCGTTAGTCAGAAGTGGAAATCGTGGAGAAGAAAAAATTATTCCGCCGCATTCAGACATCTGTGGTAGACCACTTCATGAGGCTTAAGTTTCTTTCTTTTTTTTGACATATATATATAAAAGTGGCGTCTGAACCGAGGGTTCGGCTCCTGCAGAGAGCTGGCTCACCTCTCTGCTGCCCTTTCCGTTGATGTGGATGGGAGGCGGCGTCATTACGGCGGAGTTCTTCATCTGCCTGGCGTGGGGGCTGCTCTTGAATACCCTGTTGCTGTCCCTGACGCGGGTCGGGGGCGGCGGGGGAGAAAGAGAAGACCTCGATGGAATTTGTAGTTATGGCAACGCTCTGCGTGAAGGCCACGCCGCTCGTTTCGATTCTGAAAAGGGGCAACGCGTCCTCTTACAGCTCGGGCTCGGGCAGGATCGGGGGCAGCGTGTGTCGGCGGAGCTTGGCTTGGTTTCGCCTGTTGTCGGAGCACACGTTGCGCACGCTCTCCTGGTCCGAGTCCATGTCCTGCACATTGTCCCGGCCCGCCCCGGCCAGGGTGATCTTGGGTAGAGACCCCTCCTAGAAATACCGCACGGAAAGAGTTCTTCCGCCGTTCCACATCTCACCGTGATTTATATACCCTATTAGATTTGTAACGGCAGGTTCTCACCTTCATGTTGTGTCTGGTTGTAACTTTGTCCAGGGCCATGGCCCTGTCCAGTTTCCTCTCGTCCAACTCCCGTATGTACATGTCGTACAGTTCCTGCAGGTGAGGAGGAACGAGCAGGCTGTGGTCTGGAGTAGACACAAAGGAGACAAAAACGTCAGGCCTGTTTTTTTTTTTCTAATGTCTGAGTAGTTTTTTCCTAAATCGGTTGTGAGAACTGTTTTGGGAAATCTGAAACGGAAACGGGATGTACCGCAGGAGTGCCAAGGCAGCCAATAGGCAGGATTTTACCGTTGAGTATGATTAGACGAGACAAGACTGATGATGAGTGAAGAGTATCCGTCAGCGCCTGGCCAATGATTGGTCAACTTAACATCTAGTCCAGAGGCGCCCAACGCTTCGATCCCGATCTACTGGTGGATTGCAAAGGCAACACGGGTCGATCGCGGAGCCCTGCCTTTCAAACTAAACTACCGCACAACGTAAAAAAAACAACTCAACCGCGGGTTGCAGAATACGCTACATCCATCCCCACTACGGCGATGACGCGCTTGATTGACATACAGTCTAGCCAATCTGAGATCTCGATACGAATACCGTTCCACCATGATTGATGGGTTTGGAAGTGTGTTAGAGGCTGGGCTGCCTGTCAGGTGACTGAGTCCTTTCAGTGCAAGATGTCACCAGAGTAAGGAAATGGCCAAAAATGTACACAATTATACTGTGCCACATATGTTCATGCTGTTATGCAAGGGATACAATATATACACATGCGCACGTACACACACACACACACACACACACACGTATATGTATATATATATTGCTGGTAGATCATTTGGATTGGTCATTTTAAAAGTAGATTGCAAGCCAAAAAAGTATTGGCACCCTTGATCTAGTCCATCTGTTAGTTGACTTGTATGACAGGCTTTAGCCTCTTTTGCACTGGAGGAACTTTTTGCAGTTCCCAGGAACCTTTTCAGGATCTCGACTGTTTCTTCGTGCATTTAGACAGAGAAACTCAGAGGAACCATTTCAGCTACTACTCCAGAGCAGGGTCTCTTTACGGTTTCAGGGATACCCACGTAATGTAGCTGCTCTGTGTTTGGTGGAACTCATGAGCCACTTCTTGCAAACTGCTGGGTGCTGTTTTAAAAAAAAGCATTGCGGTCACCGGTTAGCTGTTTTCTTGCGACAAAATGGACCGAACCGGTGAGAAACGGACCGACGAAGAAGTCCAAACTCTCCCGGCCTGCGACGCCACGCAGGGTTTTCTAGGGCTCGCAGAGGGACGTCAACATTTTGGCTAATGGTGGGGCTTTAACCCATCTGATACTTCATGGTTATTATTCCTGCCAAGCAGAACATGTAAGCTGTGACAACTTAGCTCTCCATGTTGTCCGAGTTTTTAGATCTTAAGGTGCACGTCACACCTCCATTGGTCCCTCACTACCTGTGTGAATGCTAAGCTAACAGGTTCCCCCGGAGAAGGCTAGTTCCTGGAACCAAATTCGAGCTGACGGCTCTCAAAAAGGTTCTGCCTGAAAGCGGGAAATCAACGCCGACTGACTCACTGTCGATGAACTGCCTCTGCTGCTGGATGATCTCATCACACAGGTGCCTGTGCTGCTCGAAACGCTGCACCACAAAGTTCTTCTGCCGAATCACGTTGTCCTTGAGCAGCGCGTGGGACTGCATCTCCACGTTTTCGATCTCCAGCTCGTGGACCTTGCAGAGGAGCCCCAGAACCTCGCGCTGCTCCTCGGAGCTCACCCGACGGGGCAGCAGCTCCTCCAGGTGGCGGGCCTGGTCGCGGAACTCCGTGAACCTGCGCTCCAGCAGCGCCTGGAGGAAGAAATGATAAACTCAGTTTCAAAACACGACACTACATTTAGAACCCTTTTATATTCATTTTAATTCCAATATTTACACGTGATTCCACTTATTATTTATTGAAATACACGTTCGAGACAGATTTTCTGATGCTAGTGTGGCACACCTAAAATAGGATGACCACATTTATTAGATGATTTATTTCACTGCTAATATTTTGTTTTCTTTCTTTGTAAAATCGGGAGGGGCGGAACTTTTTTCTCTCTCGCTGCAAGAAAAGGTGGACACTTTCGCCGTCTCCTTGGATGCGATGCGAGAGAGACACAAGTGCCCGTTTAACACAGGTTAGTAAATCACCCTTTGAGAACGGATGTCATTTGTATTTCGTCAAGCATTGTTTCGGTGAGCTTTGTATGGATATTTGATGCTGTTTTGTTTTGTCGATCTGTGTTGTTAAATAAATGGATGCGATGCGAGAGAGAAACGAGTACCCGCTTCTTGACTTCCGCTCTTCCACCTGCTTAACACAAGTAACACTAGCGAACTTTTTTTTTAGAAGCTAACACACTTTAGCTGATTCTCTGACCATTTCTTGTTATCAACCGATGATATTTAGCCCGATTTTTTACATTTTCTGGAAATTTTGTCTTTTTTTGATCCCTGAAGACAAAAGTACATTTGCAAAATATAACGATTTACGGCCAAAACCCTTGTAAAAACAAAAAGCGACCCACTTTCTGTTTGTTGACCTTCTTCTGTTCGGCCACCAGCGAGGCCAGGTTCTCCCTGGCCGCCGTCACCTCCCGGGTCTCTGTGCTGTCGGGCGGAGACTCCGGGCAGTCGGACTCCTTCTCGCTCTCGTCCTTGTTCTCGCTCTCCTTCCTCTTCTCGGCGCGCCACTTCCGCCGCCGTCTCCTCCGCTCCTGCTCCCAGCTGGGGGGGGGAAGAGCGACACAATCACACGGTCGGCCAATGGGAATTCACAGTTTGGTCCAAATAATCGATTTCCAGCAGCTGCCTGGTTTTGAAGGAGTGCGGAGTCTGTTTTAATTCGTGGTGCTGAAGTGTGGTTGCCAGGGTTTCCCGTAAATTGGTATCGAATAAACATTTGGTCGGGTTAACCGATGCTCGATCGCTGATAGTGGGAGCTAACAGCCAAAGCTGCTCCCTGGGGCGGGTAGAGAGAAAAACAAGAGCTCATAAAGACTTACTCGGCAATGGCGAGCAGCTGCTTGGACGTGTCGATCTGAATCTCCATGCTGGAGTTTTCCAACTCCATCAGGGTTTTCCTGATCTCCATCTGCTGGCGGAAGGCGTCCAGGAGCTGCTCCCTCAGCTGATCCATCTCAGCCTGACACTGCTGGCCGGAGTGAGCCTGGACCTCGGCTGCGGACGAAATAGCAGACCGCTGGATTTCTGATGCCGATGCCAGACAGCAGCTTTATTTCGTCTGTTTTTATTTAGTCTGCGGTACCCTGGACGTGGCGGATGTTGGCCCGGTCTGTGCTGAGCTGGCGGCTCGTCTGGCCCGCGATCTTCTTCTTGAGCCGCTGGATTTCACAGCGCAGGTCGGAGATGATGTTGGTGTACTGAGCGATGTGGTACGACACGTTTATCAGGTTCTTCTTCACCTGCGGAGCAAAAAAAAACGGGTTTCGCGCAAATCCATCGAAATCAGGAGAGCCCCTATGTCCGAGATCCGAGGTCTCACCCGTGTTCGGATGCTTTTGGCACGGTCGGCGTACGTCAGCGTGTTGCGAGACTCCTCGAAAGCCACCGAGGCGGGACTGATGTGAGCGATCATGACGGTTCGGCTGTTGCCGCCCAGCGAATCCTTTCCAAAAGAGCAAAAAACGAACACGAGGGTGAGCGGAAGCTCCAAACACGAACAGTGCGTAGAGATGGGAAAACGCCGTACCTTCAGCAGGCGCGTCAGCTTGCTGTCCCTGTAGTTCACATACTTGCTGCCGTTTTTGTCGCTCAGAGCGTTGATGCAGTTGCCGAGGGCCAGGAGGGAGCGGTTGATGTGGGCCCCCTCTTTTAACCTTTGACCCCTGTTCTGAGTCTGGGATACAGACAGAGGGCTCACAGCGAGAGGACTATGAGGATGTAAATCACAGAATCTAGAGAACGGGGGAAAACTTTACATTTCGTGATGATTAGCTTTAGAAATCAAATGGATGAATTCCAAATTGGGCCAGAAGATCCGGCTCTCTGGCCCCACCCCATCTCCGACCCCTTTGCACCGAGGTGTCAAGAGTCGACCCAGACGACGAACAATTGAATCATTGAAACTCGGCCGAACGACAAACTGTTGACTGTTTGTAAAGAGAAGGTCAAGCCCCCCCCTCCAACGCCCCGCCGTGTGATTTGCACCCTTCCATTTCCCCGCGCCGTAAAACAACCCATCTGGTGATTACGAGCGTTCTGTCTATTCACGGTGTTTCATTATCCCAACCCTGCTCGCTATTAACGTGTCCAACCTTGTAATTACTAAATGCCGGTTGTTCCTGTTTTTTTTTTTTTTTTCCCCTTTTCTTCCTTTAAAAGCATTCAAGAGAATCAATACCTTTATCAAGTTAACACAGGTCTGCTCAGAATCCTTATGAAACATTATATTTTGAGCAGATGGAAATTGGCGGATTCATTAAAAGAGATTTAAATCGGCCTTGGATTTTTTTTACTGCCTGAATATACATTCAATTTGGCGCCTGACGCACGGCTGTGTGTGTCACATCACGGCGGCGAATAGACACGGAACGTACCTGGGCGGCTCGCTCGGAGCCGGCGAGGTCGATCATGAAGAGGCGAGCGAAGCGGACCTCTTGCAGGACGTCTCTGCAGCGGCTCTGCTGCTTGACGGCCACCTGCAGGACGGCGTGCGAGCGGGACGACGTCCGGTTGGCGGCCGTCGGCTCCTGGGTTCGCTGTTTGTTCCCCTTCATCAGCAATTCCATGATCTTGTCGACACGAGTTGTTTGTTTTTAGCATAAACATTAAATATGTGGCGGGGTTTTTGCAGGGAACGCTTTTTTTTTTCCAAACCTCCTGAGCGTTGATGGTGGACACCTCGGTGATGCCGGCGACCTGGATCACACCCTTGGCATCCTCTCTCAGATCCAGGAAGCCGGAGGACGGGTTGAGCAGGTCACGGATCATCTCGTTGTAGATCTAACAGAAGCACGGGGAGATACAAATGCACGTGAATGCACCTCATGGAAAATGCTCAAGTATACTGCTCAAAAAAATAAAGGGAACACTTGAACAACACAATGTAACTCCAAGTCAATCACGCTTCTGTGAAATCATAGTGTCCACTCAGGAAGCAACACAGATTCATTTTGACTTGTTTTAAGGACATTACATCAAAGTTGGATCAGCCTGGAGTTTGTTTTTACACTTTAATGTTGAGTGTGATTCCTAATCAGACCTCCATGGGTTGATACAATTGATTTCCATTGATCATTTTTGTGTGGTTTTGTTGTCAGCACATTCAACTGTGTAAAGAGCAAAGTATTTCATAAGAATATTTCATTCATTTAGATCTAGGATGTGTTTTTTGAAGTGTTCCCTTTATTTTTTTGAGCAGTGTACGTTCAGAATTCTTGCTTTAAAAAAAAGGGCCATAATCCTGCCTTGAGTTTGTTGAGATTTTAATACTCTTTTATAAAGTCTGTGACTCAGATCTGGATTTAGTCTTGTCATAAAACTGCGAGGGTGAACCTCAATCTAGTCCCGTCACTCACAGTGAGCAGTAAATTACCAGAATACCTCTCGGGCACCACTGGCGTTATTGACTGTTCACAAACAGAGCCGAAGACACGCCGCCAGATGACGCAGTGAATTTTTACACTTTTTTTATGGTGTTGCATTGTCACACACTTGTCTTGTTTATCGGCCCCACTGGCTCCTTTTTGTTTGAGTTGTGGGTTCCCTCTGCACAGAACGTGTGGCGCTCCGTTACTGCTAGATTGATAAGCAGAGTAGTGTGTGTGTGTGTGTGTGTGTGTGTGTGTGTGTGTGTGTGTGTGTGTGTGCACGTGGTGGACAGAGTGAGGCAAACCTGACCTGAATATCTGATCTCCGATCACTACTAATAATTATAATACGTTGTATTTATGGCGCCTTACTTGACACTGAAGGTACTGACATATTCATATCCTGAAGATACAGATTTAAAAGAAACAATAAAAACAATAAAACTGACAAAGTGGTAAAAGAAAAACAAAATAAATGAATAAAGGCTGGTGTCAGAGGGAATAGGCCACTAGTCGGTGGTACTAGTAAAAATACTATAATGCATTATGACGTTTTAATCTATTCAGTGTCTTAATAACTGCTTTATTACAACTGCAAGCGATATATCGCTTACCATATTTGGGAAAATCAAATTCCTCGTGTGTTACAGCAGACGAACATGAGAAAGGACTTTTCTGACATCGTATTTTATTGTGAAAAACCCGAAAGCAGACAGGTTCTGGGGTTTGGATGCGTGCATGTTGTGTGTTTTTGTTATTTTCTTTGTTTTTGTTTTGTTTTTTTAATCTCATCCGGGCGGTCGTAATTTGCCGTTTCCTGATTTTCTCTCTTTTCTCTGCAATGGGGAGAGTTTGGGATTAGAAGACAATGAATGGATGATGAAAAAAGAGGAAGGGAGGTGGTTAGGGGTGCAAATAAAGGGGGTTACATTTACATTTGCCGTGAGAATTTTCCGTACATGTTTTCTCTGAGATTGCACCTATTGAAAGAGGGCGCGTCGCCAACGTGAGGAGCAGATACGCCGGCCGCCACTCCGTCGAGCTGTAAAACGGTGTTTAACCTCTTTGTGGTGAGACGGTAGTGGCAACTGAGCGGCTCCCTGGTAACGGCAAACACACACACACACACACACACACACTGCACGCATGAGGGATTGGTGCTGCGAACCTTAAGCACGAACCAGACTGCATCCAGACTCCATTATTAGCGTTTAAACTGGGAGATTTTAACGTCGCACAGCAGGTGTTGCCGCAGATAGCCACACCAATGGCGCCAAAGCTAATTACAATGTTTTGCAGGCCCGATTGGCCTCCATGGATGAAATTAATCGAGACTAGTTTTTCTCTCGAAGGTTAAATTTTCCTTTCATAATTGCTCTTAATTGTTTTTAAGGGAGCCCCTGCTTTTATTTTCATAACTCTCCATTTTATTGCATTTTCAATGAATATAACTCATGCCTCCTCATTGACTTTTTCTTTTCTATCATCTTCTGCAGGGTGTGGAGAATGTAGAGTGATGTGCTGTTCACTAGCTGTTCGCTATGAGGGAGACTTTTCATTGTCTTACAGGACACAATATCGAGTTGTTTTTAAACAAGTGGAAAAAAAAAGGTGGGATACGCAGAAAAAACGGTTTTGAAATAAGGAAACATTAATGCAGCATGAACCAAGTGACCTTGCTGAGAGGTGGCGGTGCGGGAGCTTGTGTCACAGATGCTAATATTTTGCTAAAACAGATGATTTAATACGCCTATCACACTTAAATACATTCATTCATTAACTATATCAGACTTTGCTATCCTATTGGATACAGGAGCTCGTGTCACAGATGCTAATGTTTTGCAAACACAGAAGATGTAATCCAGCCTAATACACTGATGATTATTCATAATCGGTTGGATGCAGGAACTCGCGTCATAGATGCTAATGTTTTGCTAACACGTGCAATGTGATTAAGCCTATTGCAATCATAAACATTCATTCATTCATTATCTATACCTTGGACTGCTATCCCATTGGATATGGGAGCTTGTGTCACAGATAATTGCTAACACAGAAGATGTTATTCAGACTATTACACATATTCATTCATTCATTCATTCATTCATTCATTCATTCATGATTTCCTGCTTTCCAGCATTCAGCTTCTAGGGGGTGAGCTATCCCTGCTGTGATTGGTTGAGAGGTCCCAGCTGTGATTGACAGATTTAAACCTTGAACTAGCTCTGCTTCATTTTTGGTTTGCTTTTTGTTTTTGGCTTTGTCTTCCTTATGAAAGAGGAAAGAGACCGAAAGACAATAAAAGAAGGCACTGATGAAAGGTGGAAGCAAGTAATTCAGGCATCTCTGTGTCACACGCTGACATAATAACACGGCAAAACATTAGCCGCGGAGCAGACGCTCATTTAGTGTTTCTCTCTGCGCACCATCACCTCCGGCATCAGGCTGAGAAAAAAAGGTTTTAAAAAAAAAAAGCAGTTTCCTCTTGAGGACTGAAGCCCGTGTTTTTTTGAAAGTCACATTTAGCTGCTGTTAACGGCACAAGTCGAGCAGAGAAAGCGACTCGCCCGTGCTTCAAGTCACCGAGGCGATAAAAATCGAAATGAATACCGTGTGAATAAGCGTTAAGCACAGAAGGTCCGGTCGATGATTTGTGCTGAAAGTGCGAGAAGTCAGTGAATGTCCCATTTTATTACGGGTTTTATATTGATGGCTTTTGGATGGCGCTCAGACGGCGCAGTAAATTTGATTTTCAGACAAACACTGGCGGCCAGCTCCACAGAGGAGAAGACCTTCGGGCTTGGAAATTAAATTTAAATTTAATGATAGACAAGACACTGATTTAATGTTTGAACAGCTAGGGAAAAAAATTTAATTTTACTTCTGCCCAGCATGTCTCGGATTATATTCTGAGGGGGCAAAAAGCACAGCAAGTCGGTCGCTGGTTTGAATCTGAACCTTTCTGCTTGGAGTCTGAATGTTCCTCCAGGTTCTCCAGTTTCCTCCCAAAGTCCAAAAACATTCATGCATTCACCGTAAATTGCCCGGACGTGTGAATGAGAGATTTAATAACAGCACTTTTCATACTGATATCCCTTTTGCAACATCCCTGTCACTTTAAAAACCAAACCCAATACTCAATAAACATACATATTCAATACGCAAAATTCTTATCGAAATCTTCTTGCCTTGGCAACCGGACTTGTATGTCTTCACTTAAAGACGTTTCAACCGTCCAAGAGGCTTCTTCAGTTCAGGGAGTTTCCGAATATGTTATATTATATTATACTATATTATGTTCAGTTTTATTCATTAACTCTCCTTCGGTGAAGAAATTCAAGTCCAGTTGCCAAGACAAGAAGATTTCGACAAGAATTCACCGTCACCTGGATGACCGAGAACCTCCACAGACAACCCTACAATATCTACCTCAGCGTAAGTTATATTGATTATTTTTTGTACTTTTGCACCGTGGGTCTGAGAGTAGCGCTACTTCAGTGCTCTGTATGTGTGAACATATGGCAGTATTGATAAGTTGACTTAGACGTTGATAATGGTACGTCTCTATTTGAGGTGTGAGTGAGGAACTCATTCTCACTCCCGATGAGTCAATAACCTGACGAATGATGGAGGTTCCCTTGGTGTCACGTACTGACGCATTTTTCAACGAACCTGGATCGTCATGTCTAGAGCAACATCTGTATCTATCTGTAACCAGGGGAGTTCGTTTTTTTCACCTCTTTCTGTTCTAAATGCGAAATCGCGTCCCTCTGCTGATGCTGCACCCCGAAAGAAGATGGTTCTCCAGAAAAATGATCAGAAAGGGATGTGTAACGCGTTGGTATCTGACGCAGGCGGGGGAGAGAGAATGATTGGTTGACTCTATATGAGATGTGTGTGAGAGAATGAATGATTGGTTGTCTCCATATGAAATGTGTGTGAGAGAGTGAATGATTGGTTGTCTCTATATGAGATGTGTGTGAGAGAGTGAATGTTTGGTTGTCTCTATATGAGATGTGAGTGAGCGAGTGAGTGATTGGTTGTCTCTATATGAGATGTTAGTGCGAGAGTGAATGATTGGTTGACTCTATATGGGATGTGAGTGAAAGAGTGAATGATTGGTTGTCTCTATATGAGATGTTAGTGCGAGAGTGAATGGTTGCGTATCTCTACATGACGGTTGTCTCTATATGTAGCCCCTGTGATCAACTGCAACCGGTCCACCTTTAACCCATCTCACATCCATTGATCGCCTCCTGTCCCCATGCTACCTTAAGGGCGTGATAAGCGGCATAGATAATCAACCAATGGATTGAAATCCAGGCTTTTCCGCCGAGCTTTGGATATAAATTCAGTGCGACACCAGAAAGAATCTTTCCACCGTTTGCATCAGCTGGCAACATCAGATGTTTAGTTACAGACGGCCATGAAGGCAGAACTCTAATTCGGATGATGAAAGGTCGGGTCCACGCGGGTGCAGAACCAATGTGGGGAAAATCAAAAGAATTCTCAACTCAGAGTGAGCAATCACGTTAATGGAGAACCGCGGCACGGTGATCAGACGGCGCTGCTTTCGGGGAGATGACCCTGCTCTTAAGCCATCATCAAATTGGAAATTCTCACCTCCAGGTAGGACATGGAGACGCTGTACAGCATGTCGTCGCTGGTCTCCTCGATGGCACGGAACAGGTCGTTCAGGGTTCGAACGTAGATGCCCGGCTCCTTGTCCGTCCCCAGCATGGTGTACGTCTTGCCGCAACCTGAAAAGATAACGATTAAAAACGAGCCCCTGTTATACGAGGTTAGTTTCACGCAGATTCCCTCAAGTTTAACCGGAAAAGTCCAATATGTTCCAAGCAAATTGTCAGTGTTTAATGGTTAAGCTAGTTTTACCACAGTTTTACCATCCGCAATAGATAGATTTGACTTTAGCATCAGGCAGATGTTATAATGGAGACCTTAAAATCTCCATGAAAAGCCAATCTTGTACAAGAAACTGTCCAAAATGAATAAATTAAAGGATGCTTGAATTTGAAGGATGCCCTCTTGTGACGTCACCGGCGCCTTTCGACGAAATAGCAATGTATGAATCATGTTCGATGGTGAATTTTCTTACTAGCAAGCCAACGGGCCGGTTCCGCCTGGTGAGCCCGCTGCCGGTTTGTGGCATCAATCGGGTTACAGCGTGAATTTAAAAACATGTATCCACGGATCTGCTTTATCGAACGTCAGCGCCATTAAAGACAAGCCCGCAGGAAGTCGGCGCCAATTCTGCCCCGCTGTCTCGTGCCTTTCGGCTTATTGTTTGGTTTTCCGCAGCCTGTCGCTCTCTCCTCTCTTCATCCTTTCCAAATGCAGCGGGGCGGCTGTTTTACCTCAATCGACCCGTTTGGGTTCAGGAGTCGGGGCGCTGGAGGTAGAAAGGCGCTCCAGGCGGACAGGATGGAAGGGAGGAGGATTCAACAAGTTCGAGAGGCATGCGGGTCACAATTCCACAGAGAGATGATGCTCGACAATTCTTTGACGATCCGTCCCTGCCCACTGGAAGCGTGGGAGGTACGGAGTGACTCATTTTTTAATCAGAGCGACACGAAAACCGGAGCAGATGCAAATAAGATGCTCCGCGCTATTCCTGAGGGAATGCTAACTCGCTGAGTCAAACAGAGGTTGCTGAGAGAAAGAGGGAGAGAGCAACGGCGACGACTGAACACACCGAACATGTGCGACTTGCCGCTACGTTCGTGGCGCTTATATGTTACCGATAATGGCAGAAACTGGGGTCGACTCGTAAAACACGCAGAAATGAACCCTTCAGAAGGGTTCAAAATCGGTATTCAGGCGATTGCTTGTCTGTCTGAGGTCCTCCGAAGCCATCTGCCGTCCTCGCTCGCCCAGACACTTTTATTTTGATGATGACTAAAACAACCGAAGGAACCTTGGACTTTTTGTTAATAAATGTCTCTTTCAGACAGAAACAGTTCTAAGGACACAATGATAAAACTGTCCGGCTCACATTTCTAACCCTTTAAGTTTTGCATTCTCAGCGGGGGCTGTTGGGACGCAAGCATCTGCCATGTGTAGCTCAAGCGCAACACTCAAAAACAAACCACCAAGAAAAAGGAGGAAGACATCGTGGACGTCGTTAAAAGCCAAGTTGCCACAGCATCCATTTTCTGTAAAAAGCAACAGTTGACTATCAGATGGGTTAAGGTGTTTTTATTTTCCCCCTGCAGAGTGAAGTACCCTGCCGTGAACTTACTCCATACTTGTTTTGGCAACACCGTCGGAAAAGAGCTCGGACCTCTTTGTCGGTCCATTTTGCGCCAGTTCTGTCTGCTTTGTCGCAAGAAAACAGCTGACTGGCGTCCACAATAGCTTTTTAGTAGGTGCTCCTAGACCCGGTTCTTAAGAGGTATCTGGACTTCTATCAATCACTAAACACCAACGCCACCTGAGTTCCAAAAGAGCCATAAAAACCTTGCCTTGGATGGTCCCCGGTCCCTGGATCCTATGCTGTCCAAATGTACGAAGAAACGGTTCTAGGAACTGCAAAAAGTTCCTACGGTGCAAAAGGAGCTACAGCGCAAAGAAGGAACACACCTGTTGGTCCGTAGGCAAACACGGTGGCGTTGTAGCCGGATATGAGGCCCTCGATCAGCCCTTTGGTTGTAGCTCGATACACCTCCTCCTGTTGGGCGTCAACAAATCACAAGGTTTACACATGGTCGGTTTGTGTCGAATCAAAACGATTATCTCAGAATAGCACTCGGGAAATAGCACAGATAAAACCTCCAAAGCGCCGCTTTCCCTTCAGGGCTTCGCTTCGTGTCGGAATTATTTCAACTTATCGACTAACCTGACTAGCCGAGTAGTCGAACGCCACATCGAACATGTAAGTCTTCTCCCTGGAGCGGTTAGCACGCAGGATGTCGTCCGGATCCTCCATGGGGTCCATCAAAACCACCATCTAATGAAAAGGAAGCAGAAGCCGCTTAGTCTCAGGCAGTCAGACAACTGGCGTCAGAGCGGCCAATTAAGTCGAAATCGCGTCTCCCGTCAATCACGGCGGGAAGGATTTGCTAATGAGTTCTTGCACTCCAGATGCAGCCACCAAAAGCTCGATTGGTTTATTAGACCTTCTGGCCATAAAGAACGATGGATCACAAGTTAATGGACATGGTGATGTATTCTCATTAATTTATTGTTAAGAATATGAGTGGAGTTGATGGATATGTTATGAAAAAGAAAATTTGAAGGCCGGTTTTCTCGTGAGGCGTTGAATCCCGGCCCATTAACAACGACGCTGATGGCTGTGTCACACTCAAGGACAATATCGAAGCCTATCGTAGCCTTCAGCCGCGCACGCTATCATGAACACCTGTTGGAATTTAACTCAGTTGCACTTTTGCGGCGCATGAGACGATCCAGGCTGCACGTACATGAGAGCGCCGAGTTGAAAAAACAGATCGTACTGTCTCATTGCGTCCGCCGGCTGCTTATCGACTTCTTAGTCTGTTCGGGCATCGTGTAAACAAAACTTCGGGGAACAAACTCCGAAAAAGAAACAAGACCGCTTGACCTCAGAGAAGCGTATTTTTCTATTCACGGTACCATCCTTGAGCCGGTTGAAGTGCAATTAATTTAGAGAATAGATAAAAAAAGAACGCAAAACGGCGGAGAAAACACTTGAGTTTATTGTTGACGCAACATGGGACGATTAGCGTTCGCCAGGGTTGGACGGACAAGCAACGGGCCAGGAGGGTCCTCTGCGCTCCAGCCCCCCGGCCTGCGTTTGATGACCGTCTCCGCGGTTGAAGCGCTCACTTTGAAGCCTCCCGATTGAAATTCAAGTGGAGAGATTTCACTTTTAATAAACTGACAACAACAGATGAAGGCGGGGGGCCTGGCAGGGTGGATTGGAAACACGGGGGACGGGGACGGGGCTTCTCAGGACGGATGTTCACCTGGCAGCTACTTGCGGCGTCGCCCCAGTTTAAAAGGGACTTTTCTTGGGCGCTGCTGCAAACTCTGAAACCAGTGTACACCTGCGAGATACCTGAACAAGTCAGCATTGGCTGAGGTTGTGGAAACAGGAAGGCATGTTAGCATCCAGCTACTTATCCAGGGTTGCTTTAATTGGTGGATAAAAATTGCAACCCTGCTACCGCGATGAAAAAGCAGTATTTCAACAAGCATTACAGTATCGTTTACATACGGTGCTACAAAATAAATGTTGAGTACCCCTTTGTTTCCAACTTTTTCCGCTTTCCATTTTGAGATCCCGGTTCCTGAGGACCCTCCAGGAGTCAGTTTTGGCTGTTTTTACCCTTTTGGGTACAGGCTGGATTATTAAATTCCACATTCACTACGTTTGCTCTGAATTGCACCGCTTTACACCACCAATTACACTTTTCCTGATTTCACTTTCTTATTTCATGATTATGCTGCCAGGCAAGAGGTCTGGAGGAAGACCGAAGAGAAGATTTATGGACGTCGTGACAGAGGATATGAAGGTAGTCGGTGTGAGAGAGGAGGATACTTGATGGCGAAAGTTGATTCGCTGTGGCGACCCCTGAAGGGAAAAGCCGAAAGAAGAAGAAGATTTAATGAGTATTCCATGTTTTCCACTGAGCACCAACCAACCTTGTATTTAAAAAAATACAGGCCGATGAAAGACTTTCCGGTTCTGATTCTGACATGTCCATCCTCCCTTCTCTGTCCGGTATTATCACAGAAGAAAAGCCTCTCTGCCCGACCTTTTTCCCCCCTCCTTATCTCGCTAACTTCCTCTTTCCCCTCTAATGTTTCCTTTTGGAGCTAACCTGCGAGACTGACGTTTGAGCCCCGATCGCGTTTCAGTTCCTCTCTCTGCGTTCAAGGTCGTTCGGAACCGAGCCTCGCATTGTACGGTCAGCTTATCCGATCAGAATATTGAGTTATCGCCGACCGCGTCGGTAAAAAACAAGGAGACTGAATCAAGTCATTTAACTGCTTCCAACATCAGGATAGTTACTGACGGTTGACGGGGCTGTCAGGCTGTCAGAGCATCCTGTAATTATTCTGGTCTGTCTCAGTGTGATGTGTCTGACGGCGAGTGACGGCTGATAACAACGTTTATGATAAAAACTCTCCCAGAACGTTAAAAAAATGGTGACCAAGTAATAACAGAGGGATAACTATGTATTAATAGCATATTGCTGCAAACAGAAAATACGATGTCTGCGTGCACCGAAAGGAATAGGATTTTCAAAATGTTTGTCCGACCAAATCTTGCATGTGACGGTGAAAACGTGACAGCAATGTATTTTCTGATTGCGTGGTTGGCGAAACCACGCAATCAGTACGCATTCAGTACCTTATATTACACCTATATAGCTGTAAGTGAATCCACTTTTATCCTATTTTTATTAACAACATACATGTAACAATATGGTTTGCTATGAGTTAGTATTATAACGCCGCTCTTGCGGTTTTTCAAGCAGGAGCCTGACCCCTGGGGTTGTTGTTTCGCACGTGCACGTGTCTCTATGGCTCCCGCGGTGCTTTCAGTTTTGCAAGGTTTCCCGCGTCGACGCCGTTGAGCTGAACATTGACAACGGCCGCGTGTACGATCGCACGTGTGCGGCGTTGAGGTCTTAAATAGAACGCGCGTTCGTGCGCACCTCCCCCCCTCCCCCCCCTGCGGATACACTCGGGAAAATCATTAGGTGCCCAGGGTGTCGATGACACCTCTCGTCCCATCTGTCACCTGTGTTTCTTGAGTAACTGTACCTTCCTCGGCTCCACCCGCGATCATCCGCACCGAGCAGCTGCTGCCCGGGGGCAGATTCTACACCGCTAATTTCCTTCAGCCTCTCTGATAAGTCTATAAGGTTCAGGCTCTAATGACCGTACATTGTGTCGCCTCATAAGACCGTTTGAATGATCCTTATAAAAGACCTCAGCTAATCTCTTTAATTTGCCGGCAGTGGCGCCTTTCTCAGAATGCCCTCAGAGCTCAAATAAGAGGCTTCTTGCAAACAAAGACTCCGGGGAGGTGAAGTGCAGGTCAGCAATAGTTGCCGGGCATTAGCGTCCCGCGTGCAGAACAGGTTAAGGGACATCGCGGGTACGTGTTGTTCTCGAGAGCTCAAATATACCCCCTCCCTCTACTTAGCAGTTGCGCGGAGACATATAAAACAGATGGTGATTGAGAAAAAGCGGGATTCCATGTGCGCCGCGATGCGACCTCGCCCCGAGGCCCGACCCGACCCGAGGTCGGCACGGCGGGGCGTCCGTGAAAGAGCGAGCATCATCATTCGGACATTAGTAACAACATCCCTTTGTCATCAAGCATCTGCTGTGCATTCAGAGTTGGGAAATTCACCTGCACGGCAACCACTTAGCAAACAAAGCTAGAATAGCGCGGTTCTATTGTAGCGCTGGAAATAATTGCAGAAGCGTGTGTCTCTATAGCTGATGTTGAATGGTGGGACGTTTCACCTTTTTATATCAGAATCCTGGCAGCACAAGGCGTAGTGTAAAGGTCAGGAAATAAAAAAGAAAATGTGTATTTCTGACAGTTTATCAGCTGGGCAAGAATATTAAGACGGTGCGATTTCCAAATAGCCGCTATGATGGGTTAATGTTTGCCCAGCGTGTCGTCTGTCAGGCAATAATTACATCCCCTCACCAAATTTTAAAGACGTCTGCAATTCCGACAAACGCCCATGTATCACTGTTTGAGGGCTTCCATGTCAGATTTTCTTTTGCCCTTTCCGCGTGGACCGGTCGCTGTGCGGCGGCTGATTAATTTCAGGACATCTTTGAAGGAGATGTCAATTTGGAGATAAGTGAGCTAAAAAACCCAGACTGCAGGGGGGGGGCGGGATATGAAAATGGAAAGCAATTTCCTGGTCCGCATCCCCCCTGTCAATTTTTTTTTTTGCAATTTCAATCAAACCGTCTCCTGTCAAAATGGACACGGGACATCGCCACCAGTGCCGCTACTTATCATTTGGAACAAGATTTAACGTGACTCGGGGGGGAAAAAAAAACAAATAGCTGGAGCGTGAATTCACACCGCGTGGCCACGGAGAAAGAGGCCTCTTAAATATTCATAAGCTCACAAGGATCAGCCAAAGTCAAACAACAGCTTGGTTATGCGGCGACATGAAACCAATCAGCGTTATGGTGTTGTGTAGACGCCATTAGCGGCAGCGGGGTGTAATGAAGCCCCCTCTCCTGCTGCCTCTAGTTACACCAACAGAACTTGCATCGCACGCGCTTTGACCCGGAAGCCCACCGTCTTGTCGCTAGCGCGCGACGACGATCCGCAATTCGATGCCATAACGCTGAGCGGCTCGACAAGATGGCTCGTCGGCAATCGCCGAGTCCGTTAACGACTTCATCACATCAGAAATGTTGTTTAGAACGTCTCCTTTCGCGTCGTAGCGGCTGTCGTTGTAAGAAAAGGGAGGTTTTTTGAATTTTATCGGCGCGCACGACGGCAAAAGAAGTCTAAAAACCGCCAGCTTGTGATCAACAAACACCGAATGTCACCCAGTGGGGGGGGGGGGGGGGGGGTTACTGCGATTTAACCGGAGCAAAATTGAAGATGTGAAAACAAAGACACAGAGTATAGATCGAGAGCGTCCGATGTTTGTCTTTCCAAATTTGTCCGCGAAAGGTCACGCAGGGCTACGTCCCTTCTTCTTTTTTTTTCCCCCGCCGTCACATGTGTCGGAGAGATTAACAGAGCCGCTTTTGTCCGCCGGCCCTATCTGAGGTGCACGTCCGTCTACGCGTGCACCTTGCCTCCCCCCCCCTTCCCGGGGGACCACATTCTCTTTTCACCCTTGCGCTCGAGTCACATTGTGGTTGCCATGGTAGCACGTCCCCCAGCTCCGTGAACGTCTTCGTTCGGCATCTGCGGCCTCGCTAATCGTCGTCTTCGGGGGAGTTGATCCCCGACTTTGGTGGCGGGGTAAAATATGCCAATCTGATTGGTCCGTCAGGATAAGCAAACAGGAAGTGTGAGTCATCAACTTAATTATACTAAGTCTCACTAACCTGAAGCAGGAATCCCTGGTCTATGATGAAACAGGTGCAGGTGAGAGTGTGTGTGTGTGTGTGTGTGTGTTTCACCCGATCCCTTTCCCTTATCTGCACGTCCGCACAATGAACACGACGGCGGCACAAAGACACCCGAGCGATATGTCAAGGATACGGCAAAGAACAAAGGGTCAAGATCACAAAAAAGAAAAGGCAATAATGCCTCGGCATCAACCGGCGCAGTGCGACCTTTCTGGACGGTCTTTGAGAAACGCAACCGGAAAGTCTTCTCCGGACACAATCGGTTATCTGATAGAAAACATCAGAGCTGCCCTCTCGGCACCCCGACAATGCTACTGTATATCCTGTTTCAGAGGCTCTTGATGATTAGCGCTGGAACGCCGCGTACCTGATACAGGGCCGCTTGACAGCGAAGTCAATTCTTCGTTTGAAGTTACGTAAGACGTCTGGCTTTGGCGGGTTTTTCTCAGCGGCCCCTGTCAGATCTCAGAGTCTGTAATTCCAACTCGTGCACGCAAACAAGTAGACAAAATGTCACCGTGCGTGTTTGACTTTTTCCTCCTCCTCCCTTGCTAATTGTCCTTTTCCTTTTCGTCGGAGGACGTATTGTCGGAAAGCTCGGGCGCGGACGGTGACGGATCGAGGGAACAAGCGGCGTAGAACAATTTTGCAAAACCGAAGGATTTCAAATGGGGAGAAATTCAAAAAAACTGCCAGCTTGACGATTCTGAATATGGCCCAGTTGGCAGCGTTTGTTGCTTTTCGATGACAAAAAGAGCAACCGGTTTTAAGTGAGAAAAAAAATTAAAATGAATAAAGTTCTCCGAGTTTGTTTGTTTTGTTGGATAAAATTCAGCCAAAAAATCTATTTATCTTTATATTCCATTCTATATACAACGAACAGGAACAAGCTAGAAGGAATATTTTTAATACTGTCATTACTTCCTGTTTTATTTTGTCTGACGTCTGACTTTTTCAGTCACGAAGAGCAATTTTGCAAAACCAAAGGATTTCAAATGGGGAGAAATTCAAAAAACTGCCAACTTGATGATTCTGAATATGGCCCTGTTGGCAGCGTTTGTTGCTTTTCGATGACAAAAACAGCAACCGGTTTCAAGTGAGAAAAAAATAAAAAAATAAAAATGAAGAAAGTTTGTTTTGTCAGATAAAATTCACACAAAAATCTATTTATTTATAGATTCCATTCATATATACAATGAACAGGAACAAGCTAGAAGGAATGTTTTTAATACTGTCATTATTTCCTGTTTTATATTGTCTGGCTTCAGGCGTGGACGTGACGGATCGAGGGAACGAGCGTCTGACTTTGTCAGTCACGAAGTATGATTTTGCAAAACCGAAGGATTTCAAATGGAGAGAAATTCAAAAAACTGCCGACCTGACGATTCTTAATATGGCCCAGTTGGCAGCTTTTGTCGCTTTTCGATGACAAAAAAGAGCAACCGGTTTTAAGTGAGAAAAAAAATAAAAATGAAGAAATTTCTCCGAGTTTGTTTGTTTTGTTTGATAAAATTCAGCCAAAAATGTATTTATTTAGATATTTTATTCTATATACAATGAACAGGAACAAGCTCGAAGGAATATTTCGTGTATTGGCAAGTGTATTTACAGTCCCTATGTCCTCTATTGTAAGTCGCTTTGGATAAAAGCGTCTGCCAAATGCAATGTAATGTAATTTTTAATACTGTCATTACTTTTATTTTATTTTGTCCGTCCTGCTTCCATTTCGTTGTCTGGTTGTACCTGGTGTCGGCTTGTTACCCTCACCTGTCAGTTAATCATGCCTATTTAGATCATGTGCGCTCTTTCCTCTGTCCGTCCAATCAGCCGCTCATACGAGTTTATTTGTTTTCTGTCGTTCGGCCGAGCCTCTGTTTGACCCTTAGCTCAGTTCAGGCTTCCTGCCACTGTATTTTTGTAATTTACTTTTATTTTTCTCAAAGTAAAACACAGTTCCACAGTTGATTCCTGCCACAGCCTGCCTTCGCAGACCTTCACGAAAACCACCCGGAGCAAGGTCAGTGGACATCCCTGAATAACCTCTTCTTTGGAGACACGTGCTGTTGTTTTCTTGATTGTTTTTTTGTTTTGCTAATGTCGTGAGAGAATATATTTCGACTGCATCGGTTGATCTAGTCCTTGCTACTTGTGACACATAGATGTTTCTGATGCATGCTAACAGGCAAGTACTTATGAATAATGTGTTCTGTGTTGCTGTGGGTATTTTTTTTTTTTCAATATTATATTACTTAATCATTGCTGTCGGGATTTCTGAATAGGAATGTTTTGCTTTTCGATTTTATTGGTTAATCCTGTCCTTATGACTCATTTGGCTAAGATGTTTCTGATGGATGGTAATTGGGCTAGCACATATGAATTACCTGTACGGATTTTCCGATATAAATGTTTTGCTAATGTCCTGAGACAATTTTATGATACTAATTTTCCATTTTATTGATTACTTTTGTCCTTTTGCTACTTATTTGGCAAAGATGTTTCTGACGGATGCTAAAAGGCTAGCATTTTGGAATAACCTGTTCTTTGGAGACCCGTGTTGCTGAGGGGATTTTTTTTTAAATACATTGTTTAATCTAGTCATTACTTCTCACAAGTCAAAGATTTTTCTGATTGATGCTAATATGTTTATGTATACGAATAACCTGCCCCTCGGAGACCCACGCTGCTGTCGGGATTTTATTCCATAAACATGTCCTGCTAATGTCCTGAAAGAATTTCAAGATGGTTATATGTGATAACTGTTAATCTAGTCCTTGCTACTCTTTACACAAAGACATTTCTGATGGATGCTAACAAGCGAGCACTTATGAAGAACCTGATCTTTGGAGAATAACAATACTGTAGCGATTTTCTTCTACAAATGCTTTGCTGATTTCTTGAGAATTTCATTGATGGTTTTTGTCAACAATTATCTGGTCCTCATGACTCAATGCACAATGTTTCTAATAGATGCTAACAGGCTAGCGCTTTTAAATAACCTGTTCTTTGTAGACTGCTGTTGCTCTCACAATTTTCTTTTTAAATGGTTGCTAATGTCTTGAAAGAATTTCATAGATGGTCATTTTCGACTATATCAGTCGTTCGAGCCCTTGCTTCTCATTACGCAAAGATTTTTCTGACGGATGCTAACAGGCTAGCACTTTTAAATAATCTGTTCTTTGGAGACTCTCATCTTTAACGGGATTTCCACCTAAAAATGTTTTTTTTCCAATGCTTTGAGAGAATTTAATCGATGGTCATTTTAAATAATCCGTTGATCTGGTCCTCGCTTTTCTTTGGCAAAAATTTTTCACGCAGACGCTAACATATTTGCACTTCTGGATGTGTCTCAGCCCAGCATCTGATGCTTGAATCCCCCCAGGATTAACAAAAACAGCCGCGCCACATCGGAAACCTAGGTAGTCGCGTAGTTTCCGAGGACCACGGGGGATCCATTTGGCACAGAGTCGAATTAACCTCGAGCCTGTGTTCACACAATCGCTAAGAGCAGGACGGCGCTCGAGGGCTTGCTATTTTCAGGGATGCGAGTCGATAATGCCTCCATCAGGCATAACCATGAGAGATGTCGGCGGTGTGAAAGGCACAAGCAGCCATTAGCTTTTCCGGTCTTCCAAGAGCCGCGCGCCGTACAGGGTTTCAATAATAAATGTCAGACTTGAAGAGAAGCAGACTAATACGCGTATAGCTTATACTTTATTTATGCAACGTCGATGTCAAGCATCCTGTCTTATTCCACATTGACTCATACCCGCAATCAAAACGTAACTCGCGCTATTTTCCGAACAACCGCGCGTTCGAAACAAATGCTTGGTGTCAGGCTTCGAGGTGCGGCGGATGAGCGTCTGCCTTCGGCCTGACAAAACACGTTGTCATGAGTGAGGTATCACACCAAACCCCCCGTAGACCTGCTCCCTCTAGCTCTCTAAAGCCCCTGACATATGGAGGATGTTTTCTCACCGCCTGCCCTGTTCCGTCTTATCAGTCTGTCCGCGGCGGATTTGCATTTACCCCTCCCGCTCTGCCGTCTTTCAGACCACCTGTCCTCCCCGCCGGACGCACCTCGGTCTCTCTAAATGTCTCTGCGGGGGCCGCGTGGGTGTTTTTTGCGATGCGGCACGAGAAGCAACTTGTGACCATTAAAAAGACGCGGTAATGGACGAATCGCCCGTCTCTCTTTCTGGCCGGGAGCCTAATTATTGCGGCACACCGAATGCTCCGCGGCCGCGCTGCACTTCCCGCTTGTGTAAGACTTATTAGGTTGCGAGAGGAACATCGTGGCCCCGATCCTGTTATACAAAGCTCGTATTTTTTTTTTTTTTTTATAATTACCCGTACTTTCTGGCAAATTAAAGTATCCGCGTTGCCTCCTCTGCGGGTTGACTTGCGTAGTAAATGCTTTTTCCTCTATCCTACCCTGTCATTCACCCCCCGTCGACTGAAGACTGACTCATGAAAGCGGTGCGGTGGCCAGAATTCACACCTGGGGAAGCGTGTGATGTAACAGCTGGGTTGTATAATGTTGGTTTATAATAAAACAAATTGAGGTTCCTTCCATTTCAGCCCTCCAGCTTCTAGTCTCCTCCAGCGGCTCCTTGTAGCTTAGCGCCACACCCTGCGCTCTGATTGCGATCAGCAGGGGAGGGGTTACGAGGACGTTGAATGGGATCATGCACAACAAGGCCCACGGGGGCCCTTGTTGGGCCGAGAAGGGGATGTAGAGAGAGAGAAGATTATATACTAGATTTTGGTCAGTTCCCAGCTTAACCCCTGTTAGTCAATCGGATGTACCGATGCAAAAAAAAGTATGTCGTTTGCCTGTTTGACTTCCCAGGTTGGGAAATAGCTTTCGATCACCGACAAATGGTTTATTCCAAGTTTAGCATATTGGCTTAATTAATAAAACCCACCTTGAGATAGTCATGATCACCATGGCAACATTAGGGATGCTCCGTACAGAGACTAATGGAGCGTTTCACCACAGCTAGTTCTGTGTTGAAAGCAAAACATTACTGGGACAGTCAAGGTCATTATATACTGTGTATGTGTGTGTGTGTGTGTGTGTGTGTGTGTCTGCATGTTTGTGTGCAGACACACAAGAATGTCCCAGGATCGATTTTGACAGGGATTTTCTTTGTGGAGTCTCACTTTAAATTGCCACCATGAGAATGAATGAGTGAATGATTATTTCTCAGTATCATGTGTGAATGAATGAGTGAATTGTCCCTCTCTCTCTCTGGCAAACTAAGCCTCTCGCCCAGTGACAGCCTGGATAGGAGACCCTGATATATTAGATAATGAATAATAATAAGTAATACAGGGGTGTCAAACTCATTTCACATCGCGGGCCACTTACGACCTTGGTAGATGTCAAATTGGCCGGACCATTGAAATTATAGCAGACCGAGCAATAAATAACCAAAATATCATGTCTTTCCTTTGTTTTGGTGTAAAGAAGTACAAGAATATCATCTCGAAATTTAATGAACAATCCTTTTTCAAAATATTTCATGAAACACATCAAGTGCAGTTTACTTTTATCATTCACGTGTATGCATTGCAACTGATCCCACTGATCGTACAGAGGCAAAAAAGTTAAACAAGTCTTTGGTATTGAAAAATATAGTAATGCACTTTAAGATTAAATGAGACTTATAAAGAAAGGGATTTTTAAACCATTTACACATGTGCATATAAAATC
This sequence comes from Fistularia commersonii, assembly GCF_037954325.1. Lineage (NCBI taxonomy): Eukaryota > Metazoa > Chordata > Actinopteri > Syngnathiformes > Fistulariidae > Fistularia > Fistularia commersonii. The sequence goes on from NC_141315.1 coordinate 7,266,165, forward strand.
TAAATTGAATCTCTGTCTACACCTTACAAACTAAAGAGAGTGCTATTAAATGTGTGAGGAGGAATGCATTCACCTGTACTGTAAATGTGTAAACTTCATACATGAAGTAGAAACACATACAATACATGCTGAAAATTTATGGAGTTGCATGAACAGTAGATTTCCATCATACCCTTTTGTAGCGAAGCTGCTGACTAACATTAAATTGCACATTTTGCCTGCTGTTGATCTTATCTCTCCTCAGTTGTCCTTGCAAGCTGTCATATTTTTCGCTGTGATGAGTCTCGAAGTGGCGCAGAATATTATATTCCTTAAATACCGAAAATTGTTGCAGACACACAAAGCACAAGCACACCAAGCCCGTGTGTCTCAGTAAATAAATAGGACATAGTCAATTTTTCTTTGAATATTCTACACTCTTTATCTACTTTTCTCTGTTTTGATAACGACATTTTGGCTAATGAGGGTGTAGCGAGGAGGTAGAGAACAGAGTAGAAACGACGTCGTAACAAGCAGCAGATGGCGCACTGATCCCGTCTGTCCCAGTGATGCGTCTTGTCTTCTACTCGGGCTAACTAGAGAATTATTCTTGAATTGCATTTAATTTAAAAAATGTATGCCTTTTTTGCATTTTTTCATTTTAAATTAGGTCCCGCGGGCCTGATTGAACTTCCTTGCGGGCCGGTTCCGGCCCGCGGGCCGTATGTTTGACACCCCTGCTGTAATATATTACAGTAAAATAATAGCAGCGTGGAGCTGTCAGTGTTTTGGTGTGATCCTGCTGACGGACAGGCCGTCTGTAAACAAGACTTCCTCGGTTGATGTAATGAGATTACCCTCCCCTGAGCTCAGAGTGTTTATGTTCACATATTAACCCAGATCCCACAGAATGTGCTACTGGCTTCCATCCGTGGCCTGAAATAGAGCCCCGCGTACCTTTTCCTGCGTCCCTCTCTCCTTTGCCGCCGTTGCCGTTATTGGCTCAGCCCTGTCAGAGCGGAGGTTAATCTTCCTCGCTCTGTGGATGCGCCTGTTTGTACTTGCTTTCGCCTCTGTCGTGTGGCACCGCTGCTTTTTCACGCGCCGGCTGTCGCGCACCGCAGTTACACCAACCATCAGGTTTGTCTATGTATGATATTTCGGATATCGACCTCCCGTTTCTCAGCACCATCCTCGCAGGCGCTGGTTTTCCGGGCGGATTTTGCCCGATAAATCCACCCCGTGTTGAACACAATTTGAATGTCACCGCCAGAAGAAACTCTACACTTAGTCCTGGAGGTGAGGAGCGGAAAAATTTCCCGTTTCATGTCACCGTAATTGAGTACGGCATCACTCTCAACGGACTGAATGGCGTTAATTGTCTCCTTTGCGAAGAAGCCGCGTAGGAAATTCGATAGGTATTAATTTGCCCGATGAGAGGCGAAAAAGCCCCACCTGAACCTGAAGGTTTTTTTTTTTTAAGGTAAACCGATAATGTATTCATTTCCACGTCTCCCTCTCCCGTTCTCTCCTTTTTTGCCTGCCCTTATCCTCAAAAGAGTTGTCGAATCTGAAAAAAAATGACCGTGAGCCGCCGCGTGACACATCCGCCGCTATTAATTTGCGGAACATCGCCCTTCGCACGTGCGCGCCAGCCATTTATCCGGGAACATACGCAGTGAGACGGCACCGGCCTCCCCTGCCGCTCGGCTCGTTCTCTCCGGCTGAGGAGTGCGCAACCGAGGAACACGGAGGTGGGGGGGGGGGAACAAAACAAAACAAACATCGGCCCTGACCTTGTCTATGTGTCGCCATGGAGACAAGGCCTCCCCGTAAAGCATTCTCCACTGTGTGCTGCCGACAGGCCTGTTGAAGACGTGCTCCACAAGTTGGGCATGTTTTTCCAGGGGTTCGGTATCCCAAAGATCACCCTCGGTACTGACGCTTCGGCTTGTAATTTTAAGTAGTGCCTAAAACCAACCTGCCATATACGGACTGTTATAACCTGAGATATATAACAGCCTCCTATACGGCGCTTCCAAGGACGAGCCGCCGGCCGTGTCTCGGGTTTGCATCTGGCCTCCCGAGGCAGGAGTCGGAAATTTTCACGCAGCTTTTCCACGCAGAGTTGAATTAGCTTGATTGTTGCGCAAGTCAGTGACAGGCGGTGGAGGAGCTGATGAGGTGATGAGAGCGCAGATTTGTTTCGTAAGTTCAGAACGATGTTTTTGGATCTTTAGCCGCACATTTCCCGGGTTTCCCATTCAAGATTATCAAAATGGCAGAAGTTAGAATAAGTACAGATCGGGGAGTCGGCGATTTTTGACCTAGGACTGTCTGCACTAGACTTTTCTCCTCATAACCACCATAAACGTGTTTGTTTTGAATGCAAAACTTTAAATTGCCCCCAAATTAGTCAGCATTGTCTCCCACTTTTTTTTTTTTTTTTTTTTTTATAAATATGACTTCATCAGAGATTAGTGTTAGTGAGATGAAATGATGCATCTCTGAATCTTTCTGTAACTGATCCCTTAACAAACAGACCGAATGCAATTCCAATTCGGCCGTGGTCGGCGTCGGCTCCCGCCGCCCGCGACCGAAAGCCATTCGTCCGCGGCTTCTAACCTCGGCCAGAGAATAACACCGGTTCCTCTCATTCACGGGTCCACGTCACTCCGCCACTGACCCGCTCAAGGACAGAGAAAACCCACTGAAAGGAAACAGGTGGTGCACGAGGCGGCGAGCAGGGGGATGGAGGAGTACGGCGGCGAGAGAGGCAGAGCAGTTGGCTGGAGGCTTAGCGTGAGCTAAAGCCCCTTCACCGAGCTCATCCCTTTCAGCTTAGCCAGCGCCGGCTCTCCTGCTTTCTGCCAGGAATGCCATATCTGGATCCCCCCGGCCGACTCGGCCACCGGCGCCCTCCTAATCTGTCTGAGCTCCACCTTCGGCCCAGATGGTCCTGACCGACCCGTCCGCCTTTATTTACGTATTTGCAAACTTGACAGCGTGCAGAGGATTGAAGGTGTTACTCGTACACATGCACTCAGCGCGCACCTCATTAGCCACGCCAGCATTATCTAATGCGATTCAGCCAAACAGTTGTACCGTAAATTCAGCCGCTGCAAAGATAGAAACGCCGCGAGACGGGATTTATCGAACTCAATGCGCTCGACAGCTGTGACGTTTGAAACAGATAGTACTGACTAATGTCGGTTGCTTCATTTAATTCAGCCACCCCGTTATCTCCTGCTAATTTTTTTTTTTTTTTTAACAGAAATTCTTTCAATATTTACAGCTCATTATTTCCCTGAATTAATTTCACCTTTAAACAAACCTCTTTTAAATATTACCGGTACATTGATCTGAATTGACTGCAGCGGAGCACGGGTTTATTGATGTGTATTTCAAATGATTTAAACTTGATTTAAACATTCAATCATTTACTCTCACTCACGTCTTCTAGAGACATTCAAACATGCACGCCTTCGTTAAATGTCGTATAGATGAAACCATTCGCTCTTTCATTCACACGTCATACAGGAATCTTACTATTCACTCCCAACACATTGAGACATCCAACTATACACTCCTTTATTCAATGTTGTATTGATAAAACCATTCACCATCTCATTTAAACATCTTTGCAATTTCAAACAAAACCACGCAACCACTATTTTGTGAAATATCCACATGGGAAACCTGGTGTTTGAATGTTCTGTCCCATCTCCTAGCCCCCGTTAGCCGCCTCGTGCTAATTACGTCATAGAAGTCAGCGTTTCAAGCAGATATAATAAGGAAACTGTATCTTTCTGAAAGTTTGGAGAAGCTTTGCAAAGGCACATTTTCCAGATGTCTCGCCGAAGTGGCCTAGGAGCTCGCCGACATATTTGTAATTGTGTGCGCGTCTGGCGAGGAAGCTCCCCCGCCAAACACATGCATCCGTTCCGTGCGGCGTAATCTCTCAGCGAGCCTTTGTTATTGTGACCTACCTCACTATATCCACCATTCATGTCAAGGCAGCCCAGGTAAGCCCTTCTTAAGCCGTGAGTAAACAGAAGATTCAAGCAATCCCACTGTATCAATAACAAGTGTGTATTAAGCTCCTCCAAGCCTTGGCCTGCGGACGCCGCCAGAGCGAGGCCGGCCGCGTCCGTCGCTTTCCCTCTGCATGACATTCAGCACGAGGCTCCGGGAATCAGGCGCGACTGATAGTCTCAATTGACCGATTTCAGTCTGGCGACATTCTGGAAGACGGGAAGAACCGTCCTTGGTTGTCTCCGGTGAGACGGGAGGTGGTTCGGTTTTGTTTTTTTAAACATTGAGAAGCCTCATGTGCATACAAATGAGAGAAATGGCATATGACAGGACTAACCTTGAAAATGAATAATTAGCAGTTACTGTTTCTCTCTCTTCCATGGTCTAGTTGTGCCGCGTTGTTTACATCGTTCATCGTTGTTCTCCTGTACTAATGCTTTTTTTGTGCTTTTTCCCAGTAAGTTAGCCCTCATGCTGGCTTCCTAAACAGTTAAAAGTGCTAATACAAGTGGTTTTAAGAAGACGTTAAAAATGGCAGTTCATTAGAAGAAGGAAATTATAGCTGAATGGCAGTGCGGTGTTTGGGTTACAGATCTTGCAAAGCTCTACGACACGGCTAAGTCGACCAACTGTACAATCCTGAGGAACAAAGATGCGCCAAAAGACAGGCGATGTAGATAAAGGGGCGACTATGTTAACGAAACAAAGGTCTCAAGTCTTAGAAGAAGTAGAAAAGTTATTGTGAGTTTGGATTAATGAAAGACAGCTTGCTGGAAATAGTGTTAGCATTAGCGTTAGCGAGGGTCTCATGCGAGACTTTTGCAGATTTGGTGACGCAAATGATGAATACAAGCATTGACAGGAAGAGAAAGAATATCAAGAGAAGTAACACTTAGGGCTATCTTTAATTCCTTTTTGCATTTTTGCTGCAAATAAACCTATAAAAAGGTTTCTAACGAGGACAGTAGGTTTAGGGGCTGGAGAATGGATCCATGGGATTTACATTGACTTCAATGGGAAACATTGATTTGGTTTGCAAATGAAGTCAAAGAACAAATTAAATTTGGAAACTGAGGTTCTACTGAATATATATTACTCTGATAACTTATTTATCTTCCTCTTATTTTTTTTTTTATTTCTTTCTGCATGAAGCATCTGGGATCAGCAAAACATTTTCTGATTCTGATAATAAATCATTTTTAAGATTTATTTGTATGTAATTTCCGTCATTTTAGATTCTGCATCTATTTAATGACGGGATTTTGCCATGACGCTGAAAGCAACTCTTTTTTTTTTTTTTTTTTTTTTTACTTCTTGGGGAAATTTTCAATGTTTTACCTGACCATAATTTGGATTATTGCCACACACACACAGATGCATGCATGCTGATGCATGTCTTGAATGCAGGTGTTTTATTGAGTTACTGACGACAGCCAAGCCTTGTTGTTGTAGCAGCTGTGTCAGCACTGCATCCACCCGCCCACCGCTCCGCCCTAATCCCCCGCGGACGAGCCTTTTTTTTAATGATGCTGCGGCCGACAGAAGTGCTGATGGCGTAATTGAATTACTTCTGGGAGCACGAGCAGAGGAGTCCGCCGGCGGGCCGGTGTATTACCGTGTTACCGGGAGTCCGTTTCCTCACAAAATCCCACGTTTGCATTTTGCGATGGGCTGCCGCCGGCGCCGGGCCCGCACGTGAGAGGTGGTCGGGGAAAGACGTGACCCCCCTTCGGCGGGGGAGAAGGTGCGCAGCGGTTTGCCAGCCGCGGCGCTCATTGCAAACGACACTTTCATCATCATCATCATCGCACTCTCGCGCCGGTGTTACCATTAAACAGTCTCCCGGAGGGATGGATTCAGAAGCCGGGATGGCAAATAAATGCTCTGGTAATGAGTCTCCGTCAGAATGTCCTCCTGCGACGGCGATAAAATATTCTCCTCGTGCTCCGAGAACAGGTCGGAATTGCCTTTATCACATTTCTAATTACCATTCGGGACCAGACGTGACATGGAGTGCCTCAGCCGACCCCCCCCAGCCGCTCATAAAAACATCACATTACCCAAAAGTCACGTGGCCTTTTTCGGGGAAGCGCGTGCTTCGGTGTCAAATGCTGCTCAGAACATCGAGAGTGGTGATTCACGCGAGGGCCTGCACAGCTCCGGAGATCTCCTCGCCCAATTTAACCAACCGGGTTGGAACTATCAGACGTCACCCGGTAAAAGAGCCTCACGTTTTTTTCTCGCCGGCGCTCTGAAAGGTCACGCTCTGCCCGCCGGTCTGAGCCGCTCCTCGTCCACTTACTAAATGAAACGAGACATTTGAGCTTTACGAACAGATTCCCCGAGACCCCGCGGCCTTCCAGAAGGCCCCGCAGATACTCTATCTCTGCACCCGTATTGTCAGGATTCTGAAATGGAGACATCCGACATCTCCTGACCCCGTCACTCAATCACTACCTAAAAACATACACAAACATACACACTCTCTGACGCGGGACAAATGGGAAGGCTGGCTCACCTGGTCGTCCACTCTGTGGGCCACGATGGCAGCCGTCTCCTCCTGCTCGGCATCGCTGAGGGGCCGGATCCTCAAGGCGACCTGGAGCCAGCAGTGAAAAGAGTTCATCAATGGGGGGGAGAGAGGGAATTGGATTCAAACTGATGTGAAATTTTATATATATTGTATATACATGTGTGTGTGTGTGTTTATGTATGTATGTGTGTATATATATATATATATATATATACACATATGTGTGTGTGTGTGTGTATGTGTATCTTTCTATATGTGTGTGTCTATATGTATGTATATACAGTATGTGTGTGTTTATATGTGTGCGTATGTGTGTGTATATATATATATATATATTTATAGATATATGTGTGTGTATATTTATATGTGTGTATATGTACATGTATATACATATAAACACACATACGTATATTTATATGTATGTATATAAATCTGTGTGTATATATATGTGTGTGTGTGTGTGTGTATATATAAACACTCCGGGCCTGCTGCCAGTTGAGAAAGGTTCACCATCGGAATCGACCGGGAGGCCGAGGTGTTAACCGCTGCGGTCGATTATGTTCTAATCGGTCGCCTCCTCGGCTGCGCTATAAGACGTCACGACGATACAATTTGTCGCGCTTCGACCCGAAGATCCCGACTTTCGATGATCTGAGACCGAAGCGGTTTTGACGCGTCTCACATTTTCACTTGCCTCTGTAAATATTCATTCAAATCTACTTAATCCTCCGAAGCCTTTGGTACTTTAATTGATTTATTTTTGTGTAAAAACACCCCGAAATAGTGACTGAAAAAAACTTTTTTTTTTTTTTTTTTTTTTTTTCATGGAAACCTAAGAGGATAAAATATTACAGGTAGAGACTCTGGGATTCAACCCTCGGGCTTTGGTTTGCGACGCTAACACATTTACAATAAGTGTGCGAATAACGGCATGTCCTTTCTGCTGTGTGACCGCAGGCCTGTGTATTCACTAAGAATTGTGAGAATAATTGCGCATTTATCCCCCCCCCCTCCCAAAACAAAAACAAAGAAATGAACGTATATATGGTTTTGAGATGGCTATCTGAATAACGACTACTGGTACTTTGGATCTAATTGCAATTTTTGTAATTCGCTTTGGATAAGAGCGTCTGCTAAATGACTGTAATGTAATGCATTTAAAAAAAAAATAATAATTGAACTATATTCGCGTAGTGTTTAGTTGTTTTGAGGAACAAAAACTCGCATTTAAATTACATGCATGTATTATGGATTTTAATGTGCTTTTGCGGCTGCTAATTCTACCGCCGATGATGGTCTCCGTCGACGGTCGCAGTAGATTTTTTGTTTTCTCGTGGAAAGGCGGGGAAAAGCGAGCGGGTCGTCGTCCTGAATCGGCGATCCAGAGAGAGAGTCTGCTGCTGGGCCGGTTGATGAATCGCTCACTTCTTGCACGCGACTGTTTTATTACTATTTGAATTAATAATGAAGCCCTAGCAGCGTTTACCCAGGTGGCTGCCAGGGAGCGCGTTCACACGGGCGTGATAATCCCGTCACGGGGAGTAATCGAGTAACAGCCCAACTTTGGATCTGCTGTGTTTACACGCACTTGTCATGTGATTAAAGAGGTGGGAAAAAAAAAAAGAAAAAACAGGGTGGTCGGATCTGAGGGGATGATTAAGAATAACAAATGAAAAAAAAAATTTGTTCTCGGTCAGATGAAGGATATTGGTCTTCGCTATTCATGGCGAACGTACGCCTCTGATTGAGTAATAACTGCTTTATTATTGTGCATTTACGCTCAACGCATTTATTACACAGTCATACTTGGGTCCAATGTGACGCAAATTAACAAAAACAAAATATTGAAGGTCATTGTTTTGCTGGACAGCCAAACTACCAGAGGTCATATCACGAGGCTTGTAAACATTTTGACTAATAACCAAGGGTTTTATCTATTTATCTATTTACGGTGTCATTTATCACCCCTTCATGTAAAGATTTAACACAAAATTTGACTTTCAGCGTTTTTCTTTTTTAACAAGTTTCGTGTTCCGCCGCCGGCCGTTACCGCTGGACCGCCGGATATTCATTAACCTCACTCGTCTGGACTCTCAGTTGTAAACACCCGGTTTGTCCGCCCCCTTTTTTTTCCAAAAAGGATTAAAAGCAAATTAGAGAGCAAGACGACTCCCTTCCAGGAAAGAGCTTTCTCCAAATCCACATTTATAGTTTTTAAACCGGTCGACAATTTGCACTCCTTTTTCTAAATGTCCAACGTATCCCTATGTAGATCAAAATACGCAGCACTTCACACAACCTCAGAGTCCAATGCATTTCATATTTTTACGCGCCTGATCTTAAACTGGACTGAGCCGGCCTAAGTAACACTCAGATGATGATCTATTCCACTCTCTTCCTCGCATATTCTTGTTTCCCTTTCGCCTTCCAGAGCTGGAAACCAAATCCGGTTGCACTGCACAACTTATCCTCTGCGCAAAGATCTATTCAACTCAAGTCTACACCTTAAACTGAGGAGGAAATGGTCTTTTCATATTTTTCCCCCTTGCTATATTCACCCCGATGACTCACATGTCAACATTTATGTACAAATTCATTTTATTTCTTATGTCAAAAGTTGATTTTCTTTATTTCTGGGTCAGTTAGGAAATACAAAACAAACCTCCTGTCTTGAGTCATCCCTTTAAAATATGTATAAATATTTTTTATTTTATTTTTTATGTCAAAAGTTTTTTTTTTTGTTTTTTTTTTCCTGATCGGTGAGAATATACAAAACAAACCTCATCCTTTTAAAATAGAAAAAAAAAAGAAAAAAAAAAAGAGAAAGCTCACGATTCGCCACCGATATTGGCGATCGATAATCGGTATCGGTTTTCCGCTCACCGTCAGCTGCTGGTCCTTGGACTCCCCGGTGTCCTTCATGGTCACTCCGCCGTCGGTAACCGCATGCCGGCCCACCTGCCACCGCACCGCACCGCACAGCACGGGAGTCCCGCAGCCCTCCCCCCCGCCCCCCTCTTCCTGTTCGTCCTCTCCTTCCCCCGCTCCGGTACCGGCCGGTTCGTCGGTGCCCGGTGTCACTTCCCCGCTTCTCGTCTTTCTCTCTCTCTCTCTCTTTCTCTCTCTCTCTCCGGTTCCTGTTGCGTGCGTGCGTCTGCGTGATCGTGCGGGTTGTCCCTGGAGACGCGCGCACGAGCGCCCGGCGCGGCCGCTAACCGTAAACAAGCGGGGAGGAAAAAAAAAAAAGACGGACAACCACGGAAAGAAAAATAAAAATAAAAATTCAATTTAAGAATTGAATGAAATGTCTCTATCGCGTTGTGAAATTCGAATGACTTTTTTCACCTTTTGACTTTTTACTTAAGTTTATCTAAAACATATTTTACCTTCAATTTTTCTTTGCTTCTTTTCATATATTCTTCTTATCGAGTGTCGTATTTATTTATTTTTTAATTTTATTTTATTTTTCATACACAGCGCATATAAAAACACGTCTCTCTGCTGACACTCAGTGGAGGGGATCAGAACTGCCCTCCTCGTCCACAGCTCAGGCCCAAGAATTCAATTTTGCAATGATAATAATTAATAAAAACACAAAATTATCCCACATGCACACTTTATCTCCTTTCTGGACTCCATTCACAGATTTTTTTCTTTTTATTTTATTCATTTATACCGCCCTCCCCCTCTTTCCGCTCCCTGATGACGGAGGTCCCTCTGTTTAAATTGCACCTAAATCATAACGGAAACTCTTCTTTTTTTTTTTTAATTTGAAAATAATACAAAAAATAGAAAAAAGTGCAACTCCAGGAAAAGTTTCAGTGCCTTGTTTGAAAAGACAAGGCACCACCAATCACGAAAACACTCACAAAGCGCAGGGACGGCGGAAGTACGACTATCGATACCTTGTTGGAAATACTTTAGTTTAAATAAATTAAATCTAACTTAATCCCCTGCGTGGCGATCCTGATGTTAACAGGAAATGACAGACGGCTAAACATTGTACTTCCTCCAGCGAGTAAGCAGCCAATCACACACCTGCGCCGTGGTACTCAAAACAGGTTTATTCTACTCGCAGTTAGACCCCTGTGTGTGTGTGTGTGTGTGTGTGTGTGGCGAAAGGGGTCACACACATAATTAAGCACCATCTCCAGTGCCTGTACAGTGTAACATGCTGAAAGGAACAACAGTTCATGGAAAAAATACAATTTAAAAAAAAATAAACAAGGGAAACCTGCATTTAGTAACATAACCCCCCCCCGCGCTTCCAGAGGACAATAACCGAGTGTTGTTAGTTAAATTAGAACTGCCTAGAATATTACCAACGGCCTCTGTAGAGAATACAAACCAAAACGCGAAGAGAACTAGAAAAAATATAGATTAAAAAACATTGGCACGCAGTTTGAAAACGGGTCCAAACCAGTCAGTTACTGTACACATTATTTACAGGAGTCTTGAGGCGCCCCCTCCTCCAGACACTTCGAGCTACACTGGCATTGGCGTCTGTGTGTGTGTGTGTGTGTGTGTGTGTGAACTTAAATAAATAATAGTCGATATTACTCGCCGTCGTGCGCCCCTCGGCTGTGTTTGTGCTTCGACAGATATCGAGCGTGAAGCAGAATGCACCGGGAATGTAGCATGTTTACACAACCTGTCGTGTTCTAAATGTAATTTGCTGCAGGGGTGCGTGCGTGTGTGTGTGTGTCTGTGTGTGTGTGGGAGGAAAAAATATGTCTAGACAGCATAGACGGATTGTTTTTTTTAAAATGGCCTTTTCGAATTCCGGGGGAGGAACCGTGAATGTGGTCTTTCATTGCAAACGTCTGACGCTGTGAAGCCGAACCCCACGGCGCTGAATCGCCTCTGACATCGGCTGTTTGTTTATTTCTTTAAAAAAAAAAATAAAAAAAAAAAAATAACAAGACATATGTTAAAAAAAAAAAAATAAAAGGTAAACACACTCCTCTTGACGGCTGGCTGTGCCCGGGTGAAAAGTTCAGGAGACGGCGGGCGCGATCGGGTTTTCACATCTCGACGGCTCGACGAAAAACAAATCCCATGCAACGTTGATGCTAATTCAGAAAAACCCCAGATTTATAATCTATGGAGATCATGTCGCCCGGGTTACCTCCTGTCGCTGCAGCTGTTTTTCGGGATAATTCCGATCCCCGCTGTTCGAATAACGTCCTCACGGCGCGTCGTGTTCGGAGCCTTTTCTTCAACCCGTCCGTTGCGTGAAAGTTTTTTGTGTTTTGTTTTGCTTTCCCAGAGAAGGTTCGGCGTGCGCGCGTGAGCTCACGCGCTCCCGCCGCCTCCGCGCAGGTGTGCGACGTCTCACGGAGTCAAAGCCTCACGACTCCTCGCTTCCACGCGAAGGGAAAACCGGAACGGTTCCCCCCCCCAAAAAAAAATCCCGGCACATCTGAACCAAAGGCTTGGTTATTCATGAGAGCAGAAAGCCGTCGTCCACTGATTCAGTGCGATGTTTTTTTTTTTTTTTTTGTTTTCTTTCCCCCCCCCCCCCAGTCTTTCTCCGGCCCGTCCTGGTGTGGATGAAGACTTCTACGCTTGGAAGTCGTTCCCAAAGTGTCTACTCTGTTCCTCGGTCATGGACAGATAGGTGGCCCTCATGCTGGGAGAGTACTGCAGGGGGAGAAAGACAGACCGTCAGACACCTGAGACATAAGAAGTTGTTTTGGGGTTTGGGTTGCAGTCCGGGGTGGGTTTGGGATGGGGTTATATGTCTGCGGCAGGGGGGCGCCGAGGTTTCGCGCTCCCGCGCTCGAACCCTCAACATCGCACCGATGCCGCGAAATGCACCAAGGCGCATCTCTTCCTTCCTGGTTCGATCCCTCACGCGGCGACGCGTTCGGGGTCGCTCGGAAATCGTCAGTAAACGGAATCGGGACGATGGGGTGGGGGTTAGAAAAAGAGTAAACAAGACCCTTGGTTTACACCGGCTTGTTTATGAATCCCTCGCGGCTTTTACGATATCCGTTTTGAAGAAGTTTTGGACGACTAAACGGTTTTGAGGATGTTCGGTTTTCATTCACTTTTAATAGATAAGATAAGAAGATAAGATAGGAGCAACTTTATTTATCCCGAAGGAAATTGTTGTGCCAAAGTTTCAAGTAAAACATAACAATAATAGATAATAGTGGGAAGGAGGGAGATTAAGAAATACAATAAAATATAAAGTGTCAAAGTTAAGGCTATCAAGTGTTTTAAGGTCCACCGATTCCTTAAAACCTTTTAAAATCTTAAGGATATTAAAACTTAATACTTACATTTGTTTTGCTAATGTGATGTGAATTCATTTGGCCTGAAGCAGCCATGTTACGCCGCATAAATTGACAAAATCATTAATGCTGGATCTATAACTTGAAGCTATTAAGAAATAACCGTAGTGTCAAATGCCGTTTAATTCAAAAACAATTCTATTTATTATCGACGATGATCGTATGGGGGGGGGATTCTTAGATCTTAGAATGGTGACAAACATGAACTGCGTCCTGGATTTGTCCGCGGAGGTTCTCGGTCATCCGGGTCACGGGGAATTCTTGAGGAAATCTTCTTGTCTCGCGAGCTGGACTTCAATTTCTTCACTTGAAGACGTTTCAGCCCTCAACCCAGAGACTTCTGAAGAAGAACTGAAGAACTCCAGTCGCCGAGACAAGAAGATTTCAACAAGAATGCTTCCTGAATATGTTTTTGAGCTCTCGGGTCCAACACGAGTCTGACCCGGTGGGCTCCGAGTCCTTCCCCGGACTCAAATTACGGGGCGTTAACAGAAAAACATCCCGTTCTCAGTCCTTTAGCGACGTCGGAGAATCCTCTTTTCGGTCACTTCCGGCCTCCGGGAAGGGGGAATCGGGCATCCGGGTCTGAGTGAAAGCCTCAAGTTGCTGATGTCGAGCAGCGCCGTGACTCGGATGTGGAATGCTTGAGGTGTGTGTGTGTGTGTGTGTGTGTCCATGTCCGGGGGTCGCGTGGGACTGCATGCACAAGAACTAGGACTGCAGGACGCAGCTACAGTACCACTCCGAGAGCACCGGGGGGAGACAGACCCCGCTACACACCGGGATGAGACGCACAAGTGAGAAGCCATGCCGGACACGGGGTGGGAGGGTGGAGGGGGTACAGGGTCCCAACAAAAGGGGGTACGGGGGGGGGGGAGACTCGGGGTCGGGGCGAAGAGGTGGAAAGATGCAAAAAGTGAGGGAACAAAGTCCTGAGGGAAGAGTTGAAAAGACTTACTCGGTTTCTATACTGCTGAGAGTATATCTCCATAAGTTGATAAAAACAAACAAACAGAAGAAATATAGAAATGAAAGATACAAACAAACGTACACATGACGAACAAACGAGCAAAAAAAAAAAAAAAAAAAAACAGAAAAAAACAACGAACGGATAAAACAAACAAAAAAAAGCTGTTAGCCAAAAACTACTGCATGATGCTGCACAGTCACGATGGCGCATTTAAATATTCATAAGTCGTCGGTATTGTTTCACAGACGGGCCAAAAGGCAAAGTGCATCACGTGTTACCCAGCCGCCAGCCGAGGTAAGAATCGTTTTTTAAAAGAACAAACGTCGGTCTTTTGTAAAAAACCCGTACGCTAAGAAATATAATGCAATTCGTACAAAATATTTCAGCGTTATTTCCCTTTCAGCGGGACTCGCTATGTCGTCTAAACGGCGGCGAGCAACGCAGCCGGTTGCGAAAATCTCATGAAAAATAAATCGCAACAGTTTCTATTTCCGTCCCGCTGCGAGATGACGGACAAGTGATGAATTTGTCCAATGGGGGAGAAAATCCGTCAGCGTCAACCGCGGTTTATCGTTTTACAAAAAAAGAAAACAAAAAAAAAAAAAAAAAAAAAAACCAGAAAACTTGTCTCTTTCTCCGGGGAATTCGTCCTTTAAGCAAAACGACGCCTGGACGGCGATTAAAATTTAACCGAGTTACTTCCCCTCGGACGGCTTTGGTACGGTAAAGTCAGAGCCTCCTTGTACGAGGAGGCCAGACAAAGGCACCGATTGTCTGAGCGTCCTGACGTTTTCGGTATCACAGGAAGGACTTGGTCTCCGGGACCCAACGCACCGAGGGTGGAGGAGAGCCCCGTCCGATCAGCGGCACGTTTTCGTACCGAGGGTTCCCCCCGAACAGAGCCGTCTGGTTCCTGTGGGGGGGAAACGCAGTCAGATCAGAAGCCGCCCCCCCCCCCCGAAAAAATGGTACGACGGCCTATCGGGAAAGAGCTTTCGGCGTTCGCTCACATGTACTCGGACATGGGGGCGTTGGAGACGGCCGGCGCGGGCGGGTGGAGGCTGTTCTGGCTGCCCATGCTGCTGCTGTAGCTGCAGAAGCTGTGCATGTTGGCGTGGTTGGGGTTCTGGGAGCCCATCCGGCCCCTGCGAGGGTTAAAAGGGTCCTCCTCGTCTATGTCGTCGTAGTCCTGCTCCCTGGAGGACGGAGGAAAAACCAGTCGTCTTTTACTTTTGCCGCCGGAGCGGAGCTGATTTGTATAAAAATATGTAAATATCGTTTTTTTTTTTTTTCTTTTTGTGGATTGTCACGTTAAACAGATTCCTCCCTTGACAGCCGTCATGATGGGATTTGCATCTCTTTGAAGGGAGGCTTGATTTTATGGTTCCGACTACTTTTCTACTTTTTTCTTTTTTAAACAACCCGCTCCCCTCAACCGGTTACCTCGACTTTTGTCTCCGGCCAGGAATGCGGATGTGACCGACGGATCAGATTGTTTACAAATAAGTGGCTAAGACGAAGCGACAGAAACGCATCCCCGTGCACATTTGAGCGCTTTATATAAATTACAGTGTTGGTCAGAAGGTATCTGCTGCTTGCGGGTGGGGGCTTGAAATGAGCTTCGAAAACTGTGTGTGTGTGTGTATTTTTAAATATATGTATAAAATATGTACATTAATATGCCTGTGTAAATACATTTGTGTACATATCTGTTGGTAAATATGTGTGTGTGTGTGTACATGCATGTGTTTATTTGTATATAGACACACATTCATGTATGTGCATCTATATACATGTCTCAATATACACAAGTGTATGTGTGTGTGTGTGTGTATGTATAAATAAATTCATACACACTGACGTATATGCATGTGAGTATGCCTGTGTGTGGGTGTATATGTGTGTATACATGTGTATTTAGATATGTGTGTTTGTGTGAGTCAGTATGTATATATACAGGTGTGTGTGGATAAATGTATGTGTACATGCATGTGTATATATGTATGTATGTATGTATATATATATATAAACATGTTTGTGCATGAATATAGATGTACAAATAAAAATGTGTGTATGTATATATGTATATATATGCATGTATGTGTCAGATAATACATATATAAATATATGCATATGAGTTTGAGTGTGTATGTATATACGGGTGTGTTTGGATTAGTGTGTGTGTGTGTGTTTTGGGATGTTAGATTTGGGTCAAGTGCTGTTTTATTCAGTATTGTAGGGGACACCTGAGGGGGGCGGGGATGCACCACATCTACAGTGTGTAGAAAGATGCACTGGATGGTCGTCTCATCTTGTATGCGACGCTGCGCGGGCCGATGCCGGGGGTTCAGAGTGAGGAAACGAGAGCACTCAAACAGGCAGAGAACGAACCAACCTGCAGGCGATTTGTCTCCACGCCCTGGGAATGGCACACAGCATGACCGTGAAGGCACAGGCCGCCAGAATGGAGAACAGGCAGAGGTAGAGCAAGCCCTCCACCCCGTCGTAGCAAACCCCCACCATCGCGTCCAGGTAGTCCTACGTGGGGCACGCACACACACACACACTTGAAGGTGGTAAACAATTTCCTTGTCTGTTTGCTGTGAGTTGTGTTACGGAACGTGGTGTTGCAGGGAAAACAAAAAGCTTAGATTCTGTAAAATCCCTGAACGTTCCAGTGCATCTGCAACATTTGGGTCATGACAGCGTTGGAAACCGACACGCCTAAAGGGAGGAAGGATGGGGGGGGGGGGGGGTTAAAAAGAAAAAAATACACAAGCTCATTAAATCTGAAAATATTTGCGTTGCGCCGGGGCTCTGCCGCGATCCCACCCCGATGCTGTTTCCATGCCGAAAAACCCGCGCAGGCTGCTCTGTTTGACCTAGTTGTGTTGCGGCGGTGCCAATTAAAGGCGGCGAGCGAACCTTGTTGAGCCCCCTGCAGTCCAGCAGGGCAGTCAGCTGGTGCAGGCTGGCCTCCGAGGAGTTCAGCAGGTGCTGGATACCCACCAGGTCTTTCTGCGGGGAGACGGCAGGATCACCCAAAAACCACCTCGCCTCTCATTTACACATGAATGCCGCAACCCGCAGCTCGGGCCCGAAAAAGAGTGCGCGTGATACCTCGGCGGTGGGGAACAGCGGCACGGCGAACTGCAGCAGACCCTGGATCTGGATCTGCATCGTTGTCAGGGACCTCTGGAAAATGGTCAGGCTCTGCGGGGGGGGGGACAGGAAAACACAGATTTAATACAAATAGATGATTCCACTGACGGAAGATCCTTGAAGGATCTGGCCTTGACAATATGAATGAATCCGTGTCCTCTCTGCAATTTGAATTTGCATGAAATTTTCACGTTCAAAGAAAATATATTTAAGCGCGTTTGGGGAAATGATTATCGATCCAATGTGCAAATAGAGTAATCAGAGTGGTGTCACATTTACAATAACCTACATTGGCGTGGACGCGCAGCAGCATACAAGCACTAGCTTCACTTCATCATGAGTACTACATTTGACCCATGAATCCAATCTTCTATTTTGCTATTTAGTCTATTTTTTCCTATAAATAAATAACTAGCTTTGGCATTGGCAATATGTATTCATATATGTGTATCTATCTATCTATCCATCTATCCATCCATCCATCCATCCATCCATCCATCCATCCATCGCTATTTATTTGTCTAGTCATCGTTATTTTCTTATTGGGTGATGTCACTACTGCGTCAGTGTTGTGAAAACAAACGTCTAATGCGCTTCCACCTCATTGGTCGGTGGATCTCGCGCTAAAAAAATCGCCCAACAATCGGGTGATTCGGATTCTCGGGTCAGACGACAAGGTATCGAGGACGGTTCGGTTGTTTAACTGCATCGAGGTGAATTAGCTACCGATGCGTAGTTGACGCTACAGACTCCAACTGTCAAATACAGTATTGTCATTTTTAAGTTGCATGTCTAAGTTTTCCCCAACAGGGGGTGTAGTGACGCTGCCCATTCAGCTGCACATAAGTGGATAATGACATCGTGCAGGGTGGGGTGGCTGTGTGGGGGCTTCTGCCTCTTCTCAACCCCAGAATTAACATTAACTGCCGCTGAAAGGAGTCAGAGGTAAAACAAGACGAACCTTAGGAACCCCTTGGCCCGCAACGCCCTATCAGATATCAGATACGATCAATTCCCTCGACCGCTCATAAATGTAATCGCTTTCCTCTGATCCGATGGCGCCTCCGAAAAAAATCGTCTGCGGCCGAAACGGCCCGCGCCGTCCGACGGCCTGATCCGATTTGTCTTCGTTTTATCTTTCTTGAGCTCGTTCTGCGACGGATCACGTGAAAACAGAGACGGATGCGAGGGCACGGCGAGGAAAAGCAGACGCGAATAGGGGGGGACGAAGGGAAACCAGAGGTCGGTTCGCCGTTAGAAGAGCTGCGCCGCCGTTTCAGAGGGAATAAAAACAGGCGGCTGTTTTTGCCAGTTTCTACGAGTTGCCAGCTTGCTTGTGAACTTTGCACCTTTTGGGTTTCTGCAGAAAATAACAAAAGCTTATTGACTTTGTTTCCCGCGCCGGCCGATGGTAGTTTGCCATCGCGGCGTGCTCGTTAGCCTCGCGGCTACGTCAAAAGGAAGCCGGATAATAAGATCCCGGGTCCGGCCCGCCGAATTCAACATTTAGCGCTGACGTCTTTTTCAAACGCGAACCCGCGAGCCGCGGACTGGACTCCGGGGAAGCGAGACGCCCAATCCCTTTCATCGAAACGTGCAACTCCGCGGCGTTTGTGTGGGCAGCCGCATGGATTCACTCTGCCTCCCTCTGCGCCTCGACGCAGCACGGGAGGAAGACGGGGGCGCGGCGTTAATAAATCTGTTCTACAACAGATGGAAGACAAAGTTTGCAAGCAAAGGAGAAAGAGAGAGAAAAGAGGGTCGTTCATAAAACCTTTTTTTTTTTTTTTTTTTTTTTTTAAACGTACTCGATGGCATAAGTTATATTTGACTTAAAATAGAGTAGAACTCCACTCTGGACGGCGGTGAGGCCACCAGAGTTCCAGCCCTGTCACATTTAAAGGGATTTTAACTGAACTGTAATTGAAAGTTTGTCAGGGAGGAAGATTTTTTTGAGAGGAAAATTGTGTCTGCGACAAACGTGTCCACGCTGACTCTCGGGGTTCATTACGAAAGTAGATCCGCCGTGAATTCGCTTCCGTATTTCAATGTGACCGCACAGTGACAATTAAAAATCTTGATTCTTCACTTCGACGTACGCGTTAAAATAGCTGCTACCGCACTGAACGGTTGCCAACCTTTGACCGGGAGTATATAACATATTCCAGAGCGATTATGCTAAGCTAACCACAAGGCTAGGGGGTCAGCAGATTAGATAGAAACTGTAGCCTGCAGACGTCCTTCTCCCTGCAAAGCGCTCTCTGGTCTTCATCACCTGCTGGAAGGGGTTGGTGAGCGTCTGGTTGCAGTAAATGTAGTAATGGACGATATCTGTGGGGGGGAAAAACAGACAACAAACAGGAAGGCAAACCAGCCATTAGCTTTTGAAAACGCCTTTAAATAACCCCCCCCCCCACCACCGCCGCCATCATCCCTTCCCGCTGAGGTCAGGGTTTAATGCTCCCCCTCGATGAACCCATTAAGACACCGTCTCCAGAGCCGAGGCCTACCTCCGCCGACGGCGCCCTTTGTCTGGCTCATGATGTACTTGTCGGGGGCGATGCAGAAATCACTCGTACCCTGAGATGAAGACAGGTGACGCACCAGGGAGGTGAAGAGAAATCGAAGAGGGAAAGGAAAGAGGGGGGGGAAAAAAAAAAAACAAACACAAAAGAGAACCCATTTAGGGCAGGACAGAATGTCACGGGAGAGACGTGCCGGTCGTTCCGAAAAGAACAGTAATCACAATTATTTCAACTTTATTAGTTCTTTTTTTTCAAAGGGGGAAAAAAAAAAGGAGCGAGCACGATGCAAAAACGCATCCAGACGCGCCGTTATAACAAGGAACCCAAACGCCGCCTTCTGGGCCGAGCCGTGCAAACGCCAGCTGTCCCAGAGACTCGGGGTCAACACACAGCATGGAGCCCGGCCCTCTCCGGGCGCTATGCTAATAAGCCTCTCACACACACACACACACACACACACACACACCGGACAGTTTGGTGCAGACAAGTGGCGCTGCAATCTCCTTTGTTAGGAAACAGAGATTCTCTGAGAACGCAGAACTATGACTACCTGCTGTCGGTAATTAGAAGTCCTGCGCAGGGGTCTATTCACTCATTGTGTTCGTGCAAACATAACTCCTGCTCACACACACACACTTGACGTTACCATTGTAGAATAATAAATACACGCTGTCAGTCGGGCCCTGACGACACTGGGTGCTTTTACACCGAAATTATGAGTCACGTTTTGCAGGGCGGAGCGCGTCAGATGCGTGACATTGTTGTAGCGGAGCGGCTAAAGACCACCCGTCTCTGAGGAGGCGGAGCCAGCCACCAGCTACCATGGTAACAAAAGCATTTTAGTGATAATTATTTTTTTTTTTTTTCTATTTATTTTTTTAGATTTTCAAAGTGTTTGGACAGTGTTTATATAGTGTAAACACTATATAAAAAGATGCATGTGCGAGTAAATATTCTAGTATCTAGTATAGCCGACACTGCTATACTAGATGTTATTGTTTTGGTAACACAGAAGATATAATACAGCCATTTACACTTATAAACAGTCATTCATTCATCATCTCTACTCGTTCACTATGGATCGATCACAGACTCGTACATTCACACGTCACATAGAAACACACAACTATTCATTCCTTCATTCACACATCTTGGCAATTTAGGGTCTCCATTGAACTTCCTGCATGTTTTTGGTCGGCGGGAATTGAGAGGAAACCCACTCAGATGAGGGGAGGACATGCAAACTCCACACACAAAGGCCTCCCATCAGAATCGAACCGGGGACCGGCGACTTCTGCTTCCTTTGCTTATCTTTTAGTTGTTTTTTTTTTTGTTTGTTTGTTTTTACGAGGCTAACTGCTCTATTCAAGAACTATGAAGAGATGTGGATTATCACCTCAGACAGATCGACCCGCCTGAAGCGGGCAGCGACCCTGTGGACGGACGTCGGCGGGCCGGATCGTTATTTCTCTCCAACGTCACCAAAGTTGACGCGGCGACGGACGAGTGACAGTAAACGATGGATCGAGATATCTAAGATTGATGTCTTGGTCGGTGTCACAGACAGGGAGGGGAACAGCTTACCTGACCCGAACCCTGTCGCTAGGAAAAGATCATTTCTTTTTCAGGTCCGTGCACAGAGCAGTGCTGTGACACGACAGGAGCAACACACACATAATTGACGTGTGTGTGTGCAGGTTGCTCGAAATAAGACGTGCACGGCTCACTCTGCCCCGTGTCGCCACCAATCTGGCGGC
This sequence comes from Fistularia commersonii, assembly GCF_037954325.1. Taxonomy (NCBI): domain Eukaryota; kingdom Metazoa; phylum Chordata; class Actinopteri; order Syngnathiformes; family Fistulariidae; genus Fistularia; species Fistularia commersonii. The sequence continues at coordinate 7,287,425 of NC_141315.1, forward strand.
AGTGACTCCTCTTAGCCACGCTGACCTTTTCTAAGCACTCGATCGTACAGGGAGTAAATAGCGGATTATCCTGGACGTGTGTGTGTGTGTGTGTGTGTGTGTGTGTGTGTGTGTGTGTGTGTGTCTCTCCGTCCCGCTGAGGAGCCTTGAGGAAGTTCCAGGAGGTTAAAGCGACATGTTTTAAAACAAGCGGGCGCCGGCGGGACATGTTCGAAATCGGGGCGAGTTCATTTCCTGTCCAGGACGTCCGTTCATTTCCGTCCGCCTCCATCTTGATTGACAGGCCTCGAATCCAGGCGGGAAAACACTATTAACCCCAGCTCAGAGACTTAAAAAGCCCGTTCTCCTCTCGGCCTCTGCAGCCTCTGCAGCCTCTGCAGCCTGCTGTGGGATCCACCCTTTTAACCAACAGTACTTCCGCCGCGAACAAAGCAATTTTTCTATTTCTTTTTCAGAAACACTGACACTGCAAAAGATATAGACCACGCAACGGGGGGGAAGAGGGATTTTACCGTTTTATGAAGATGAAGCGAGATGATGATTAATGTCAAAATGGGAAATCTAATGACACAACCTTTAAAAATAATAAATAAAATTCATAATCCCGCCCCCCCACCCCGTGCGTGGGACAGCAGGATGCATTCAAAAAGCACATTCTCTCTCTCTCTGTGGGTTTTACAGCTGTTTCGCTCGTGTTGAAATTCATAAATTCCCTGTTCTCAATTTTTTTTTTTTTTTTTTTTTTTTAAAGTTCCACCCCGTTTCCTTCGGATGTGGCCTTGACTTCTTCTAATGATGCCTGACAAGGTGCGGGATTGGAGGGAGGAGCGGCAGGGGTTCGGTTCCCGGGTTGTGCTATTTTTAGCAGCGTGCCGTTCCAGGGAAGAGATCAAAAAAAAAAAAATTGCAGAAAGAAAAAAAAAAAAAAAAAAACCAAAGATCAGATGAAAATTGAGCTCGGGCAGCGAGGAGACGCCGCCACCATTTTTTTTTTTTTTTTTCGCCGTGCGTCTCCTTCCAGCTCGCTCTCAATTTACCCAGAACAATTGAAAACTTTGGCTCGACGCCGAGCAACGGATAAAGAGGCTCCAATTTATCCCGGCGATTTCCCTGACTAATTCTAATTTTTACAAACGTGCGTATACGGCATCGAATACAACAGAGAACACAAATGTCCCTCTGCCCCTGAATGCCACGCGGTCAAAAAAAAAAAAAAAAACAAACTCGCCGTGCAGTGAGCTCACTTCAAGCAATCCATCACATCTGTCAGAGCGCAATGAGAATTGATGGCCTGGGCTAAAAACACCTCGTCGGGGCAGGCCTGCGTGTGTGTGTGTGTGTGTGTGTGTGTGTGTGTTTGGCTGAGGTGAAGCAGCTCACCACGGCTGTGGCCAGGTCAGATCCCAGGGACGCCCAGCTCAGGATCAGCGTCAGCACTCCGAACACCATCATGCTGCCGGGAGGGAGGGAGGGAGGGAGGGCACAAAGTGAGAGCAAAGTCAAACAGCAGTTTCGTCGCCAGGGCAACCGAGCACACAGCCAAAGTCACTCCATTTACACACTTTCACATATATTTTGAATGTGTGTGTGTGTGCCGGTGATGGATGTCGTTCTGACCCGCTTCGAGCCGAGTAAATATTTTTCATTTGGACTCTGAAGTCACAGAGGTTAAAGTCCTCATTTGCAGCCGGAGCAGCAGACGGACGGTTCGCCCGCCGCTCGGGACGCTCTGCAGGTTTGCTGCTAGCAGGGGTCGCGAGGGCATTATCACGGCATGCTTTTCCCAGAACGGACAGAAAGACATTTCCTCGTTTCGATTTCCGGTCCGCGTCGCTGGTTTCCTCACACAGTCCAAAAACGTGCAGCGGGTTCATTAGAGACGAGTGGATGGTTGTATGTCTCTATGCAACTGGCGACCGGAACAGCGCCTCTCGCCAAATGACAGCCGGGATAAACTCAAACACGACCCTGTTTGCACGATAAGCGCTATCTTTACTTCTTTTACACCAAATTATTACATGTAATCGTATACATGAACTTGTGAATGCACATGTATATACGTTACATATATTTTTATACATTTTCATCTTTCACTTTATTTTTATTTACTTTTGATTTTTCCTGATTTAATTTTATTAAAAAAATATTTAAAGATTATTTATATTATTTATTTAAAGATGAAAGATTTTTGTTATTATTTTTACATAGGGTTCTATACTGATTCTTTCCCACTTGGCTCTGTAGTAGAAGCTGCTTTCAATGAAAAGCAATTTCCTCCTTGGGGATCAATAAAGTATTTTGATTCTGATCGATAATGAAGGAATGAATTTATTAATCGTGTTCGCATTAGCAAGAAAACAAAAAAACGCACATCCGTTGCCCAGTTAGGGTGCTGGATCCAAAAAGTTGACTGAATAGAGATTTGAAAAAAATCTGCACACCAAAAAAATGCTCCAAAAATAAAGTATTTATTCTACATATAGTGCAAAAAGCGTATTCTCAAAAGACGCTTGGAAACACATCATCTGGGGAAAAGCCTTTGTTTGCTCTTCGTCATGCCAGAATACGTTGTTTGTATTATATGTAGAATAAATTTTTATTTCTGGAGCAGTTTTTGGTGTGGATTTTTTTTCAAAATGCACAAATACCAAGCAGCAAAGACATTTAAACACACACAAAAAAGAATTCTGTAATTATTCCTATTTTACTGGACAAACGGAACCTGCTCTAGAAATTGTGATGGTAGTTTGGCTGGTACATTAATGTCTCGCTTTTTCTGAAATATTTTGTGGCGACAGGTTGTCTTGCTTTTTAGGGCTCAAAAGTCTATGTAAATTTTAAACGAATAACAAATAAATAAAAGTCAATGGATAAAATCCACATCTGGAACCTCAGCCTGACAAACCACAGCCGCCGAGCTCTACTTTCCCTGCCAGTTAAATAAAAGCAGAATCATAATTGAGTTTTCGTTTACACGAGCTGATGCGATGAAGCTCAAAAAGCGGATCGCGTCACAGGTTGTAAGTGTATTAGCCTCGGAGAGCGGAAACGGGAACGGAATAGACCTCCTCCTCCGCTGTTTTTGAAAAACAAACCGCACAAACACTCGGGGGGACGGGGAGGGGTGATCTCACCGGCCAGTTATTTCCTCGCAACAAAAAAAAAAAAAGAAAAACAGAGGTCGCGTTTGTGTCTGTGGGAGTCGACTCTGCGGCCCTGACCCCCGGCTCGGAAAGCCGTCAGGATCTCGGCGGCTCAGGACACATATTGGAAGATCATAGAAAGGCCGGGTTTCCAGCGGCGAACTGATGAAAACGCCCGGACGAGACGCTGCGGTTCGTGATCGACCGGGAGCGACACGGCACAAGAGCAGCGTGTTGAAGACGTGTCGTGTTTTGGTCATGCGGTGCGTGTGTGTGTGTGTGTGTGTTCCCCCCCTGTGTGTTTATTTTTTTTTATCCTGTGGTTATTTTTTGTGTGCAGATGGCTGTATGTCTACGTGAATGTTTGTGAGTCTGAATAGAAGTGTGGTTGCACGTCTCTATATGTGTCTCTAAATGAAACGTGATCGGTTGCACGTCTCCAGCAGTTTAAGCGGTATAGAGAACGTTTTTTTGCATCACTTTTTTTTTTTTATTTCATTTTTTATAGAAATTGTGTTTTGTTGCACTATTTGCAGTGTGCTTCCGCTGTCAAATTGACACCCATGTTTTATTAATTGGTCCGTCTCCTGTCTCCCTGGAGGATGTCGCGTTGTTGTGGTGTGTACCGCGGCTCCTCGGAGACCGGAGGAGTTTGAAGATTTAAAACAGCATGGTTTTGTATTTCTGTGTGTGTGTGACGGCGGCACTAATGCACTCCTACAGCGTACGATCAATACTCATTAAAAGATGAGGCCTTCTTCTATTACATGCCAGCTTCCACCCAATCAAATAATCTCCGGGAATAAACAGCGCCGTACTTCCACCGCCGAGCCGCTTCCTCCTTCGCGGACGCCGCTATTGTGTTTATTTATTAGCGGGCGTCGAACAAGCCCCTTTACGACAGGCCGCCTTGCAAGGGGGAGCCCGATGCACATCTTCGGTTATCTCTCCGCTGAATTCCCCGCTCTTTACCCCCCCGTGCAGCACCTCCCCCACCCGCACATCCCTCTGACACAGAAACCTCAGCTCGCCCGACACTTAACAAGACAGGGGAAAAGAGCAAAGGCTTCAGAGACTCATCTTGATTTGAAATCGAAAAAAGCAGATCAGGTGCAGTGTATCTCCAGGGCGTGTGTGTGTGTGTGTGTGTGTGTGTGTTAACCACGCTGATGAAACCCCGACTGGCCGTGTTCTTCCTGTTTCGGGGGGGTTGAGAGCTCTCAGCGCTTTTTTCATTTCCACATTTCTGTCAGCTAAACGGTCGCGGGAACATTAAATGTCCACGGCGAGCGAAACTAGATTTTTCAGCCAGAGCGGTGAAATTTCACTAAAAGTAATATCCCGTTTTTTGCATTTTAATTAATTCATTCATTGTACGTGACGCCGATCCTGCATTGGGGGTTTGGGGGTTCATAGAAACATCCAACCATTTGTTCTGTCTTTCAAATTTCCATTCACTCACTCACATGTCAGACAGTCATTACAGAATAGAGGTTTGAAAAAAATCCACCCACAAAAAGTGCTCCAAAAATTATTATTTTTTACGAATAGTACAAAAAAAATGCATTCTCGCATGCCGGCTCTTCCTCAGTTTTATTTAAACCTCGTCTATAGGTCTGTTTGTTGTCCATATCCTGTTTTCTGTCTGTATTATTTTGCTGTGTTGGTCTACTTCTTCCTTTTTATAATGTATTGTAATTTTCATATTGTATGCTGAAACCCTTTGATTAACAATATTATAGTTTCCATATCCGTACATATGCTTTTTTTGTTTGTTTGTTTTTGCACCTCTTGTTACATATCATCATACCATATTGACATTCTAACATTATCTTCATCATTTTCCGAGACCAGACCCAAGAAGCGATATTTTTTCCACATCTGCACAGGTATGGAATATTCTTAATCGAAGGGTTTCAGCATACAATATGAAACATCGAGTATAAACACGGGAGGAAGAATTAGACCAACAGAGCAAAATAATACAGACAGAAAACATGGGATGGACAACAAACAGCCATACCTATAGACAAGGTTTAATACCAAATTCCTCATTAAATCCTTGTAGGATTAAATAAAAAAAGGGAGGGAATCAATCACACGATCACTTTAAAAATGGCACTACAATAACATGTTTTTTAACATATCTGGTTAGCATTTGAGGAAGAGCCTATGTTTGCTCGAAAACAAAATAGCATGCGAGAATACGTTTTTTTTTTTTTTTTGTGCACTTTTCGAGTGCAGATCTTTTTCAAATCCCTGTTCAGTCGACTATTTCTATGCATCCTTAACTGAGCAGCAGATAAGCGTGTTTTCTTAATTTTACTTGCTCCATCCATTCCCTCATTCACACAAGTATTCACTCATTCATTCACAGCAGCTCCACCAGGTAGTTCCCTGCTCCGCTAAGCGAGCTAACATGCTAACAGCACAGCGCGAAGCCTGCAGTACACACCACCTGCAGCGTGCACACCGCCCACACAGAACTGACCTTTTGTTCCCGAGCCAGTTTTTTTTTTTTTTTTCAAAGTCAGCGTGATGCGCAGGGAAAAGGCTGATACAGTCTGAGCGCGCTCAGTGACGGGCGGGAAACCTTTGCTCTGATGACCCGCAGTAATCCGTTTGTGGTCTGGTATTAATTTTGCACAGGAGGATGATATCATAATTATATTGACAGGCATCCTTCTATTCATACGTACTTAGCAATTTTTAATTAGTACTTGCGATACACGTCTTCAAGCTGCATTATTATTTTGTGTGTGTGTGTGTGCGCGTGTCTGTGATTCTTGTGTTGTTTTTTTTTTCCATCTTGTCTAATTGCCCTGGGGGGTGGGGGTGGGGGGTTGTTGCAGTTGAATTGCATTTATGTCCTAATTAGCCCATAAGGCAGCTGTAGATGCATGAAAAGAAACAAAAGCATCTTTATCATTTCACAGACTGGCAGATTTGGAAGGCGCTATTCAGCGAAGTGCGATAAAATAAAACATTAAATCTGCTTAGATTTAGACGAAAACAAGAGCCGGAAGAGACAAACTGACGTTCGGTGTCGTTTGTAGGCATCGATCCACCAGACAGCGTGAATCTGAACCAAACAAAACAGCTATTTATCCAAACTTTAGCCGCTTTGTGGGCAGAAAAAGTTGTGAAAAATGTGGAACTTTTTTTTATTTTTGCCTCCAACGAGCACCTCAGGCACGGCACTCAAAAACAAACCGATGTGAAGAAGAGGAAGATAGCGTCATCGACACTGAAAGCTGGATGTTCTGCACGGACTGCGTGGACTTTCAGACGCATTTTAATTTCCTCCCCGTGCTGCTTTGCGGTGTGAAGAACCCCTCCGTTTGCTAACTCCAGGCTTATTTTGGCCAAAATATCAATGTTACACTGGAAACTCCTCTGCCAGAAGAGCCCGGACCTCTCCGTCTGTATCTCACCGGTTTTGTCCATTTTGTAGCCAGAACAGCTGCGATATTTCTTTTTTTTTTAAATAGCAATCCACATTCTGCAAGAAGTATCTGGTTTTGGCCGCGGCTTATGAGTCCTACCATCACCTACATCATTATTTTCTAGGGTATCATAACAAAACCATGCCTTTGAGCTTGAATAGCTCGAGGAGGTCCGCAGAAAGAAGCGGCCTAGTTCCAGAAAGGGATCTAGAAAGCGCAGGAAGTTCCTACAGAAAGAGGCTAATGATGATAAATCCCTCGCAAACTAATTATATTTCTCCATATTTAGTTACAAAATACACAGAATGCTGCTAAAACTGCCCAGAGTTGTGCTTTGCCCTGTTAGAGGTTGCCGTAAACTGGTCTCTTCAACCTTGACGACATGTTTTGAAGCCTCTCCTTTTTCCAGGTGTCAGGAAACAGGTTTGGTTTCATTCATTTAACGCATCTTTTTTCAAATCCCGCCATTCGGTTTCGCTTCCGTTAAAGTGACGTCGACCCGGCCAACCGGAGACGTGTCCGCCGACGTGTCGGAAAACGGGCGGAGCGGCGTCGGCCTCGCGCTCCGCGGGGGGAAAGCGGTTTCCGCGGACGGTGCGGGAAATCGCGTTGAGGAAAAACCCGAGGCGAATCGAGCGGATAAAAAGTGGTGGAGAGCCCTGAGCGCGGGGGGGTGGGGGGGGGCAGAGGACGCCGGCGAATAACGAGTGCGACCCGACCTGAGCGAAGACGAGACGGAGTCACTCCGACTCGGGTCAAAGTGGGAAGTAGACGTTTCTCCGGCGCTCGCCTTGGGGGCCGGCGGTGCAGAGCTGCCAGCCAGATAATCCCGATCAGCGGAAGAAGAGAACCAGGCTCTTCTAATTAGGTTGCCATAGAAATCCCAGCGCGCGGCCCTGACTGGGGTTGCGGCTTCTGCCTTGCAGCAGGAAGGTTCCCGGTTCAGTTCCCGTACTTTCTTGTGTGGAGTCCCTGATGTTCTCCCCATTTCGGGTTCTCTAATTCCTCCCCACAGTCCAGAAACATGCGAGGGGTTCACTCGAGACCCCAAATTGTTTGAATAATGGGAAGAAGTTTGATGTCTCTATATGACTTGTGAATGAATGGCTGGATTCCTTTTCTTTGAACTAAACTATACAAAAAAAAACACAAAACTTGTTACGTAAAAAGGAAGAGTTGATCTACAGAAGCTAATGGAGGCGTCGTTTGTTGGAACAGAGGAGCAGCTACCTGAATTTATGTTTCTACGTGTGAATGAAAGTGTGAATATTTGTAGGTCTCTACCTGAGGCGGGAATGAGAAAGCGAATGCTTGTATGTCTTGATATGAAATGTGAATAAGAGTCTGAAGTCTGCATGATCGAGTGAATGGTTGTATGTCTCTATATGGAGGCTGAATGGCCGTACGGCTTGTCGAGGTGGAAATGAGGGAGGGGATGGTTGTTTTAACTAGAATGATGTACAAATCAATGTTGCTTCTCTCTCATGCTGTCAAATATCAGTTTGTATCTGCATGCACTTTATAATAATAATAATAATACATAGGTTTTCTATAGCGCTTTTCATGATACTCAAAGACGCTTTACAAGTAAGAGACAAATGAAACAGTATATACTTGATAGCTCATCGTTTAACATATCAGCGCACCTTACTGTTTTTCTGCATTCTATTATTATGATTTTATTAATGTCATGTCACCGTGGGATTGTGAAAAACATCTTGATTCCTCCGTATGTCCAGTACGTGCAGAGATTGACAAGAAAGCTGACTTTAATCGGACGTGCTGAAAGACGAGGTTAGAAAACGGCCTCCGTGGACCGACGTGTGTGCAGACGACATCCAGATCTGTAGGGAGAGCAGAGAACAGGTGGAGGAACGTCTCGGGAGGTGGAAATACACCCTGGAAAGGAGAGGCAAGACTGAATATATGTGTGTGAAAGAGACGGAGCGGAGATCAAAAAGATGGTGGATTTTAAGTATTTAAGTGTCCACAGTCCGGAACCTCGAGATTCTGGAGGTGAAGAAACTGGTGAGAACAGATGGAGAAAAGTGTCAGGGGTAATACGGGATAAAAGAGTATCAGCCGGAATGAAAGAAAAGGCGACGAGACAGAGGTGAGACCGGCGATGCTCTACGGTTTGGAGAAAGTGACGGTGGAGAAAAGAGAGGAAGCAGAGCTGGAAGTCGCACAGTTTCTCTCGGTGACCAGGATGGAAAAGGATCAGGAACGAGTCCATCGGAGGAACGGCACGTGTTAGATGTTTTTGAAAGAAGGTCAGACCGAGATGGTTCTGCCATGTGCGGAGGAGGGACGGCGAATATAATCGGTAGACCAAAGAGACGATTTGTGGATGGAGTGAAAGAGGACGTGAAGTTAGTTGTGGTGAGGGAGGGGGACACAAAGACCAGGTTTAGTCGGAGGAGGTCGAGTCGCTGTGGTGACCAGTGACCGGCAGCCCGGAGGAAAAAAGAAGAACACGAGAGTGAACGGTTGTATGTCTTTATATGCGGCCATGTGATCGACTCAGCTGGGAGCGCTTTTGAAAATGAATAAATGAATAGAAATCAGTGCCCTGTCCTTCCCCTGCTCTCGGAGAAAGTTGACAAGCCGCTGTGGCGAGTTGTTTATATTTCTCTTCGCTTACGACGGCGTCGCGCGGGATTTCTTACCGAGCAATCAGGGGATTAATGAGCCCGGATTAATGAGTCCTCTATGAGTATTTCATTAATTTGGAAAGCAAAACATGATCAATCATGACGGCTTCAACCAGACGGTCTGAGTATCGCTTCCATAGCGATCTCCGTATTGATCGACGGCGTTGTTATTTCGTTTGTAGCGCTCGGCGAACAGGCGCCGGTGTTTACCGATGGCGCTGGAAACGCTGCGCTGACAAAAAAAACCTGCACCCTAAATCACGTCGAAACTGATTGATTGCACTACATTTTTAGCGGTTAAGATGCGCCGTAACTATCCACTACAAACTTGCAAACCATTTATTAAAGCTGACAGGTATTGAGCGTCACAGAACGGTGGCTTCCAACCAAAGAAAAAAGCAAACTAGCATTTAAAAAGTAGAAAATACACAAGGTGATTCAAGGCTGAAAAAAATCTCTTTTTTTTTTCATGCTAGCGTCTTTTATTTTCCAGTTTTATACCTTCCTGATATTTTATTTCCCAGTGATCTATCGTGATTCCCCAGTGATCTACAATTTGACAATGCGTGAAAAAAAATCAACAAAATCATTATTAATGTTGTTGCTAATCACTGACACTGACCCGCCATTAAAAATGTAAAATTCTGAACAAAATTAATATTTCATGTTGTTGATCAGGGTCGGAGCGGCTTCTGTAGAATATTAAGTATTTTTGTAGCAGCTATTCTAAAACCTTTTTTTTTTTTTTTGTTAACCAGCTCTGTCAATTATTAGCGAGCGCTCACGCTAACCTTTGGTAGCGAACAATGAGCGGCTCAGTGGACGATCTTGTTCTCTCTCTGCCTCCATCTGACCATCTGAGGTCCACTAGACCTCCTGCCTGGAAGCGTCCTTCTACCCAGATCATCTAAAACCACTCTGATTTTAACTCCGGAATATCTACCGTATTTTTCGCGCTACAAGGTTCGCTTAAAATCCTTTCGTTTTCTTCAAAATTGGCCGTGCCTCTTATGTATGAACTCTTGTTGCGTTTACTGACCTCCAACCTATTTTATGCGGTACACTGCTTTAGATAACTTATTATGCAGTGCTGGAATATAATGTTGTATCAACGTCTTGGTTATGTCTTTGTCCATTTTATTGCCATTTTTGACATCATGGCCGGGGGACAATAGATGGAAAAATAGCCTCTTTGGCTAATTCTGGCTTTTTTACTCATGCTTTATTCATGTGTTTTATGAAATTGCATTGTCCTCTTTTGAAATAAACAAATTTAATTTAAACGTCACACTAACTTCAGGTGTCCACTATCGCCGGTAACAATAAACCAATCAGAGAACGGCATGTCGTACGCTTACCTCCACCACTTTTTGTAATACCGGTACATACGGTGCTTCGACATAATATTACTGTACATTTGTGTGTATGAGGACCCCCAAAAATGGAACCTGTTAAGAAACATGCTTACGAAGCAGAATTCAAATTCAAGGTTATCCCTCATGCTGTAGATGATGGGAATTCAACATTAATGAATAAATGGTCCGGAAGTGGAAGCAAACCGATGAACTGCGCCAAGTAAACGAGACCAAACAGAGTTTCCGAGGGACAAAGCGAGATGATTAAGTCGGACTAAACCGACTGTTTTGTTTCGCTTTATATGCTGTATGTTTTATCATGCGCCTTATAATGCAGCGCGCCTTATAGTCCACAAAATACGGTAACGTGGCCTCTTTCTCGATCCTTTCCGTCCCGAAGAGAACCTCGCCATCTTCACCCCTGCTGCCTCCAGCTCTGCTTCCCGTCTTCTCCTCAGTGCCGCTGAGTCTAAACCGCATGACATCTCCTCGCACGTCCTTCTTTTTATTCCGCCTGCCGCTCTTTTGTTGCACATTACCCCTGACGCTTTTGTCCAGACGCTCCAACCTGCCGCTGGAGGGTTCGAAGCAACAAAGAGTGCGGAAAGGAAGGGAAGGAATGCTCGGCTAACCAGATAGCGGCGACGGTTGTTACACAGTGTTCTCAAAATCCAGATGAAACGGCGGGGAGTGAGGTTGTGCTCACACACACACACACACACACACACCCACGCACGCTCAGGCGGCTGATTCTAAGCTCAAGGGAGAGTCTGGAGCCCTCCGGAGTGTAATGTGCGAGTGAACCCCCTTCCACTTCACTGGGAAAGAGCATCCCTTCGGAGGAGGCAGACATTCTTGACACTGACTGGTGCTGTGAGGCTGTGACGGCTCTGAGGCGGTTGGCGTTCGGGGTGGTGGTGGTGGTGGGTGGGGGGTTACTGGAGCTAGTTTCTTGCTTTTCACGCCCCGGCTTGACTGATTGAAGTGGACGGCAACGGCGTTTGACTCGATGAGTGGAACGTGTGAAGGACTGCAGGTGTAAACTCTGACGACTGAAGTATTTGTGATGCTTGAATGACCTGTAATAACGCAATACTACTTTAGCTTCGCTGCATGTTTCGCAGAGCAGACCTTTCTTACTCGAAAAAGAAAAAAAATCTCAACCAGTTTCACCGTTTGTTCTTCTATTTGCACATTAAGAACCGCATTTCTTTTTTCTTTGGTTTGGTGAGTGAATGTATAACACATTCACCGCCTACTCGTTTCGCCGTGATAAGGGGTTAGCACGTTAGCATTAGCTTCACTTAACTCCGCCACACTGTTGTTATTGTTATATAGCGTGTATGGGCAGAGCCCGTGCACAAGTACTGTCAGTGCCGTGATCGGCTGTGTAGCGCAACACCTGTCAATCACATAGTCACACAGCAAAATGATACAGAAAAAAATGTTACATATTTAATTCATTTGCAGTGCAGTGCACTCAGTGTGCTGATTTGGTTTTCTTGTGCGCTGAGAGTGCAGACTTCAGACTCTTATTCACATTTCATATCAAGACATACAAGCATTCACTTTCTCATTCCCGCCTCAGGTAGAGACATACAAATTTTCACACTTTCATTCACGCGTAGAAACATAAATTCAGGTAGCTGCTCCTCTGTTCCAACAAGCGACGCCTCCATTAGCATAACGACGCCCCTTACACCCGGTTTCTGTAGATCAACTTTTCCTTTTTACATAACAAACCACCATAACCTAGATCCGCCCAAAAGCCTGTCAGTTATATTCCAAAACTCCCCATTGGTCATTGGAACTGAAGGAGCCTCCTGGATGAGGGCTGAAAATATTTCAATTGAAGAAATTCAAGTCCGGTTGCCTAGACAAGATCGGCAAGAATACAATTTACCCTCTTATTCACATTTTATATGGAGACATAAAACCATTCACCCTCTCATTCACACGTCCTATAGAGACATACAACCATTCACTCCATACTTTTGTTTATGTAAACACTATAGTCTCCCCGTTGCCTTGGCGACATGTGCCTCCAAGTGAAATGAATAATTAATTCCACTTAATTGTGCGCCCATTATCAATTCCTCGCCGCTGCTGCGTATGCGTCGCACGACACTCACGAGCTCTCAGGTTTGTTTGTTTTTTCCCCGTGCTGTGCTGCACGGCGAGGGCCCCGCGCTGCTCACGCGCACCATTTTCGCCCAGCGAAAGTACGGGAGTGTAATTCCGGGAGACGAGGGCTGGCACCCGGGAATAAAACATTTTATATGCAAAGTTGGCAAAGATAGATATTTCCCTCCAGTGTTATTTACATTTATTTACACAACAGTGGGTGAATTAGCACAAATGCAAGTTTGCTCTCCCCCAGTGTTGCCTTATCTTTAGCCTCACTGCCCTCCTCGCGTTTGCACTTTAACATGCTAACTAAGGCTAAATGCCGGCCTCGAACACGCACGCCGCCGCTTCCGAAGCCGGTTTCCAAGGGCCTGAAGCCGGTGAAAGGTTGATAACGTGGACACGTTCCAATATCGAGCAGCTGCCGCTGTCTGGCTTGCACATCCCACCCCGAGTCACCCCGAATTAAGATGTTCTTCCTCATGTGTACTGGAGACGAAGCGTATCGAGGGATTATCGCGCGTTTTAAAAAAAAAAAGGTTTTCTTCCCGCAGACGGACGCCAGCGGCCGTTTTGCACGTAATGTGTCGGCCTCTCCGAGTGGAGGACGGCCCTCATTCGTCAGAGGAAGACGTACGTGTTGTGCAACGCACCCCGCCCGACTTCCTACATCTGGAGGGGGATAATCGAATCTCCCGCAGCTGCCGTCGGGGCAACGCGGCCAAAACCGAAATGAAAATATTTTGTCAACACAACGGGGCTTCCTGTGGCGGTTTATTTGTGTCTCACGACTTTAAATGGTCTCATTTTCTGAATCCAAATATTGCAAGATATTTAAATCGCGCGGCATTCAGAAACAAAACAAAAAGCACAGACAGGGGGCTGGGGGGGGAAAAAAAAAAAAAAAAAATAGGGCATCTGCGACCGGGCCTTTTTTGGACTCACGTGGTGAGCAGCCAGCGAGACTGCTTGGCCAGGCCCAGGCAGGCTAGCAGGCAGATGATCAGGTCCAGGATGAGGAGCAGCAGGTAGGTGAGCCACCTGCGGACACGCAGACAGAATGGGAAAAAAAAAAAATTAAACACACAAGCTATTTATTTTCCGTTAAAACCCGTATTCATGGCATTTTAAACTGAAAAAAGCGCGACTTGAAATAAGGATATATTTCCATTAAATGGGCAAGAAATTGCTCACAGTCAGAGATAAATGACACATAAATACCAGTAAAAGTGATTATAAATTTTCTGTTTTTAAATGATGGGACGTGTCTGCGTGACTGACAAGTTTAACTCCGCCTCCCGCCTTGACGGCTGCAGGCGCCGTCTCAGGGATTAACAGCGAATCCGGAATATCGTCGTGGAAACGCTGGATGCGATGAAGATCAAAATAGTTTGCGACGATCGATCCGAGCTTGACCGTGAAATTTCAACCAGTCAGTGTTTCCTTGCGGGCCTGATCACTCAGGTGGGCATGATGTCTTCATCTGAGGTGTGTGTGTGTGTGTGTGTGTTCATGCTTGGGGTTATTCTCTGTGCACCCTCCCCTCGGTGCATCCATCTGTTACCATGGAGGTGGTCGGTCTGTGCTTGGATGCCCAGGATCTGGACCAGATGGTCAATAATCAATGGATCAATGGACAAAACTGTGCTTCTGCCACTCGCCGTCCTGGCGTTTCACCTCATGTGACCTCGGGTCTCTCGTCTCCATATTTCTTCGTCTTTTATAATCTCCGCCCTCTCTGTTAACGCCCTAAGCTCGCGCTCATTTTTTCCCATTTTTTCAAAAATCACGCCAATATCAATTCCCGTCACTGCAGCATCCTCCCTCCCTCCTCGAGGATACGCCTCAGCCATCACTCAAAATCTCAATTTTTCTCCTTTTTCTCACCTTTCCCACCTCCACATACCCGCCGCTTCCCTTCCCCCCTCAGCACCGCCATGCTTGTCCGTATCATCTTAATCTGGTTACGTTCAAATGATGTGTCGTGCACAGTGGGTGGACTTTAAATGTGCCTAGTATTTAAAATGTAATTTCCTTAATCGGAATTGGTCAGACTGAGGTGGTTTACACATTGGACGGAGGAGGGATGCTGGAGGTCTGGGTAGAACAGCGGTCGGCAATCTAAACACTCAAAGAGCCTTTGGGAAATCTCAAAAACTTGAGAAATCAACTTTTATCTTTTTACTATATATGTATGTGTGTGTGTATATATATCTCTATATATCTATATAGAGATATATATGTGTATATATATATGTGTGTGTGTGTGTGTGTGTATATGTATGTATATGTGTATATATATATATGTATGTATATATGTGTGTGTGTATGTATGTATATACGTATATATAATGTGTATATATATACAGTATATGTGTGTGTATGTGTGTGTATATATATATATATGTATATATATACATGACTGTCTCAGAAAATTAGAATATTGTGATAAAGTTCTTTATCTTCTGTAATGCAATTACAAAAAACAAATGTCATACATTCTGGGTTCATTAAAAATCAACTGAAATATTGCAAGCCTTTTATTATTTTATTATTGCTGATTATGGCTTACATCTTAAGAAAACTCAAAAATCCTATCTAAAAATATCATGAAAAAGTAATTTTTCAAAAAGTTGTTTTAATTTAATTTTGCAGCATGGTGACGCACTTGTTAGCGCTTCAGCCTCACAAAGGAGCCTGTTTTGATTCCAACAAGGGGACCTTTGTGTCTGCGAGGGTTTCCTCCAGGTTCTTCCGGTCCCACAGTGGAAAAAATTGGGAAAATTGCCCCGAATGAGCGAGTGAACGGTTGTTTGTCTGTATATGTGGCCCTGCGATTGACTGGCCAGTCCAGGGTGCACCCCGCCTCTCGCACCATGACAGTTTAGATGGGCTCCAGCATCCCCTGCCATGTCAGATGATGGATTGACACACACACACACACATACACAGCATATTGCCGAATGTATTCGCTCACCCATTCAAATAATCAGAATCAGTTGTTCCAATCACTTCCATGAGCACAGGTGTACAAAATCAAGTGCAGATAGTTTTTACAAACATTTGTGGAAGAATGGGTCGCTCTAAAGAGCTCAGTGAATTCCAGTGTGGAACTGTGATAGGATGCCAAATCCAGTTGTGAAATTTCCTCTCTTAAATATTTCATAGTCACTGTCAGCTGGATTATTAGAACACGTAAATGTTTGGGAACGACAGCAACTCAGCCACAAAGTGGTAGTCCATGTAAACTGGCGGAGCGGGGTCAGCAGATACCGCCAAGAGGTCTCCGACTTCCTACAGTCAGTGGCTTCAGACCTCCAAACTTCACGTGGCCTTCAGATTAGATTCGAGAGCAGTGCTCAGAGAGCTTCATACAATGAGTTTCCATGGCCGAGCGGCTGCGTAAAAGCCACAAATCACCAAGTGGAACGCAAAGTTTCGGATGCTGTGGCGTAAAGCACGCCGCCACTGGACTCTAGAGCGGTGGAGATGCATTCTCTGGAGTGACCGGTCGCGCTTCTCCATCTGGCGATCTGATGGACGAGTCCGGGTTTGGCGGTTGCCAGGAGAACGCTACTTGTCTGACTGCATTGTGCCAAGTGTGAAGTTTGGTGGAGGGGGGGGGGGATTATGGCGTGGGGTTGTTTTTCAGGAGCTGGGCTCGGCCCCTTAGTTCCAGTGAAAGGAACTCTGAAAGCTTCAGCATACCAAGACAATTTGGACAATTCCATGCTCTTAACTTTGTGGCAACAGTTTGAAGCCGGACCCTTCCTTTTCCAACATGACTGTGCACAAGCGCACAAAGCAAGGCCCATAAAGACATGGATGAACTTGACTGGCCTGAACGGAGTCCTGACCTCAACCTGATAGAACACCTTTGCGATGCTTGCCGGGCCTTTTCGGCCAACATCAGTATGTGATCTCACAAATGCGCTTCTGGAAAAATGGCCAAAAATTCCCATAAACACACTCCTGAACCTTGTGGAACGCCTTCCCAGAAGAATTGGATTGAATATATACACACACACACACAACACACTATGTGTATAATCTATATACCTGTTGTTCATTGATTTCATAGTATATTATACATATATATATATATGAAACAAACTATTTGAATTCTGAAAAAGAAGTGACATTGGGTTGAGAGTTACAAGAAAATGCTCATCTTCTATTTGAGTCCTCTGTATTTTGGAAATAAAAGGCCAAACTTAAATCGTTCACCCGCAGCGAACCAAAACTGCCGTCTGCTCCTGCGTGCCATCGTCGTTTTATCAGATGCACTCGTGCGTGCAGTTACCATTCGACCTTAAATTTAAAAAAAAAAAAAAAAAAATTTCACCGAACACTGCGAAATGTATTTTTACAAATTCAACAGCAAATTGAAATATTTATTTGAGCCGGTTTATGAAATTCTTGCCGCTGAGCCTCAGCTAATTACTTCACATGCTAATTACTTAGCATTTACGGCCCTGATGTGCAGACGCTGCACATCAGGGCCGTAAAAGCCAAGTAATTTTTATTCTACATGATCACCATTACCTTCAAATCTTGAATTACATTAAAAAAAAACTAATGAACTACAAAAAAAAATATTAATAAATAGTCATTATTTGCTTTGTTGGAGTGAGAGAAGAGGAGGCAGATGATTGGCTGTTGTGACCCCTGAAGGGAGCTGCCCGCTGAATGTTATCGAGTGCAAAGCGCTTTTAAAAGCCTGAAGGTGTGAAAGCGCTCTAGAAACGGAGGCCGTTTCCTGGAGCTGAAAGAGCCGACAGCCGGGCTCCTCGCCTCCTTCATCTCGAACCGCCGACTCGACGGAGCAAAGCGCCGGTAAAATGATTTATGGGATTCGCCAGTTTCTCTGGTCGTACACAAAGCTGAGTAAGAGGCGTGATCGCCGGAGAAATTTGAATTCTTTGAAACCCGTGAGATGATTTTTTTTTTTTTTTCTTTCTTTTTAAGCCTCTTTCAAGTCGGCAACTTAAAAAAGATGGGGGATTGAATGTTCCTGGATTTTATTATTTTTCATCTGTATGATCTAAGGGTGCCTCTGACGGTGAGAAATAAAGGAACGTGGTTCTTCCAGGAAAACATTTTTTTTTTTTTTTTTGGCAGGTATCACAAGTTGACCATGAAAAAAAAAAAAAAAAAAAAAATCCCACAAAATGACTAAGTGATAATTTGCAGGGGGTGGAAATATGTAGAATTAAAAAAATCAAACAGCTTTGAATCTCACACACGCAGACGAGAGACAGTCTGACGGGACTGGATAATCACTTTGGGGTCGCAATTAAAATTTCAGGATGATTCTCAGTGTGGTTTTTTTTCGGTCTGGATCTGCACTTTGAAGTGAGCTCGGATGGATTCACACACCGAGATTTTTTTATTTTCTTCTTTTCGAGGCGGAGAGAAAAACAAAAAAAAAAAACAACAAAAAAAAAAAAAAAAAAAATGACAAGACTGAGCTGGCAGCAAGCTGACATGAATAAGTCATATCAAAAAACATCGCGAGCACCAGAATTGGAGGAGGGGTTTCGGGATCAATAACGTGCCGTCCCGATGGTAGAAGTTCCCCGTAAAAAGCGGAACAAAGCGGCGTTTCTGCTCCGGGACGATAAGTCCCGAACGGTAACGGGACGCGGCCTCGCGCAGCAGCAGCAGCTCAAACGGCGAACTGGAACAGTCAGGAAACCGCTGTGCCGTATAATTACAATCTGGTTTACGGGCTGGTGTCGGGGAGATTCCGGCTGCGGCAACAAAGCTGAAGAAATTCAGCTCACTGCGTTCGGGGAAAGCTCCGTACGTGGAGCACCGGACGGGATTTTCATTTTACCCCCCCGCATTCCGGTTCTTTAACCTGGTACATCGAGAAAATGATCCAGGCCGCCGCTGTTTGAGTTTCATGTTTTCCCATTTTTATGCGCATTTATAAAAAAAAAAAAAAAACAAAACGAAAAAGACCCTGAGTGGAAATGGCAAAAATAATGAGATGCTAAAGAAATTCAGCAACAGCTTTTTTTGCTTGTTGCTTGGAGCCGCGGTGTCTGGAAGGTCCGCGCGCGCGGTGTTAAGTAAACGTTGTCGGTTCACGTCGACGGTCGGGGGCGAAGAAATGGCGAGGACTGCCGGGGTTACCCGGCAACGGCTTGAGAGAAAGCGTCTGGAATATGTCCGAAAAAAAAACAAAAAAAAAACTATTGAAACCGGATGAGAGGTTCAAAAAAATATCCACATCTGCAGAGACTTTGCATTCACACAAATGAGTTACACACACACACACACACACATCGACATACATGCATGCATACACATGCACGCATACACACACACACGTTATTTAATCTCATCTGGTAAACAGTGTTTGATATATTCAGGTCACAGCGCGTAGTGCCGTGACTACCTGCGCATAAATGATCTTTCCAGCCGCGGACGGCGAAGTGTTGCTCGACAATCTGCGGCCGTTGAATAAGCGTGATATGAGAAAGCTCCGGCTGGGATGCGGGGAGGGGGAGGTGGTTGTTGCATCTATCAAACAAATATTTCACTGGCGGGGACAAAATATGTGATCTGCGGCTCCGGGGATGTCTCATCTTAATGTGATATCTTTTAATGGATTTTTATTTCTTTTTTTTTCTTAATATCTCAAGCTCCATTTGTTACACAAGACGTGCCGTCCGGACGCGATTCTTTCTCTCCCCGAGTTTCGATCGTTCCCTGGAAGGGCTCAGAAGAATCCTCTGACGGGTGTGTGTGA
Source organism: Fistularia commersonii (assembly GCF_037954325.1). Classification (NCBI taxonomy): domain Eukaryota; kingdom Metazoa; phylum Chordata; class Actinopteri; order Syngnathiformes; family Fistulariidae; genus Fistularia; species Fistularia commersonii. The sequence continues at coordinate 7,306,910 of NC_141315.1, forward strand.
AAACCCGGAGGGAAATAAACAAGTCATCTGCAAAGAAAATGACCTTTTTTTTTCTACACAGTGGAACCTTTACTTACAAGTGCATCAACTTACGATTTTTTGAAGATACAAGCCGTCGCTCAATTGATTTTTTTTTTTTTTTTGCTGAGAGCTGAGGTCTGACTTACGAGAAAGAGTTTGACAAGGCGTCGGTGAAGTACCGTTTAAAAAATGTCACACTACCAGCCCGGCCTTAGCTAGCCCGACGCAAATCATGGAAAAACATGACGAGCGAGTCGTGCATGTTGTCGACTCGTCTGTGAACAGATGGAGTTGTTGTCTTCACCGCCATGAAGAGCATCATCTGTTAGAAGGACGATGATGACACATTTACGGAGATTTGGCGCAGCAGACGGCGGGAACGTCAACGGTCGAGGCACTGGAAGTCATTCAAAGCCGGTCAGGCACGATTTGATCATTTTAAAAAAAAAGGAGCGGCGTTCACTCTGCGCTAAATTAAGTGTAGCGATAAAGTGTAGCAAAGTGTCTAAATTACATTCAGCAACACATTGTAGCATTAAGCATTTAGTGAGCAAACTAAGTTGATAGAGCACTGAATGGAAACATTTACATTCCCATTTATTATTTTTCATAGATTATTTTTTACTTTGTAAGTACATTTGTCTTATTTAAAACAACAAAACCAAGGTATGGGGAAATTTAATCTGATATACGATCAAACTGAGTTACGAATGAACTCATAAGTCCAGGTATTACTGCAAAAAGGGGAACCGTTCCAAAAAGAACCCGTGATAGGCAAAATCCGTGATGTAGAAATCTTAATTTTTTTTTACAATTAGTAAACAATTAAATACTCTATTATACATTGAAAAGAACGGGAGACGAATGGAATATTCATTAATTCCGTAATGCCGACCTACAGCCGCATAGCTTTTACCTTCCCTTAGCATGTCCAGAAGTTTAACTTTATCTGCGATAGATAGAATCTTCCGCTGCCTTTCGGGCCCTGCTGCAGGTGCTTTTGTCGGTCCACAGCGTTGTGTCAACATTATGGGTTTCAGAGAAACTTGAAATCGCAAGATAATTTGCACGTACGTAATGTAAATTTGGCAAGCCGTTTTACGTACGTGTACATATTAAACTGCAACGTTATTGACGCACAGGTAGAGAAGAAGCAGAGGGACTTTTTAGCCAATCAGAATGCAGAACACAATGCACGATGCAAATATATGAAGTAGCGAAACCATGAAAAGTAAACCGCGTTATAGCGAGGGATCACTGTATTGCAAAAAGGGGTACGTAATAACCAAGATATACATACCGTAATTTCCGGACGATAAGACGCGACTTTTTTCACTTAATCAACCATGCGGCTAATATATGCATTTTTTTGGGAGGGTGGGGGCTGGCTAATGATTTTCACACCGCTAAAACATTTATCCTTGTCACATCAGAAATTAAATGACCGGGAAATTCTGAGTCCGTTCAACTTCGACACCGAAGACGACGACTTTGATGGTTTTAGTTCGCAGGAGGAAGCCAAAGATCGCGATCGGCTAGCCGGTGCGGCTTATATTGAGGTGCGCTTAATAGTCCGGAAATTACGTTTTTTTTTTTTTCCCGCTGCTCTAATGTTCTCCGGTGCGACTCTTGCCCACCGAACCCCCCGAGGAGTTTGGCTTTGCTGAGGCGTCTCGTCGTGCCGGTAATTCCCGTTAACCGCATTTCCGACTTGTGAAAGTCACCGTGTGGCCAAAACACGTTGCGTTCCTCACCTGTAGTATTCGATGTTTCCCGTTTGACCGGCGACGGACGCCAGGTCCACCTTGGCCTCCTCCCAGTCCGGCAGGCCCAGCAGCTGCTTTATCACGTTGTCGGCCATCTGCTGCATGAACTGCAGGGTCTGCACGTAGTCGCCGCGGGTGGCGAAAATCTCGTCCAGCCTGGCGAGGTGCTGGTGCAGACCCATCTTCATGCTGCCCATGGTGGTGGTTACCTAGTCGACAAGGACACAGACTGGCATCAACCCTTTGTAAAAACAACACATATTTTTCATCGATGCAAACAGTAAGACATACATTTGGTTTTCGTCACTAAAAAAAAAAAAAAAAAAAAACACTTAAGGCTGTTGTATTGGAGTAGTTAATGAAATTGGGGTAAATTGAGCTACTTTGGGCGATTTGATTGATTATTACATTCATTGGGTGGTTAAAAAAACATAGAGGTTGTAGAAGTTTTTCTTATTGGATGAAAAAACAACAATGAAAATCTGCCTTTATGAGAAAGTGACCGTTCTGAATGTTATTGTTGCGGTTGGTGGTCTGCAGGTGTTTGCGTGTGTGTGTGTGTGTGTGTTGTGATGGCTAACATCTGCCTTATCTGCAGCAGCTAAGACAGTGATATTGAGATATACATCAACAAGTATGTTTGTGTGTGTGTGTCTGTGTGTTTATATTGTCCATAGAGTGCTGAGATACCAGAAGCACAGTGTGTGTGTGTTGGTGAGGACATCCAGGAAGTGCCAGGATGTGGAGCTGACTGGCATATTGAGTTTCAACATTCTTGCTGCTGTTTGTTAGAATAAACACACACTCTCAATTCCCCCACCCTCTTTTTTTTTCCCCCAAATCAATACCTTGCTAATGACTCCAATAGTTTGTTTACCTGTTTAAACCATGTAATCAACTAATCTATCCCCCAGCGGGGTGTGTGTGCGTGTGTGTGTGTGTGTGTGTAGGTGGTGGTGGGTATGGTCCTCTCCGGCCAACAACAAATGAATACAGGCTTATCAATTTATCTTGTGCTGTTATTCTGTCGACGGGACGCCGGAGGAGCAGATCATCGCGACCGCGGAGCGAAAACCTGCGGTAAAAATCCATTTCCTCTGGTTTAATTATACCGTGCTTTGCGTGGGGGGGGGGGGGGCTGTTGTTCTGTTTACGGGGAAATGGCATTCACAGAGACATCCTGCTATTTGATAATTAAAAGGGGTAATAAATGCTCTCGTTTGCCGCTGGCTGCTTGGCATTCAGCGAGCAGATTCGTATTGTTGGCATGTTTGGTGGCAACGCGGACGGGGGGGGTCGGGGTTGTCGAGGGGTAATTATTGGGTGCGCACTCGACGCACGGCCCGAATGACGGCTAAATGAGAGGAAAGAATGAGGAGAGAATCCGAGTTGTCCGAACGGCGCGGGTTTTCATAAATCCCCTCGGTTTTTTGTTGTTTTTTTTTTTTTTTTTTTTGAAAATGGAGTGTTATTCTCCTTTCAGCAAGGAAATAACACAGAGATATGATTAGGTAGGAATTACGCCGTCACCGGAGCGTCTGGGTTTGAGTACCGCCGTTGGGGAATGACTCAAAAACCCGTTCCTCGCTGAGAGGTGGTTGAGAGGAAATCAAAAATACCGTTCAGGCATTCAGGTGAAAAACTCAAATCAACTGAGAGGAGCTTTAAGGACTAACTGCACAACAAGAGTTGAAAAGCAGACTTTAGGTGCATTTTCCTGGTGTATTTATATTTCTTGAATGAAGCAGACCAACAGCCAACTCCAGCAATTCCATTACGGAAGCTTCCCACGGCTTGTTAGAAACGAAGAAACTTGCCAGATGAGAGGTGAAACGTCTCTCAGAGAAAGAAAATCATATTCAAGTTGACAAGATTTGATTATAGTCATTTCTAGGCAGAAAGGATGGAAGACGTGTCCAGGTCGAATTTGAACAACTTTTACTTTTGAAATCCTACAGGAAATAAAGGACCACCGTATGGAGGCAAGGGTCTGCCACGTAAACCTTAAGCGGCAGAATAAAAAAAAAAACATCGTAGAAGAAGCGGAAGTTGACACGGTTAACATGGAGAGTTGCCGAAGCATACATGTTTTGCATGCTGGTAATAATAAGCCCACCGTTAGCTAACTCCATATTTATTTTGTGCCAAAGTGTTGATGTTCCACTGTCAGCCAGGGAAAAACCCCATGTGGCTGAGCGTGCCAGAAAGGCCCGGACCTCTGGGTCTGGTTCTTACCATTTTGTCACAAGATTACAGTTGATCACAGTAGGTTTTAAAAAGTGTGCTTAGCAAACGGTAACTGGTAATGGGAGTGACTTATGAGTTCCACCAGTCACCGAGCATTGATGTCATGAGGAACCGTAACAAGACCCTGCCTTGCAGCTGAAATGGTTCGTGATCACTAGTTTCTCTGTCTGGAAACATGAAGAAACAGCAAAGTTCCTGAAAAGGTTCTTGGAGCTTCAAAAAGTTCCCACGCGAAAAGGACCAATGATTATCCATGACCCGGATGTGAACCTTCACAGATACATTTCAGAAAGGCCGAGATCCGTGACAAGACAGATCGAAGGCCTTAGCATTACATGACATTACATTACACTCATTTGGCAGATGCTTTTGTCCCAAGCGACTTACAAGAAGTACAATTCAGTCACCGAAGATCCGAAGTGCCGGTCGTCAGAAATGAGAAGTGACCACTCAACCAAATAGCCATCTCAGAACTTAGCCTCAGCCCGAGGAGGTCTGATGAGTGACTTTGTCTATACATGAGCTGTACAGACACCTATTCAGATTCCAAGTCTTGCCTTTAGTTTCCCAAACGACACACACAAAATGACACACATGAGGTTCAAGATTGTGTTGATTGCCATATGTACAGTCTAGAAACATCTTTCCCTGTATCATGACATTCTCATCTTGCTGTCCAGACTAAAGCTGGATAGTTAGCAATGAATAAATAACAAAAATACAGTTGCAGCCGGATGTAAACACTGCAAAATTAGCATCACAGCGACATTCAAACTAGCTTCGGCAAAACGGCACGCTCATCAACGCAACAAACCGTCTCCATTCAGACCCAACGAGCCTCCCCACGGTCAGGTAGAACTCAGGAAGCCTCTGTTATGAGAAGTAATGAAATCAAATGTCTTCTAGAGAAAAAAACAGTCAAGTCGCCAGGTTTAGATTTGACGACCTGTATATTTAGTAGGGTATACATGGCGGTATTTCTGAAAACAATGCCGTTCACGGTATAGAATCTCTCCTCTGTATAGGTTTTCCACGATGGTCCTGCTCTTCTTGGATCTTGTCCGGCGGCCGGCAGCGCGTTGAGGCGTTCACCGCCCTCGCGTGTTGCATTTGGAACCAAAGAATTGTGTTTCACGTGTTTGTCATAAAGCCGCTCTTGGGTTTAATTATTTGTGCGCGTCAGGAGAGGGCACGTCCTCGCTCAACTCGCGCTGGGAGTGAATCTGCATGCGCTCGCGGCGAGACGACAGGAGTAATGGGAGGCCGCTGAATTTAAAATCGGAACACAGATGCTCGCTTGTCTTTGCGGGGTTTCAGTCGTCCAGGTCACGGCTAATTTTTATTTGAAATCCTTTCGTGGCAACCGGACTTGAATTTCTTCCCTTGAAGACATTTCCCCTCACAACCGAGGCTTCTTCAGTTGAAAATGTTCAAGGTCTCGAAGGGAAGAAACTGAAGTCCCGTCGCCATGAAAACATTTCGAAGAATGGGTTAGCCATCAGAGCTAGCAACAGAAAGGGAAGGTTATCCAGATAAACCGATCTCGTGACGGCCGGCGGTGACGAGAAGACTTTTTTTTTGATCGGCGGATGACAAATTGTGCGGCGTGCGGGAGTTACCGTGGCAACCGGAGACCCCAAGCATCCGCGCGATGTGCAAAAAACCATCGCACATACGAGTTTCTGACGCATTATGGGTCGAGATAGCAAAGTCGCATGTGATTACGGCACAAATACGATGACACAGATCCAAAAGGGGGGGGGGGGAACTCGGCTTAACACCCGGCGGACGGATCTTTTGTACGCTATTCCAATTTCTACATGGAAATCCTTGGGAGATTGTTATTGTGAAAATCTGTGCCAAAATAAACGCATCTCCCCCCCCCCGAAGGCTGTGGAACGCGGAACCCGTTTTCGCACGGCGCTTTGACACGTACAGGAGGAGGGGAGGGCGGGATCGGCAGAACCCCCCCCTCCACTTCCAACCCCGCGCAGGAAGAGCGGCAGGCGCGTTGTTTGTCAAGCAAAAGCCAAAGAGAGAAGCCGAGGGCCCGGAGTGGAAAAGGAGGAGGGAGCAGGAGAGGCGGGCGGAGGGCGGGGGAAGTATCGCACAAAAGCAGGAGGAGATATCCAGGTGGAGAAGTCTGGCTCGGCAGAGCCTGATCACTTCCCGGCCTAATTGGCCGCGCAGTCGTTTCCCTTTTGGCTCAATAAGGAGCGGCTGCACGGGTTCAGCTATCCGAGGGGTCAAGCGCGCATTTCTAAAAAAAAATAGCCGGCGATGTCAATCGTAGATTTGGACGTTCGTCCAAATCTTCTTGTCTTGGCAACTGGGCTCGAATTTCTTCCCTCGGAGACGTTTCAGTCCCCGTCCGAGAGGCTTTTTCGGGAGTTTCCGAAAATAACTGCCACAGTTTTTTGGGCGGGTCGAGGTGATGGCGGCATTTGGACGTTTGGTTGCAACAGCATTTCGGGGAAACCGTGTGAGAGGACGTGAGGAAAAAAAAGTGGGTCGGATGAAATCAAACGGCGAGGGGGGGGGGTCCTGGCAGACAATGCTGGACCGGCTGAAAGCGAAAGTTGTTGGGAAACACGAAGCTACCGCCCACTGAAATTCTCCAATCCTCCTCTCTCTCCATTTCCGTATCCGCCTAAATCCCGGTTTAATAGGTCCGTCTTGTTTCGGCCGCGACAGAAGACAGACCTTCAGCACAGATGGACGAAAACCACGAGAAGGACAGTCGCGAGAAGCGATCGTTGTAATCACGACGCCAACGGACAGACCGAAGATACCGAGGAGCCGCGCCGGTCGGGCTTAATCGCACAACGAAACAAAAGACGGTGTTCGGTGCTGACCTTTGATAGGCGGCTGTGGCCTTCAGGTCGTGTCCGGGTGTGAATTTTGATTTGAAAAAAAAAAAGGAGACAAAATCGCTTTTCATGCGCAAGCTTGTTCCGTCGGAAAGCTCCGTGCGGGAGCCACCGTGAAAATCCACAAGTCCTGCTAGCTTATTAAACAGATGTGAATCCTTTCATTATGCACAGGGAGAAACTCTCTGAACGCGGCATGACTTAATTCTAATCTAAATCAAGGCTATATTTATTCTTTTGATAGCCGGGCCGTAGAGACCGGGAGATGACGCTCCGGATACAAAGAACCAACCTCACCGCGGATGCTTTGCTGCCTTTTTAAGCACGTCGAAGCCGGTAAACCAAAAAAAAAAAAAAAAAGAAACGACCGTTCCGTGTCTAATACCGGTCCGAGTCTGCTCGTACCTGCGCGGAAAATCGGGTATAACTCCACTGCCGGGATCGTACCATTTTTCCCCTCGCCCGGGCTCTTTGTTCGCTTCCTAGCGAAAGGCTTTCTGCAGTATTAAAATTGAATGCGGGAGGTAGAGCGTGAAATGGAACATGGGTCCCGGAGTGCCTCGGCGGCTCGGTCACCCCGAAGACGGGTACCGTCTTCGCCACCGGGGTAATGAGGCTCGGCCCGACATCTCTTTAAAAATATATCCCTCCTCCCTTCTTGCCGTACTTCACGACCGCGGAGCTCTGAAGATGACGTCCGGGCGCGGAGAGACTTTCCGGGCCTTTACGGTTCGGGAAGAAACAGCGAGACATTAAATCAAAGATTTAAGGAGAAACTGATGGCCCGCGGAAATAATTCTTCCAGGCCCCCAAGAAGAGCGGCGCAACTCCTTTGTGATCTACGACCGACGCCGTGGATTTACGTCCCGTTGGGCTTCGGCCCGGCCCGGAGCGAAGGGGAAGGGAAGTCAGTCAAAGGGAGTTAAACGTGCACTCGCGCTCACAGGGTCGCAGTTTTACCACCACTTTTTGAGCCACGGCAAAGAAACCCCAGCGAATCCTTTTGCTTGCTTTCCATAAGCCGGTTTCTGTCATCAACTCCGTTTGTGTAAATCTCTTCCGTTGGCTTCGGGGTATATTTGATTTTCACTCCCAGACATATTGACAGCGGCGGCCTGTGAATCGGGGCTCTATTTCATGGGTTCAATTGGAGACAATTTTCTCCTCCAGTGCGCAGTATTTTAGTATTTCTACCTCTTTATGGAAGCAGAGCTGCAAATGAATCAGAAGATGGGTTTTTGAAATGAGAGCCTCATTGCGGAGAAATAGGGCGGGAATACTTTTGTCTGTTTTATGGTGGATCAATTGACTCTCTGGTGTTTCAGTGATCCTGGAGTTCATTAGCCCCTTTTACACTTGAAAGGGACTTTATATTTTCTTGAACCTTTTCAAGAACCGGGCTGTGTATTCGAACAGCACAGGAACCAGGGACCATGGAGTTCAGTTTCTAGAACCATTTTAGCTCCTACCCCGAGGCAGGATCTTGTTACGCTTCCATAGGAACTCACAAGTCACGTCCATTTATACTTCTTGCGGACTGCGGCACGCCATTTTTTTAAAAAAAAGATAGCTCTGTCACTGGTCAGCTGTTTTTCGTGTGACAAAATGGACAGAACCAGCAAGATATGGACCGACACAAAGGTCCAAAGTCTTCTGACCTGCTCATCAACAAAGGGCTTCCAAAGGCTTGCTTTGGGACGTCAACATTTTGACCAAAATAAGTAGGGAGTTGGCGATCGGCGGGGTTCTTGTAGTCCATGCTAACAATTCCCACTGCACAGAACATGTATGCTTCGGCGACTGCCTCTCCATGTTGTCCGTGGCGTCCTCTTCTTCTTCTACCGTGGTTTGTTTTCCATTGTTGTGCTAAAGATATACGTCACGCGGTCCCTTACTGCCTATGCCAATGCGAAACTAAAAAGTTCCTGCAGTGGACCGTTCTTCCTGGTACCAAATTTGGAGCTTGGACAGTTCTAGGGACTTTTCTTTCCTCACTACAGTGCCTCACTGCTTGTAAACCTAAAAAAGTTCCTCCTGGACGAGGGTAGTTCCTCTTAGAACCAAAAGTGGCTAATAAGTGACATGTTGAGACGCCTCATTATTTTTTTTGACAACAGTCAATTTGGGTTTTTTAACTTCGCGCCAAGAGGCTCCTACCGCCTGGAAAGGTCAAGCGGTGTCATCGCGTTTGATATGAAGCCCCCCCTCTGCCGCCGCCATGAATTCTTCATGAGCGATTCTGACGAGAGGGAAGGACATGACATTGAGCTAAATTGTGTCTGTGGGGCTCCACGGGTTAAAGCACAAGACGTCAAAGAGATTTTTTTTTTTTACATTTGCACAGGAGGGTTGCAGATTTCAGAAGAGGGATCCTTCCCCGGGCTGCGCTTCCTCCGCTGGAATGTAAACGCATTTGCCCCTTTCAAGAATCCCCGTAATTTGCAGGTTCGAGGAGAAATGCTGATTTCCCCGGCCGCTCTCGGTATTCTACCCGCCGTCTTTTCAGCGCTTATCTTATTCTGCTTTTCGTTCCCCGGCCTTTCTTTGCAGAGTACCCCAGATATAATTTCTCGTCCCGTTTAAGGGATAACCCGCGGCGAAGAGATTCTCAAAGGACTCAACCACATCGTCATCATCACACGCAGAGCGATGTGGCGCCCTGTCGGGGCGGGAAATGTAACTCCCCGATGTGTTCAAGGGCTACTGGTGCGATCAACTGCTGGGTTTTCTCAGAACTCCAGGTTCTGGTGACGCCATCTCAGGAGTGTGTGTTCGGGCTGGATCCGGATCGAGTACCTCGTCCACTTTGGTGCAAATTATTTTGTTTTGAGTGATAAATGTTGACGGAAATCCCCATCTGTGGATCCGGGACAGAGGTCGGCGCCCTTTAACGCTCAAAGAGCCATTTGGAGATGTTTCCCAAGAGTAAAGTAAACACCGGGAGCCAATTTTGAAATCTAAAATGAATCAACACGGAATATGATGTTGTTTTTTTGTCGTAATGCTATGTATAAACAAAATGTCACATTTTTTTAAATCAATGAGCAACTGCAGAGAAAACGAAATTACATTTCTGCATGCAATGAAACATTTTGAACGCCGAAAAAAAGACAATGGGTTGAAGGTTACTTTTAAGCAAAAAACTGTCCATTTGAGTCCTTCTTGCATTTATGAAAAAAAAAATTATCTACCGGCAAACCAAAAATGCCGTTGTCCTTTTACTGAAAAGGTGCAGATGCTCATTAAGAGCGACAACATTCACACAACATCACAACAATTCCCTCTCTCATTTTGGACGTCATGGCAACACACAACCGTTCACCCTGTTGTTTCTATGGAAGTTCTCAGTCATCCAGGTCAAGGGTGATCATCCGAAATTGTGCAGCATCATGTCTCTGGAGGTTCTCGGTCATCCAGGTCATGGTATTATGGAACTTTGTCGAACCGGTGAAGCCTCTCGGTTAAGAGGTGAAATGTCTTCAAGAGAAGAAGCTCAAGTCCAGTTGCCAAGAAAAGATTTTCGGCATTTCCCATTTCGGGTCTCTAATGTTAAAGAACATTCTGCATGTTTTTGGTCTGTGGGAAGAATCCACGCAGAACATGGAGACCCCGTACCCATTTTTTTTTTGGTTTATGGGGGTCGTGGCACAGTGGGTGAGAGCGATCGACCTCGGAACAAACAATTTTGGTTCAATTTCCCAATGCCGAAGTGTTGCTGAGTAAGAAACTGAACCCCTGACTGCTTCTGTGGCGCTGCGAGATGGCAACCGACTGCTCATAGTTCATACATGACGGGTTAAAAGCAGAGAAGAATTTCCCGCAAGGGATTAATAAAGTAGAATAAAAAGTAAGCACTCCCCTGACGGACTTGAACCAGGGATCTTCTTGCTATGAGGCCCTTTAAAAAAAAAAAAAAAAAAATTCATTTCCTAATTCTTCGACGCGAGAGAGAAACTTATTAGCTTCAAACGGGAAAAAAAAAAAAAAAATCCCATCGGTGCGACTTTGCTCGGACCCGGATCTTCCCGTCGGTCGCCGACTCGGTAGCTTGGAAGGCGGTGGAAATTTTTTAAACTATGCGGCGCGGGGAGAGGAACTGTCAAACCCGGTGTTCCGGGGTCAGCGTCTGAACCCAGACAGCGACCCTGCCAGCCGGACGGCCGCAGAGCTGCCAGCATCCGTCCCTGAACAGCACAGCTATCATCAGCAGGACGTCGCACTTCAAATGTCACATCGCTCCCACCGCCGAATATATAAAGCATCCGTGTATTTTTTTTTCTCGAAAAAAAACATCTTCCAGATGCGCACCGGTTAAAATCCCTTTGAGAGCGAGACATCACGCGTGTGTTTGTGAGTGTGTTCGCTCATAAACAACCCACTAAGTATATTCCAGACTGTAACTAATCAAGTTCTCAGGAGCGGCTGAGAAAAGGGTCTGCAGATAATGAGTCCAACTTCCTTCCTATTCCCGAGTCTTTAGAGCCGAGCTAAAAGGCATTTGTGTGGGCTAAAGGGCAAAGAGTGTGTGTGTGTGTGTGTGTGGGTCGTCATTGTCGCCCGGCTCAATACTGATCGCAATTCGCGCCCTGCCAGTCAGACGGGCCCCGGCGCTGCTCCTTGGTCGTCCCCATCAAAAGGCTTTTTTTCCTTGGGCTCATGGTTGATTAGGTGGGGGGAGACTGGGAACCGTGCACGGCACACTGGGCTCTTTGTCCGACTCGAGAACGGCGCTCCTTAAGAGTCCGCATGCTGTGCATTCGCGCACACACGGAGACGGGAGCGCTCTTACGGATAGGATGCACGAATAAAGGCCGTCTTGTTGCTTAATGTGCCTGCGTGAGTTAGCGCGCCCAGGAGGAGCTAGCTTCCACACACGCGTCTGTCGCTACGCTAATGAGCCGTCTCCTCCGGCCCGCCGTGACTTTGAGCGCCGCGAAACGCTTCACGAGATTACTAAGAGGCAATCAGCGAAGGGTTCGCGCCGTCCTGTCGAGCCGTCATGTCGACGGCGTACGAGCTCGCCGCGTGATCGCCCGCTGAATCACAACCGGGATGTTTGCGGCTGGTTAGCTGGTTAACGCGCGTCATGTGACAACTTATCCCCCGCGGCGGCGCGGAGCCCTTACATGTTACTCCGCTAAATTATTTACGAAGACCATCAATCGGAGCCGGGGGAGCTAAGAACGGCTCTCCGTTAGCATCCACCCCCTGACGATCGTCTGCTCCGTTTTTCTACGTGTCCTCGGGTTTCCTTTGGAAATAAAACAAATAAACGTTAGCTCCTCTCCTTCGGTATCGACGAGGCGCGACGCCGTTCTGTTTCCCATCTGGACGCCTATGTTCGATCCAGAATTCAGCGCCGTGTCGTTCCGGAACGAAAGCGAAGCCGAGGCGACGCGAGCGCCCGGCTGTCTAATTGTCCTCCTTAACTTGTTTACCAAAAATAAACACGTCTCCTGCTGACTCTCGCGTCGCCCAACGGCCCCACAAACAACCTCGGCGGTTTATAACGCGAAGAGGAGGAGAAGGATTGTGTGCGGCCGGAGCCCAGGGCGCTGTCGGCGAGCACGGATTGGATGCCGCTCGCTAAGCGGAGTGTTTATTACTGGGCCGTGTAGAGTCGCCACGCTGAGTGGCTCAGATACCATCCCATTAATCTCCATTAACGCAGATGGAGACTTAATCCCTGCTCTCTGGCTGCAATGGAGGCGTTTCGCCATATTTTGCCGAGTGGAAAAACTCGTTATTAATGCTGACGTGATGGTGACACATGGAAAATAACATTTTATAAAACTGAAGGAGCCTCTCAGATGAGGGATGAAACGTTTTCAAGTGAAGAAATTCAAATCCGGTCGCCAAGTCGAGAAGATTTTCGACAAGTGCAATTTATAAACGATGCGATTTCAGTCGCGCGCTGTTGTTCACGCTTCGGCGAGAAGGTCGCCATTTCGATTCCGACGGAGTTCTCCATGTTTTCCGGTTTGCAGGAGATCCTATATTGTCCGGATTGATACGACAAACACTTGCATGGCTCTATATGACCTGTGAATGAAACCGTGAATATTTTGTCTCTATGATGTGTGAATGAGAGTGAATGGTTGTTTGTGCATAAGTGAATGAGAGTGCGACTGTTTGTGTCTTGATAAACTGGCCCTCATTTGCATGTCGACCGATCCTGGGCGAATCCCGCCTTTCGCCCAATCCCAGCCGGGATAGGCTCCCCCCCGACCTTTCGTGCAGAATAAGCAGTATAAATAATGAATGGATTTATTTCCACTCTCTTATATGCGTTCAAGCCTTATTGAGATTATTTCAAATATCCGCCTTTACAATGATCAATGGGAATTAATTAATCTTTTGCATATCCGACGTCTTCCCCGCCCCGGCGCCGCCTCGATGCGTCTGAGCGACACAAACAATCTTCTATATATTTTCTTTCCAGTCCAACACGCCGCCGCTCGTCCGCCGGCTCGGCGTTTATGTCATCGGAGGATGATGTCGTACGTCTCCCGGCGACAGTCCAACGCCTGCGCCGTGAAAAGGATTAGGAGAACTCAACAAGATTAAGTCCCTTAGTATTCCTTACCAGCGGATCGGTTAAATTCCCGGTGGATTAAATTCCTGGTGGATTGCCCGGCTCCTTCCCCTTATATATATGTATATACATATAAATCTATATATCTCATAGTGTCACTTTTTGTTCCAAGAACTTGCTCCTCAAGAGGGGGAACTTTGTGTTCTGCTCTTCTTGTCACTCCACAGAGTACTGATATATTCAAGGATCTCCTGTGGATGTCCACTGGTGGATGTCCCGGAAATATGTTTTGGTCAAATATTGGTCTTCCGGGAGAGAAATTAATCATGTCCTGTCGGGGTTACTCCAAGTTTATTCCTTATTTCCTGCGCCGATCCTTTATTTCCACAAACTGGTGGCCGAAGAGCGGACCAAAAAAAATATCGGGTCGCGATATCGAATCCCGTAAAATGGTCCGATCTCATAGCGACATTTATTGGCTCATGAATCCCGTTTTTTATTAACGTCGCTTCCCGAAACCAACTCATGAGTTAGAGTTAAAGATGATTCCAGGCGTGTAAAAAAACAAAACAAATATTCAGACAGGGGTTTGATGTCAGATGGAGTTAAATCCAGAGTTCTGCAAGCGGGTTTAAAATGTGTATTCAAACCTGACGTGTGTGTGTTTGCTGCGAGTGGGGGATTCTCGCCGGACAGGTCGCCATGGCAGCAGCAAGTCACCTGTTCATTTACTCTCCAAACAGGAAGCGGCCGTACAATCCCGGTTCATTCATCCCGCCCGCCGGATCGCCCCATCCAGATACGTCGGGCTTAAACTGCCGAGTCGGGTTTTCCCGTTCAGCGACTCAGAATGGGCCGCTCACGTCACGACCCCCGGCCTCGGGGGGGGACGTTCGGATTTTTGAACTCCAGTCCACAGCGCGGAGCTTCTGGTCACGACAAGCTTCCCTTGGAATCACCATCCGTCCCTGCGCTGCACGTGTCCGTCGTATTCCACTTTTCATGAGCGCGAGAGTTAAATCCCCGAGTCATCGTTGTGAGAGCTAGCGCATCCAGGTGTGTTAGCAAATTGCGCCCGCGCGAGCTAAAGATAGGTCGCTAACCGGAGGAACTCGGCTCTGAAATCTGCTCGGAAAATCTATTTTAAGAACACGTTTATGATATTTGCTGTTTTTTTTTTTTTTTTGTCGTCGTCAATGTGGGAAAACCCTGCCGCGTTCTCCGACTTGGCGATTTATCAGGAACACTTAAGTGAGTTGGCGCTCCAGCTCGCGAGGTTTTGCTCGAACCCGTCTTTTAAAATCCGATTCCTTGTTTCGACGCGGTGCGAAGATGTCAGCATCTCCGCTTTTTTTTTTTTTTTTTTATTTTCCTTACCAGGCTGTCGACACCACCCAGCGTGTGATTGGCGTTGTACAGCGAGTAGGTCAACTGGTACATGCCGTCGTTGGTCTCGCTGTTGCCGTAGAAACCCACACCCACTGCAACGCTGCGGACAAAGGGAGGCAGAAAAAAGTAAGCCATCGGCAGGATGGATACGAAGGGGGGTGTCTGATGGTTCCATGTGTGTTTTTTTTTTAAATAAATCGAAAAGCCGCATGCGCAATTTCTGCACCGATATCCTATTTCGGGCACGTAAGACGTCTCTGGACCGAGATTGCATCGGATATTTTCGGCGTAACTGACATGCCGGTCTACGCCTCTGCAAATAATCTCGCAGAGCGTCCCGAACAACGAGGGCCGCGGGACGCTAACGGCACATGGAAATATCAGGGGTTTTCCTTTTCGCCGGAGTGTTTTTGCTGTGTGGAAGCGAGCGAGGAGCTCAAATCTATTTTCCTGGCTTGCTCTTTTGTCGTGTTGAAAGAAGAAGAAGAAGAGGAGGAGGAGGAGGAGGAGGAGGAGAGCGTGCTTTCCAGCAGCAGTGACGGGCAGCGAATATCATTTTTGAACATGGAACGGTTTGGTTCTGAGCTCCAAAAAAAAAAAAAAAAACGCATCCCTTCCCATTTGTTCTGCAGGAGACACGCATTGTGTTTCCACGCTTCTGCTTTCTCTTCTTGTGCTGCTTTTTGTTTTCTGGCCACGCGAGATTAAAACCGATCAGAGCGGCCAATCAGCGTCAATTCCGGGACGGGGTCGAACGCCTCCCGCCGCACTTTGAAACGCCGACTCGGGGATCGCCGACAAAGAATGTAACACCTGTTCCATTCGCCTCGGGCGCCGAATACGTTGGTATTCTGCAATAATCCTTCTACGTCGGTTGTTTTATGCTGTATTTATAGCACAAGAGGCCCGACTTCTGCTTTATTTCCAGCCAAACGCTGACGGATGGCGCCCATCTGGGATTCATTTCATCCCAGAAGATACACAGCGCCTCTAATTGACTTTTATTACGGATCGATATTTTATGACCTAATTAATCCTACGAGTTTTTTTTTTTTATCTTTCACGAAAACGGCCGCCTCTTCCGCCGCCGGCCGTATAAATCAGGCGAATGTGCCGTGCCTCATCCGTAATCTATATCCTGTCCGATCTGACAAACGATCCCGCTAGTTGTTCTGAAACGAAGCCCGAACCCCCCCGACGTCTTTGGATGAACATTAGATGAACGATTTGTCAGTTAGTGAAAGTTACAACCGGGGGACCGGGAGGGAGGGGGTCCAATCTATAGATTATTTTGAGTGAGTTTGCGAATCATATCAAGATTTCATCCTGATTTGACGATATATGACATCTTGTGATAGGAAAAACCAAAAAAATTGGCTGAACTTGGTGACCACCGAGCTGCTCTGACCGCCATGGAAACATCAACTATCATATTGATCAATTCCTAATTTCTCCTTTGGCTTTTCTTTGGTTTTTCTCATTGTATTTTTTTAATTTTTAAAAATTTTTTTTTATTTTTTATTTTTCTCATGGTATTTTTTTTTTACATTTTCTCCATTTTTCTGACGTACCCTGCTGCTATGACAATTTAATCCCCTGGGGATTAAAAAGTCATCTATCTATCTATCCATCCACCCCAATTGAGAAATTTAAAACCCGCCCGACAACACGGTTCCTGTTAAGATACCTCGGCAGCCATTTTTCTTTTGCGACAAACGCAGGCTCACTCGATGACCCCCTTCAGGTGAAATTACTCTCATTGGGTTTTCTTAACCTTCCCTGAGAGGGAATTTTTTAATTTTTTTCTTTCAAGGCCGGAAGACATGAATAAATAAGTGTTTTGGTGGGAGAGCCGGGAGGCGGCGGACACGGGCGGGCAGTCCGAAGGAGACGGGGGCTGACGCTAATCCTGGCAGCTGTTGTGTACTGCTTACGGAGGATAAAAAAAAAAAAAAAATAAAACTAAAAAAAAAAAAAAAATACGACGCGTGGGGTGGAAAACCGCAAACGGGATAAGACGGAGAATAAGTCTGATAAGACGCAAAGAAAGGAAGAGACGCTTTTATCCGCTTTTCTTTTTAACTGCGGCGGTCGAGTTTTTCTCAGACGTTGAAAAATGCATTAGGCGCTGGAAGAGACGGCAGCCTTGTGAGAACTGCGGGAAATTTTAAGGGCGGGAGCTAATTAATAGAACCGGGGAAAGAAGGAGAAGGTGGTGGAGGAGGAATCTTTTGTTTGTTCCGCTTCTTAAAAAAAAAAAAAAACACCCTCCGTCTTATTCCAACGGAAAGATTATCGACGAACGGAACTCGTGGTGGAGCGTGCAAACCGTTCAGACCGTCACGCCGATACACGACAAGGTGGATGATGGACAGCGGCGCCTTTTTCAGGGAAATAAGAAAAGAAAATGAAAACATGAACCAAAGGACTCAGCCTGGAGCGGAAAAAAAGGAGGGAAAAAAAAGGAAAAAAAAAAAAAAAGGCCCCTGGGCTACTATGAATAGCTTGTGACATGTTTGAATATTTTACGTTCTGCCCAAAAGTGACAGCCACAATTCAGCGGAAATGACAAGTGTGATCAAATGTCATGGTGCAACCGGCTCATGGGTCCACCTCCCCCGACACACACACACACACACACACACACACACATACACACACAGCAGGCCTTTAATATAAAACATAAATAGCTCCACATGGGCCCGGCTCTATTTTGGGAGGGTTTGTGCCTTTCTATTAGCAGCCTCGGCCCCAAAAATAAACATCGGTGGTTGCCGAAAGCGGCAGAGGGTTTTTAAAAAAAAAAAACGCGGTTTTTGGTTTTGTTTGCTTTTCCCATCCCGAGTTCTGTTTTTTTTTTTTTCTTGCTTCGCGCTCGACAGGCTACGCGCTAATGCGACGCGAACGCTCCTCCGTTGCTATTCTTCCCCCGATGCGGGACGTCGGCCAACAAAATGTAGAAGCCGTCCGATGCCAGTGAGTTTCTTTGTCCGCCCCGGTGAGGAGGCGGTCCTGTGAAAGACGCGGATTTGGGAATTTACGCCGAAAGACAATTTGGTTTTGAGGCCACGAGTTTGCATTCGCACCGCGTCCTGACGAAAACACTGCATTCTATGGTTTCATCCATTCCGAACTTTATTCCGAATATCTTAAGATATTATCCCGCATCTACATCCTTTTGACGTCACCCGTCATACTTGCCGATGACGATCTACACGACCGCCCCAACGAGGAATTCTCGTGATGTCAGCTTGAACCCCGGTCGGAAGAAGTCACCTTTCTAGTCTTGAGTTAGCAAAACAAAGCTACATTTCCTGGTGTAACTTAAGTGTGACATAATGGGAATCAATTCGAGATCCTCGCTGCCAACTTGACAATTTGACAGAGGTTGTGGCGAGTGGCGTCCCTCCGTTCAGAAAGTCCGACATAGGTTAATGAACGGAGTGAAAGAGGACAGGAGGATCAGGAGGAAGATGATCAGAAGGGAGCAGATATGAAGCTTGCGGACGTTGACGTTTGGGTAAAACCAACGGGAAGGTTGGCGGTTCGAATCCCGGCTCCTCTTGTTTACACATCGAAGCATCTTCAGGCAAGACATTGAAGCCCCAAGTTGCTGCTGCTGACCTGGTTAGCGCCCTGCACGTCAGCTATCGGTGTGAATGTACGCTAGCTCGCTATATAAAAGGAGGCCATTTAACGTGAGCCGCGGATAAAAGGAAGGCGCGGAGTCTCCGACACGCTTTTTAAGTCGCCGACGCCGGCTTTGTTTCCGAGCCGAGGCGTCCTCGGCGCGAAGGCCCCATTCACAGGAGAGTGCAATTACACAGCTTATCTGCCGCGACCTGCGGAGCGGCGGCCCGCGGCTCCACGGCATCTGCTCCGGTTTCACCGCCGCTAATTAACATTGAGCCGGCGGCCTATCGGCTCCAGCCGCCGTCACGCATAATTAAGAGTGAAGGACGGCGAGATAGCCAGTAGGAAAACAAAAGAAGGCAGGACGGACAAACGTGTCCTGGATGTAGGGGGGCTGAAAAGAGGTCGTCGGAATTGGAAAAAGGTTTCGGCGACGGGCTGATCGGATGAAATGGAAATCGTTATTTTTTTTTCCCGACACTGGTGGCGACAACCGGTGGGCGATCGTATCCATCCATCCCCTCCCTCCGGCACGACGTTACAGCAATCAAAGTTGGGGAATCAGGTGAGGGAGACTAGATTTCCCACAGGACCCCCGACATCCACCCCGCCCTCCTCCGTTCCTCTCACAATATTAAGTCTTACAACTTATCAACCGAGGCCACGCGAGCCCTTTCTAATCTACTTCGGGCCCGAACCCCCTCCCCCTCCTCCCCGATGGGATTAGGGATGTGATAAAAAGAACAAGAGAAGTGTTTTACGGTATTTAAGAGAGAGCGTTAGCAACGCAGCCGCGCCGCTCGGGCAGCAGCTCCGCGGGGACCATGACGACGCCCGGTAATAAAACCCAGTAATAACTTGACTTGTGAGTTTAATTGTGACCGAGCTCGTAACTCGGTTTGCTTGTATATCAAATTAAATTTCCACTTTGAAATGAATGGAAATGTCATTAATCCGTTCCAGCGCCCCCTGTTTTTGTTCCGTGTTTTTAACTGAGAAAAATGTATTTCACAAATAAGAAAATAATTATACATGATCGGTTTTATCAAGTTCATTAATTATGAAGATCGGATGGCGGCAGCGCCAGAGGAGTTTGGGAGTTTTACAGTTGGTGCGCTATCGTTTAATTTAACTTTATAGCTACGTACTTAATGATGCAATGCGTTGCTAAAATGTAACCCACTTTGCTACATGTTCTGGCTAAACGTCATGAAGCGACTGAGTGAATGCCGGCCCTCTTTGTAAAATCATCAGACCGTCCCTGATTGGGTTTAAAATTTCTTTAAATGTCTCCAGCCTTCTCACAGATGATGCTCTCGGTCACGGAATCTCACCAAAAACAACTTCTCCATCTCTTCACGGCCGAGTCGCTCGTGTGTTTTGATTTTCACTGGGCAAGCTAGTGGCGGGCATCGCGTCCGATTTTTTTTTTTTTTTTTTTTTTTTTAAAGCGCCAACTCGCGGACGGCAGCAACCCCTTTGTCGAATGTTCATACCGCTCGCTCTTAACTCAAATCTGGGCTCTTATCACAAAACAAAAAATGGCCCATAAGTTGACGCTCTAATGTTCCACTGTACAAGACTGGAGGTCCAGATGGGGTCAAATTCTAACACGAGGTGTGGATGGCAGGTCGTTCCCGTCGTGTAAAAGGGAAGAAACCGCGACATCCCTTTTATTAATATCGTGTCTATAGATGGCGGCGTCTCAGCTTTGGCCAATGAAATCAAGCAAAAGGTGAAATATGGGTCAATCGGAACCCTGCGTTGCTGAGATTCCACGCCGGACGCGAAATCTCATCGATCCAGTCCGATTGTAAATTTCATCTCCTTGCCACCCACGTCGGGTTTGTGCTCAAGGATTTGCAGAACCCCCCCCCCCCCCCCCCCCACACACACACACACACACACACACCGCTGCATCTGGTTGCGGACGGCGTTTCGCTGTTTTACAAGAAAACCCCCGGCTCCGGCGGATGGGATGGAGACGGAAACCGTACGAGAGCGGAGAGAGGCTCCCCGGACGAGGCCCGAATGCAAATCCGTCGGCGCAGATTTGTAAGGAAGAGAGCGAGACGGTGCTGTTCGAGGGTCGCATAACGGTAATCGCATGCGACGTGGCGGGCGAGCCGATTGGGTCGCTCCGTTCCACTGAGTCAGCTGTCCGTCATTTTGGCCAAATATCACGCAAGTTTTTCACCACCTGACGTGCGCTTGTACTTCTTATACCTCTGGCTGAACACTGCATTTATACGTATAAGTATTGTCGGATTTAGCGATATTATAAATATTGACCTGAATAGTCAGAATTTGAGCCCAAATAAAGAAGATCCTACTTTTCTCAGAGCGGTGAAGCCAAACTTAATTTTTAAAATTCTTTTACGGTAGGAGCTGCGGAGTCTTCCTGCTGAGAGCTCCATCTGGCTTGAATACAAACGGCGTTCCGTCCCGCGTTCGGCGTCGAGATGGGAGACCCGCCGCCCGCTCGGCTCTCTCCGCCTGTTGCTGTGATTTTTACGTTTCAAAAAAAACACATTTGACTAATTCACAAGTGGTTTGACGGGGAAAAACTGCACGGAAAACTGCCATTCTGGCGGCGTGTCCTCCAAAAATGCCGAGCCTGTCGTACCTCGGAAAGCCCAAAGCTGGATCCCCTGCCCCCAGACTTGTAGCCTCCCTCCTCCCCCGACAACCATGAGATCCACGCACTTCCACTTAACAATAACCCTTGTCTTAAAAGACGGGCAATTATGCCACAGTTGGACTAATTCAATATTCCTTCCAAACATGACTGTCACATGGCTGAGAGGAGTTTCCACTCCTCCGGCACCGGATTCGATTAGTCACTTTGGAGAGAAGAGAACATCTCATTGATGGACTTCATCAACAGAATCCGCCCCGGTGACGTAAACGCTGGCACAAGCGCCGATCAGCTTAAATAGATACGAATACGGCGAGTGAATTCTGTTCTAATAACAAATCCATTTTCTTTCTACTGGATGGGATTCAATGACCGGAGCGAATGATTACCCTGATGTCATTATCAACATTTATTCATCCATTCGTTATCTATTCCCGTCGGGACTGGAGACGATGCCAGCGGAGCTTCACCCTTGTCATTCTTGTCATATAGACACGATCATTTTGTGCAAGGGAACATTTTAATGCATGAAAATGTTGTCCGCTGACCGGTTAGAGGCGCGGGAATTCAAATAATAAAAACTTTTGTCAGTTTACATGTAATCTCTACGCAACGATTACACTTTATATCGTTATTATCATTTTGCACTTCTTCTTGTCCCCAGGGTTTTCCCCTTCAGGGGTCGCCACAGCGAATCAACCAATCGGTCTAACCCTATTCCACACCGATTACCTTCATATCCTCTCTCTCTACGTCCATAAATATTCTTTTTGGTCTTCCTCTAAACCGGTAATTTTCAACCAGTGTTCCGTGAGATATCGTCAGGTGTGCCGTGGGAAATTATCAGAGCGCACTGGATTATAAGGCAAATGGAACGCCACTCGCCACGTCATCACGTCTGTGACGCCATGGCGTAGAGGCTAATGTGTTAGTGCCGCGCGACACGTGACAGCGGCGCTTTGGGATGGCAGCGAGACGAGCGAGCGACATTGATGGACAAAATTCTGACCCGGATGAAGCCCCTCGTACGAGCGGTCGACCAAAGTTAAAAACAGAAAAGACGGCGGGCTGGAGGAAACACAGCGAAAGCTATCTTTCATTTGGATTAATTTTTACCGGGGACGCGACGGCACCGACTCCGCTGTGCTCGGCGTGTGGTGAACAGCTATCCAATAGCGCCAAGCAAGCTTAAACGGCATCTCCAAACCAAACGCCCTTCCGTTCAAAACAAGCCGATGGGCTATTTTGTACGCTTACGTACAAACAATGACGAACGGGCAATTTTTCGGGGTAAACGTAAACAAGAGAGCCCTCAAAGCTAGCTACCTTGTTGCCGAACTCATAGCTTAATCAAAAAAGTAGATTCAAAAACTATATTATTAAGAATATGTATTATATGAACTGTGTTAGAGTGTCATTTTGGTTGGTGGTGTGCACCAGGATTTTGTTTAGGTAAAAAAATGTGCCGCGGCTCAATGAAAAGACTGAATTCCAGCATCCGTCTACCAATATATCCACTATCCCTCCTCTTAAACCATCTCAGTCTGGCATCTCTGACCGTCTCTCCAAAACATCTAACATGTGCTCATTCCTGATCCTCTACATCCTGGTCACTCCAAAAGAGAACCTTAGCATCTTCATCTCTTTTCGTCATTGTTATTGTTAATTTTGCACTATAATATCAATTCACCATGATGCAGAGTGAGTGGGAGGCCTGGGCTTGTTTCCCTGCTGCTAGACGCTCCCACGCGAGGACGATGGGAGACAGTCACACTCCAATTGTGTTATGTCTATCCAGTCTACTCCGTAGTCTTGTTTTGGTGGCAGAAAACCCTGCCTCACAAAGATATGTGGTACAGGGTTTCATGGCTTCATTAGCCATTCGCAAGCTGCAAATAATGCCTAGCGGGCGCGGAGCTTGTGTATCAACTGTTGCGATGAACCCGTAACCTAGGTGGGAATCTTTATTTTCTTTTAAATGCAGGGTTCGCTCGTTTCCTCCTGAAAAAGCTCTCCGGCGACTTTTGTTTCCGACACATTTTTGTCAAGGGCTAGCTTGTAGCAGCTGATGTGTTGAATGGCATAACAGAGTTAAGGTCGGCAGTTAGACGAAGGCAGAAACAGTTGGTTTTTTTTTCAACATAAGATATGGAAAGGAAGGTCTAATGGAAAAAACATCATTTGTACCAAGAAAGATTTTCTTTAAGGACAACAATATGGACATAAAACATACCGTAATTTCCGGACGATAAGCCGCGACTTTTTTCACGTTAACAACGATGCGGCTAATATATGGACTTTTTTGGGTGGGGGGACGCTAATGAGCTTCACGCCGCTAAAAAATTTATCCTCTTCACGAAATGACCGGGAAATTCTGAGTCCGTTCAACTCCGACACCGAAGATGACGACTTTGACGGTTTTAGTGCGCAGGAGGAAGACCGAGATAGCGATCGGCTAGCCGGTGCGGCTTATATTGAGGTGCGCTCAATAGTCCGAAAATTATGGTAAAACAAATCATCGTCTCATTCACGTCACATGGAGAGACTCCCTGGGCTAAAGGGAAATAGCTTCTTAGCAAACGCATTGACAGCTCTGGTAACATCGGTGGTTTGAAAACGCAAGATGTGAAGGTGCTAAGTGAGCGGAGAAATGTTTGGATTATTTATCTAATTTGCAAATATACTGCTCCAAAAAGTAAAGGGAACATTTAACAACAGTCAATCACACTTCTGTGAAATCAAACTTTCCACTTAGGAAGCAACATTGATTCATTTTGACTTGTTTTAAGGCCATTTCATCAACGTCGGATCAGCCTGTAGTGTGTTTTTCCACTTTCATTTTGAGTGTGACTCCAAAGCCAGACCTCCAAGGGTTAATAAATTTGATTTCCATTGATCATTTTTGTGTGATTTTTGTTGTCCGCACATTCAACTACGTAAATGACAAAGTATTTAATAAGAATATTTCATTCAGTCACATCTCAGATGTTATTTTCCTCTTCCCTTAATTTTCTTGAGCAGCATATAATCTGTACTTTATATATGTATATATTTCTAAATTGAAAGTCTGTTTGAAAAAAAAAAAAAACCTTTTATGACCGCGGCCCGAAGCTTTGACCGCTTCTCTATGTGACGGCGCCCGTCTCGCCCGAGGCTGATTTCAGGATCCCTTTATATGGCGAGAGACGTCTGACCTCGCATCTGTTTCTCTTACAGACGGCGGGAGGTTTCGCTTTTTCATCTTCTTTTTTAACGCAACAAAGCAGCCGGCGTGAACATTTCTGCTAATAGATAAATAAATAATAAAAAAAAAAAAAACAGTTTACATTTTGTCTTTTCAAGTGAGCTTCACTCGCCCGCCCAGATTGACCCCGTGTGTGTGTGTGTGTTTCCTGTTCTGATCACCGGTTCAAGGCTTTGAGGCGAATGCGTTTGTCAGCCGTGTTTCTCGTTTTTTTTTTTTTTTTTTTTTTTTTGGAGCTGGCGTTCGAGGAGGCGGGCGTCGTGGCTGGTTTTGAGCTCAGAAAAATATACACTCTCTTCCCCTTTTTTATTTCTATTTTTTTTTTTTTTTTTTTTTCAAAAGGACATCATTCAAAGAAATGTGGAGACCCTATCAAAGAGACTCCATCTGCATTAATGTCTCATTACAGAAAATAGTCGTGACATCAGGAGGGGAAGGGGACTCGGCGGAGTCGGATCAAAGGGGAGGATTTCATCAGAGGGGGAGAAAATAAAGAAGTTAGAGTGAATTTCCAGAACTGCGAAGGACGAAAAAAATAGATTAAGAAAGGGAGCTCGGGTTTTTCGCGAAGCGGAGGTTGACCGACGGGCGTGACGAGCGGGAGGGGGGAGCCGCCGAAAACGCGCCCGGAATACAAACGGGACATCCGAGATGCGACGGACGCCGAGAAAGCGAGGCGTTTATGATCGTATCGCCTTTGAGGGGGAAAAAAAAAAAAAAACAGGAAAATGCGCAGCGGGAAAAACAACGCTGCAGCTCCCTCTCGGGATAAGGGATCCCTTTTGAATGGCGGGCGCCAAATTAAATCTCACCACGTGATTAGGCCGGCGGCCACGGCGGCCCAGGTGACGCAGCAGGAGCCGGCCTTCTTGCTCTCCTCTTCCTCGTCCTTGCGGCAGCAGCAGAGGCAGCTCAGGTAGATGGCCAGGCACAGCAGGTTGAGGCCCAGGCCGGCGGCCGCCACGCAGCCCAGGAAGATAAGCGACTGCACGGGAGGAGAGATTGAAGGGTCAGAGAGAGGCGATGTTAAGTTGAACCTTATAAACCCAAACAAATCAGATATCGCTCGCTGAACGTACACAGGAATTTGTCGAGGCGTAACAGCGCGGAAAAAAAAGTGACAAGAAAAAGAAAAAGTTAGTACAACTTGTGCTTGAGAATGTAGACAAATCATAATAATGTGCCTGGTATTTAAAAAGAGCAATATTATAACTTTCTGAATTTGTCGTTAGGAATGGGCTTTAAAACAGGTGTTTGTTCACCAACATAATACTTTGAAGAAAAACTTGCACTTTTATTCCAAGTGAGCCAGCTAGCTTTAGCTAGCTAGTTATAAGATTGAAAAATCGATCATTTAAAAAGAATAAAATCGATCATTTGTAAGAATTGCTTTGAGTAGCCTAATGTTGATATGGTTGATTTCTTGTTTTTGGCGGCGGCGAGAAGGCTTGATAAATGCACCAATGAGCATGCGACGTGTGCATGTGGGAGTTGTAGTTTTATTTTATATACCATTTGAGAAAAGTGAGACAGTTAGCTTTAGCTAGCTAGGTGTATGACTGATAAGTGAACCATGCATGATGATAATCTAAAAGAAATAAAATTAAGAATTTGTACAAGTCTCTTTAAGTAGCATGCTATTGTGATCTGGATTTTCTGTTCACCTCGGCAATGAAAAGGCTTCACGGATGAACCAATGAGCATTCAGCGTGTGCAGGCAGCGGACCAATAAACACGCGTCATACAGGTTTAATGTGTGTGTGGGAGTTGTAGTTTCTTAGTCTGTTTTTTCAGTTTAGTGGCTGTTAAAGAAAACTACAACTTTCCCACAGCGGATGCTGTCAAGCCCTGATTGTGATGCTAGCTAGCTGGTTGCCCAAGTAACAGATGATAACTGACATATGCTTAAATGATAGAACAATGGCAAACAAACCCTTTACCACATCAAATGAACATTAATAGAACATTAATTTAATATATGAATTAATGCAAACATCCATCACTGAACATCTGTAATGCCCCCGGTGTACGCTGAGACAAAATATTCTTATAATTCATTTTAAACCTTGACCGATTCGACAGGAAAAATAAGCGAGCGTTTTCTTTTCAAAGATCTATGAGCCTGTCAATATTTAAGAAAAAAATCTCAAAAGGTGTATTCTATTTATTTTATTTTTTATTCAACTTTTACCCGACACGTTTCCCGCACCGAATGAAAGTTATATATAGTTATGATACAATATCACACAATTTCACACTGAAATTAATGGCTACTGTAGATATTGTAGTTTTATATATATATATAAAAATCTCAGGTGAAGAGGAGACGGTTGCTCGTCTCCCCCTCCTCCTTCAGCACCGTGTTCCACCTTGTGAGAGTGAGATAGTTTTGACGAAAATAGCAACGACTGCCCTGACGGCCTCAAATGAATCCTGCATCAATCTGTGCGCAGATGGGTCTATTGGAGCTCGGCCTCGCCGTCCTCCCTCCTCCCCCCCGCTCTTCGTTTTACACTTTGCCTGGAATCTTTTTGGCGCCGGGCCATCTGTTCCCCTGCTGTTGACGTCGTCGTGTCCTGCGGCGACGAGTAGTGGGATTAAAATCTAAAAATGGCCAGAATCCGCGGGATTATGTCAGTGATTCTTATTTGTGGAAGGGGGAAAAAAAAAAAAATCCCCTAAAAAAAAACAGCTGTTTCTCACCCTCTGAAGAAAACATGTAATAAACACCACTATTACGATCACATATTTTTGATATTATGGGAGCCACGGATCCCTCGTCATTTGCACATCTTCTAAATATAAAAAGGTTTTCAACCCTTCCTGCTCCATCTGTTGGGGCGCCGCGCATTGTCTTGTCCCATTTCACGGCTACATGCTTTTCACGCAGAAGGCCACGCATCTGCCGGCGGACGAGAACGCGGAAAACGTATCGGAGGGGGGCGGGAAAACGCGTCCGAGCTTCGGGAGTCGAGACCCTTCGATCGCCGACGACCCCCACCTTGAAACAAAACAGGAAATTAGCGTGAATTTATCACCGCGCTTGAAGAGACGAGGTGTCGCTAATGCTTTAATGGGGACGTTCAGACAGACGGAAGGCCGTTTGCGCGCCAAGGTGAGACGGTGACACAAACACCCCCCCCCTCGGCTGATCAGACGGAGACGGGGGGGGGACGTGGGGGGTCTCCGGGGGCCATTTGGAGGGGGGGTTGGGGGGGCCAACACTGGTGTCAACCTGGGGCGTAATCGAGGCTAGGCTAATGACGGAAAGACGCTGGGGTGCAGTTGGGTGATATTAACACGTTTGGGGTGTGTGGAGGGCGCAGCGAGGAGAAATTGTTACAGGAAGAGAGCGCGGGGGGGGGGGGGGGGTCTTCTGGAATCGTCATGGCAACGTGCAGGTTAATGCCCTTGCGACGGGGAGGGAGGACGAGTGAAAAGGGGAATTATCATAGCCTATTTGAATTAAGTAGCATGTGACAGGCCTGCTTAAGTTGCAGTGTCTCGTGATTCCTCCTGCAACCGGGCGATGCAGAGAAAGGAGGGAATGTGGCGAGGGGGAGACGGGGGGTCGGGGGGGAAACCAGTGATGAAACTGGTAGGCTGCGGCTCCTCGGAGCTTCTGCGAGCCATCAAAGGAATATATAATCCCTTTTGTAGTCGCTGTCTTGGCACCCCGGCCCCCGAATAACCTCCAAATCCACCATAAATCAAACGTCGCACAAAAAAAATGTACACTTTTTTTTTTGTGGGGGGGGGGGGGCAATCGTTTTTCCGGGGCCGCTTTGAAAAAAAAAAAATAGAAAAACACTTACAGCCAAGGCCGTTCTCGCCACTTTCCCTCTTCCGTTCTTTCCCCTTCAGTGGGGAGGCGCAAAAAATAATGGCTTCTGAATTATGTAGCATCCATTCGGGCGAAGGACACACGCAGACTCACGCATGAAGGCCCCGTCACTCCCGCCTTCTCCAACCTCACATTAACTTCAAAAACAGCATTTATCTCCTGCACATATTCACTGTTTGACTTAAAAAAAAGTTTGCCGCGGTTTGAGTTTGAACCCTCGCTCCCAACTGTCGGCGATTACTGCGGCAACCGGCCAAATAATGACGACGGTTCTGGTCTTGGTTGGGATAAGGGACGCTAAATAGTTGGATTAGGGATTAATGGTTTGTTTTCAGGTCGCCGCTTCCTTCGGTTCAGGTTACCTTCTGCGCCGTGCATACGTGTAAATGCTGGGGGCGGGGTCATCGTTTCGGGCGAAACAGATCCGATTTGCATAAAACAAGTGATCGAACTTGTTGGGTATTGCTGTTTGAGAGAATCTAAAGCTAGTGTGAACACACCAGCACAGCTTCAGCCTCCGACCAATGAGCGGATACGATTTGCATACATTCATTCATTTGTTTATTTATTCGCTCTCTATACCGCTTATCCTGTGGAGTTCCCCTTGGACCAGGAACAAGTCGACCCCAAAGAGTGACAAACAACATTCACCCTCTCATTCACACATCATATTAAGACATTCAACCATTCACTGTTGCATTCAAAGTTGATATAGATGTATATTCACCCTCTCATTCACATCATATTGAGAAAAAAATTCACTCTCATTCACACATCATTTCAAGACAACCATTCATTCTCATTCATGTGTCATATAGAGATGTAGAAACATTCGCTCTCTCATTCTCACATCACGTAGACATTCAACCTTTACTCACATTCACATGTAATATAGGCAGAAAACATTCACCCTCTCATTCACATGTCCTAATGAGACATGAAAATTCACCCCCTCATTCACGTCATATAGAGACATACAATAATCAGTCTTATTCAAGTTATAGTGGATCATAGAAATTCACTGTCATTCACGTCATACGGACACATACGACGTTCACCCTCTCATTCCCACCTACAATATGAAACCATTCAGTCTCTCATTCAAACCTCTGAGTATCTTAGGGTCTCCGATACATTTCCTGCACGTTTTTTGGACAGTGGGAGGAAACGGCTGCGAACGCGGGGGAAGAACATGGAGAATCCACACAGAAAGCCCCCCTGTGGGATTTAAACCAGGGACCTTCTTGCTGTGGGTGAAAGCGCTAACCGGCGCTATCCCTCATCCAATAGAGGAGCGTTGACTAAACAAAGCTCCTCCTGCCCTGCGTCGTGAATCCCTCCTAGATCCTTTTTCATTCTGCTTCTAATCGAGGACACGAGTCAGAACAAATCTGGCTTCCCTCCGGTCGAACCCCGCCACGTCCACGAGCTTTTTGTCGCCTCAGCCAACTTTCGTCCAATTTCAGCAACACGTAAACGGTGACTTTTTGGACTTCTTGCGCGGGCTTAGCCGCCGGTCGCCGGGTCCACTCGGAGGTCTCGGGTCGATTCCTGCCGTTTGAGGACAGCCTCTAATTGGACGGACGGACGAGCGGGATGGCCGGGAGGCCGACGGCACAGGAAAGAGAGCGAGGAGGGAAGTTCTTACTGAGCAAAACAAAGACAAATAAAAGGACAGGAAGGGAGTATTAAAAGCAGGAACCATGAAAAAGCAGGATGTGGATGAGAGAAAAAAAAAAAAAAAAAAAGCGAAGAGGACGAAGCGGCGGAGACGATGCATGAATGACCGAGCGCGCGCACGTGCCGAAATCCAAAAACGGAACGCAAACGGAGCCACCTCATTCCCATGGCTACCTCCAGGAGGCTCTTCATTACTCATGCACAGCTCAGCTCCTCTCCCGGTACCAAGCCATTGTAGGAAGCTTCGCCCCGAGGCCGGCCGGAGCTTTGCATGATGCTACACTTTTACCCCAAATAGAGGGCGAACTTTAGCGCTCGGGGAAAGAAAACACCAAAACAAAACATTAGAATCCTGCAGACGGGGGCTGATTTACGAGACGGCGCGCATGTGAACCGAGGTCAAGAGGGACATCTCTCCAGCCTTCTGAGTCATTCGTTACTCACCTTGCTTCGGGCGCCGGCGCAAACCGAGCCGAAGCAACAAGGACGAAAAAAAAAAAAAAAAAAAAAAATAGCCGCTTTTGAGTCAAAAGCACTTTGACAACAGCTCGTTATTCTCGAACTCATAAACGAACAGTCAATATATTTAATTGGCTCCTCTTAAAATGATATAAACCCGTAAATGTTTGGCAGTACGGCCATGATATTCATACGATTTAAGAGCCTTTGGTTGTTTTGTTGACGGTGAATTAAATCAGCGATTCGTTCCATCTTTGAAAGCGGCGCCAACGATACATCCCATAAAAAACGGATCATGAATATCGTTGCGGAAGAGGCCTTTGATACCCGTGGGAGTCAATTTCTCAGGAGACCAGCGTTCATTATATTTTGCAGAAAAATTGGACGATGGGTGACGGGATTGACGGGAAACGATTGTGTTGTCATTGCTAAAGAAGCGCGGTGTACCGCCTGGCTCTGCCCTGGGACTCCACGCTTTTCGGTGCTATTTTCAAACGCGGGGTATGTTAACGTTGTTCCTTTACTAAAGAGGAATTGGCGTTTTTCAGCACAGCGGATGTGAAATGCTAGCTAACCAGTATCCAATTAGCACGGACTTGTAGAATGAAGTTTTTTTTTGTCGAGATGTTCTTGTCCCGGCAACTGGACTTGAATTTTTTGGCTTGAAGATTCGGATGAGGGGTGAAAACATCAAATAATTCAAACATGAATTATTTGACAATAATTCACCATGAC
Organism: Fistularia commersonii; assembly: GCF_037954325.1. Classification (NCBI taxonomy): domain Eukaryota; kingdom Metazoa; phylum Chordata; class Actinopteri; order Syngnathiformes; family Fistulariidae; genus Fistularia; species Fistularia commersonii. The sequence goes on from NC_141315.1 coordinate 7,337,971, forward strand.
CCGGATCACTGAGAACCTCCACAGACATGAACAGGAGGTTTATATATTACCACCACCCTCCTATAGTAAGGGGTGTATCATAACGGGGCGGTGATCGCCTGGAGTAAAAGAAACCCAGAGGGAATTGGATGAATCATTTACAAGCCCCGGGTCTCATTGGGGGGAGATAAAAAAAACAAAGGGAGTCTGACAAGACGCTGAGATAAATGGACACTGATGTTGAAATGGCCATTTACCGACCCTTCTGGCGGTATAACACACACACACACACACACACACACACAAAACTATCACTTGAGAAAACAGGTCGCAGCAACACAACCGTTGTGTTAAGTCAACAACAGCCGAGGGAGAAAAATCAATACTGAGTCCACTTTGACTGGATTGGGAAGTCCTATAATATTGTTTTTTTTTTTTTTTAAAAGACTTTTTGGGAGGTATAATTCCAAACATCTGAAGCTTGGCAGTTACCAAAGTTCGCCCGCTTCTGTCAGACGAACCCGGTAGCATCAATTTTGTGGATCTGAAAGCGTCACAGCCGCGAAAAAAAAAAAAAAAAAAGACAGGAATACAGACGCCGATCGCTAATCAGCCGTGGAAGAAATGTGCGCTGAGAATACAGGAGGAGAGACAACAGAGGTGGAGCTGGAAGTGCGATCTACAGAGCGGGGGATCCATCTTTGAAGCCCGAGTAGTGATCATAATTAATACATGAAGACGGAAAGCACCTCCATCTGGCGCTGAGCCGGGTTGAGTCATATAACGGCGGAAGTCCGCGGGCTCGGAGTGGCGCTAAATGTACGCTAAGTGACCTCTCCGAGCGTGGGGACGGCGCAGCAGGTGGTAAACAACTCTGTGGAGGAAGAAGGAAGGTCTCAAAGGGGCCCTGTGTGTGTGTGTGTGTGTGTGTTAGTGACTTTCTTTCGGCGTGTTCTGTTGTGGATGAGATGGATCCAAGATCAGGTGGAGAAAGCGATGATAACAGGGAAGAAAATAGATAATCCAGCTGAAAATGTCAAGGTTGAGCGGCGAGAGGAAGGCCGTAGGTGATTTTTTTGGCTTTTAGTTCAATTTGGTTTTTCTTGAAGGGAGGATTCAATTTATTGAATAATAAGAAAAGGAAAATAAACGAAAAGGCCAGTGTTCTTTTTAACACAACCGTCAAAAATAATGACCCGCCGTAGCGTTGGTAGACTGGAAGTAATTCCTCCTCGCCGTGTGGCGGTTGATACCGTTTTTTTTTTGGTCCCTGTGGGCGTTTTGTCTTTGTCAAGACACTTTCTTCTGCCGATCTGAGATGCTGACGGCCAGCCGACCACTTGGCTCACAGTGTCTCCGTAAAGTCAGCCTAAGGGAAACTCAAATCTTTTTACTTACTCGATTAATATACGAGTCACTTGTCCAGAGTTATTGGGTTTTTGAGTCGTTTGAGTCAGTCAACTGCTATGTGAGAAAGGCTGCTACTCTGAGCTACTGAGTAATGAGTTTGTTTATTTACTCAGTGAGTCGTTTGTCTTAGGAGTGGAGAGGGCGACTCTGAACTGCTGATTGATTCGTTCGTTGGGTTACCGAGTGAGTCGTTTGTTTTATGAGAGGATGTGGCTTCTCTGAGTTGCTGAGCGATTCGTTTGAGTTACTAAGTGAGTCATTTTGTTAGCGGAGATAGCTACTCTGAACTACCGCGTGATTCGTTTGTCAAGTGACTGAGTGAGTCATTTAACGTCGGAGATGGCTACTCTTGATTACTGTGATTCATTTGTTGAGTTACTGAGTGAGTCACTTTGTGAGTGGGGATAGCTACTCTGAGCAACTGAACGATTCGTTCAGTGAGTACTGAGTGACTCGTTCGTTTTGTGAGTGGGGAGGGCTACTCTGAGCACTCCTTGATTCTTAATTTGCTACTCAGCAGCCGGGAGAACACCATTCGGAAAAGAAACCAGAAATGATGCTCCTCCCACAGGGTTAATACGGTGATTAACATCATAAATGTACAAAAACATGTTAGAGTAGCCGTCGCACAGCATTATCATGTTGTCTAGTCTCTTATTTGCCGTTAGCTAGCTAGCAATAGCAGTGACAAGTTGGTGAACGAGCTAACGGTGACGACGAATCGCGACTCAAGAGTCGGCAAAACAACCATTGACTTGCGAACGATTCGTTTACAACTCGCACATCACAAACAAACACTGAGTGATTTTTAAGCTCTATTGAGATTAAGCATCCCGGGTAATCCAATCTCACTCACACACACACACACACACACACACATACACAAACACACTGCTCCAAACAGGTGTAAACATACTGAATTCAACCAGATCTTCCGGGTCACATTCGGATTTGGTTTTTGGCCAGATGTCATCACACTCAGACAGAGATCTGAGTGCAAATCCAGACGGGGACAAACGGATCCAATGATGATTCTGGAAATATACGCTTTTATTCACAAGCCAGTAGCAGTATGAGTTTAAAAAAAAAAAAAAAAACAAGAAAAAACCTCAGCAACAAGCCCTTAGATATATATATATATATATATATATAAACATAGAAGTGTGTGTGTGTATTCTGAATCCATCTACTGTTTCTAATCTCCTCCACTGTGTTTTTGTTTCTGCTGGCAGATAACAAGCCGTAACTGCATCGCAGCGGTTATGATTAGATAGGTTTATAAATGGACATGAGTGAACCGTCTCAGCGAATATAAACTACACTCAAGACTTTCTGTGCCTGTAATCACTCTGGCGTTACCAACGCGGGTCGGTTTTTCCTTAAAAAAAAAACAGACATCAAGTTCTAATTTGTTTTGTTTTTTTATCTCGGCCGACCCCGATGGGAGTTCAAATCGCCGGTTGAGCCATCACCGATGACATCACACACACACACACACCCTCGGGGGACAATGTAAAAATATTTTCACATGCATGGAGAGAAACGCAGATTTAGCGGGAAGCGACGGGGAATCCTGGCATTCAGAGATCATTAAAATAACACGTATAACACAGCTAAACCCTCCACGCTCTGGCCTCCGGGGGTAGTGAGTCGTGGGAGTGGCAGGGTGGGATGGTGCTCTGCGGGATGCCATTAAATCCCAGTGCCGGATGAGTGTGTGTGTGTGTGTGTGTGTGTGTGTGTGGAGGAGGATCCTTGAAATGTGTTCGGAGCTGTCGCTCTCTCGTCGCCCCCAGAGGGAAAAAAAACAAAAAGTGGCCCTCGCAGCTCTTGCAGAAACGCCTGCCTCCTCCAATGACCTCCCTAGCAACCTCTTCTCCATCCGGACTTCTCCGGACAGCCGAAAAGTGCATTATCTCCCCATTTCCGTGACACCCTGGGAGAAACCCAGAGCCCTCCCTGAAGAGAGAGTGTGTGTGTGTGTGTGTGTGTATGTTGAGGGGGGGGTCAGCGTTTCTCGAACGCTACACCCTGCACAACAAAAGAAACCCAACCCCCGCCCACTCTGTCATGGAGGAGCAGCCTTTCATTGTTGATTACGCCGGAGGGGAATTTCTGGCTGCGCGGATCTGGTTTGTCCCGGATCGGGGCTCCGAGGAGGGGCCGCCCGAGACTCCCCTCTTTTGTCGCCGAATGCGACGATGACGCCGGCGAGGAAACACCGTGTCGCAGCGCGGTGGTACGGCGGGGGAGATTACATCACTGTGCTGACCCCCCGGCGGTACCATCCGGCCAATCAGATGATGCTAATCGCCCGCTTCGAGGAACCTCGGAGACAGATCCGGGTTAATGACCTCCTGCGGCGCCGGCAGGGCCGCCGCGAGTGAGCGTTTCTGCACGGGGAGGAAAAATAAGGGGGGAGTGTCGCGTGCAAACAGGAAAAAAAAAAAATCTCTGTGAATCACCGCCTTTCACGATAAGATTACGCAATCGCACAAAAACAGAGGAAATCGGCCGTGACGGATTGAAGATTGATTTTCTCGGGGAGGAGACACTAAAGAGGCGGTGGTTTATGATGCAGCCCGAGTGGGTGTCGATGGATAATGGAGTTCCGACACGGTGTGGAATTTGTTTAAAAAAAAAAGAAAAAAACCTGAGATTCCCCCTGATGGTTGGGGAGCTAACGTGCTAACGTGCTAACCTCCAATACTTTCAGCAATAAGTCAGGGATATTAATAGGTATTATTCTAATCTAATAACCCATGTTTCAAAACAACATAACTTCTTTAGTAAATCAAAATCTGCATTCCTCATTTGCGGACGCAGTGTGCGTCCGATCCTGGATTTCCCGGCTTCGCGTCAAGGTCTGTCGCGCTCGCCAAAACCGGGTCAAACGTTGGCATCATATGAGCGGCGATGGGTTCCGGCAGAGGTTGAGGGCGGGGAGACGGAAACGAAAGCCGAACGAAAGAGGTCTGAAAGAGGAGGACGTTTTGATTCGCTCAAGTGGAACGTCGGGAGTAGGCACCGACGCGGAAAGATCAAGTTAAGTGTTAAGGGTGTGTGTTTGCCCCGATTGTTGAGGAGAGCAGCGGCGGCGGCTTCGTTTAGCCTTCGTCATCCGGGGCGATGCGGCGGCGCATTTCTAAATTTAAACCTTTTGTACATTTCAGGGACGATTGAGAAAAATGCCGAAGCTCCTCCGAAGCGCTGCTTATTCGGACCGTCTCGCTTCGAGATGCCGACGGGCCACTTATCAGAAATACGCGGGGTCAGGCCTCACGGCGAGGAGGCCCTTTGCTCAATTTCGACAGGAAGCCTCTCGATGTGGACCGTCCATGTTCTCCCCCGTGTCTGGGTTTCCTCCCACGGGCAGAAAACATGCAGCGGGTTTATTCCAGACCCTGAATCAACCATATGGATTTTTTCGTGACTTATGAATGCCAGAGCGAAGGATGGCACGGCTCTTTTTGGCATATGAATGAGTGAATGGTTGGGTATCTCTGACTTGCGGACGAGAGAATCAATGTGAGATGTTAATACACTGCTCAAAAAAATAAAGGGAACGCTTAAAAAACACATCCTAGATCTAAATGAATGAAATATTCTTATGAAGTACTCTGCTCTTTACACAGTTGAATGTGCTGACAACAAAACCACACAAAAATGATCAATGGAAATCAATTGTATCAACCCATGGAGGTCTGATTAGGAATCACACTCAAAATTAAAGTGTAAAAACAAACTCCAGGCTGATCCAACTTTGATGTAATGTCCTTAAAACAAGTCAAAATGAATCTGTGTTGCTTCCTGAGTGGACACTATGATTTCACAGAAGTGTGATTGACTTGGAGTTACATTGTGTTGTTCAAGTGTTCCCTTTATTTTTTTGAGCAGTATATATGACGTGTGAACGAGAGGGTGAAGAGTCGTATGTTCATGCAACCCCAAGAGCAGGATAAGCATTATAGATGAATGAATGAATATCCAGGAAATTCTTCGACATCATGCTAAAACCAAAGAAGCCACAATAAGTGATCAGTCGCTGGTAAAACATGATGCTCACAAAAATAAAGGGAACACTTGAATAACACATCCTAAATCTGAATGAATGAAATATTCTTATGAAATACTTTGTTCTTTCCATAGTTGCGTGTGCTGACGACAAAATCACGCAAAAATTATCAATGGAAATCCAACGGAGGTCTGGATTTGGAGTCACGCTCAAAATGAAAATGGAAAAACACACTACTTTGATGAAACGTCCTTAAAACAAGTCAAAATGAATCAATGTCGCTTCTAAAGTGGACAGTTTGATTTTAAGTGTGATTGACTCGGAGCTACATTGTGTTGTTCAAGTGTTCCCTTTATTTTTTTTTTGAGCAGTATATATATAACATGTTACACGTTTGTATTTTTCCTGGGAGTCAGTGAACCCGACAGCCGGGAAAACAATCGTACTATTTAAAAAGTCGTACCCCATTTGAGAGATTCAAATGTAATTGGTGGCGATAATGGAAACCGAAGAGATGAAGCCGGGACCGGAGAAAACGCGATCTGAGTTATTTAGTCTACTTCTAAGGGATGTGTAAAAAAAAAAAAAAAAAACAAACAGAGCGCGCTCAGATTTAATGGAACACTGAAAACCTTTCATGGACATTTGTTCAGGGCGGCGGGCAGGATGTGGGACGGGAAGTCAGATGGACAAGGACCTGCTGCCCTCCGCATGATAACTGCTTGAGTACACACACATACACACACACACACACACGTATTACAAGAACTAGGCCCCTGTCCTATTTTTTGTGAGCCTCTTCAGTGCTTGGTCTTTCACGTTTTTTCTGCCCTCGGGTCTCGAGGGTGTTGACAGACGGTGAGCAGAGGAGTGTGTTCGCCGCTTCCACGAAGGTGCGGCGGCGAGAGGTGACCGATGGCGGAGGGACACTTGAGGATTTCACTTGTGCTTCATTTCGCTGGAGACAAAACACTTGTCGAATTCTTTTCCCTGCGCTTTTTACGAATGAAACGGCTTCTCCAGACGTCAGGGGTTCAGAACGGGCGAGGTCTCCAGAGTGCTACTGCGAGATGAGCGGCTCACTTATTGTCAGAAGACAGATATTAGAGGACTTGCCCTGGTCAGCTGATGGAACACACACACACACACACACACACACACACACACAGATACGAGTCACGCTGCCGTCCCTTCACTGAGCTCAGCTTCTTGCCCTTCTTCTAAAAGAGAAATTTGTTCTGGCCTAACAAAACCCCTTGTTTTTTTTTTTCTTGCGATGGATGTCCCAGACGTGGCGGTGCACCAGTGAGGTGCAGTCAGGGGAGGCAGGAGAGGCTGTGCCTCACTTTCTAATCTTGGAAAGAAAAAAAAAAGTCAAATGACAAAAAGAATAAATGGTTTTGCTTATCAGTGATTTGCACTATAAAGGTATTTTTCATTTCACTTCACCAGTTTCAGATCGTTTTTGATTCAAAATGGCTGGATTTTCACATTTACTGTCCAAATACTGAGACGAGAGGTGCAGAGAGGCTGAGGACTGTTGAGCCTCAATGACGGCTCATCCTCCGCAGTAAGACCGTATCGCTGCCTCCCTGTATGTCGCAATTAAAATGTTTAAACACTTTTGGTCTATGAGCTACATTTCCAATTTGTCAACAATTGTATTTGTGTTACTAGTTTCTTGTGTTGAGCGGTCGTAAAACGTCTGCTAAGAGCCACTAAGTGAGGCATGCAGTTCTCCTGCCTCATGGTAGGGGGCGCTCCTGATTCCAGGGATTCTTCTAGTGATTCCTCTGCTTATTTGGTATATAAGCGACTCTGTAGGGTTCATCTGTTTGTAAATGTGATTGTGATGAAGTAAAATCCATCCCAGCGCTGCCACCTCCAAGACACCAACACTACTCTTTCGCCCATTGCCATAGTAACCGTGCTGTTGCCGCATTGTTGTAGTCGTTTCTGTCAGAACTCTTCGCCCGACTTTCTCACGAAGTTTGAAACGTCGAGGCCAGAAAGAAATGGTTATCCATTCATCATTATCCATATCATTGTTGATTCATAGTCGTGACCCACGAGACGACGCCGTCGTCGGCCGCGACCCGCGTGACGGATGGTCACCCGGGATGACGAATGCGGGTGAAATCGTCGGACGTGCCTCCGAAATGGGTTTCTGACGCCGCGTTAGGAGACAAGGTCGAACACACGGCCTCAAAACCAGCGAGACTGTAACCGAAAGCTGACATTTACGAGGTTTTTCTTTCCATCTCACGCCCAACGACTCGCGGCCGGTCCGATGACAAGGCCGTGAGATGATACGGCGAGAAAGGTGAACCCCGGGTTAAACACGATTACACGGTTTACATCTGACCGATTTATCTAGAAGATGCGGAATCCACCCCTCGCTCTGTAACCTTGTTTCCCAGGCGCTGTGACTTCAACTCTGCCCGCCGGTGAAGATGGAAACATGTCCGCTAATAAGATCCGAGTGACCCGTTTCTTCGGCCGAGGTTTCGAACGGGTGCGTGGTTGTTAGCGTCAAGCGGCGTGGCCTGGTTTTGAACAGCATCGAAAAATGTCACATTCATAAATCCCTAAGAATGATTCCTGCCAAAGCCACGGTTAACCATTAGCGATAGCTTAGCTTTAACGCGCCCCCTCCCTCGAAATGGAACTACAAGTCTTGCCTGACATCAAACAGCCATTCATGCCCGCTGTTGTATTAAATTTCACCCCTTGAGCTATTACCGCTGTTTAATTCATTTCAGGAAATGAGACTATGCTATTTAGCTTCGACCTCAAGAAAACAAACGGCGCCCGAGTATGAACGCCGACGCCGTCGGCTACATTTTAAGGATTCATGTTGAGCAACAAAGTTTGCGCGGGAGCATAAACAACGAGGGAGGGGAGCTTCTCGAAAGCAGGTCGTCCCCTTAAAAGTCCAGGATCTTCAGGTTAGACAGATTTCCATTCCCGAACTGATCACCTGTAGACGCCTCGACCTTTCCACCATCTTTGTTTTTTTTTTTTTTTAATTGCGCATGGACAAATGAAGCAGAAAACAGGGCGCGGAAAAAAAAAAAACGGTTACCGGGACAACAGAGTCAACGACTTTTACACCGCTTTGACTTTACAAACACACACACACACACACACTCGGACAATACACAAGGAGAGATTGCAACCCTCTTGCATTCCACCGCATTCAATGGGCGCGAGTCGAGGCAGGAATCCACCAGAACTGCCCACATGGCAACCAGACACTTTCCAATTCCTCCAACGGGTCATGCGGCGCAGGGAAAGTTCCCTCTCCTTATTTTGAATTAATTTATATTTGGCAGAATGGGAAGTCTGGAACACTGTCACCGCATTTGCTGGTCATTTCGGCGCCCTTTTCACTCGCAGTTCCTCAAATGCCCAGCGGGAGCGGTTTCATAATTTACGGTCGTCGCCTCAGCTCGCTCACGCAGGAGGTCGCCCTATCGGCTCATTCGCAACTGTTAAAGAAAAAAATTGTCGCCGATGTTTTAATTTAGTTTGGCTTCCATGATCCACCGATCGTCCCCGGCCCCTTTTTGGCTTCCGACCAATGACACCAACCGGCCCACATTAAGGGATAAACACCGGAGGGTCAGGCGGACGGCCATCGGCGAGCGCTTGGATGTAATAAGCGTTACGGGTGGAGATGATTTCTGTAAGTTTATACAGCTGATTAACTTCTCTCGCTCCTTGAGAACTCCATTCCGTAAATATTTAACCCCGCGGTTAATCGGCAGCTTCCGCCGTCGATGCACTTGAACGCATCGCCGCCGCTCCGAAAAAGGCGGCTCGCGAAGGGAAAAATAAATCGTAAAACTGGATTCCTTCCAGAAATGTCACGGATGCGGACGCCTGACGTCCCGCGGCTCCGCGGCGCAACCTCGGACGAACGAAGCGGTAACCGCCTCTCGGCTGGCCGGTGGACCGGAATCGCGAAGCTCGAATAGCTTGGCACGCTCACTCCGGGAGACCAGGAACCTTTTCCTGAACTCCCGTAGGGAACCGGCGTGGCTTTTTATTCCTGGATATCCCGTAAAACCCTGCAGTCCCTTGACTTTTCCCGCTCCGTTTGACTGCACGACTCCTTTACCCTTCGCAGAAATCATCGTTGAAGCTGCTGTTTACATGTTCTCTTTATTTCTGCTTTTCCTGTCTGACCTCAAATGAGAATTTCTTTGGCCGACGATCAGGACCACATCTGGACTGATCTGAGAATTCAACATTTTACTTGTTAGCGGTTTCTATTTGCGTTCCTCCCTCAGGATCCTTGAAGACTCCGTGGCCTTGCACTAATCACGTACCTGATAATGTACTATAATGGTCATAATGGTGATAATGGTCGTACCCGCGCCATATCAGGGGCGGCGCGGCGCAGGGGGTCCAGCCATCGTCCTTAGAACCGAACATTCCTCGTATTAAAATGTTGTTGAGCGAAACACTGAACCCCTAACTGCTCCCCTGGTGCCGCTAGACGGCATGCCGACTGCTCGTGGTTCATCCACGATGGGTAAAATGCAGAGATCCAATTTCCCGCGAGGGATTAATAAAGTATAATAAAACATTTTAATAAAAATATTCTTGCATTTGAGCATACCGTGCATGGCTGCTGGGGTGATACCGCTCGGCGTCCGCGAGCTCCCCCGAAAACACGCGGGAAACGAACACTGTATTTACAAGATCGCAACCACGAGTCCAAAACTGTTAATTTCTTCTTTCTAATGAACGGATGAAATAGTAAATCATTTACGACACGTGTTCTCAAGCTGGTCGTTACTCATCCGACAGTTGCGACCCTTTTCCCTCCCCTCCCCCGCCCACCCCGAGGCCGTGTGAAACGGACCATTCACCGCCTCCGGAGTTGGACGGCGACCACTGGGAGTCCCCCCCCCCCCACAGGGGGCGGGGGGGGCGATGGGGGGGACGACACTAGCTCAAACATTCACCCACCATTAACCCCTCGCTTAGAAACGCATGAAAAATGGATGCGTGCCGCCGAAGAACCGGAAAGATACGACTTTCACAGACGAATACCAAATAGTCCTCGTGTTAAAGAGGTGATGGATGTGAAACGTTTGAGTACCAGGGGCGTCTCCGGGAAAATCCACAACTGATCCATTTGCATGCGTTTCTCAGGGTGACCATATTTCTAGGCTTTGTCGCTCCAGGAAGTTTGGCATTTATTGTACTCGTACAGGGGACGAGTAAAATAATGTCCCTTGTACATTTGGACAACTAAGCTAACCGAGCTAAACCCTCAAATCCCCCAACCTTTGTGACTTGTTTACCCATTTCATGGAAGTGGATAAAGGTCTCACTAATCGCGTTATATTTGACTGTAATGCGGTAATTTAATGTATTATTGTGATATCAAATTCAGAAATCACATTATGGTGTTCTAAATCTGGAGCAGAGAGCAGGGTCTGGGGACGGGACTTGACTGATTTTTTTCATTGCTCTTTATTTACTATCGCTGCATTTTTTTTTTTTTAAATCACCTCGGCAATTAAAATATAACTATAATTTATTAGAATGAGGTTTTATTGGTCCGCCTATTCCCCAAATGGCCGTCTTCTCCGGTGGTCTGCATGGGTTTAGGGGAGCCCAGGGGTCAATGTGGTGTCAAAGAGGAGGAGCTGCAGCGCACCTACCGTCTGTCCAAGGAGTACTCTCCCAAAGGGATACAGTAATCTATTACTTTTCCATAAACAGTCAGATACCACAATATAACTTGGAAATGTGGATTGCAATTTTATACACCGCTTTACCCATTATTTTAGATTGATGTTTTGTTTTTTTTTTGCTCATGCATGATGCAAAAAGTGGCTTCAGATTGATTATCAATATCATCAATACATCCTCCAATTTTCATCTGGAAATCAAGTCCTGTACGCGCCCACGCAGGCTCCACGCAAGCTCCACGCAAGGCTTCCCGGTCCACTGACCTGCTGGTAGTTCTCCTCCTCCGGCCGGAAGCTGTTGTCCACCGGCTGGAGCCTCAGGTTGATGTGGGGGAAATTGTGGAGCCAGTAAGTCCACCAGGGCGCGATGTAATCCACCCGCGGCGAAGACATCCCTACCCGCGGGTAATTAGAGGAAATTAAAAAAAAAATTATACAAAAATAAAAAGTGAGGCTCCCAGACTGATTTGGCCCCTCGGCGGCGGAGAGCGGCTCTCAGCCCCGACTCATCTTAAGACAAAGGCGGGGATGGAAACGCGCTCCGAGGACGCAGGACGTCCTGGAGGTGAGAGAAAGAGAGAGAGAGAGAGAGAAACGAGAGGAGTCCTAAAGTTTAAATCCGAATCCTCCTCTCTTTGTGCGCGACCGGAGTTGTTTCCCGCACGGACGGAGCCCGTCTCTCCCTGCGCGTAAAGCCCGCTGCGATCCAGGTCGACGGCCGCCCCCCACCACCACCACCACCGCCACCGCCACCTCCCCTCCCGAGGACGCGCGGAGTGTGAACGCGCATCGGTGGCTGAGAAGGGAGGGGGGATGGAGGGGTGGTGTTGGGGGGGGCTTGGGAGCGCGCAAAGACGCCCCACGGGTGAGTTCATTAACACGGGCGACGTTGGTGTGCGTGAAAGGCGCGTTTGCATCACACGGAGGAACTCGGGTGTTTTGGTGTGATGGGATAAAAACGGCGAAAGACCACCATCTTGCGGTGAGATGCGGGACACGCAGCCCGGGGTCTGGATCCCGTCCCATGGTGGGAACGGCTCTTGGAATAACAATTGCTGGATTTCACTCCAGTATGTTCAAAACACAACATGGCAGCCATGTAGATAAAGCGTCAGTGTATTAAAACATGTAGTTTTAGAAACAACCTTTCCCGACCTGTAGAATTGAGCGTTTCAAACGTGGTCAAACCACTATTTCGCTCTTTCGCCATTGTGTTATCATTGCAGCCTCAGGATTCATCGGGTGCGAACGCGTTCAAGTGATGTAAATACAACCCCGTCCCGTCAAAATGCCATATACAGCTCTTCACATTGACCTCCTCGTCTGTTAAGACTGTAAATGCGGTTCCTCACACGAAAGCATTGTTTCTACACTGTATCCTGGACAATGACTACCCAGAGCATATTAGTTCACTTTAGCGAAGTGCTGACATAGAAGTTTAATGAAGACAGTAGAATGTTGTCCCACTGCCTTCCTCAAATAATGTTCTGTAGTCGGACGAGAAGCTGTCTGTGTTCGTTGTGTTCGTGTTGAAGGCTAAGTGTCTGGTTGTGGCTGAAGTCTGACATCTTGTGGAAAATGAAGTCATGGCCGTGACTCCAGGTGACCCGGCTATCACAGCGCCAGTGAACAAAACGAGACAATTAACAGTTTTCCAATTTTTATTACAATTATCTGTACATGACGGATTTACTTCAGCTCTTTGACAGCCAAACCTGTGAAGACAAAACAAAAAGACACATTAGAGAAAGAAGTCATCTTGTCTTTCTTGAAACCAGTGAGCAAACAGAAAAATGTTCCCTTTTCCCCCAGTTTAGACAGACTTTGTGCAAAGATTCTACTTAAGACCTAATTTGAGTCTCAAAGCAGCTGTGGCCTAAAATAAAAGGCCATGACTGCACTTAAACACTATACATATTCACAGTGCTGGGAAAACAAAGTCAAAGCAGTACTAAAATGAGCTTGTCCCCTCTCTTAATCTGATTTTTAGATTCTTGCTGCAGTGCCAAGAACCCATTCTGCATGTAAATAGTGTAAGTGGTTCACAGCCTGGTCATTTTTCCCCAGATAGTCCCATTACTGCTCTCACTGTGGATTGTTTGTTTTAACAGCAGCGTTTTAGTCCAATGGCCCAGAAACCAGCAGACTTCCATCATATACAGTACATCCACCGAACTTGTTCAGATGTAAACCCACATGATTGTCTAACAATCGAGCCCAGTCGGACCCAGACAGTCACTGCTTTTTAACAGCTGGAACCCGGTCACACATTTGAGAAAAGTTTAGCACACAAGACTAACTCTTTGTCAAGAGAAATAAGGAGCAAAACATGTAACAATCATGCAGCAGGAGCAATGTCTAGCGAGCTGTCACACCATGTTACTTTCCGGTGTGCATTGTACATTTCGACGATTCAAGAGAATCTGATTAGCATTTCTGAAGCACAACATTGCTGACGACTCTGCTGTGATCGCACATAAAACCCAACAGCACGTGGAAATGTGAGGCTAAAGGTTAATGAATACGCTGCAAAATTCCTCAAGCCAGTGACATTTTACTGACAAAGAGACAGACTACCACACACACCTGCATCTACAAGTAGAACCACAGTTCCAATTTCACACAGCATGGTGTCAGTGCATTATCAGCATCAAAGCTAAACCAGGGAATTGAAGTCACACCTTGATGATGGGACTTCCTGTGGTGGAAGAAATACTGACCTGGGGGAAGCGACTGCTTGAGCTTCTCCGCCTTTTCCTTGTCTGTGATGACCAGGGTGTACAGGTACCTGCTGCAGCGCACTTTGAACTTCACATTGTCCTTGTTTTTCTTGATCTTCACGGCTGGATCAGAAATGGAAGCATAAAAAAGTCAATTTAAACCTTAAAAGGACAAGACCATGTTTGTATGGTCTACAAAAGTTTCAGGGAACTATTTACTAATTGCATTGCTCTACCATTTTATGACACCTAACAGTTTTCAACTTTTTGCTTTAGAATAAAAAGCGTGTTTATCAAAACCTGTTTTGATGTGTAATTAGGAAGGTGCTCAGGTCCACTGTTCAACAACTTCCTTAATTTCTCAGTGACTGAAGCAATGATGTGAACTGTGTGACACCCAAATTGTGTTTACAATCTCAGGACCACAATGACTGACATTCTTAAAAAAACAGAGAAAAAAGCCTTTACTTTTCCTACTTTGCCCTAAAAAGAAGAAATTACAAAGAACCCGGTTGTGCTGGCTACAGCCATGTTTTGTCACAAGCCTACTTTTTTCCCCTTTCTGGCTACTCCCTTCAGTGGTTGCCACAGCGAATCAACCTCCTCCATCTCACCCATTTCTCTGTATCCTTTTTTCACACCAATTAACGTAATGCCCTCTTGTTTGACCCACAGTAGCTTAACTTCCACCAGTGCCCTGTATGTTAGCAGCTCCGATGGTGACTGTTAATTACCAGGATCTTGACCAAGCAGTTATGAAATCCATTGGTTTGGTTCTCATATTTGATTTTGGCACAAGCTTTATTCAAGCTTTAGCAACAATTGTAGAGGGGTCTATGTGGACTCACGGGAACTTCTCAGCATATTTCAGACTACAAGTTTTGTAATCTGGGGGTCCGACACTGGACACAGGATTGAGTTCATTTTTCTGGGCTGGTGCATTGCAAGACTAAGTAATAGCAAACCGTGAATTCCATGCGGATGGGACTTCCCAGGTAATGGCTACACACTCTATATAGCACACTTCAAATCCATTAACAGACACATTACATTCACTGAATATCAAACACGTCTGGTGTCAGTGCCAGATGAAGTTTAAGGTTTTAGCCACAACACTGATAGGTATCCCTTGCACAACAACCAACCAAAGATCTAACATACTCTTGGAAGTAATTAATTACTGCTGTTGAGTGACATCAACTTACACTTCGCATCCTTCCTCCTTGCTGTCAGCAGGAAATCTTTGATTTCTTCGATCTTGCGAGGCTAAACGCAAAAAGAAGACATGTTTACAATTAAACTTTTAACATGGGAGTGTTTGATTGGAACGGGCAGATGAGGGATGTTAGTGGACCGGTGGAACTGGGGTTTCTGTTATTGAGACCGAAACTCAGCACTTGGTCCATCCTTAATCTAGCAAGTGTAAAATGTACCAAGGACACAGCAGCCCGAGATACTTGGACTCCTTGCGAATGGTAAGATAATGCTTGACAAGAAATGCGATACTGCAATAGTCTGAAGAATATACTGTGGCGAAATGGCTTTTACCGTACCGTTACAGGATTGGAGTGTTAGCTTACGGCTAACAGCACTGTAGCATGCTAGCTAAAATGCGGCACCGCGAATGCAACCTTTAGCTAGCATGTCTCGTTATCAATCAAGCTGATGTTATAGAAGATAACATTTCAACAAAATCACACAACAACTAAAGGAAGACTAAAGGCGCACATATATTTGTGAGTTCTTACCATGCTGTCGTGTCAGCGGGCTAAGCGCTGTGAATGAGAAACACAGTGGGTCAACTAATCGGTTATAACAACGTAACGAAAAGTGTTGAACAGTAAATCATTCTGACATATTTTCAATAACGAGTGAAATTTATATAAATGATACAATGCGATGTTATATTTGCAATCGTTAACGAGGATGGATGGCGATTTAAAGGCAGATTTTGTTAATGAGAATTAAAAAAACTCACTAAGGCCGCCACAGAGAGGAAGAAAAGGGGTTGGACTTCCGGCTGTAACAGTATATATACTCAACTATGGCAAGCATGGAGGGACAATTGTGTAGAAAAGCGATTCGCCCGGTGAAACCTTGTCAACCCTTGGTGGTAAAACTAAATTTACTGTACATTGGAAGCTTGCATTTCATTTCTAAACCAAACAAGGGATTATAGTATCCTATATATATGTATATATATATATATATATATATATATATATATATATAACCATATTTATAATACTGTTTACACTCTTCCTATCAGCAGATAACCAAAATGCACTGTATTCACTGTACAGGGAAACACGTTTCAACACTGTATGTGACAATAAACGCTTTGAATCTTGAATTTATCGCTGCCCGCCAATCATTAATCCGATTTTCAAATGTGGTCTCGTATAACAAAGTGATCAATATAAAGAGACCTAAAAAGGAATGTTGGATCTTCTGAGAATTTGCACGTTGGCCATACAGGACTGTCTCAGAAAATTGGAATATTGTGATAAAGTTTTTTATCTTCTGTAATGTAATTACAAAAACAAAAATGTCATACATTCTGGATTCATTACAAATCAACTGAAATACACTTTATAGTTTATTTGTATTTCTTATTCTCCCCTTTTTTTTTGTAACTGTTTATACAATTTTCTACAATTATTTATTATTGTTATGTTTTTCTTGTAACTCTGGCACAACAGTTTCCTTCGGGGATAAATCAAGTTGTTCTTATTTTTATTATTTCAATATTGTTGATTATGGCTTACATCTTAACAAAACTTAAAAATCCTATCTCAAAATATTAGAATATCATGAAAAAGGTTTTTTTTTTTAATGCATTACAGAAGATAAAGAACTTTATCACAATATTCAAATTTTCTGAGACAGTCCTGTATATAATCTGTGGTATGTTGGATAACACATCAGCCTTGTGCACCCTGAGAAACATCCTCATGTGTGAATTACTGATCTGGTGTAATTCTTTCATCCCCCCTTTTCCATGCATTATTCTTTCCACTCAAGCATTCATATTTGCTCCTCTGAAGGAACCCTGTACCTACATTTAAATAGATACCGTTTTATGCACCTCCCCCCCACGCCGAATGTGAAAATTGCTTGGAAATCAGCATAGTTATGCCATAATTGTTCGCCGATGTTAATTGCAGCGATAAAACAAATATAACAGTAGAGGAAAAAATGTGCAGGGGAATAATAAAGATGAGGGAGGTGGGCACGACAGTATCCATGTCTACAATATTTATAACCTAATGTCGGTTTGTATCTATCTTCTCGGCGAGTGAGGAAAATGGGATGAGAAATTGTGTTAGGCCGCTGCGCTGTGTTTAGTGTCACGTATCCGCACATTTTATTTTTTCACTCTCAACATCAGCTGTATATTGTTTCCTCATTTCGCTCCAGACGAACCTGAGACGACGACACATTACGGCGTCCCCGCTGACTTATGAGTTCAATTATCTTCCCCCGTCTTGACAGATCAATTCGAAGGTGTCACGGCGCGTACACTTCCCCGACCACCTTTTGCGATACTCCTGATAAGTTGTGAGGAAAAATTTCTGCTTTGGGGGGGGGTTGTCAGTTTGAGTTACATTTATTCTGCGGGAATCTTTGATTTGCACACCCATATTTGGGTTCCCGGGGGTTGCAGCCCGCGGCCATATTTCACCGCAATGAATCCGACTCCGCCACGCATGACTGTCCCGGAGACGAGTTCATTAATGAGCTCCAGCCACTGTCGCTTTTTTAGTATTCCGCTTTCAAATACAATGGACTTTCTTTTTGTCAATAATTTACACCTGCAGCTCTGTTCCAGCCCCGGCGTACTCGGTCATTAAAGTTTGAGTGACACCTTAGTCCGTTTCCATGGAGACGCGCTTTGACATGGCATTAATTCAAAAGGACAGGAAACACTGGAGCAGTCCTTTTTTAATTAACCTATCTACCTGTCTGCCCGCGTCTACAGGCCATCTCCCCCCAGATACTCAATTAGTGTTTGTACTATTGGACACACTTCACTCAGGCTCTTAAAATTTCAGCGGTCTCGTGTCAATCAAGGTAACCGATGTGGAGCGGAGCGCGAGAAGAACTTCATTAATGCAGCAATAATCTGCAGCGGCGCGGGTCGGACCGCCGGTGAAAGAACGTCCTTTTGATTTTGTCGCCTCATCTCGCCTCTTGTTTTCGGGGTCACCCCGAACGCCGCGTTCCAACATGGCCGACCCCCCTTTCCTCTCGCCGCTCGTGCCCGATTCCGCTTAGCATTCGCGCGGCTCCCCTCCCGACGCACCGTATCAGTGATCTGACTCCGGGAGATGATCAAAGATGTCCCTCATCATATTTCGCATGTTCACGCCGGATATGCCGCGGACGTGCACCGGCTCAACGTGCGGCCTGTCCTAGCGCGTTAGCGGAGTTTTGCGATTCGCGCCGTCTAATTTCCCATGCAAATATTTACCCCTGCACTTTGCCAAAAATAAAATTCACCCGGGTAATCGTGATAGTAATTCACATTATCTACATCTGGTTTAATACCAGATCGATGCTTTTGCCGGCACGGCTTGGAAGACAGAAGTTCATACGTATGAACCACAAAATGTTGCTTTGTATTGTATTTTATAAACACAGAAGTTGTAAGAAAATTCATATAGGGCCGCCGTTCCCGCCGGATGACGTTTCTGTATTTTATCCAGAAACGTCCTCGTCTTTGTGTGACTTTGAACGTCGCCTGCTTTGCAACACAATTCCAGATTATCAGATAAAGGCCGGAAAAAAAAAAAAAAAATCACAATTGATTCCTGCGGCTTCCGCTGTTCCCTCGCTGTCAGTTATGGAATTAATTACAGGCCCGGCGTCACGCACGCACGCGCGTGCACAAGAGGACTTGTAGAGGATCATCTCAGCTTTATAGATTACGACAAATGGCCATGGCCCCGCTTTAAGTGAAGCGCTCTTGCTCCGGGATGATCTTTATTCCTTTTTTTTTATTTGCACAGCAGTAAACATGATCCTCTGAGCCCAGCTGCTTGGAGAAACCCTGCCTGAATCCAAATGCCGAAGGGCGGCGGTTCCGCTCTCCCGACAGCAGAGGGCAGTAAGAAGACATTGTTGACGTCGTGGCTCGGACCGGGATCTCATGCTCGAGTGCGACGTTGGGAGACGCTGTGGATCAAGCGATGGCGCCCTCCGGGTTCCTCCATAATTTAGAGATTAAGTGATTGCAGGGAATAATTTTCCCTTTCCTGCCTTATTTTTCCACCCCTCCCCACATATGAATACAAACACAACTGATTGCATATGAGTAGAATTACCCACTCGTATCGTCGTTTCTTTGAGGACTCTTCCCTCCCGGCGTCCCGCGACTCCAGTTATCCGTACATCTCCCACACCTCCGTTTCTATTATTTCTTTCCCCGGGTCTGACGGGGGGTGGGGGGGGGCTGCCTGTTCCGACACGCGCGCCTCGCATTGTCGCGGGACGCCTCCAACATCCTGCGACGTTTCCAATTATAGAACTTTATCCAGTGATCGCCCTTCCCCTGCCCGACCACTACAATGCCACTCAAAATCAATGGCAAAGCGCTTATTCACACAGTCTTATTTTTCAGTTGTGTGACCTCGCAGAATTTTTTTTTTTTTTTTTTTTTACATTTCTTCTCCCAGGCGAAAGCCCGGTGAACTCACCTCAGCATCACTGTAAAGAAAGATCGCCTCGTCGCATCCCAATTGCGAGATGATATAAAAATACGCTTCCGATTTAATAGAGCTTCTGTCCGGGTGGCGCAGTGGTTCCCCCTTCCTCCCCGGTTGGATCCCGACGCGGGGCCTTTCTCTGCGGGGTCTCCGCTTTCCCCCCGTGGTTTCCTTGGACAATCCAAAAACAAACAGGAGGTTCATCGGAGACATTAAATTGTGAATGAGAGGGTGAATGTTGAATGACAGGGTGAATGGCTATAGTCCTCTATATAACGCGTGAGTGAGGGAGTAAATAGTTGTATATCTATATCGGCTGTGAATGACAGAGTGAATAATTATGTCTGTATTTGAGAGGGTGAATGGTTGTTTGTGACAGTGAAAGGTTACATGACTGTATTTAGCATTTGAAAGTCTCCATGTAACTATGGATAATTATGAATAATTATCCTTGTTTTGACACTTCATTCTCATCCCGTTTGTTCCGATCCTTTTTGTCGTTCTGTTATCCGTTCCTATCCTTGTTGTTGTCGTCGTCCTTTTAATTGTCTCCTCCATTTATATTCATATTTATTGATATTGTTATTGCTGCCGTGCTGTGACAAAGGAATTTCTCCAATGCCGATCAGTAAAGTATTATTTTATAGCGGTTGAACGAGAGGGTGAATTGCTGTCATTCCCAATATAACGCGCGAACGACAGAGTAAAAAGTTGTATATCTATACGACTCATGAATGCATATAATTCTTCATTTGACGCGTGAATGAGAGAGCGGATGGTTGGACGTCTATATGAGAGTGAAAGGTTATATGACTGTATTTAGCAAGTGAATGAGAGGGTGAACGTCTCCATATAACACATGAATGAATTGTTATGTTTCAATATGATGTGTGAAAGAGAGGGTGAATGACTTTATGTCTCCATATGGTGTGTCAATGAGAGGATGAACTGTGTTTGACTTTATATAACAGGGGTCCCCAAACTTTTTCCTGCGCTGGACAAATAACTTTTCCCTTCCCCGGTAACAAAAAGTGTGACGATCGCAGGGGTGTCTGAACGTAAACATTTATCGTTTTCCAAAAAGCCATAAATAACCAAAAATTAACCCTTTCTGGGGTCCTGACAGAAAAAAAAACAAAAAAATCAGAAAATAAATAATGACGTTATTAATGAAATAAATAACACCATTTATGAAATAAATAATAACCAAATTACACTTTTCAAGTTTTTCACAGAAAAAAAGACCAAGGAATATTAACTTTCTTGTAGACACTACTGTTTGCAGCTCGCAGCTCAAATTCCCTGTGAACCAACACAACACATTTCACTCACATTATGGTGGTAGAACGGATTTTGTCCCAGTAGATTTGATTATATTTGTATTATTATTTGTTTTTATGTCTCTATTTGTTGGCCTCTGAGCCATAAGAGCCTGGATAGTTCGCCAGCAACCTCGCAACCACGGGCGCAGGATAAGCTATATATAGAAAAGAAATAAAAGACTGAATGGATGTAGAATTGCAATCAAAATGACCACCTTATTCTCTCATTTCATGTTTGAAATGAGGCTGGTTTCGTCGAGCTGTTTATTTTCTGGAAAATAATTGCAATTTAAAAACCAACCAGCCTTTCCTGCCAAGTCAAGTTTGACAAACCAAATAAGGGCGTTACCGTCCCGGTGCTGAGAGGGTCTTCTCTCCGGATCAATACATCTCATTGTCTCCCGCGTATGGGATCGAGTTTTTGCCGCATTTGTCTACGACGCTCCTTGTTTGAGCGTGAAAAGTAAAGTAAAGCGTAGATGGGGATATTCCGGGCGGTCGGTTCAGCCGGCGCGGCCATTCTCCGCCGCGTCTACGCGCCGCTTCCATTACGGAGGCGACTCCATAATGTATGGGGTATCGACTGAACCGTTCGGAGGATTTTCCACCGTATATCCGAGACGAAAATGACACAGGGGACCAGACTTGAGAGAAAAAGGGCGGCTACAAATCTGCCTTTGCTCCCGCCGCGGCCCGGATTTACAGCCGTGCTTGGATTCATAGATTCTAGACGGCGGGGAACCTCGGAGAGATAAAGAACAGACTTCTTCCCATACATATTCAGCCGGACGACCCCGCGCCCTCCGCGTCGCCAGCAGAGGGATGGATGGCGGGTTAACCAGGGCCTGGCGTTTCCCTAATTTTCCCCAATAACCGGTAGCTTTTCTTTTCTTATTTTTCTGGTTTGCAGCTGCGGCCACAAAGGCAGCCGCGTGACGATTTCATCCATTCGTGGATTCGATCATTCGTTATCTACACACTCAGCATTTTCAGGAGGGTTGAACCCTAATCCAGCTGTGATTGGACGAGAGTTGCGGTTCCCCCTGTCAATCAAAAGGGACACATATACAGCCATTCACTCACTCATTCACATAATATAGAGACATATAATCACTCACACCGTCATCCACACCTCATATTGAGAAATACAACCATCGACATGTCATTCATCCCGTCATAGAATAGAATAGAAAAACATAAAACGCTCCAACATTACATGCATTCACTTGAAACATGATGTTGATTTTATTGCTGTCAGGTTTCCTTCTCGCAGAAAGGAGAGGTTATATAGTTTGATGGCCACAGGTAAGAAACATCTTCTGCGGCGCTCCTCGGTGGTGTCGGTCTACGGTTCGAGATGCTCTGGTCGGATTTCGGTGCAGCTCGCAAGAGGCGAGAGGCGTCGTCTCTGATGCCGAGCCGCTTCTTCAGCGTCCTCCTCTCAGACACTTCCACTAACAAGTCCAATTCAGCTCCAAGGACGGAGCCGGCATTCCCGATGAGCTTATTAAGTCCGTTAGCGTCGGCCTCCTTCAGCCTCCTACCGCCCCAGCGCAGGACGGCGCACATGACGATGCAGGACGCCGCCAAGTGATAAAACATCCTCAGCAAGACATGAGTCTCTGACCTTTCTTGCACACAACGTCTGTGTTTTTATTTTACTCCAGTCTAGTTTATTGTGTATACAGACACCCAAGTTCTGCCCCGTTGATGAGGTTTGGATCGTTCATTCGGACATTATATTGAGAATTCGCACGTCATATGAAGGCGAAAAACCATTCACCCTCTTGTTGACGCGTCACGTGGGCTCCAGGCAGAAAAGTTCTTTGTCGGAATCAAACCGGGGACCTTCTTGCTGTGAGACGGCAGCCCTGACCGCCGTGCCATCGCGCCGCCCGTGATAAAGATATCAGCCCTGAGTAAAAGTGACAGGTGTTGCCGTGCAGGTCAGCCAGGACAGGCAGACAGTCTTATTTCACTGCTTTACAGTTTTGTCTCCATGGGGATTTTTACCTTTATACCAATTTCTTTTTACAGCTTTTCTTTTTACGGGCCGTAGGATTTATTTCATTTCTCCGACAGATATCCGTCCTATTTTTTTTTTTTTTTTTTTTTTTGCGTGTACCTTCGGCGTTATTCCCCCGATGCATATCGTAGCAGTTGTTTGCGACAATAAAATGTCTTTAATAGTCGTACTGTGTGTCGCTGGTAAGAATAATGCTGTCGTTGTCCTCGGTGCTTTTCTCTCACCCATATATTGTGCTTTGGCTCGTCCACAAGACACACTCACCCTGGCAGCCCTGGACCGGCGACCTGTCCATTTCAGGATCACATACCGAACTGTGCATTCTCTTCTTTATATGTCATGGAGACATACAACTTCTTTCACGCATCATGGCGGCGTGAAAGAGGGGGGAGCAACTTTTGTAACAAGGACTAATGTGACTCAATGAATAGGTATATTAGCAAGTGACTAGACAATTGCCAATATTTACGTTTTTCTTGGCAAAATTACTCAGCAATACAACTTCTAACCCATAGGTGGCAAGATAAACACAAAGATGGGCTATTTTGGTGTCGAATCTACAAAGAAGGTACAAGATGAGGGAAATTATCTACACAGATTGAACAATCATTTATAAAAGAATTGTCAGTTCACCATCAGATGTCTCTGAATATGAAGAGAGAAGCCGGTTTGGACATTGCATGCGAGCCTTTTTTACAAAAAAAAAAAAAAAAATCATGAGAGTTTATGAGAGAACTCGGGGCGATTTCAACCTGACTGAAAATTTCCCCAAAAAGGGGCGGTTCCCCTCGGAGAGGCACTGCATTCTGATTGGACGTTAATCTCAGCAGCAGCTACAATAGAATGGGATTTTAAAAAATTCCCTCCTTTTCCGTGCTTCGGTGGCGCGTCACCCAAGATCGCTGCGATGAACGAACCGCCCCTATTCACGCTTCGTATCAAGATAAACCGTTCACTGACCCTTTTACACGTCACATAGCGTCACGCAAACACTCACCCTCTCATTCACGCCTCAGAACGGGATAAAACCATTCACTCTGTCATTCACATGTCATTTGGAGACATAAGACCGTTCATTTACACATCTGGAGAACGGCTTTTGCTGTGAAATCATTTTCTTATTCTCCCCCAGACGCATCTACTATCAAAATCGTCGGCCAAAACTATACTAATTCCCATTTCTGTGTAAAGGAAGTAATTGGAATAAAAATGTGCCCCCTCAGGCTGAGGGATGATCACACTTTGTAACTGAGCGCCGGCTTATTAAAAAGGTATAATGGGGTTTCTGGAAAAAAAATTGTCCTTTCGCTCGGAGATCCATTTTAACTGTAACAGACATGGAAAGCGTGGATGATTGAATTTCGGGAGCTTCGCCGGAGACATTGTCGGTAATGATACACATAATTTCTGCCTGCGGGGCCGACGCCGGGGCCCCAGAAAGCGCCTCTACCTGCGAGCTAATGAGTGATGCGGAATGGCGCCCGGCGATGAATCTTAATTCGATCGAGAATCAGCCCAGAAATAGTCGTATTTACCTGGGCTGACGGGGAGCCTTTAAACAGGCGTTTGGTTTGAACCGGCGGAACACGCGGGGAGCGGAGAGCGCGTTTTTTTTTTTTTTATTTTTATTTTTATTCAAAATATTGATCTTTTCAGAGAAGTTGTTACAGCTGCCGGAGAGCTCGTCTGAAAATCCGAGCCGAGATATGGAAACATTAAATGTTAATGCGAGAAATAACCCCCCCCCCTCCCCCGTCCTCCGCCTCTTCCAAGCGATGCAAGAGGAGACCACTTGGCGATTCCTCTCGGCGGCACTGCCTCTCTAATCTCCACAATTATCGATCCGATTGATCGGTGGAGTATTGATCACCGGCAGCCTTATCAGAGGCAGACTTACAGTGCGTTTGCAGATGAAGGGAGGTCATTAGCGAGTCGGGGGGGGCTTTCGCCTGGCAGAACCGCGATAGGGATGCACTCGGGGTTGTCGGGGGGAAACGGCGGCGGTCCGGAGAGTTCCTGACGTATCGTGTCGGAGGATCTTCTCCTATCTGGCGGAGAAAGGAGAGGATTACGTGAAAGGAAGAAGAGCCTCCTCTGCAAGCCGCGGCGGCGATCGAGAAGCCGGCGGGGTCACGACCGTACCGACGACCCAGCCGCAGTTCCCCGACAACGCGAAGACCTAGCGTTTCGCTTTACCGCCGAGAATTTGACCTGTTTTATATGAGCGTGGAATTAATATAAGCTTTTAGGTGAAATACGCCACCTCTGATATTCTCTCTCAAGGTCCTGGAAGGTCAGGTGAAGACTGCTGCGCCGTCAGATATTCACACGCAGGTCAGAGTTTCGCACGCTGCTGTCGCGATGCAGGAGCTTCCGTCTTTTTCACCCGCCAGCTTAGAGCTAATGGTAGCACTGAGTGGTTAGCGGGGGCTGACACACACACACACACACACACACACACACACACACACACACGCATGCACACACAGTTGCTTTACTGACGTCAAGAACCGGTTTTGTCTCCGGTGTAGGTGCTGGAAGGGAGCAAGAAGTCAATATTACTGAAGTTTTGTGGGTCGGACGCAGCTAAATGCCCTTTTTTTCAGGACAGAAACAGCCTTTCAGATTAGCAAATTGTTAAATAGTCCCCAGCTAGTGTTTTTAAAGCGGTTTAAATTGAATCGCATTCACCCTTTCACACTCACTTGCACGCCAATGGCGGAAGAGCTGCCGCACAAGGCGCCAACCAGGCCACTGGGAGCAGCTTGGGGTTCGGGTGTCTTAGAAGGGAACATCGGCGTGCAAGCAGGGAATCCAACCGATGACTTTCTGATCGGAAGGACGCTCGGGAATAAAGTTTGCGGTTCGATTCCCTGCTTCTTCCCCCCAGTTGGTACCGATGGCTTGGTTAGCACCTTGCATGGCAACGCTACCGCTAATGGTGTGTGAATGGGTGAATGCTATCTAGAATAAATGCTATCCAGCACCTGCTCGGTGTGAATACGCTCTCTAAGTTGAGACGGTTTATCTTCACCCACGGTTCCGCACACAATTCATTACATTCATTCGTTCGTCAAAGTGATTTGGCCCTTGGTCGTCGCTGAATTTGGATTTTTCTGCGTCCCGTCAAGACGCTGAGTCAGTGTAATTCAGAATATTAAAGAGGCAAGAAATACAAATGGGTGAGCGCGCTTTTCTTGTTTTGAATTTTTATTTTTTTGCAGACAAAACCGATTTGGCGGAAACATCCGATGACAATGGAAGCGGCGGCCGCTTCTGAATCTATGTGTGTGTGTGTGTGTGTGTGTGTTTCTTACTGCGATGTTTGTCAGAGCATCAAGAATACACCCGTGATCCTCCTTTTATTTCCAACCACTCAGAAAATCCCCCTGTCTGCATTCACGTCCCGACACTCGAGAGATTTACCTGCAGATTTACCGTCCTCGTCATATTTGTTGGACATCCTTTTTATTTTTTAATGAACTATGTTTAACAGCGTTCATCCATACAAGCGCGGACCATAAATATGCAGGAGACGCTGGCCGGGACACCACGTGGCCCCCGCCGGCCCCCCCGGAGGCCCTGCGAAGTGGATCTTCCCCTTGAATACGTTTTAAAGTGACATCATTGACGAAACGCTGTGTTCTTGGCTTTTCGTCTGGGTGGGGAAAAAAAAATTGACTTTTTGATGAAAGTTCTTGTAAAACAAGAGGAGATGAAGTTATAACAAGCGCCCCCCCTCCCGCCACCCATCTGGCTGCCCCCCCCTGCTAATACTAGAAGCTTTCCATTTCTTTTGAGATATTCCTCATTCATATATTCATGGAACTGAATATTCTGTGTGTGTTGAACGATCGGTTAACGCTGTCAAGAATACTACTGGGGAAAAAGTTGATTTACCAATGTGACTATGCTGCCCCCACACACACACACACACACACACACACTCACTCACACACCCCTGCCTAGACAATCTGTCCCTTGAGATGAGATGATGGTTCACCAAGTTAACTCTTTCTCCTGGTTGGACACGTAAACACTCTATTCCCGCCGCCTGAACCCGGCTCACCTACTACGCAATCTCTCACACACACACACACACACCTGCCAGCTGGCAGCACCGGCATGGGTTTTTACCCACATGCCCCTCCGCTCAGATTGTCCGTGTCCTTGCATCAGCGTCAGTCTTAGCCGACAGCCGGTCCTGCATTAGCCAGCTAACGTTTCCCGGCCCCTGTGAGGGCGATGGAGGTTAGCAAGGTGCTAACCAACGACAAATGCGGCGAATTACCATTGCGCGTTTTGTGTTTCTGCCAAAGACGGTCGGTCGCATCGAAGGTGGAATCCCGATTTAGCCCGAAAGGGGAGCGGCAAAGCTGAAATTAGCTTAGCGCGGCGAGATCCCGCTGGGGACAATTATCGGCTCCCGATGTTTTCCTCCGTCAAGTTTCCGTCGGTGGAGGTGATCAATGAGCGTATTTGTTTTTTTCAAGAAAATAAGATGAATAGGTAAAAAAATTGAACAAATCCTGCTAATGGTTGAAATAGCAGCAGGAGTTAAAAAGCCCGAACTCGAAAAACACATCAGAGCTGGCGGATGCAAAGAACGCGCGCCGCTGTTTCTTGAGGTTGACAACACGGATACGAATCTACTTTACCAGCGCAGACCATAATTATCCGATTTCTCCGCGCCTTCACATATTTGCACTTGGAGCTCCTTTTGCTTGATAATCGTTATTAAATGGCCACTGTCTTTTGCTGTTATCATAATTGCAAAATTGCTATATTTACATTTTAGGACTTTTATAAATCTGTTAAATTCCTTATGAATGGAAACCGAATTGCAAAATCGACACTTTGAAATGATGACAGAAAACCCAACATTCCTCCGTGAGCAAGCGCTCGGCAGCAGCGGCGACGAATCGCTGCCTTTTTACTGATGCAGAAATCTTGATGACATCCTCGGCGTGGGCGGCCTTCTCCCTCGGCCGGTCGGGGGAGAAAAAGATGGCGAGGGAGAAGGACAGGGAGTTAGGAAGCGAGAGTGTGATGGAAACGGAGGGCTGTAAGGCTTCGGAGCCTGATCTTATGCTAATTATAACAGTAGTGCTAACGGTTACATGGTTCTGGTGGCGGGATACAATAATAGCTTTAATGTTCATAAAAGGAATAACAACGCTGGACGTCTAGCGAGACCGCTGCAGTCCCCTTGGGAATCTGCGAAATGAGATCGCCCAAGGACTCGGGCGAGGATATGAGGTTACTATCGTGCATTGATGATGGGAAATTGGTGCAGACGGGATGGGAGGAATGAAAGTAGTGCATCATTGGATACCGCTTACAAATTAATCTAGCAAAAAAAAGGTTTTTAAGCCGGTTCTTAAACAAACAGAGGGAGTGCAGAAGAGCTCCGGATCTCGTTGTGCTTTCGGAGAGTCCAGAGTCCCGAAACCAAAGGCGTCTGCGCAACTACTGTACAAATACAAAGTTCTCTCTGCTCGGGACTTCTTATACTTTTTGGGGAAACTCCCGGGAAGTTCTCGACAACAACGATGCAGCGACAGCTTGGCGACGACGGCAGTGTCGGTTGTCGCTTCGCGGTCTCTGAGGTGAAGAGTGCCGGAACGGATTTTCTCCGGTCGCTCTTCTTCACCCGTAACACGTAGTTTGACCTTTGTCGATTTGTCGCAAAGGTATAGCCATCTTCCGTGACAGACGCTCTCCTCCGTGCACAAGAATCACCGACATTTGCATGTCTTCTTTCGCCTTATCGGATGTGTTACCCGGATCGCTGTGCGACCTTCTGCGGCGGGGGAAACGCGGGAAAAACGACATGTATGCTTTTCAGAATTGACCCCGCCCACTTTGAATTTCTGACCAATCACAAAATAGTTGTTGGACTCCCTGCTGCTCTTGGACGTCATTTTGTTCTCGGAGTGAGAACAAACTCAGGTGTTTAAAGCCTTCGCATTCACGCTGGGTTCAAATGTTTTTTTTTTTTTTTTTTGAGAATTTTTATTTGTAAATTAACGATTTTTTTTTTTTTTTTTTTTAGCTCTCGTGGCTTTTTCAAATAGAAAGAGTTGTACTTCTTCCTGTTCTCTCTCTTTAACACAGGGTCCTCTGATAATGTGTCTCTTTTCTGAAAATAGATGTTTTCTTTTCTTTTTTTGAAGTACAAATAAATGCCTCCCTCCCACCCGTTCTATTCAAGGCTTCTCTGTGACAAGTAAGCTATAATCTCAAAACAGATAATGGACAAAGAGCCTCTCGGTGAAAACTCATTTTTGTTCTCCGATGTCCTCTTTAAAAACCATTTGAAACCAACAACCCCGCGCGAGTCCCTTTAGTCTCCCCTCGCCCGTGACCGCGGGGAGATTTCAGCGCTTTCAACGTATATAGCGCGCACGTGGCGTTTGAAGCCCGTCGGCCGATCGACGCTTCCAAAATCTGAATCCCGCTCGCCGTTCTCATTACTTTCGGATCATTACCCCTCTCTAATACCGCACACCTTCCAGCTGCTCCTCTTCAGTCCTAATTAGATGATGATCTGTGCTAAAAGATATCACCACGGATTCTCAGGGCAACGAGAAGCATCGCGGAATCAGAGGAATCCTTCAGAAACCGTGATTAAGCTCTAAAATGTCCGCGGGGCACAAAACGAAAGGAAAGACGGGGTTATTTTTCCAAAAAAAGGGCCGAAACGGTTGCCGCTTCTGCCGTCCGCTGTTTTCTAGGGGCGGTGAAATCTTTCGCTTCCAATGTTCTCCCCATCAGTTGCTGAATATTCACCCGATATCTCGGCTGCTGCGGTGAGATGAGATATTTATGATCTATGTTTATATTTTACACAAGCGTACTTTCCTGTTCGGGTGTCACAGAACAATACCTGTCTTCTTCCATTATCTGCCGACCCAGTCCCGGCCTTCCAGCGCTATGGCAACGTAGATGAGGATTGACTCACGGTGACTCGCACCCACCAGTGTTTCAATAATATTCTCATTAGGTTCAAATCTCAGTAGAACCTTGGCTTGCAAACGCCCCTAATCACGAACAAATCGACCAAAGTGCAGAGTTTTCCATCAAATTTTGAATCGAGCTGTAACTTAGCATCCGTGCACGACCACACAAACCGTCAAACCCGTGCTTTCAGCTTTGTTTTTGTAGCGTTGTGGCAGTTGCGCGTGCTAAATCTCGTTGTTTACATCGTTCATCGGTGTGTAAGCTAGTCCTCATTATGGCTCCACAGGTTAAAAGTGCTAGCGAGAGTGGTGTTGAGAAGTAGTTCAGAATTTCAGTCGATCTGAAAAAGGAAATAATAGCTAAACGTGAGAGCGGTGTTCTTGTGACTGATCTCGACAAGCGCAACGGCATGGCTAAGTCAACCATCTGTACTATCCTGAAGAACAGAGATGTGCTAAAGGGCTGACTACCTCGACGAAGCAAAGTTACTGTTTATTTGGAATAATGAAAGAGCTTGCTGGAGATAATGTTAGCGAGGGTCTTATATGCTAGAAGGCTTTACTTTTGTTTATTTTTGTGAAGGAAACACCAAGGACAAGTGCCGGTAAGAAGAGAAAGGACATCAGAAAACACAGCAATAATTAAAGTTATCTTTGATTCCTTGCTGTAATTTTGCCACAGCTGAACCCATTAAAAAAATCTCAAAAGAGTGCACTTTGGATTCTGGTGAAGAGATCAGTGGAGGTTACACCGATTTCCATGGAAAACATTGATTTCGTTTTGCAAATGGAGCCAAAGAACGAATAAAATTCTTAAGCCGAGGCTCGGCTGTAATTTTGAATTGAAACAGAATCAAACTCCAGCCATTATTTTTTTTTTTTGCTTTCAGATCGATGCAGCTGCAGAATAAAATGAAATTTATTGCACCGAACTGATCAAAATTACACTAAATAGGCCGATAAAGTGGTCAGGGCAAGAGGGTGCCTGGACAGTGGAGTCTCCATGTTCCTAGAATTCAAAAATTATGTACAGGGGGTTTCGCGGGGGTTACGTTCCAAAAAGAACCCGTGATAGGCAAAATCCGTGAAGTAGAAACCTTTATTTTTTTTACAATTATTATACAATTAAATACTCTGTTATACATTGCTGCTGTCGTCCTTATGTTTTTTCTTCCTTCTTTATGGAACGAACGGAAGATTCATTAGTACCGTAATGCTGACCTACAGCCGCATAGCTTTTACCTTCCCTTAGCATGTCCAGAAGTTTAACTTTATCTGCGATAGTTAGCATCTTCCGCTGCCTTTTGGGCCCCGCAAGGTGCTTTTGTCGGTCCAGAGCGTTTTGTCAACATCATGGGTTTAGAGAAACTCGAAATTGCAAGAGAATTTGCACGTACGTAATGTAAATTTGGCAAGCTGTTTACGTACGTGTACATATTAAACTGCAACGTTGTTGACGCACAGGTAGAGAAGAAGCGGAGTGACTTTTTAGCCAATCAGAATGCAGAACACAATGCACGATGCAAATCCGTGAAGTAGCAAAACCGTAAAAAGTAAACCGCGTTATAGCGAGGGATCACTTTATAACTATTTAACATGTGAATGACAGAGTGAATGGTTGTACGTCTATATAAGACGTTCCAATGAGAAAGTGATCATCGGAGGCTCTCGGTTATCCAGGTCATGGCGAATTCTTGTCGAAATCTTTTCGTCGGGGCAACTGGACTTGAATTTCTTCACTTGAAGATGCAGGGTGAAACGTCTTCAAGTGAAGAAATTCAAGTCCAGTTGCCACAACAAGAAGATTTCGACAATGATCGGTCGTATTTCTCTATATGACGCTTGAATAAATGGTGTTTTTTCTTCGTAGGATGCGTGAATGGTTGTATGTCTGGGTGATGGACTGGCTGTGGGACAGCAGGGATTGTCAGTCCCCTCCCTGAACATCAGTGAAGACCAAAGGGTATCGATAATGAATGAATGAATGATGCAAAGTATTGCAAAAGATGAATATCAGCCTCGTCTCATTTGGACGCGGGAACGGAAAAGACGACATCTTCTCGGACGGCGTTCCATCAAAACAGGCTCCTTTCAACTGATTCTCCAGTCGACTCTTTGGGCTTCTGTCAGCTGTCGTGCCGTTTGGTGAGACCCGAATTTGGTCTCGTGCGCCGTCAAAATGCAGACATCTTGGGGAGGAAAAAAAAAAAAAAAAAACTCGCAGGCTTTGAGAAATAATTCTTCAACTTCACAGGAGAGTTGGGAGGGTTTTTATTAATGTCAGCTTAATTTAGCCCCAAAACTGCTCACCCAGTCACCGTCACCCGCTTTTAAATTTATTATGGGCAGCAGTGAGTGACAAGAAAGAGAATCTATCAAAGCAGCTTATTCTCTTTTTCCTTTATTTTTCATCGCGGCATCACACAGCCCGTCGTCTGTTTTTTATTTCTTTTTTTTTGTTCCGGATGGATGTTGTTCACGCACTAACATATCACCGGCGAAAAGGCTCTTTTTTTTTTTTTTTTTTTTCAGTGAGCCTTTTTAAAATTCAGTGGTACTTTTCTGAAAGTGCAAGGCGGCGGGAGCTATAAGTTGTCACGGAGAGGAGTGGTATTGTAGTAAGTCAGGAAGGAGAGATCAAAGAGAATAATATTAAAAGGGAATATTACTGGCCACGGCGGGGAAATTAGGTCAGTCTGCAGACACGTTAATGTGCCTCAGACGGGGAGAAGCGATCCAGAAACTCCTGCAAATTTTTAAAAAGACTAGTGCAAAATCTAAATAAACAATGAAATGGAAATAAAGCATACGTTTTCGTCTAATTTTGGTTATTTACCGTTGATACCATTGATAACATTGATAACATTGCACGAGTCTTTTAAAAAGACTAGTGCAAAAACTAAATAAACACTGAAATGGAAATAAAGCATACATTTTCATCTAATTTTGGTTGTTTAACATTGATAACATTGATAATATTGCACTAGCCTTTTTAAAAGACTAGTGCAAAAAGTAAATAAACAATGAAATGGAAATAAAGCATACATTTTTGTCTAATTTTGGTTATTTAACATTGATACCATTGATAACATAGTCCTTCAAAAAGACTAGTCAAAAACCAAATAAACAATGAAATGGAAATAAAGCATACATTTTTGTCTAATTTTGGTTATTTAACATTGATACCATTGATAACATGGATAACATTGCACGGGTATTTTAAAAAGACTAGTACAAAAAGTAAATAAACAATGAAATGGAAATAAAGCATACATTTTCGTCTAATTTGGGTTATTTAACATTGATGCCATTGATGACATTGCACTAGTCTTTTAAAAAGACAAGTGCAAAAAACTAAATAAACAAAAGCATACGTTTTCGTCTAATTTTGTTTTTTTAACATTGATAACATTGATAACATTGCACTAGTCTTTTAAAAAGACAAGTGCAAAAGCTAAATAGACCCATTCGCCTCAACATTTTCTTTTTTTTTTTTCTTTTTTTCTGTTTATTCTAAGGCGGTGCTGAAGAATCCCAGGCGTCGGAAATCGCGAGATTGTTTTGAGGAATTCATGCAAAAGTTGCACGGAAAATGCCGGGATCTCTCCGCCGCGACATGGCAAACGGACATTAAATGTATGCTGGATATGGATAAATAGCGAGGATAAATACATCTCGGTAAAACATCACCGATGGCGGACGATGCGGATGATGGCACTTGGCTGATGCGAGGGGGCAGTAATAGCGTGTCAGACTGGATGAAATTTCAGCAGACCCTCTCATTCCTCAGACCCGCCTGACAAATTGGGCGAGCTACATATTTAGCCGCGCAATGTTTCCATGCACTGATGTTGATGTTGTTATTGTCTCTCCTGGATGTAGTCGTGCATCTACTACGCGTCCTTCAAGTTGGGAGGTTGGCAGTTCCATCTCCGTCTCTTCCCTTTCTACATGCCGAAGTACCCTTGTGCAAGACAGCCGAAGTACTTCGTGTATTAGTCTACTAATCCGGGTTTAATCAATTCATAGTTCAATTTCTCTTCAGTTACTGCCCCTCAGTGTTAGTTTTCACCATATTTTTGTCAACGTTCTCCTTTTTGGACATTGTCCACAGATGAGATACGGAAATAAAAGCGGCTTTAAATGGCAGATGCGACTGAATGGGTAGGAAGGCTTTCCAGATGGAGCACATATTTAAGGTAATACATCACTTACTTTGAATGGATCGGTTCATAATACCAGTTACCTGCCGCTGCAGTCTGAGGGGTTTGTACTTGTACTCCAAAATGACGATCAAGTGCATCTAATCCAATCTGCTTTTCTAAAGCACAGAGTTATTTGTACTACCTAACCCTCGCTGTGTATTTAAATAGTACAAGGCTCAGTGTGTACAGGTGGCGGTGCGAGAACCCCCCCCCCCCAACATCTTGTAATGAAGTGGATCCGAAGTAATTACTGCCTTTGTGAAGCCGAGAATACCCGTCTCTGTGCAGGGAAACCGACAGGAAGGTGTCGAGCGAATGTTGGTAATTTGCAAGATCCTAATTCTCGGGTGGTTTTTGCACCAGACAGCTAGATGTATCATCTTCAGTAGGAAATGACTATCCAGGAGAGCGAAGGGGGGGGGGGGAGTGGGACTCCTAAGTTGTTCCCGCTATGATTGGGTCTGATACCCACCCATACCGCGTGGCGCAGAGCCGCTGTGACAAGTGCATGACTTCGACATGAAAAATGGATCATCCTCTCGGGGCGAAGACGGTCCGGGGGAGCCGTCGGGCCCTCCAGCTCTCCGTCTGTGACATCCCTCATTTTTTACACATTCACCTCCAGTCAGGACTGACAAAGCAGACCGCTTTCAATCCTGAAGCAAGGTCACGGTTTCCAGACGGGGCATCATCGGCAGGTCCCCTTTTAGATTCAAAAGGCAGCAAAGTAAGATGGAGAGGTGTGAATAGTCAGGCAAGGCTCATATGTAAACACTTTAAGGTCCATCGTCACAAATGGAAGTTTATAAATAGACCTCTTTCTCTTGTTTTGATCCTCCTTGAAGGGGTTGCATTTCCCAATAGTCTTAAGTAGTAGCTAGCATATGCTACAAAGAGTTCAACGCTTCAACCAACACCTCTAGCTAACATACCGGAGCTCTGAGGACTACAACCCACAACGCTAGAGGATACGCTACGACTATGTTGGCGATTGGTTGGTATGGCAACCAACACCACTATTGAATACACCAAAGTGCTTAATATTGCAGCCAACGGTGCTAATGAATACGCCAATTAGCTCCATAACACAACCAACACTGCTAACGAATACTTCAAAATGGTCAATACTATAACCAACACCGCTAACAAATACTTCAAAATGGTCGATACCGTAACCAAAACCGCTAGTGAATACACAAAAGTGGTCAATATAATAATCACCACCGCTAACGAATACCTCAAAGTGGTCAATACTATAACCAACACTGCTAAGTACAACAAAGTGGTCCATATTATAACCAATACTGCTAACGAATACCTCAAAGTGTCAATACTTCAACCAACATCGCTAGTGAGTACACCAAGTCGGTCAATACTATAACCAACTCTACTAAGGAATCCACCAAAGTGCTTAATACTAAAAACACCACCACTAGTGAATAAACCCATGTGATCGATACTACAACCAAAACTGCTACTGAATACAACAAAGCGCTCACTACTACTACTAAGACCACTAGTGAATATACCAAAGTGCTCAATACTCTGACCACCGCTGCTAGCTTAACACACTGATGTGCTCAAAACGCTGCCTTGAAGCACTGGTGAAAACTTGAAATACCACTGGTTTTGTATAAACACTGATGCAATTTGAAGAAAGAACCTCTGAAATATAATGACGTGATTGTAAAATGCGGCGTCTCGCGGACGCGAGCCCCACCACGGCGCCTCCATCAGCGTCTGATTAACTGTTCATTTCGCGCCCAGCTTCGGCAAATGATCTGCGCGCAAAACACAGCGGATATTTGGACGGTCTGGGGGATTGCGACTAATTTTGCTTCAAACGGTCTCTATTATTCTTCATTATCCTCTCATTAGTCTCCGCGAGCTTCTTTGAATTGGATTGAAACTAATCGATTCCGGCTCCCGTGTTTTGCTGTTATTGCACCGCCCGCTGTATTCTTACACGGACGCGGCGCGTTGCCTCGGCTGCTCGGCTCATTCGCTAACGTGGATGGAAGGCTTCTTGGCCTTTTCCCTGAAGCGTTACGTAATCCGGCTAAATGTGTCTGGCCTCCTAAAAGACGGTACACGCTGATATTTCATCCCCAACAAGAGCTTTCGCCTCAACCGGTGGCCTTTCCGTGAGTTTCGCTCCTCCATTAAATCCACAATGGCATGAGGGACCGAGGCGTGGCGTTTGTTTGAAAGAGGAGGAAATGATAGATTAGGAAAGGAGGACGGAGCGCCCGAAAACCCCCGAGCCGTGGCCGTGGGATTAATTCCCCTATTAGCCGCTCTCGGCAGCGATGCTACGCCGTGAAAAGTCTAAGACCGTCTTTTTTTTTTACGGATTTGACTCAATTTAGATCACGCGCACACATTTGGCCGCCTTTTGTTTCTTCATCTTTTCCCTTGTTTTCATTTCTGGGCCGGCGCCCGGCGGCCGTGTCATACACAGGAAATATCGGGGAAAGAGCCCGAACACACACTTTTTTGCACGTTAGGATCATTAAGGTAAATAGAGGAGTTTGTCTGCAAGAACAGGTTTCAAATTTTTTTTTTTTTTTTTTTTTTTTTAGTGGATCTGGTGAGTTTGCGGGTGATTAAAAAGCCATTAATGGAACGACTCTCACAGGTAATTCAGCAGGCAGTCATTCAAAACCCAGTTAGAAACCAGGAACGGCTCCGACCGAAGAAATGACTGTTATTAGATGAAGATATTATATCGAATTGCCCGAGTGCCAAAGCTCCCACCCTACCATCTCCCGCCTGTGAGCTAAATCACTGTCATTTCAGAGAAACGGGGCTCCGACTCGTCCCGCCGTTTTCTCGTCTCAACGGATCCTCTGAAGGATCCCGAAAGAGTGCGACGCGCCGACGTATTTGCAGACAATCGGAGGAGGGGATTAAAAGGTTTAGGTAAAATATGTCACGGGATTCTGTCGCCGTCTAATACCTGGAGTGATAAACGAAGCAAACAACCCGGGGATATTTCCTCATCGAGGAGGATCTAAGTTTTTCCCCCGCAAAGGAGGTAGTTACCGAAAAACCGCCTGACGCCCTTATTTCACACAGTATGCTTTTCTAATGTATATTTACACTCTACACTGACCGCCGACTCGGCTTCTATTTCAGATTTCTTTTTAATCGCAACGTGAATCTATTTCAATTCACGGCTTATTGGCCCCCGCCGCTCGTTCCGAGCTCCATTATTTTTTGAAGATTGCTTCTCGGCGGTTCGGCTGATATGAGTTCTGCAGACAGCTTACGCAAAGTGCGTCGTCATCATCCGCGATGATATTGCGAAATTGTACGTTTCCCCTCCCGTGCGACTTCCCGTTCGACCTTCCCCTTTAGCCACCCTCCCGGCTTCGCTCCGCGTTACCTGTTCTGTCCGTCAGACCTGCGCTAACCGCACCGTAATTACTAAAACGGTGAAAAAAAAAAAAAAATGACGGGTTCAGAAATGAAGATCTCATCAAAACCAGTTTAGATTCATTCCGCTGTCTGGAGGGTTCATCTGGCCCCGTTAGCTCCCCTAATTGGTCGAGAGTGACTGTCGAATTCTGATGCGACCGTCAAAAAAAAAAAAGAAAACCCAACACTTTCTGTATTCTGTGTTGCCAAGGCGATTTTGGAGAGGCTTTTTTTTTTCTTTTTTTTTTTCTTCATCCCCCTGTGAAGGATCTCCAGACGTCCGATCTGTGAGGGTTTGTGAGGGTTGGGGCTGCCAAGGCTTATCTCTGCTGCCATCGCCGCGTCGCATCAGAGGGGGGGATGTGTCGCACCAGTGAGGAGGGAAATAACTTTCTACTCCTGGCTACGGACGCCTTGTAGAACATGATGAAATAAACAAAACAAAATCAATCAAGAATTTATCTTTTCGACCGGTTCTGTTTTTTTTAACTACACGGTTGTGACACTTTTATAAACTCTCCTTTCGTACTGAAAAAAAGTTTTGCTGTTCATTTGACGAAGAAACCGATTTAAAACCGGTGTAATATTCAATAAGAATATTAATATACACTGAATTTCCCATGGATATGGGAAACCAACCAACCAATATTGCAAAGTCAAATTAAGAAGCAAGCGCGGTGACAAGTAGAGGGGGGCGGAGCG
Source organism: Fistularia commersonii (assembly GCF_037954325.1). Lineage (NCBI taxonomy): Eukaryota > Metazoa > Chordata > Actinopteri > Syngnathiformes > Fistulariidae > Fistularia > Fistularia commersonii. The sequence continues at coordinate 7,376,151 of NC_141315.1, forward strand.
TATCCCAAATATACCAATTTATCTGGAAAACTCATGCTGCAATCCAACTTTAGCAAAAATTTCTCCTTCAAATTCAACGTCAAACACTCAAACTCATGCAGGTGGAAATATGGTTGTATTGTTGTATTGTACTGCACTGTTATAAAGGTGGGTTAAGAGTGCGATCAGAGAGGTGAATACATATAGAAGACTGCAACAAGTACAACAGTGTAAACAAAATGATTTGAGGCTTGAAATGAAGAATCACTAAAATGATCGTACAAATATTATACACATTTGGATAAATTACAAGCTAGCTAAAAAAGAGCAACATTTGAATGAATCCATATCTTGTTTCTCTTAAGGCTCATTTATGGTTTTGTTTCAAATGTCGTCAATGGTCTCTTCTCACCTCCTATTTGTGCTTCACGTCACCGCGGTTGTTAAGCAACACATCCACCAGAGGGCGGTGCCGAATTCGGCAGTGCAGTAGCTGGTGATAATGTATTTCTAAGAAAGCGGCAGCGCGATAGAAGTCGACGATCTGCGGGGTCATAAAATACACAGGATGGACTTAGATTTCTGCTCCGTGGTCATACCGACGCCATGTTGTCTTCTTCTTGTCTGTTCCTTGTACTAGCTGTGCTTGAGCATACAACTCTGCCCCCAGCAACTTGGGGTGGTACTGTTCGATTTGCTGCTTTTGGCCAAGGATTTGCAAGCTCCCAAAAATGTAGAGAATTACACAGGGAGTGCAATCGAAGGCAGCGGTCTGTGCTGCCGTTAAACACTTGGCCGCATGTGGACGGATAATTCTTCTCCCCACTCAAACCGACACCATGTTGTCTTCTTCTTGTCTGGTCCTTGCACTGGCTGCGCTTGAGCATACAACTCTGCCCCCAACAACTTCCAGTGGTACTGTTCCATTTGCTGCTTTTGGCCAAGGATTTGCAAGCTCCCTAAAACGTAGAGAAATTTGCAGGGAGTGCAATCGAAGGCAGCGGCCTGTGCTGCCGTTAAACACTTGGTCGCATGTGGACGGATAATTCTTCTCCTCGTTCATACTGATGCCATGTTGTCTTCTTCTTAGCTGCTCTTTGCACTGGAGGCACTTGAGCATACCACTCGCCACTGTCCCCCAACTACTGTTACTGGTGGTACTGCTCCATCTGCTGCCTTTGCCGAGGGATTTGTGAGCTCCCTGAGAATGTGAAGAATTATGCAATAGATTAACGCAGAGGACAGACAGAAGGCGCAGCCCCTACTTGTATGCCTATTTAAAGTTGAACATGAATGAGATTTTTTACAGGGTGCTTAAAAAAACCTGCAAGTCATTTTTGCAAATGGAACTTTGGTTAGCAAGAAACCCTTTTTTTTTTTTTTGGAGTTTGTTAAAATTCTATGTATGAGAGAGTCACATTGAAGCCAAAACATTTTGAGAAAATTCCTTTCTTGGAGACACGTGGGTGTTCGAGCCGGGAACCCAGGGGACCATGGCGACGGTTAGTCCGCCACACTGGGCGCGGACACAAATTTTCATCTATCCTCGCTTTGAGTGTGCAAACCTACATTTAGCATCTGTTTCCATAATGCTGATGATTTTCTTTCAACGCGGCCTCACTTTTCACCTAATTAGTTGGCTCATTGACGCTTTAGAGACAACTCTACACGCTCACACACACACACACGCCGACAACATGGTCATGTAAAACAGCGCGGTGAGCCGTAGCCATCTCATTGTTCAACATTCACACGCGGGTCTTGTCGCGGAGGACGTTTGAGAAGAGTAACTACGTCTCGGTTTAGCGGAGACGTGCTTTCGGTTAAGAAGGGATTTCATGAAAACTGAATAGACAGTGGCGGGGGGGGGGGGGGGGATCAGCTGCTGTGGAGACGACTTTTCCTTCATTTATTTATTTCATTTTTCTTTTTTTCCCCGTGAGAGATGACACCAACACAACTCCCTTTTTTGGAAATCTTTATCAATGTTTTTTCTTTACGGGGTCCTTACTGTAGTCTCCCGACCTTGCGTTCCATTGGCCGAGGATCGACTGCAACTTCAACGATTCAACGCGTCAAGATGCAAATGTCATATGTGAGGTGTGTGTGTGGGTTCCGCATTTATTCAAGGATTTTTATAATTCTCATTCCACTCTGAGAGAATAAAACAAAATGTGTTTCCCAAGACAGCCGACTGCCGCAATACAAGACGTAATTCCATAAGTTGTGTAGGGGATATGCACAGTAGACGGATAATAAGAATAAGAATGTAAGAAATCTCTCTCTGCAAATTTACAGGAAATAATACAAAATGAGCACAGTTGGAAAATAGAACTGACATGATCAGAGTCAAAGTGAAATTATCTTTATTGTCAATACAACCGTATAACATTACACAGAGGGATTGAAATTTTGTTTCACCTAGCTCTCCAAATTAGCAGTTAAAAAACTAAAACCACACACACACACACACACACACACACACCGCCACTCACATGAACATGGACATCAACAATATATATAATATAAGATCCACAAGCAGACAGACATCGGACATGCATGTTTCAACAAGAAAGCAATCTGACGTAGCCTATTTTCCTATTCTAGGTATGAAGGTTCAATCAATGAAGGTGCAATCAATATGTAACTGCAAGGTGCTTAATAGCAGCGTGGACATGAGGATGAACGGAGATTTGTTTGGTTGTGGTAGTACATGTTCATGGAATTTTCTCGAGTGCATTGATTAGCCCGATAGCCTGTGGGGAAAAAGCTGTTGCTTAGTCTTGTTGTGCTGCACCGCATCCTGCGGTAGCGTCGGCCGGACCGTAGCGGAGAGAACAGTTTGCATGCCGGCTGGGTGGTGTCCTTCAGGATGTTGATGGCTCGATTGCAGTGGGACGTGTAGAAGTCCTCAATGGATGATTGGGGTGAAATGATGATCTTTTCTGTAGTGCATCTTCTTTAAAGCACCCTAGTAGAAAGTGGTCAGATCCGTCAGGTCAGACCAGGAATTGGAGGCGTGTCTGCGCTTTCTTGACCAAGGAGATGGTATTTGTCGATATGCACCTCCAGGAAATTGGTGCTTTTCACAGACTCCACAGTGCCGCCATTGATGTGGAGTGGGGCGTGCGCCCGCAGTTTCTTTCTGAAGTCCGCAGTTATTTCTTTTGCTTTGCTGACGTGTAATTGCAGGTTGTTCGTGTCACACCAGTTTATGAGTTAGCGTAGCTTCTCTGTAGGCTGAGTCATCGTCGTTTCCGATGAAGACGACCACCGTTGTGTCGTCTGCGAACTTGATGATGTGGTTCAATGTGAATCATCAGTGGGCTCAGCACACATCCTTAGGGGAATTTTGTTTTTGTGATACCGGTCTTTGAGGAGTTACTGCCAACTCTTACTGTCTGTGGTCAGTCAGTGGTAAAGTCTCATATCCAGTTGCACAATGAAGTGCTGATACCTACTGCGCGGAGTTTGTTGACGAGATGTTGGGGGATAATCTTGTTGAAGGCAGAGCCGGAGTCAATGAACAGCATCCACACGACTGTGTTTATTTTCTAGATGAGCAGAGCAGGCATAGGTGGAGTGCTGTTGCTATGGCATCACCCATAGAGCGCTATGGGGCAATATGCAAACTGTAATGCAGGGAAATCAAACTCATTTTCACCGAGGGCCAAATCAGCATAATGGTTGCCCTCAAAGGGCCGCATGTAACGGTAAGATAAGATAAGATGAACTTTATTGATTACCATAGGGGAAATTTCTATGTCACAGTGATCATGTCAAAAAATAAAACAGTAAAATAAGTATGAATATAGAAATATGTAGAGGGACAGAGGATAGCAAGACATACACAAATAAATAGACAGCAGCAACAACATCAGCGATAATTTTGGACTACATAAAGGAAAAATAAGGGTGAAAAATACACAACTAGAACTAAACGGCAAAATAACAGTAATAAATGTAACAGTATAAACGAAACTAAATGCAACCAAATGTAATGCAAAATAAATGTAACGACACTTCATGTTAAATAACTGGATTTATTACTCATTCAGATTTAAAATGTTACATATGCATTCCATCTGCATCAGTTTTTCTCTTCCTGGACATTTCGGGATCATTTGTATTTCTTAATTCGATTTCTCAATTCTCAGTAGCTGAAAATCACATTGATGTGGATAAACTGCAATCTAATGGCGGGATGCCATCACCTAACATGATTGCAATGAGGTGTGGGAAATGTAGTTTATGGTCAATCCACGCAATTTGCTCTAAGATAATTTTTAAATAAGATGTTCTCACGGACCGTGTTGAGCCGCATTTTGTAATAACAGTGCATTTTGTAATAAATGTCCAAAATGTAATAATTTTTTCATTTCATTTTGTAATAAATTGCCCTAAAGCATTTTGTAATAAATTTTGCTGCATTATGTAATAAGTTATCACATATTGAGATGATTATTATAAAATGCACTTGCAACTTTTTCATTCTCTAGGAAATGTAATAACATGGTACATTATGTAATAACAATTCTAAAGCATAGGTTATTTGTTTGTTAATTGTATTTTATTGTACTTTAAAATATTTGTAAAAGCAGGGCCTATTATTAGTATCACTGTATTAGCCTAGTAGCAGTACTTAGCAATTACTATCAGTACACGATTCAAAGGTTGCATTAACAAAGAATATTCTATACATTTCATGTTATTACATTTCCTAGAGAATAAAAAAGTTGCAAGTGCATTTTGTAATAATCCTCTCAAAATGTAATAACTTATTACATAATGCGGCAAAATTTATTACAAAATGCGTAGGGGCAGTTTATTACAAAATGCGGCTTTATAACAAAATGAAATGAAAAAGTTATTACATTTTGGACGTTTATTACAAAATGCACTGTTATGACAAAATGCGTCTCAACAGACCACATAAAATAACGTGGCGGGCCACATTTGGCCCGCTGGCCTTGAGTTTGACACGTGCTGCAATGGATCCAAGTGTAATGGGGAGACTAGATGCTACTTGGGCCTTGACCAACCTTTCAAAGCTCTTCATCATAATGGACTGAGTGCTATGGGTCTGCAGTTATTCAATTATGTGGCTGGGGATTTCTTGAGTAGTGGTGCGATGGTGGTGGCTTTGAAACATGACGGTATGATAGCTTGGCTCCGAGAGATGTTGACGATGTCTGCGAGGACGTCTGTAAGTGAGTCAGCGCAGTCTGTAAGCACACGTCCGGCTATATTGTCAGGGCGTGAGTTCACCTTGCGTTGGGTCCTCTGCTCATCCGCTGTGTCGAGCTGGAGCGTTGTATTGTTTGAGTCGGTAGAGGCCTCTGTCGGTGTGATGGTGTTGCTTTCATCAAACCAGCCGAAGACGGTGTTAAGAGAGTTAAGGAAGCTGATGTTGTCCTCACATTGCAGGGGTGTTGGCCTGTAGTTTGGTGACTCACTGGATGCCTTGCCAGAGGCGTCTGGGGCCCGTTTAGCTGCTCTCACGCAGGTTGAATAGCATAAAACTTGATGAATCCCGAAGGAAATTCTTAAGGCTCCAACATTACATCCATTCACTTGAAACATGCTATTGATTACCGGTATATTGCTGTCAGGTTTCCTTCTTGCTAGATAGTCAGATAGTTTGATGGGCACAGGTAAGACATTCCTTCTGTGGTGCTCCTTGGTCTACAGCAGAAGATGCTCTGGTAGGAGTTCAGCATGCCATGCAAGGGTTGAGAGGTGTTGTCCCTGATACCAAGCAGCTTTTTCAGCATCCTCCTCTCAGAAACTTCCAGTAACGAGTCCAGTTCAACTCCCAGGATGAAGCCGGCTTTCTTGATGAGCTCCTTAAGTCTGTTAGCGTCGACTGCCCCAACACACTACAGTGTAGAAGATGACGCTGGACACTGCTGTGTGATAAAACATCTGCAGCGTGGCTCTGCAGATGTTGAAAGACCTGCGTCTCCTGAGAGAAAACGTGGCCCTGACGTTTTTAGTCCAGTCTAGTTTTTTGTTTACATCGACGCCCGGGTATTTGGACTCGTCCGCAATGTCCACAGCTGTCCCATTGATGGAGATGGGGTTTGGATCGGCCCACCGTTTCCTAAAGTCCACCACCAACTCATTTTTCTTCATTACATTGAGTTGCAGGCGGTTTTGTCCACGCCACTCCACAAACCTGTCCATCCCACTCCTGTACTCAGCCTCCTGGCCTTTGCTGATACAACCCATAATGGAAGAGTCATCTGAGAATTTCTGCAGATGGCAGGACTGTGAGAAGAAGCTGAAGTCAGAGGGAACAGGAAGAGAGCCGGATCGTCCCCTGTGGTGCCCCTGTGCCGCTCGTGATCGTGTCAGACTCCATCTTCTGCAGCCTCACATACTGTGGGTGGCAAGTGAGGTAGTCAGTAATCCGGGGCCACTAGTGGAGCATCCACTGGTATGTCCTGCAGTTTACTCTCGAGTAAGTCAGGTCGAATGGTGTTCAAAGCACTAGAAAAGTCAAAGAACATGATTCTCACAGTGCCTCCTTGTTGAGCAACATTTTTTATAACAGTGCATTTTGTACTAAATGTCCAAAATATAATAACTTTTTCATTTCATTTTGTAATAAAGCCGCATTTTGTAATAAATTGCCCCAACGCATTTTGTGATAAATTTTGCCGCATTATGTAATAAGTTATTACATTTTGAGAAGATTATTACAAAATGCACTTGCAACTTTTTTATCCTCTAGGAAATGTAATAACATGGAAATTATAGAATATTCTCTGTTGATGCAACCTTTGAATAGCGTACTGATAGTAATTGTTAACTACTGCTACTGGGCTAATACAGTGATACTAATAATAGGCCTACCTTTTACAAATATTTTAAAGTACAATAAGATACAATTAACAAACAAACTATGCTTTAGAATTGTTATTACATAATGCACCATTATGAAGGAGGTCAGGATTGAGCCTCCAAGTCCAACCTTCTTCAGTCACCTGAGGAAGTAAAGCTACTGGTGAACCTTCCTGACCAGGTTAGAAGTGAAGGTTCCTCCAGGCGAGGTGCTTCCTGAGGTGAACACCCAGGTACCTGCAGATGGAAACTACCTCCATGGCTGCTCCACCGATAAGGGTTGAAGTCCACAATCGTCTTGTTCGTGCCATTTTCCATTTTTGTAATTTAGCCTCAGATTTGCTAATAATATTATTTAAATACATTTTTTGGTGATTTTTTATTATAGCATAATTATTTTATAATTACATTATTGTATTTAATTTTGCATTTTAGATAAGTACATGTTTATTCATGGCACAAATAATCATGTTTAGGTTAACCAAATAAGGATAGGAGCGCGCGCTGAGCTATGACGTGGTCAGTTCACGTGTCACTAGAAAGTGAAACTGTGTATTTGTACCAGGTTCAGTATTCAGTAAAGAACGGAGCGAAGACACTGTTTTCTACCGTCGTCAACAGTAAACATGCGTAGAGACTCGTTCTTTTCCTCTTGAAGCGATTAAATGAGTGAATACTTTGGCAAACGCTTAATGAATACAAAGAGGAAACTTTAGCCACGTCACGTCTCTTTTGTTTTCCTCACGTCGATGCCGAGGTGGTTTTCTGCACCAGAGCTCCAGGTGTTCCACCTGCCCTCTGTTTTTATGACCGCTTACAAATGTTTTTTGGGTTAATTGAAACAAATGTCGGAGAATCCCGTCCAACATCTGCTAACACGAGCGGCCGGACGCGTCGCCGAAGGCCCGAGCCGACGCGGATCGATTTATAAATGTTAATGCTACTGAGTGATGATCATGTGTAATGTGGGACTTTTGGCCTCTTTCGCTTTGTCGCCGCGGCCGTTTGAAACTCGCCGTAATGCCTCGCCATCAGCATCGCTGCTCCCATTAACCTTAATGAGACATTAACAATAACCTTAATAACTTTGATAAGCACACTGTAAAGCGGGGTTGCTGAGCGCAGCCGAGCAGTGAGACGGTTGGGAAATGAGCGGAGAAGGTGGGGAGAGTTGAGATCGGGATTGTGGGACGCGAAGTGTATCATTTATCAGTTTGAGAAATGGCTTTTAGAAGGTAGGGAGAAAACGTACCGTCAAGGAATATGAAGGACGTGAGTATGTAAATGACATAATGACACATCAGACGAGGACACAACACAGGGTTTATCTTAAGGATAGCTCGGAACCGATCCTCCGATTCTCCAGTTTCCTTCCATGATCCAAAAAGGACAAAAAGGGAAAAGGAGGTTTATTGGAGACCTTAAATTGCATGGTTGCATGTCTCTATTTGTGGCCCTGTGATCAACTGGCGACCGGTCCAGGGTCCAAAACCAGCCAATAATAATAATAACACATGGGATTTTTAGAGCGCTTTTCATGACACTCAAAGACGCTTCACAAGTAAAAAACAGAAGGAACAGAACATACACAGAATTATTGGGAAGAAGTCCAAAATTGCAGAGTGTGGCGATGAGCGCCAGTCCAGGGACAAGCTGGAGGAGCTTCGCCGGTGTGCAGCTGAGTGTCGTGCTGCTGTGAGGAGGCAAGTGTTGGAGCTGGATGTCGGAGATGGATTTTTAGTGGAGGGAGAAATGGTGGAGCAGAAGGAGCAAGAAGATTTCGGCCGATGGAAATGCCGTCTTGCTAGGCGCCATCGGGATCCGGAGTTTCGAGAGGCTAGTTAGCCAGCCAGCCTGCTCAGGTCGGCAAGCTAGTTTGGTAGCTTGCTGGAGATTGTCCAGGTGAACCTTTGTCTTTGGTTTGGTTGATTGGTTGGAGAGCGGGAAGTGGCAGCCAAACGCGCCAGCGTCCTCCCGCCCGCCATCTTGCCAAAAAAACATTAAAACATTAATGTCCAATGATAGCTGAGATAAGCATCTGATGGGCCAATGATAGTTAGCATACCGGACCCTGAGTTAAGGATAAGTCGTGTAGAAAATGAATCCCGCAATCCCCCCCAATCCCACGATATCTCACGTTTTTTGTCTTTGGGAATGATCCGTCCAGAGTTTGGGGGTCAAAGGTCAAGCATACTGTGATATTACATCGTGATTGGCGGGCGGAGCCATTCATTCAGGAAGTGGAATTTCTTTCTGCATTTTTGGAAGTCGACGGCATGATCGGTCGTCTTTTTGGGCCCTGGGTCGTTGCGAACCGCCAAAAATGTTGGCAGGGGAAAAACAAATCCATCACAGCTGGCTGTCATGAAGCACCACGACGATGAAAGCAATAACGAAAAAGAAACATTTCTTCCGTAAGTGTTCTTCGTTCGCAGATTTATTGCCCGGCGATTTCGTCAAGTGAACACTTTCCCTGTTTTTCCTTTCGACCTCGGTGATTGCTCCTCGCCTTCTGACGGTGATTTATTGAAGAGGCATTTGGGAACCTTGGTGCAGAGAGCCCAGTTGGCTGGTCAACTCCGCAGACGTAATCAGGAACACAAAAAAAAAAAAAAATCCAGGCCAAAATCCAAATAAAGACAAACTGATACTTCTGATATTTGAGAACCTCCAAAACCGATATCCATCGCCGCTTCTCGGACTTGTTCCCCTTCCGGCGCTCCGCCCACATTGAACCGCTCAGTTTGAAGTCCACGCCCCCTCCGTTGACAAGGCAACGTCAGAAAAATCCGTCCTTTAGAGTCTGGATCCTGGTTTTAGCACTCTATGCTAAGAGGCTTCGATACCTTTCAGAAGAACCCCAAAGTGATGGAGAGCTGGAACGGGAACCAACTGCTATGTTGTTTTTTCATATTGTATTGAGCCTAATGCCACGTATAGACGTACCTTGTTATTGTGCATTCAATACAAAGCTGCCACTCTCATATTATCATGTTTTTATTTTGAAAAGATGCCGGGTACAGTGAGAATAACTATCTAAACATCATCAGCGGTGTGATAATCATGCGTTCAAACTATTGAAATTGACATTTTAATTTGAAAACACTAATGCCTATTAGTGCCACTGCTTCTTAGCAACATATATGTTATCTTGCATAGCATACGATGCTAAGCTCTTTCAGCGGCCGATCCAGGGCGAACTCAGCATCTCACCCGATGTCAGCTGGGATGGGCGACCCTCAGTGCAGGATTAGCACTGTTCATGAATAAATGAATGAATGAAAAAAAAAAATTGACTCAACCCTCTTCCACTTTCGCGATGGAATTACACCACCTGTTCAAACCTCCGATTTTTTTCGTCGCCAATCTTGTGCTATTTTGTCCTGTCGGGGGAATATCTGGCCAAATAATGAGAATGAGAAGCGGTAAACACGTGCGGCCTTCGGAGCTACGACCTGGGATTAGATTTCAGCCATTTGAATTCTACAGGCAAACCGTGATCAATACGATGTTTAAAAGAGCGGTGCGATAAAGGAAATAAATAAGTGCCGGTTGCGCGTCGGCTGATCCCGGCGGTTTCCTCTGGACGCATGCGGCTCGCCGCCGCCGCTCGTCTCACGCTGGAGACTCTCGGCCGCTGAAGCAAGTGGGTTTGCATCTTTTATAGCAAATGACTTATTCATTTCACTTCATCTGTCTGTTTCGGTTCTTTAGCTTCTCAGCCGTCTCTGCTCACCCTGCGCAGACCCCCTCGCCCCTTACTCCCAATCTGATGACTTTCTTTGATTTATTTAGTTTGAAATAGGCTCACCACATTCCACCCTTTTGAATTTGATACGGCGGAGTGTAAGTATTCAGTCTGATCTTTCCATGTTTACTCATATCTGGATACATTTCCAATCTTTATATCCTTTTTCAAGCCACTTATTTCCCTGACATCTCATTATTAGTGACTCGCTATAAGCGGAAATAAAGCAAAGCCTAACAGCAATTCTAAATGCCGTGTGGGAAAATATAACATGGTATTCTTTTTTGTATTTATCGCAGGGAAGATAGGTTGGTTTGCATCAGATTTCACAGGTCACTTGAAAGCCAAAAAAAAAAAAAAAAAAAAAAAAGAAATCTATATGTGAGTTTATTTTGTATTATTACCAAGCATTGTTACTGGCATACAGAATAATATGCATACATAAAATAAAATAGAACAGAATAAAATTTAAAAAATCAGTAAATTAAACAAAAAAATGAAAAAAAACAAAACAAAACAAAAAAAAAAAACAATGGACCATTTCTTTATCCGCCACTTTATTTTCTCCCCCCTTTGCTGGGCATGGTGGACTCGGAACATGCAGGCCGCCAAAAAAAAGTTGTCTTTTTTCATGAATTGGCTAAAAATAATTGGGCGAGAGACAGATTACAAGAGTCATTGCAAAGGTGGTCATGGTCGAGGGGGGTTTGAGGTTATTTTATGACTTAATTGCCCCATTAATGGGGGGAAATAGTCGGGAAATGGTAAATGGCCCAGGAAGGTGGCGGCTGAACTGCGTAATTGAAAGGTTACGCCGTGATCAGTGTGCTGCCGCATCTGGTCGCCATGGCCGTCTTCACACACAGATGAAAGGGTAATTTTCTCAAACCTTCATTTTCTTTTTACCTCGTTTCACATTTGAAGTCAGACTTGGGGAAAGAATAAAAAGTTAGCAGACGTTGATTGTGGCTGTACTTATGGCTGTGACCTGTAAAATTCGCTGTAAAGGGTTTCAGCGCCCCCCCCCCCCCCAATTCTCAACATCAGTGGCCACTTACATACAACACTGGCGTGCACAGCGCAGTAACCCAGCAGGAGCCATGCAGTCGCTGCCATTAGCAGCTGAAGTGCTCTCCTGCTCTCACTTTTGAAATCTATGGTTGGCGAAGAAACGTTTCCAGCTAACATATTACTTCAATTTCATACGGGAGAATCAGACCTTATATTTGCTTCAATATACTACAAATCTATACAACACCCGAAAATGCCGAGATAAGAGCTGCTTGCGGGATTTTCCTGCAGCGGCGCTGCATCTGCCCTTTCCTCGAGGGGCGCCTGAGGGTGAGAGATGTATGTCTTGGCTATGCTCCTTTGGTTAGTCTCAAAAGACAACTCCCTACGTGGTATTTCAAGAAGCATTCCAGCGAGTTTAGGTGTATCTGCGTGGGTTCGTTGGGCCTGGCCTTCCACTCGATGAGACTGGAGATTTCCAGTAGCAGCAGAGGAACCAGCGGCGTATTTCTTTCCGTATCCATGGTTGCAGGACATGTATGCTTCGGCGTTCGGCGGTTTGTTTTTAGGGCTTAAAGTGCATTGTGTCACAGAGCACCTGAGCGTGGTCCCTTGCTGTCTGCGCAAATGGAAAAGCTACAAGGCTCCCCTGGATGAGGATAGTTCCATGGACCAATCATAAGTCAGAAGGCAACCCGAGGGGATGAAGACTCCAACGTATCCCATTTTCACTCTGCCAAGTTGACGCGCCGCAGATCCATGAAAATAAAGACGCGTAGGTCCAAAGTCGCCGCGAGACCCGTTTCTCTTCTCGTCGGTGTTCTCAACCTGGAGAGCCACCGCTTGGCTTCAGCTGTGACCACAAATATCTCAAAGCGCCAATTGGATTAGAGACATCGAGCCATCGGAATTGAAATAGTCGGAATAGAGCGGCTATGAAATGGGATGTATTTCTCAGGAGGCATTAACCCGTCCCGCGGGGAGACGGAGTGTGCTGCCGGCGTGTGGAAGAGATCAGAGAGGAGGGGGATCCTCATCTGCGGCGCCATTGTGGTCCAGGTAGCATAGATCAAACAGAGCAATCCCCGCAGAGCTCCCCAGAAAGTGCTTACCGGGAGGCAATCTCAGGCAACCCCAAAAGAGAGGAGGCGCGGCGTATGGCCTTTTGAAGATAGCGGTTCGAGATTAGAGCGTATCCCGAATCAGGGCGTACTGAGAGGGGATAAACCGGCAGGAGACAGAACGGTAGATAAGGCGAGAAATCTTTTTTTTTTTTTTTTTTTTGTACCCGGAGAACGTGGCAGACAAACGCGTCGCCGTGTTTCGATATCGATCGGGGCTCGAGACTGTTTTTTTTTTTTTTTTTTTTTTTTTTTTCTTCGGATGCTAAAAAGGGGGCGGTCGGAGGCGTGAAATCGGGCCCTTTACTCCGCCGAGGCTCTATGAAATTAGATTTCTCGACGCGTCCGTGAACAGTTTTCCACTTTGCGCGGACACTAATTTTCTACCTAGACTAATTTCCGGAGCCCTTTCCTATTCAATCGGGGAGAATAAAGAAAAAACAAAATCCAATTTACCATGAGGTGTCTCTCTCTCTCTCGCTTTCTTGCTCTCTTTCTCGTTTCTGACAGCTGCTCCCCCCGCGACGGCCCCGGCGATCTCGCCGCCGCCGCGCTGCCATTTTATCTCGGGAATATCTGGGGTAATAGAAAAAAAAACGCTTCATTGTACGCTAAGGGGGCCGAAATAAAATGCCACCTCACTTGACCGAGACTTATTACCAGTCTATTTGCGAAGCGATGTCTCTGTGATATTTCGCGCGATAAGATGGCTATTTCAATAAGAGGCTCGGACGGCTTTTGGCCCCCGCGGGCTCCGGCTTGAGAGAGAGGGGGATATATTTCACAGGAGGGGGTGGAGCCGGACGGAATGAAGGACGAGCGTTTGCAAAAGCGAGATAAAATAAAGTGTTGATTTGATGAGGAGCTCGCCGGGTTTTGGATTCGGCCGACGCGGGGCGGGTCCGAGTCTCGTCTGTGGACGGCGTCCCATCCATTTTTCCACTCCGACGGCAGTCTGCGGTGACGGCAGAGGGGCAATTTGTAGACGTGCCAAGCCTAAAATTAAGATGACAGCAATGACAAGGCTCGGTGCCGAGCAGATCTATCCCGCTGATACAAGCCACAAGCTTAACAACCCATGTAGGCTCTATCTGTGTGTGTGTGTGTGTGTGTGTGTGTACTTGATGTGGCGTGCAATATGTGTACCCGTTGACAAGATCTCGGAAATTCACTGTCACAGCAGACGGCTGCCGGCGGGCTCGGGTAAAGACCTGATGAGTCACCGTTCGCCGGTTGACGGCGGCGGCGCGAGAAACGACCGAAAAACGTATCATGGGTCGGTTGATGTTTTCTTCCAAAAGTTACAGTTGGTTTAATTTAATTTCCTGTAAAAACCCAGCAGTGACATCACAGAGATAATATATAATCCCGGAAATGGATGCCGGGTCAATTTCGAAATGAGGAAGGGCTCATAACTCGGCCACCGGCCTCCTCCTCCTCCTCCTCCTCCTCCTCTTCATCACTCTGTGCTACTTTCCTCAAATAGAAACGCGTCCTCTGTCAGTTGGACTGGGTTTGTTAAAGTCGCGTCGGAAAATGAAATCGTTTCAACCTTTTTCAAGTCGCTCGGAAATGGTTTCCGCCGTGCAGGCCGGACTCTCCCGCCCGGTTGTTTGGCACAGTTTGGAAAGACACAACGGGACGAGACGGATGTCATTTATAATTTTCCAACTTTCTACCTCATCGATCGATATTTTCATTCATCGGTTTTCCTGCGCCTTTACAGGGTGCGTACGACCATCACTCTCTCATTCCCGCTCCATTTAAAGATATTCAACTAATCACGGTCTTATTCACACATCTGGGCAATTTAGGGGCTCCAAAAGATCTGTTTGGTGATCTATAACCAATTAAGTTAAGTTGAGTTAAGACAATTCATATTTCATTATATTTCTTATTCTTCCTCCTTTCTACTATTATCTATTACTGTTATGTTTTTTACTTGAAACTCTGGCACAACAATTTCCTTCGGGATTAATAAAGTTGTTCTCATCTCATCTCATAAGCGATCTGGGTTTTTTGATTTGAACCACGTAAACAAATAAGGCTCGCTAACGTGCTAACGTTAACTTGGTAGCGCTAACGTGCTAATTTTAACTTCGTCGTCGACCTCAACTGGCCGTCGTCCCCTCCGTTCCTGGAGGCGGATCGCAGTTCATCTCGTTCTTCCCGGCGTCGAGCTGCCGCTCGTTGGCTTCCCAACGCGTCAGACGGCCTCCGTCGCTTGTTTTCAATCCAAAAATCTGGCTCCTCGCCCGGCGAGACTCTTTTTTTTTTTTTTTTTGTCTTCCTCGGATATCTCCCGACGAGAGGCTCTGGACCAAATCCCGTTTCACGTCGATTCCGAGGAAACAATGAAACATTTCGTCTCGGAAGACGATCCATTTGATCTTCGTCGTCTCCTGGACCCGGCTCCGAAAACGGCCTCCAAAAAAGTAGCGGAAACTGTCAGAGATTTAAAAAAAAAAAAAAAAAAAAGTAGTAGCGTACAAACTTTCCTCAACTGTCAAACGCTCATCTCCTTTTTCCCCGGCGCCGGACCGCTTCATCTTCTCGGGGATTATTTAATCATTTCATCTCCGCCGACTGTTTCATCCTGTCTTATTTGCTCTCCCGGTGCTTTTCATCCGAGCTCCTCGGCAACGGGAGGAACTCGCCCGTTGCCGGGGTCCACCCCCGCCCCAACCTCCCTCTCTTATTCATGAACACACCTGTACCAATTACTGCAAATATTGCAAATGCCTATTCGGAAGCAGATACATCGCCAGGACTACTTTCCTGACAAAATCGCCGGGCGTCGGGATTTTGCACAGCGCCTCAGGGCAGTTGGTTGCCGGGGCGGGGGTTCATCTCCGGAAAAACATCGTCTTTTAACCGCAACGGACAGATTAGAGAAAACAAGTTAGCGGGGCTGGTGCTTCAAATAAATAAATACAGAATAATGCAAGAAAAGAGGAACTTAATAAGTTTTCAAACTCACTCCTCAAATCCCTTAAGCTGATTAAAAAAAGAAAAAAAAAAAACTTTCAGAAAAAAAGTATACTTAAAAAAAAAAAAAAGGCATTGATCTGTTTCGGTTACCATGGTGATTGATGATGACTGATATCCCCTCCGGATGTGCCGCCATCCTCCGCGCATGACTTACGGATCTGTTTTTTTTTTTTTTTCCCGCATCCTTTTGACGGCGCCGTCGCCCCTGTTGGCTTCCATAAAAGGAATTACAAACAAAAGAAAACATTCCCTGTTTTTTACGTTCTTCTTTTGTCCAAAACTACTTGGTAATCTTCCTTCCTGTTTCGGAGCGGGGGGGGCTGAAAGTCGCCAAAAAAAAAAACGCATATCGTTCCCGATCACGAATCGTTGAATTCCGGTAAAACAGACACAACGTAGTGTTGTGAAATCCTGAGAGTTAATTATCACCCCGGCGTTGATCTTTTTTTTTTTTAATTCTATTTTATTTCCAAAATTTTATTTTCTTGTCGGACGAACCCGCAAAATGAAGGCTTCAGCTCGGAGGGGGCGGGGATGGGAGGGAAAATATTAAGGGCGAAAGTTCTGGTGGCTGGTTTCCGTGAAAACCAAAGGGACACTCAACCTCGTCTTTCCCCCCCCCGGGGAGGTTTCAAACCGGCACACGGCGTCAAAATAAAAGCTTCCCGGAGCTTTTTCTAATTACCGCGCTTCTGCTCTTGTAGCCGGACAGGAGAATCAAATTTAAGTAGCTGTAGCGCAAACTTTATTTTTCCTAAATTGAGGCGGCCAACAGGGGATGAGGGGGATCTCCACCTGTTTAATTAACAGTAAAAGCGCGCTGGAGCGGGAAACTTGCCGTGCAAGTGAAGGGAAGGTCACGGCCGAGGGCGGACGGGCGGGGGGGGCGTGCGCCCGTCTCCGAGGAGGCGGGACTCGCGTCCGACAGCGTGGAAAAAAAAAAAAAAAAAAATCAACCCAATAGATCTTATCGGCGAAATCGTGGCGGGGGATAAACACGGTATGAATTTCTAAGAGGACGCCTTCCCCTCATTTCCATCCCGTCTTTATTTTTAGTACGTCTCCGCGCGGCGACCTCCGCTAATCTTCAGAGGTGAGCATCGCCGTTTTCGCGAGATTGCGGGACCCACCGGGGGGGTTTGAGGGCGACAGCACAGGTGTTGAATATTACAGTATGTATATTTCATTAGAGTTTGTCAGTTTGAGCGATGCGCTCGGAAATATTGATAGCGGCTTTTTGGCCGGCGCGCGTCGGTCGGAATAGAAAAAGGCCACGCCGCCTTCCGCTGACTGAACCGCCCGATCGGTGGATATTTGATCCGTGAGAGACGGAAACATCGGCTAGTTTTCCTTCGAAAAATTAAATAAAATGAAAGAACTGTAATTATAGGTGCGGGCGAACAAGAACACACTGGATGTATAATGGATGCAACCCATGCAGATCCTTGAAGCACGCACCGGTGCCCAATCTCATCTGGCAAATGAGACGGAGTCTTGACAGCGACGTCGGCGACCGGCCTCACGCGGCGCCCGGAGATAATGAAAACGGGGGCCCGGGCCGCCGCGATACACGAGGGGCCCCTCATGAATCCGGCTATTGATCTGCCTTCCCGTACGTTCGGCGTCTCGGCGGCGTGTGAAGTGGATGTCTTATTAGCCCTCGGAGCGGCAGCCTTCATATCGGACTCACACGACACATTTGCTTCGCCCTCTTCATTTTCTTCCTCAAAGGAATTTCATTACGAAAGCGAAGAGGGAGGGGAAAAAAAAAAAAAAAAAAAAAAAAAAACAGGTTTGCTCCGAGTGGCTCCACTTTGTTGTCATTATTAGCTTCGGCTGTGGCTTCCGTACGCTTGGCTCATTGTGCGACGCCTGCCCGAAGCCCCTTAATGTGACAGATATCAAAAAGGCGTCTCGCAGCAATCAAGTTCTGGCAGTCACGTCCCGTAAAAAGGAATTCCCGGTTGCAAAAGTACAGTTTCACTTGCGATGACCGCTCCCGGAGAGTAAAACAGCCTTGCTTGTATCGTATAAAGTGGAACCGCGGATCTTCTCTGGTGTTTGGTCTCGGGTTCGAGGATGCAGAAAAACATCAAGTGTGCCTCCTCTTCCTCGCTTAGATAAAACAGAAAGGCGTGAAAACACACGTGTTTTCCATTTTGATTACAAGAAAATCCCGTTATCAGTGTCTGTGGCTGCTCTCTCAGATTCATTCATTCATGCATTCATTCGTTCATGCATTATCCCACCCTGTCATTCATATATCGTTTGGAGCAGGTATGGGCAAACCACGGCCCGCGGGCCACATACGGCCCGTTGGGCTTTTTAATCTGGCCCACCGAACATTCAATGTTATCATAATTAAACCTCATTTAGTTACCTTTTCCCTGAAATACCCGCATCTCCCAAATTGATGGCACACTCCCCAAGCACAGACCTTTCCTGGAGTGTGGCAAATTGCTTTCTACGTCCCTTTTTCACTCTGCCCTTTGAAACTTTTGTGTAAAAATGAGCAGATCAAGGAGAAGGAGAGTGGTCGGTGAGTGCCGAGTAGTAAAAGAAGTCCAATCAACGGCCCGATACGGCAAGACACTGTTGAGGTTTTCAAAGAATACGACCATCAGCGATCACTTTGCCACGAAGCATGCTAACTATGCTAGTGAGCAGTCTACGCCACGGCTCAGAGGTTCATAATTGACAGAGTCAGCGAGATGTTTTCACCGAAAATCCACGATTCAGTCGAGTACCAAGGCAAGATGTATGCTTGCATTCAAATTAGCCATTAGCCGTGTTTCCAAACCTCTGGAGGAAGGATGTAAGATGCTGACGTTGTTTGACTCGACCTACAAATATGATCAGACATTCAGCTGCATGAAAAACAACAACATCCGGTAGAGATCGACGTTAAGTGACCAACGCCTCGGATCCATCCTGAGAATTGACCAAACAAAACAAACTTACCAACTTGGATGTGCTGGCGAAAAAAGGCGGATCAACAACATCGTTTCCGCTGAAACCAAATGGGATGTTGTGTTATGAAATCAATGCATCTAGAAAACAATTTATCCAATGAGCTTCGCATATTGGTGCTTTGCTGAAAGACCAAATCATTCAAGTAACGGCTTTTTCGTGCACTTCTATTCTACTCTATTCCGGCCCCCTTGTCGAATATTAGAACCCGTCGAGGCCCGCCGGTCAAAAAGATAGTTGCACAACCATTCGCTCTCTAATTCGTATGTCATATATAGAAAGACAAGGATTCACCCTTTCATTCACGTCAAATGCAACATTAATTTTCTCATTAACACGTCAAATAAACATACAACCGTTCAGTCTTATTCATACTTTATAAAGAAAGACGAGGATTCTCCCTCTCACTCATACATTACAAACAACCATTAAACTCTTTTATTTGTGTCATACAGACATACAACTATTCACCCTCTCGTTCACACGTCATCTGGAGAAAGAGAGAAAGATAAGGATTCACCCTTTCATTCACACACCACATACTCATGTCAAATAGAGAGATAACTGTTCACTCGATCACTCGAAAGACAAGGATTCACCCTCTCATCTCCACACGGCACAGTTATGCAACCATTCACCCTCTCATTCACACATCATATAGAAACATACAACCATTCACTCTCATTCATTCATTACATTGCATTACATTACATTACATTGCATTGCATGTGGCAGACGCTTTTATCCAAAGGGACTTACAATATATATATACAATATACAATATACCATGCACAGGAAATATACAGAACAGTAAGCTTGGGTTAGTGAGGTTTTTTTTTTTGACAAAGACATACACAAACGTACACACACACTGCATAGCCTAACTTGCTGCCTAACCTTATCTGGGGCATCAGCGCAGTAAAAAGTCCTGAAAGAGAACAGTTTTTACCTATTTCTTGAAGGTTCATCCTATCAATTCATCCTATTGACAAAGTTAAGGATTCACTTCTACATCATACAGATATGCAACCATTCACCCTCTCATGCACGATTCATGGCCTCTGCTTAACCCCCTGCAGGATTGGTTTGAGAAAACCCAGGCTCATGATTGATCCCGAATGAACGAATATAATAGCGAGGTGGCCTCGGTTGCACGGGGTGGGTCACCTGCAAGAAAAATAACAGGGTTATAAGAAAAAAACAGTTTTTTTGTACCCCCCCCCCCCCCCCTCCCTGCGCCTTGGTTGCGACCGTTGTCGCGCCTTTGTCGCATGCGTGCGGCGGATCGATGAGCGGGAGCCCGAGTCACGCCGACGCTCGATGAGAGACGGTAAACACTCATTAAAATGACAGTTTGACTCGACGCCGGCTCGGCTGTCTTCAGGTGAAGCAGCGGAGAGATGACCCGTCCTCGCGGGGTGGAAATGTAATTTCATGGCCTGTTAGACACCCGACTCCAGCGGTAAACAGAGGCCGCGCACGTCTGATGGGAGGGCCGCGCCGGCGGCCGGCGGCCTCCGCAACCGCGCGTCACCCAGATAAACGCAGGTCGTGCGTGAACGGCGAGCGACGCGTGAGCGGACGCGCATCCATGTGTTCTACATCTTGCACTTCAAGGGGGAACAAACAACGGCGGAGACGCGTATTCCGGATGTTCGAAAAACCCCGAGGCGCCATCGGTGGTGCTTCCTCCTTCCGGAACAAAAAGACGGAGTCGAGGTCGAACGTAAATTTTGGAGGATGAAGCTGAAGTTTTTCAACTCCGTGCTCACCTTTTTTCCAACAAGCGGTGTTTCTGAATTTTGCTGTTTTATTCTTGTTTGAAATTGGACGTCAAGGTGTGTGTTCTCCGCCGCACATCCGTCGTGAGTCATATTACCGCATTGTGCAGGTCGGAGGCCCACGGCAATTTTCGCTTTTTCAGTCACGAGGACTTTTCACCCGCCGGATCTCCGGAGAGACGCCTTGATCTGAGTCAAGTTGCACGAATGTGGGCTCCACTTATGTGTGTGTGTGTGTGTGTGTGTGTGTGTGTGTTCCTATGATTGACCAACCTCCTGCCTGTTCTGAACCAGGATCCACTTTGAAAGTTTTACTCTCTAATGACATGAACCAGCAACCTCTTTTTTTTTTTTTTTTTTTTTAATATTTTTTTTATTTTTAACATTTAACATCTAACAGCACATTGGTCTTCTACATGGGTTTCCTCAGGTTTCCTCTAACACTCGGGGGATTCATTGGAGACCCGAAATCGTCCCAATGTGTGAATAAGAGGGCGAATGCTTGAAGGTATCTCGATGATTCTTGTCGAAATCTTCTTGTCTAGGCAAGTGGACTTGAATTTCTTCACTTGAAGATGTTTCATCCAAAAGGTGTACAAGACAGTGGTGAGACCAGCGATGATGTACGGCCTAGAAACTGTTTCAATGACCAAAAGACAGCAGGTAGAACTAGAGGTCGCAGAGATGAAGATGTTGAGGTTCTCTTTGGGAGTGACCAGGATGGATAGGATCAGGAATGGGTCTAGCAGAGGAACAGCACGTTAGATGTTTTGGAGAGAAGAAGAAGAAGAAGAAGAAGAAGAAGAAGAAGAAGATTCATCCGAGAGGTTTTTCCAGTCAGAACAGTCCTTCTCGAACAGTGAGACTCTGGGGAACCTGCTTTTTTTTTTTGCCCTTCTAGAATAAAGTGTAATTGCACATCCACCACAGTGGTTGGCAGTGGCGCTCTCATTGTCAGTGCGCAGGGTTTGTTTTTTTTTTTTGCACCAAGCAGGCGATATGAAGTCTTGTAAACAAACCCTCGAGAGACAACATGAACATTTTTTAACGGGGATGAAGAGAAAGGCGGAGGGAGACGAAGATAATGAGACAAAAGAAAGTCACCCGAAAGCTAAGACGAGGAAATATGACGAAGCGGATGCAGCGCTTGGCTTCACTGTGACTGCAGTGGGAGACTAGGAAACTTAACACTTAAAATCTTTCCTGTTACAGACTAAAAACAATTTTGTAAGTTGAACTATACCTATTTCTTTCTTGTTTTCTTTCATGTTAATAAGGGTTTAATTTTATGCAGAGGTGTACTAAAAATTTTATACACAAATGATATTATTTAAAGAAACAGAGGATGAGGACTTCGATGGGTTTGATTGATGACGATTACCGCTAAAAAAATGTGAATACCAAACTCAGTTTAGCTCCCGCTCTATTTTTAAACACGCAAACTTGTATGCTTGTGTGTGTTGTTGTTGTTGCAAGGCGGACGTAGTAGAGGACACCATGAGAGCGTTAAAGGGGGAAGTATGGGCGTGGATTGTATATAAAACCCGCGCCTTATAATCAGGTGCGCCTTATAATCAGGTGCGCCTTATGTGTGTGTTTAAATACAGTAATGGCACACATAACTGAGCCTTATGGTCGTGAAAATACGGTACACTCCTCGGCGCGGCTTTCTAATGGTCCGGATGTGGCGGACGTCTCGGACCCACAGGACAAAATTCAGACCGTCGCGACCGGAACCGCAGTTTTAATACATCTCCGGAATCAAGAATGAGACCCTGAAGGCGTCACAAATGGACGAAACATGGATTCGTCGACGGAGGTTCCATCCCGAAGGCCTCCCGTCGAAATCGGTAAATTCATTCCTAATCGGGTCGCATTTCCGGGGCCTTGATGAAGAGATGGGATTATTTGGGGTTTGACCTTCGACGCGCCTTTAGTTTCTCTCAGGAAGGGGCTTTGGTTTAATTTATTCCCACGGAGTTGAAGACAATCTGTCTGGGCCAGAAGACGGTAAGCGGCGCCACAATCAGAAACTCCGAAGGCAGTTCTCTCAGAGCTCTGACGGGCGGGGGGGGTGGAATCTCGCCGATATGGATTATTGCATTGATTTTTTTTTTTATTCTGGTTTTTTAAATGGAAAACAAGGAAGGAAGATTAAAATTGATTCAATGAAAAATCCTCAAAAAAACACGCCGCCCGTGCCCCCCCCCCCCCCCCCCTTCAGAAAACGAATTGAACAACAAATGTGTCAAAAGGGTGCTGTGAGAATATAATCTTGCTGGGCGCTATCTCCGAGCGGCGAGGCGTTTTAATGAAAAAATGTAAAATCCGCCAAATTAGAATATTTCAGTACGTCTGGAAATCTTTTTTTTTTTTTTTTTTCAATAACCCCTCCAATCCTGCGGAGGATGATAAGGCAGGTTTCTGTATTGGAAATAAGAAACGTGAAACACGGTAGCGGAAATCAGCTGAAGTCTATTGATTTTTCTGGGTTGCCGGGGAGGTCGGGGGCGTCTCCTCCGGCTCCTCGGGTCAGGGTTAGCTCTAGTTCCTTTATTTTACATAAACTTGCAAATGGATTAATTAATTGTAATTGGCTTTGTGTGGCTTTTTCTCCAGTGGTGGATTTATCAGAAATGGACAAAAACGGCGGCGGATAAAGAATCCCCCCCCCCCCGAAAAAGAATTTCCTTTGTGATCCATAAAGTTTTGTCTTATTTTGTGTTTTTTTGTCATGTGTGCACAACTGAGAGTGGAATCGGCAGGAACTAGCCACTAGCCTCGGAGCAGGATTAGGGCTCAACGCAAAATTCCCATATGGTTGGAACCTTTGTTTTGAGCGTAAATCTCTTCATTTTTGGGGGGAGCCCGCAGACAAATGCAACAAATGGGACAGTACCACCGGGAGTTGTTGGGGCGCGGTGTCGGGCGGTATGCTCAGGCGCGACTTGCAAAAAGAACAGAGACGATAGATACCCAAGACAATTTGCTATCTGGAGGGAGAAGAATTCTCCATCCAGGGCGCCACCATAGATTTGATGGCAAACCGCGGGCGGTTTTCTGCCCCGCCTCTTTTTCCCGCCTCTTTCTTTTGTCTGAAACAGAACTCGGAACTTGGAGTTGAACTCTGAACTCGGCATTGCCCTCTAGTGGACGTTTTGCTTAACAACCCTGACGGCGTAAAGTACGCGTGGGAAGTACGTGGGCATCTCATGCCGGCGCGAAACCGATGCTAAAGTTCGCAACATCCAGTCAGAGACGTTGGCATTTGAGCCGAGTCCGGTTGTTGTGCGACCTGAGCGTGTGTGTGTGAATGCTAAACGGCGTATCAACAGAGCGAGTGTGTGTTGTCTACGGCCGGAAAACTTGGTGGAGAAGATTCAGAGAGTTATTGGAGTTTTTCCATGTGGTTTTTCAAAGTAAAGGTCAGTCAAAGCTCCCATGTTGCCTAGTGATCGTTAATGAGATTTATAGTGTGCCTTTGGCGTGAAAATGTGGAAAATAGTTTATAAAAAGGTAATTTTCTATTTTCTTCCCCGCTTTATCATGTCAAGTTCAGAGCTGCATCGTCTTAATCTCTCTCTCTTTTCTCTCTCTGACTTTTCTTCCTCAAAGTGGTCGGCTGCCTTGTTTGCTGAGCTCGAGGTAACAACTATATCAGAAATAGAATCCCGGGATCAAGCTAAACGTTTCATTCCTTCCACGGCTCTGCAGACGATCGATCCGAAAATGTCAAAACACGCTCGAGTCATGGGACGAAGGGGGTCGTCACTTGGAAGTAACCGGGGCGTCTCGTTTCTATTATCGATCGGGCCTTTAAATGACAAGGCTCCCATATACATTACCATCTGTAATAACCATTCTCAAGGTCCGCGTCCGTAGTCGACACCGACTAATGCGGCGCCGCTTCAGCACCACAAAAGGAACATTAGCTTTATGACTCAAACATCAATCACGTGGACGACTCGGTGAAAAAAACAAAACAAAACAAAACAAAACGAGGAGGATGGAAATAACTCCGGCACGGTTGTTTTATCTGTTACCAGATATCTCGAGCGCCGACACGGCATCAACCCCCGCCCCGCCCCTGGGGTCGAGTCATCTTTACAAAGCGGAGAGTGGAAATTCAAACATGACGAATCAAGTACGCTTCTTTGTTCTTCTGTTGTGACAACAGCAGAGCCGAGCACTGAAGTTGCGGAGAAGAGCGTCGGAGGCCAGACCGAGTGCAGAAGTGAGCATTTGTGAGCAGCAGTCTGGTTTCATGCCAAGAATGAGTACTACGGATGCAGTATCTGCTTTGAAAATGCTGATGGAGAAGAATAGAAGGTCGGAAGGAGGTGCAGCGTGCCTTTGCGGATCTAGAAAAAGCATACAACTGGGGGCAGAGAAAGGAATTCTGGAATGGCACGGAAGTATGTTTGAGCGGTGCAGGACGGTGCTGAGGTGCGCTTTAGGTGTGACAGGCGGGACCACATCAGGGGAATCAGCTCTGAGCACCTTGTTTGCCGGGGCGATGGACGAACGGGGTGATTTGGGAAGCTCCGCGGTGGTGATGAGGTTTGCAGACGACATTGTGATGTGTAGTGACAGCAGGAAGCAGGCCGACCAAAACTCCCGTACCAAAACAGTTTTGGTTCGGGAGCCACATACGGCATATAATAATCTTCCGGCGCTGTCTTGGGCAGCTGCCTGCCAGAGTTTCTCCTCACCTCAGTGTCTCTTTTTCCTAAATTTTCTACTTTTTTTTTTTTTTTTTTTTTTTTTAATATTTACTTCTTCTTGCTTTAGAAACAATTTAGTTAAGAATTTTTTCCTATTCCTATTTTTTCCTATTCCTTATTATTGTTATGTTCTACTTGAAACTCTGGCACAACAATTTTCTTCGGGATAAATAAAGTTTTTTTTATTCTTATTCTAATTTGATGTCAAGGGGGCCGGAGCAGTAAAGTCGTAGCGTCATTACCTGGAACTAACACTCAGTCCAATTTTTTCCTTTGTTTTACTGTAAAGTGTACAGGACTGACTCAGAAAATTAGAATATTGTGATAAAGTTCTTTATTTTCTGTTATGCAATTATAAAAACAAAAATTTCATACATTCTGGATTCATTACAAATCAGCTGAAATATTGCAAGCCTTGTATTATATTATTATTGCCGATTATGGCTTACATCTTAAGAAAACTCAAAAATCCTATCTCAAAATATTAGAATATCATGAAAAAGTAATTTTTGTTTTTTTGATTGCATTACAGAAGATAAAGAACTTTAGCACAATATTCAAATTTTCCGAGACAGTCCCGTACATGACGAACAACCCTATATTCATTGAGAAAAACAAGTCCATTTTTAACAACACTACACCTCAGTTTTGTCTTCTCAGTTCTCCGTGCAATTGATGCTTGTTGCATCCACACCAAGCGCATCGATTTCCTTTTAACCTCAACAAACAAATAAGAAGTGCTCAATTTTTGATGGAAAACCTTACACTCGATGTCCACTTTTCTCTTTTTTGACAACAACATCTTGCCGATGAAGGTGTTGGGACCAATAGAAAAGCGGGTAATTTTCCAACAATAAGCAAAAATGCTATTTACAGACCCGGTAGCTGCATTGCTGCCATTTGCTGTAAGTCCTGAGTCACATAATGTTGTGCCATGTTGCTAACATGGACTCAAACAGTGCGCCACCGGCAGATTATATCTGCATTTTCATTTAAAAAAAGTAGTTCATGATTTTTATGTACACTGCTCAAGAAAATAAAGGGAACACTAAAGTAGCACATCCTAGATCTGAATGAATGAGATATTCTTATTAAATACTTGGTTCTTTACATAGTCGAATGTGCTGACGAAGAAATATCACAAAAATTATCAATGGAAATAAAGTTGTATAACCCATGGAGATCTGAATTGGGAGTCGCACTCCAAATTAAAGTGGAAAATCACCCTACAGGCTGATCTAACGTTGATGATATGTCCTTAAAACAAGTCAAAATGAATCAGTGTTGCTTCCTAAGTTTGATTTCAGAGAAGTGTGGCTGACTTGGAGTTACATTGTGTTGTTTAATGGTTCCCTTTAATTTTTTGGAGCAGTATATTTTTTCAAATTGTAGATTTATTCCACAGGCCGGATTGGACCAACCGGCGGGCCGGTACCCGCCCGCGGGCCGAACATTTGACAGCCCTGCTGTAGAGAGCAGGGGGATGAAGATTAGCAGCAAGATCGAATATTTGAGTGTGAATGAGAGGGACCTGAGGGGAACTGTGAGGCTACAGGAAGTGGAGATGAAGAAGGTGGAGGGGAGGAGACATGTGCAAGAAAGAATGGGTGGAGTATGTCTTTGGAGGTTCTCAGTCGTCCAGATCACGGTGAATTCGAATGGAGTCGTCATGCTAATCGTTATGCTAAGCATTAGCATGCTTAGCATAACCCCCCCTTGGACCGAGTTTCTGCCGATCAACTCGTTTACATAACAAACCACCATAACCCAGACCCGACCAAAACCCTGGCAGTTATATTCGGACACTTCCGAAGAGAAGAGCTTCAAGTCTGGTTGCCACGACGAGAAGATTTCAACAAGAATGGGCGGAGTTAAGTTTCTTGTGTGATGGAGGAGGATCAGCCAAAGTGAAAGGAGAGATGGGGAAGATGTGAGAGCTGCTGAAATGTTGAGGTTCCCCTCGGGAGCGAGGAGGATGGATCGGATCAGGAATGAGTCCGTCAGAGGGACGGCACATGTTTGATGTTCTGGAGATACATTCAGACTGAGACGGTGGAGGAATGGGGAAGATTCGGGGAGAAGGATGCTGAGGTTGGAACTGCTGGAGGACCAGAAATGGAGATTTATGGAGCGAGAGGAGAGGGTTAGATAGAGGCAGATGATCGACTTTGGCCCGAACAAAGGTTCTTCTGTTCGCAAGTTTTACCTTCTGAAACAATTCCATCGGTGAGCTTTTCCGATAAAATGACACGCCGTCGACGTGACTTTTTTTTTTTTAACGTTTCAATCGGCGGCGTGTGACTCAGCTCCGGATCGGAATCCCCCCGGAGAGCGTTTCCTATCCGACGGCGTGAAATATTAATCCGTCTATACCGGCAGCAGACACGCGCTTTCACGACCCGCGCACAAAAAAAAAAAAAAAACTGAAAACAAAGTCACGACAAATGAAGCGTCCCGAAACACGTCAGTGTATATATAAGATAAATTATTCATTTAAGATGAAAAGCAAAGCCTGAATAATTCACATTTGTATGAAGAAGAAGACGAGCCTCGTACTCGTTTTGTTATTTCGAGCCGTCGGCGTCGGGTAATCAGACGCCGCATCCAGACAAACATCCTTCAGGTGCTCTGGGAAACCAGACGCGGCGCTAACGCAAATCCGCTCTTATCTGATGATGCGAAAGGTCGGACGGTGAAATCCGCACGTGACACTTCGGTCTCCGGAAATCTGTGATTGAAGCTTAAGGAACAGCGATGTAAATAGAATGGGGAGTTTTATTAAGAATAGGATAAAGATAAACTTTAATGATCCCCATAGGAAAAATCCCTTTGTCACGGCAGCGTTATTTAGTTATATCGAATATAACAAAAAAAAAAGGAAAAAATATGAATATATAAACGACAATATAAATAGTGACAATAGAAATGAGAATAATAAATAAACAAAAATAGCCAGGATGCGTGCGAGCTGGGACAAACAAGGATAATATAGACAGCAGATTTAGAGCACGATATGTTATTAAATAATTCGTTAATTCATCCTTTCATTATCTTTACCTGCACTCAGGGTCGGATGTTTCATCCACCCTCTCATTCACGAGTATTTACAACCAATCAGAAATTTCGTATCTCCTCATCCTTTTTGGATTGTGGGAGGAAATTATTCTATATTGTGATATTTTGACTTTCCTGCGCATTCAATTTTAACTGTATTAATAAACCCATTGTATATTATAGTACTTATAGTCATTTCAGAATTTTTTAAAAAATAATTTATTTATTCATTATCATCATTTCATTTATTCCTGTCTTTTTCCAATCTAAATATTGCATGGTGTTATCATGCCCTTTTTCCATCGGGTGCATTGCCTTCCACGGCCATCCCAACACTGATTTTCATCCTATTTATTCTGCAAAAAATAAGAATCCATTTGGGCTCCGCATCGCTTTTCTCCATCGTTCCGGCTCTTCTTTTTCTCCAAAAATAAAAACGTAGAGTCAAATGAACTGCTTTCAAGTTGAGATGTTGAACGCGGTTAAATAATTCAGCTTGAATACATTCCCTCCCTTTTTCTTACAAGATCACCCGCGGTGTTTTTCCACACGGGGCTCGTATTTTCCACAGACCTCAATTACCTGACGGTCCGTCATTTACAGCACTTCTACCACGATTTACCTCAATGACCAGGCGTGATGATGAAAAACCGGGTATTTCAAAGGTAACGGGTAACTCTGTGGACAGGTACGCCGTGCGTGAGTGAAGACAATGTAATTACCGCGTATCAACGCCGCGCTGTCCGTTCGGGGAAGTATCAATCCGGACGTGCGGCTCGGCGTGCTGTTTTAAATTCACGGATTCACCGCCGAGCAGATCGAGTGACGGGAAAGACAGTGGAGTCAAAATCACTGCCAAAAACATCCGCTTGATATTTTCAACGTCACTTTCGTCACTGGAGGAGATAGCATGATAATGCTAATAAAAAACAATAATAAGGGTGAAACGGTCGCCTGTCGGATCGCATTTCCGCATCGCACCTGGTTGAGGTCCGACTTTAGGCCTTTCTGTGTGCTGTCTGCATGTTCTCAGGATACTCTAAATTGTGCAGAGTGGTTAATGGTTGTTTCTTTATGCCACGTAAAGGAAGATGAATGTCTGTATGTGGATTGCTCATAAGTGGTAGAGAACGTGAACGAAGGGATGAGTAATAATAATAATAATAAAAAAGCAAATGAGATTTAGCCAACAAAGAAGCACATTCACACAGATTATGAATATTATTGCATGTAATAATGATAACAATACAGTCATCTCTCGCCATATTGTGGTTCAATGTCACTTTTTCTATCATATAACTTACTTTATATTCAAGATTCAAAGTTTTTATCGTCATATGTGCGGTGTGGAAACGCGTTTCCCTGTGCGATGAAATTCTTTGCTGTTCTCAGGGGATTTGGATTTATTATATCGCAGATTTTTCTCAAAACCGCAGGTGTACTATTATGTTAAATAAGCATTTTCTAGAGCGACGACCTAGAAAATGTGATGTTCTATATCCTGGGCTCTGATTGGCTTGGCGACTGTACCGTCATTCCCTGCTCATAACATGCATTCAGCGTCTCGTCTCGCTCGTTTCACATTGACGTGTGATTGCCATTTGTTGTGTTACTCCACAATGTTGCATTTTTGTGTGAATTATCTGTGAAGGTTTTTAAAGTATTTCTAACACTACTGTGATGCATCTTCCGAGGTATCTGACAATGTACGTAAGAGGCAGAACAAGATGCATTATTGAAAAAGTGCAACTCTTCGAAGGGGGTTAACGTGAGGAGGAAGCTTTGCCTCTGTATAACAAAAATATTGTCAGGGACTACTATATATGATGCTGTGAGGTGATCGTATATTGGTAATATTTTGTCATATATTGATATTTGGTGTATGTGTGTGTACATATATTTATATATATGTATATATACATATATATAGTTATCAGTGACTTGCAGTCAGGGGAGGCAGGAGAGGCTGTGCCTCACTTGTCAACCTTGGAAGGAAAAAAAATGTAAAATGAAAAAAAAATTAAATGATAATTAAATGGTAATTGATCAGTGATTTGCATTGTTAATATCTTTTTCATTCAAGTTGCTTGCGCGCGTTCTCTGCCCATTCACGCTATATAACAAAAATAAAAGTGTGGCGGCGATGCTAATGCTAACATGCTAACCCCCATCATGGCGAAAGGAGCAGGTGGCGAATGTGATACGTCCACTCACCAAACCAAAATAAAAAAGAAAATGCGGTTCTTGCAAGGTCTGCTCTGCAAAATATACAGCAAAGCCAAAGTAGTAGGTGAATTTTCTGATCGAAAAATATGGACTAAATGCCCTCACTGGTCCTCGATGTGCTCACAGAAGTTGTTGAGTTTGTTGAGTTTAAGCTCTGCGTCGTAAGTCTGACTCTTGAAAGGTGTAATTTTGGAGTGTTTACACACACACACACACACACACACACACACACACATGGGAATGAAAATGCACGCTTCTCGCAGTCACATATCCCAGTATGCACCGCGTGATACTTCTTCCACTGGAGAAAATTGAATCGGCGACTGTTTCCCGTTGTTGCGAGACTGGTTGCGGCTCAATATTGATCCATATATAAGGCATGCCGGATTTTAAGGCGCACTGTCTGTTTTTGAGAAGATTAAAAGCTTTTAGGTGCGCCTTATAGTGCAAAAAATACGTTATGTGCATCTATATATTTTTAAATCTGCTTTATTTGTGGTGAACTTGTATTCCAGCATGCATGGTGTGAACAATAACGGCCTTTACGTCTGGCCACGTAGAGGCCGCTTTTCTTCCGCGTCTTCGTCTTGGTTTGCTCGCAAATTCCGCCTCAGCCGGTCCGGTTGGTCCGTCACCTTCCGTCCGCCCGCCCTTCACTCCTCCCTTGTGGATACGCAGGCACCCGTGACCGTGCGCGTGAGTGAGTGTGTGTGAAGAGGTGTGACAGATCAGGGAGCTGAGAAGGACTGGCCGCTATTAATTTTGCCCAGGTAACCTTCACAGTAATCCAACGAGACAGGCTGTTTAATTGCGCTAACAGCGAACGCCACCGCTTCGCCAAAGAAAGACTCCGGCGGCGGCGAATTCCGTTTTTCTCCCGTTTATTTCTCAGTAACATCGCTTCGATCCCCCCCGGCTAGCCGAACGGTCAGGTCACCGGCGACCATTGCGACGCGGGTTTCCATCGTGAAACAATAAATCTGAGGCATTTCTTTTTTTTCTCCCACACTTTCAGCTAAGAGTGATAGCTCTGCTGCGAGGAGACGTTTCCTGAAAGAGTCGTTGCCCCCCGAAGAAGAGGGACGGAGCCGGAGGGGAAAAAAAAAAAAAAAAATCAAACATCGGGTCAAAAGAACGCGGCCATTTGAGGAGATTCACGCCTTAAAAGTGAAGAAAAAAAAAAAACAGCGCTTGGTCACACTTATTTTAGAACTTCTTGAAATATTTTCAAAAGTTTTTTATATATATAATCCAGGCTACTTCCTGGAAGGTCAGACTGCGTCCTATTGAGTTCACAGAGACTCGTCAAGGTCATTTGTCAGGAAAAAGCTGCTTCCTGTCTTTGGCGAGGGAGAGAAGCACACACACACACACACACACACACACACACACACACACACACACACACACACATACGCACACGTGAACCAGGCTGTTCAGGGGACGTGTACGCGCGGGTAAATCCGCCGACGGAGCCGTCAGACATTACTTCGCTCCCTTGCTATCTGCTCCCCCACCGCTTCCCCCTTTGCAGTAGTTACTCCTTAACAGCGGGTAATTACCGTGTAGTAGCGCCGCGGTCACTAAAAGTCCAGGTCAGACTATTTCAGGCGGATGATCCATGAGCTCGCCGCATTCCCATTTGTCTCTCCCTAAACCCCCTCCCCCTCCCTGGTCGTCCCTGACGTCCACCCCCACCTTCAAATCCCCCCCGGCACCCCATCAGAGATACAGAGTTGAGTGCAAATAGAAAAGAGCGAGAAAAAAGAAAAGGGGATTTCAGCGGGAGAGGTTTTTTTTTTTTTTTTTTTTTTTACATACCTGGATAAAAGTGCGGTGTGATAACCAGGCAGGCGGCGAGCGGGGCCGGCCTAACTGAATCATTTACTGAGGGAGAGGTGGTGAGTGGGAAGGGGTGCTCTGACAAAACAGCGCCGGGGCCGCCGCCAATTCAATAACTGGCAAATGTGATATATTTTTCATACGCTGATCCCGCTCTAAATGATATAAGCGGGCGGCGGAGAGAGAGAGAGAGAGAGTCGCCGCTGCCGCGACGCCTTCGCCGTTCTCCGCCCTTTTCATTTGGGTTGCCTTTTCAATGTCATCATGGAGGGAGAAAAGAAACCTTCCCCCCACCAACCCCCCCAAAACAAACCAATCTTAACAAATAAACCCAAAGTGTTCACAAGAGAGAAATACCTCTATTATCGGTGACCTCGGGGTGAAAACATGAGAGGGGATCTCTAGCGGGGGCTTCGGAGCTTAACTCTGGCCACACCAGTGCATTTCAAAAGAAATATAAATAATATGAATAATATAAAGGAATTCAAAAAAACACAAATAAATAAATAAATAAAAAAAGACTTAATAAATAAAAAAATAAAAAAAATACAAAAACAACTTAATAATGATAAATAAAAAGACACATACAGAAAAAAAAACACAAATAAAGAAATGGATACAAAAATAAATGCACAGATAAAAATATAAATGCCTAAAATAAAAACACAAACACATAAATAAATAAATAAATAAAAGGAAAAAACAATTTACAAATGCAAAAATAAATACACAAATGAATGACTAAATAAATAAATACATTCATACAAAATATATAAATGAACACACTACTGAAAGAATATGTAATTAGATATGTAAAAAAAATGAATAATTGCGTACAGAAATATATGATTGAATGAAATTAAATTAAAATGAATGAATTAGTAAATAAACAACTGAAAACACAAATAAATGATGGAATCTTTCAGCAGCCAAGAAATATTCTGCTTTGCTGTTGGCTCACACTCAATTCTCGAGACGGCAGTTTTAAGTGCAAAAGAATTGGCCTCATATGGAGACGTACAACCACTCAAAATGTTGTTCAGTCTGTTCAGTGACATACAACCCTTGACACTGAAATTTCAGATTTACTTATGCTTTTTGGATCACGAGAGGAATATTCTATTATATTTGACTTTTTCCTGGCATTCTCCGGTAGCTTTACAATAATAATAATAATAATAATAAGAAGAAGAAGAATAAAGTATACCATATGCAATAGTATTTGTCAAATAAATTATGTCAAATATATCAAAGATGTAGAGGAGGAAGGCGTATTTAGAAGCAGAGAGAAGAGGAAAGGAAGTGTCTGTGACTGAGAGTAGGGACTTTGAATATCGGGACTATGACAGGAAAAGGTCGAGTTGGTGGACATGATGGAGAGAGGGAAGGTGGATATACTGTGTATCCAGGAGACCAAGAGGAATGTTAGTGAGCCGAGTAGCTTAGGAGCTGGCTTGGTGTATCATCTGGAAGGAAAGTAGATAAGGAGACTTGGTGGTGGATTGAGGAAGTGCAGGGGTCAATACAGAGAAAGCGTCAGCAAAGAAGAAGTGGGACACTGAGAGGACTGAAGAGACAGACAGGAATACAGGGAGGTGCAGCGTAAGGTAAAGATAGAGGTAGCAAAGGCAAAACAAAGGGTGTACGATGACTTGTATGCTCAGTTGGACAGTAACGAGGGATAAAATGATATATACAGGTTGGCAAACAGAGAGATAAAGATGGAAAGGATGTACAAGAGGTCCGGGTGATTAATGACAGTGAGGGAAATGTATTGACAGGTGCTAGAAGAGTGATGGGACGATAGAGTACTTTGAAGAGCTTATGAATGTGGGAAATCAAAGAGACACAAGGGTAGAGGAGGTGACTATTGTAGACCACAAAGTAGCACAAATTAGTAAAAGTGAAGTGAGGAAGGGATTGAAGAGGATGAAGAGTGGCAAAGCAGTTGGTCCTGATGATAAACCTGTGGAGGTGTGGAAGTGTCTAGGAAAGGCAGCGGTAGAGTTTCTGACTAGATTATTCAACAGGATCTTAGAGCGTGAGAAGGTGCCTGAAGAATGGAGACAAAGTACGATGGTGCCCATTTTTAAGAATAAGGGGGATTGTGCAAAATTGTGGCAACTATAGAGGGATAAAGTTGATGAGCCATACAATGACGTGATGGGAAAGAGTAGTGGAAACTAGACTGAGACCAGAAGTCAGCATTTGTGAACAGCAGTATGGCTTCATGCCTAGGAAGAGTACTGCAGATGCAGCTTTTGCTTTGAGAATGCTAATAGAAAAGTACAGAGAAGGTCAGAGGGAGCTGCATTGTGTTTTTGTAGACCTAGAAAAAACATATGACAGGGTGCCAAGAGAGGAACTCTGGTATTGAATGAGGAAATCTGGAGTGGCAGAGAAGTATGTTAGACTGGTGCAGGACATGTATGCTAGCTGTGAGACATTGGTACGGTGCACTGTAGGGGTAACAGAGAAGTCCAAGGTGGAGGTGGAACTCCATCAGAGATCAGCTCTGAGTCCCTTCTTGTTTGCAATGGTGATGGACAGGCTGACAGATGAGGTTAGACAGGAATCTCCATGGACCATGATGTTAACAGATGACATTGTGATCTGTAGTGAGAGCAGAGAACAGGTTGAGGAAAATCTCGAGAGGTGTAGATATGCACTGGAAAAGAGAGGAGTGACGGTTAGTTGCAGCGAGACAGAGTATATGTGTGTGAATGAGAGGAACTCGGGCGGAACGGTGAGGCTACAGGGAGTGGAGATCAATAAGTTAGAGGATTTCAGGTACTTGGGGTCAACAGTCCAGGGTGATGTAGAGTGTGGAAAAGAGGTGAAGAGACGAGTTCAAGCAGATTGGAATGGGTGGAGAAAAGTGTCAGGATACTATGTGATAGAAGATGATCAGCTAGAAAGGAAAAGAATGGTGTACAAGACAGTGGTGAGACCAGAGATGCTGTATGGTCTAGAAACAGTTCCAATGACCAAAAGACAGCAGGCAGAGCTAGAGGTTGCAGAGATGAAGATG
Source organism: Fistularia commersonii (assembly GCF_037954325.1). Lineage (NCBI taxonomy): Eukaryota > Metazoa > Chordata > Actinopteri > Syngnathiformes > Fistulariidae > Fistularia > Fistularia commersonii. The sequence continues at coordinate 7,411,475 of NC_141315.1, forward strand.
TTGAGGTTCTCTTTGGGAGTGATCAGGATGGAGAGGATCAGGAATGAGTCTATCAGAGGAACAGCACATGTTAGATGTTTTGGAGAGAAGGTCAGACAAGCCAGACTGAGATGATTGGGTCATGTACAGAGGAGGGATAGAGAATATATTGGTAGACGGATGCTGGAATTGGAGCTGCCAGGGAGGAGGTCTCGACCAAAGACAAGATTTATGGATGTGGTGAGAGAGGATATGAAGATAGTCAGTGTGAGAGAGGAGGATACAGAGAATAGGGTTAGATGGAGAAGGTTGATCCACTGTGGCGACCCCTGAAGGGAAAAGCTGAAAGGAGAAGAGGATACTATAGTATTTGTAGTCATTTCGAATATTGTTTTGTTTCTCAAAAAAAACATTCATCCCCAAGTTTTTCATACTGAAATATTGGATGATATTATTTCCATTTCTACCAGGGTGCACCTCCTGCCACGACCACAAGTGCTTTTCACCCTTTGCCTCTGCAAAAATGATGATCCATTCGGGCTCATTGACTCCTGATCCTTGTGGCTTTTTCTCCCAAATTAAAATCAGCTGCTTTTCCATTGAGGCGCTGAACACGGTTAAATAATTCAGCTTTTCCTTCCAAGTACACCTGGGGTGTTTATATGATTGCATGCCCCGATATGACACGTGAATGAAAGAGTGAATGGTTGTATGTCTCTGTATGACTTGCGAATGCATGGGTGAATGTTGGGTGAATAAAAAAGAAATCGACTGAACAGGATGAGAAGAAATTTAGCAAAAGCTTCCGGCTAACGCTTATAACATACCTATTACACGGTTATTACTCGAGAGTGTCAGAACTGAAAATAGAAATTAAGTGATAAAGTGTGCGGATGGAGCGGATGGCCTCTGGCCAATGGGGATGCGGCGAAGGGGCGGGGCTTGCCTGAACCGCCTCGCGGAAACAAAAAAGGCCCCCTTTTCCCTTCCTGTTTTATCGAACCACTTTTAATCAGAAGACTTCAGTTAGTGGAAACGCCGTTTGCTAGAAATGTCATCACTGCCAGAGGGATGTTGTCACTTTGTCATAAAACGTCAAAAAAATGTCTTCGGTGAGCAGAGAGAAGCGCGTAAAGGACGGAAAAAAAAAAAAAAAATCACGTCCGTGTTTTTTCTTTGCTGCGCCGCTCACCAGAATCTCTTCAAGTGCTGACAGGATGCTAACGTGTAGGCTCCTCTGAGATTACATTATCGTAAGGTAAAAAAAAAAAAAAAAAATCCATACTCATCCTGCTTGCATGAGTTGGAATAAACGCTTTATTACCTGAGCAGAGACGTCAATGGTAAAGCGACGGGATGCCGGCGAGGAGCCGCAGCTTCCCGTCGCATCAGAATTAACTCGGCTTGTCTGGTTCGATCAGGTGCAAAGTCTGGCGGATCACAACCGGATCCTCGCCAACATCAACCGATACGCTTTCAATAATCGTCTCCAGTCCCGTTCATGTATCGCCTCAGCACGTCCGAGCGGGTCGTTGATGCTCTTGTCGTTTTAAAAAAACGATTTCCTTCCCCGACCCCCCTTGCAATAAATAGCTCGTGTTACCGTTAGTAGCACCTCATCATGATATAGAATATAAAACCAATGCATCATATTTCTAAACGTACACAATGGCGGTGACAAACACAGTTTCACAAATACAGAGTATTCAATGTCTGCGGATAATTACGACATAATTGGGGTCTAAAGGCTTGTAAATGTGGTATAACAAAATTCTAATTCCATATATAAAACACATAAAAAAGCAATCAATGAGTAATGCTTTAATATTCAGTGCAAATCATTTCTAAGCATCAAATAACAGAAAAAAAATCCCTATTGACTGGGCGTTTTCATCTTTTATATTAATCCTGTCAGCAGCGTAATAAATGGTTTATTGCTATTCTTATTTTTAATGCTCCTTTTTATGTGGCATCTTGGCATTAGTTGTCCCTGGAGTTTCATAAAGAGATTTGAAATGTCGAAATGCATTTTGTGTGTACGCCGGCGCTCCCGGTGACTGGATAATCCATGCAGCTAATGAATAGATGAATGAATGAATGTTCATACATGAATCAGACCAATTTTTAGCAATTATTATTTTCTTTTTTACTAGATATAGCTGACGATGAGCCTTTTGGAGAGCCCCCTCTTCCCCAACTCCCCAAATCACTGAGATGTCAGTGCATTCAGGTAACCAGAAGGTGCACTTGAGGGCAACACTTGTATGCCTTCTGTTTCTATGTACCTCTCCAGTGGAGGTGGGGGGGGGGAGTTGTTGGTGTTTGTGGGGGGAGGGTGGGGAGTTGGTGGAAAGGGGGGACGCAATCAGATCAAATATTCTTTCATCTTCCGAGGCGCCGACGTACTCGGGAAAATTAGCTCCCGACCGGACGAGCTTTCCATTTCCGGCATGTATTTCTGTCACTGCGGCCCCCGTCCATTGATTCACGGGGACGGGAGCGGCGGCGAGAGCCACCCCCCCCCTCCTCGCCCCTCCTCCTCCAGTAATTGTTTTTTCCCTCTCGCCCCTGAGTGATGACCTCATCAGGCGTCGTCGAGCGCTATATATGCATAAATTCATGTGCGATTTCCTGCATATGAGAAATTACAGCTGTTGGTGATTTCCTTTTTTTTTTTATTTCAATTCTTACTTTTTTTTTTTTCTGGTTGTTTCGTCTTTCCTTGCCAACCTGCATAGTTGAGCGTCATGACACAAGGTTTAATAACCCGCCTGATGCGGAAAACACCGCGGCCTTCTGTCAACCAGATGAGGAAGGCCTGCTTCAATTAAAGGAACACATGAGGCGTATTGGAAGGGTTTAAACAGTGGAGGAATAGAGGGAAGGGGGGATGGAGGGATGGAAGGAAGGTCTCCTCCAGCGAGGAACCACGTGGCTCGGTTTTAACCCCTTTATTGATAGACTTTAGATCGACCCCGGTGTGTAAAGGCATTTCGGGCATCGGGGGGAAAAAATGTAGCATCACAACATCCAGAGCCCCCGATGGCATCGATGGGCGGAGAATCGCATTTGTTTATTTACTTTATTTCTTTCTGTTAATGCTTTTGCCTTGAAACGCGCTCACGGACAACATATTTTTTATTTCCTATGTATTTTGGAACGGAGTCATGTATTTGACTCCCGGATCTGGATTTTCTTGATAATCAGCATACTGTTGAAGGTTAGCTAGTGCTAACCATCTCACCAGCATTAGACCTTAAATGCTCAGTGTTGCCATATGACCCCGTGATCGAACGGCAACCTCTCGGCCAATGGCAGCTGGGATAGGCTTCTGGGGAATGAATGAATGAATTTTTAATAACAGAGTCGGCCCTTGGAATGGGATGGAGGCGAGCACCGGATCAGGACTGATTCTCAATGGCTCCCGTGAACACAATCATTGCATCTTGTTTTCATGCTAGTTGAGGTGGAAGGCAATGCTGCCCTTTTCACCTTTCAGCATCATTTTTTGGGACAGCTCCGATTGAACCCGAGTCTCCGGTTCTTTGGCTCCATAAGAGCTTGTAGTTCTTGCATGAAATCGTTCTTAGGCCGTAGCCGGGGCAACAAAAAGGAGTTTGGTTGACCAAACATTAACGTTAGCTGTCGGACAGGGGAGGAAGACAAACATTCGAAAATAAAAAGAAACAAAATGAAGGTCATTCGTCACCAGAATACCTTTCCTGTTCCGCGGCGCTTTTATTCCTTTTCATAAAGCCGCTGAACGACACTTGTTCATACAGATGCTTTCACTGTGCCGAGCTCTGCGGCCAATCCTGAGGGACAGCCGGGCGCCATGAAAACACCGTTTTTATCTGAAGTCAGTTCTGCATTGGGAATAATAACATTGAATAATATTTTATATCTCCTTTCATTGCATGTTTGTAGAAGATATCATAAATGGATGACATTCCACCTCTTCTCCCAGTCAGAAAAGCGAGTCCCCACATTGTGGGGGAGGAATGAGAACGTTTCTGGTAGTTCATTCAGAAGCGCAAAATCCCCAAGGTTTTTGTCATGAATCTTCGTCTTGTGCGACAGATGCACACATGGCGTCACTTTAAAAAAATGAAACCTTGAAGAAATTCAAGGTGAGTTTTTCTTTCTAAACTCGGCGGAGGAGCGTTAGCAGCGTGATGTCCTCCGGCCTCTTGGCGAGCGACGCCGGAGCCTCGGCGGTTGCGAGCAATGTCCGGTTAATTAACCCAAGTGAATGTGGACACGAGCGGCGAGTGGTGAGCGGCGAGCGGTGGCCTTCAGCTTTTGATTCTATGTCAAAGCAAAGAAAAGGAGTCATGAGGTACGGAGTGGCCGGGACGGTGAGGTTCGGTCTTGACAGGGCTGGTGGCAAAGGCTGATGCTAATTGGTGATTTTTTTTTAGAACTGGAAGAGCAGAGGCCAAAATGAATCTGGGTTTCTGTTGAATGATCACGTGTTATTGAAAATGTTCCACTTTCTTACATTTTCATTTTTAAAATACCAGGCTTTGAGTGAAAGGTTATCTTACAGGCTATGGTTTCCATCTGGACTTGGGCATACAACTCCATAGCCGCTGTTATTGGCATCCGAGACCCTCTCCTTTGTATCCTTTTCACTCGCCGACTTCCTGTTTTCTTTCACTCCGTCCATAAATCTCTTCTCTAGTTGTCCTCTAGACCTCCTGCCTGGTTATTTCAACCACAGAATCCTTCTACTCAGATCCTCACCATCCCCCCCTCTTTCAATGTCCAGACCATCTTAGTCTGACTTGATCACCGCGACATTCAACAAGTGCTGTCCCTCTGATGGAGCCATTCCTGATCCTGTCCATCCTCTTCACTCCTAAAGAGTAACTCAACACCTTCATCTCGGCTGCTCTGATGGATTTTCCCCGACATGCCTCCGGCTCTCACCACAGATCACAAAGCCATCTGCAAACATCACCACCGCCATGGAGGTTCCTGTTGAACCTCATCTGTCAGCCTAAATGTCATACATGTCCTGCACCAGTCTAACATATTTCTTTACCACTCCAGACTTCCTCCTACAGTATCCCAGTTCCTCTCTTGTCACCCCATTGTATGCTTTTTCTCGATGTACAAAGGCACAATGCAAGTCCTCCTTACCTTTTGTACTTCTCCATCAACATTCTCAGATCACATTTTGGCACGACACTATACTGGGGGTCACAAATGCTCACTTCTGCCCATTTGTCGTCCAATCAGTCATGTCCTGCTTGTATCTTAGCCTTCTGGACCGGGAGTTCTCAAATCTTTTGGGTCCAGGGACCCCTTTGCAGAGGGGAAACTGTGCCAAGGAACCTCCTCATAATCCTCATGGCAGCTGTTTTTTGTCCTAAATGCCACAGGAATTACTTTTAAACTTTGCAGCCTCAATGGTTGGGAATGTAGACTCCCACAAGTGCCTTGAGGTCCACATTAACCCTCATATTATGTTAAGGATCTATTTGACCCATTGGGTCAATGGGTGAAATGGGTCAAATTGACCCTTAACATAGTATGAGGGTTAACAATAAACTGGACTGGTCACACAACACTGATGCACTCTACAGGAAGGGTCAGAGTAGGATGTTCTTGCCGAGGAGACCAAGGTCATTTGGCATTTGTAGCAGGCACCTCAAGACCTTCTACCAGTCAGTGGTAGCCAGCGTACTCTTCTACAGCAGTGTGCTGGTGGGGCAGTGCCAGGACTGGTGAGGTCAGCAGACTCAGCAAGATAGTGAAGAAAGCCCGTTTGGTGGTGGGACTGAACCTGGACCATCTTCAGTCAGTGGCGGTGGGGAGGGTGAAGGACAAACCGGGAGCTATCCTGGACAATCCTTCCCACCCCCTGCACGCCGAGCTGTGGCTGATGGGCAGCTCTTTCAGCCAACGGTTCATCCCAACCCAGTGCAGAAGTGCAATGCTTCAGATGCTCCTTTGTGCCCTACATTAGCTCACTCATTCACATCATGCCCTAACTCTGCTGTCTTTCTTACCCTTGTTGATCCCGGCCCATACGCATCCTACACAATTTTGTTTATTTATTCTATTCTGGTCATTGCTATTTATATTGCTGTTTCGTTTTGGTTGTCTATTTTTCACCGTTATTGTTCCATTCCGTTGTCTATTCTTATCCCTGATTTTGTTGCTGTTGTTGTTCTCTCTGCTATCTATTTATTTGTGGATGCTATCTTCTGTCTTCTAATTGTCTCTCTATTTATATTTATATTCATATTTATTTTTGACATTAAAACAGTTATGCTGCTGTGTGACAAAGGAATTTCCCCAATGGGGATCAATTAACTTTATCTTATCTTATCTTATCATCTTAAATACTTTTGTTCCATATAAATAAGCTTAGCATAATTAAAAATCAATAATGGTAAAAACATTTCTAACCTTTTAATCATAACTCATACCTCCAGGAACAATGCTCGCGGACCCCGGGTTGAAAACTGCGGTTCTAGTTGTTTTGCAGCGTTCAGGGTTAATTTCGTGATGAAGAAACTCCTCTTTTCCTTTCCTACAAATATGCAAAATGGAAACTTGCATTCATGTCGTCACGGAGCAAGATTGTTTGGTTTCTCGGTCCGACTTTTATCTATTTACATGATGTATTCGAAGTATCTAACAGGTTTACGGGCGGCCGCGAATCAACATCGACTGAGCGCATGGATTTCCAGAAGAGACACATAAACTACAGGACTTTTACTAACTAGTTACTGCGCTATAATAAACATCTCATCGCCTCAAATAGAAGGAACTGTGGATAAAAATCCCGCTTGTTCAAAGCGGTGTTTCTCAACTGAATCCTGGTCCCCTCTTTTGAAAACATGAATCATTTTTTTGGTGGGGTGAGGGCCGCGGAGGTAGATTCACGCTCCGGTAATTGGAAGGTTTCCTTCCGAAACCGCGTCGCAAAAAGTCCGATGTTCGAGTTAATGAAAAGTTTTGACATCGCTCAGCGAATGTGATCCCGAGCCGGCGAAGCACTTGAAGTACTCGCTCGACTGGAAAAACACAGTTTGAGATCCCGTCCTCGCCTCGTTGAAGGGAAATCAAACCGTTGTAGCCGACTCTCGGATGGCCTACATTAATAATTCTCATTAACACCAGACGAGCCAGAGTTTAAGCCGGCTCCGAAAAAAAACTACAATACTTTATTTTTTTCTTCCTCAAAATATTCAGTTTGAAAATGTTATATTTCCCTCCTGGAGTAAATTTGTTCTCGAGTCTTAACATTTAAGTTTGTACGGTACAAAGGATACTTGATGTTGTCGTCTTTCTGGATTCAGAGCGACCGTCCAATCAGATTTCAGGGTTTGAAGTGCGTGTTCGGACTCCAGTGCCGAATCAGAAGTAACTTCCTGGAATAAAAGAAAAACTGGCATTTTCTACCCACATTTGATTTTCTGGAAAACGATCACATTGAATTGCGCAAACAGCGCAATGCAAGATCCAGTCACGAGGTTCTTTCACATTAAGTTAATGATCCAGTTCTTGTTGCCGGGGGAACTGATGTTTTTCCTGTTCGGTATGATGGTAGCGTTGAGTCGGGTCCTGTTTAGTTTATTTTGGAGGGAGCAGCATTTCTTCTTGGTCTTTCTTTACCGACGCTTTGTTGCCTGTGCTTTTACTACAAACCCGTTGCTGTCATGCAAACCCGTTGACAGGTGATGTTGTTTCTTCCCTTATCTGCGTGACTGTGGTTTCCAGGATTTCTACCGTGAAGGGCGATTTTTTTTTTTTTTTTTGTATCCGTTCATTCAGAAGCTGTCGAGTTTTCTGAAGAATACCTTCTGCTCTGCGTCCCCTGACCGAGAACAGCAAATGTAGGCTGTTTGGTGTAAGCCTATGTTACCCCTATCTTAAATTAAAATGCAGGTGGGCTTTGTGGTCTATTCTTGTAAAAATCTTGTCGTGGCAACCAGCCTTGAATGTCTTTGCACATCCAAGAGGTTTCTTCAGTTTTAATGATGCCAGGGATTTTGGGCGGGTCTAGATTATGGTGGCTTGTTATGTAAATGGGAGTTGATCGGCAGAAGCTAGGTAAGAGGGTTGTTATGCTATTGAGGGTGTTGTTACAACATCAGGAAGATTCGCAGATTCCTCACGGAGGGTACAGCGCAGATTCTCATCCAGGCTCTAGTCATCTCTCGTTTGGACGACTGCAACTCCCTCCTTGCCGATGACCCAACGGTGACCATCAGGCCTCAGAAGCTTATTCAGAAAAGGCAGCCTGCCTGGTGTTCAACCGTCCCAAATTCTCCCACACAACTCCCCTTCTTATGTCCCTACACTGGCTCCCGGTAGCCGGCCGCATCAAGTTGAAGTCCCTAGTGCTCGCCTACCGGGCAGTGAATGGGATAGTCTTATATCCAGGCAATGGTCAGGCTACATGTCCTTACCCTTCCCCTCCGATCTGCCACCTCTGGGCGACCGTCCACACCATCACCCAGAGCCTCCGCCTGCCGATCGAACCGGCTCTTCTCGGTCTCGGCTCCTCAACGGGGAAACGAACTCCCAAAAAAGGTCAGAACAGCGGGGTCGCTGCCCATTTTTCGCCGTGAGCAGAAGACATACCTCTTCACCAAGCACTACCCTACTAATTGCACTCAGGCCCCCAAGCCCCCCCCCCCAAAAAAAAGGATGAACTAAATGTATGTATGTATATGGTTCTGAGATGGCTATTCAGTAGAGTGGTCACTTCTGACTTCCGACTAATGGTACTTCGGATCTTCGGTGACCGAATTGCACTTGTAAGTCGCTTTGGATAAAAGCCAAATGACTGCAATTTAATGTAATATTTGTTGGGACAAAAGATCAACTATTGTGGGATTACCTGGATTGGAATGTGAAAAGGTAAAGCTAAACAAAGGAGTGAAACCTGTTGGACCACATGAACCGAGGCTCATGTGGAAGTTACCGGAGGCTGGTTCTGGTGTTGGATCTTTCCTGGCTGCTTGGTGGCTGCAGAAGGTCCCGCTCCATCTGCGATTATCCGTTTTGATATTGTTCAGAATACAGAGTTAGACGTTTGTGAAAAGTTGCGTCTGAGGCCTCCTCCTGTTTGGTCTCTCCATTGTAGACGTCATCACGATCCTCAATGCAAGTGACACCCAAGCCTGAGTGTTTTGCCCTTGGGGTGCAACAGTTTTTGTCTCAGGGTGTTTAAAATGTACCTATGTATGGTGTTTGTCGAAAACACCGGCAACATACGGTATCATATATATTTGGAAACTCTCCACGGATCATTAGAATTGAAGAAGCCTCTCGGATGGGGGATGAAACGTCTTCAAGAGAAGAAATCCAGAAGTCCAGTTGCCATGACAAGGAGATTTCGACAAGAATTCACCATAACGTGGACGACTGAGAGCCTCCACAGACGTGTCTTTGTGGTCTTCAGGTTTTCTGCAAGTTAAAGGGTGGTCATCCCAAATAGATGTCTGTCATTCAGGTCACGGTTAACTTTACCCATCTCTGACACTCTGAAAGCACTGAATTGGCTTCACGTCTGGGTTTTTTTTTTCGCAACCCAGCTCGTTTTACAAATTTCAGACCCGATAAATAACTTTGTGACGATCCAATCACACTCTAACCACCGAGATCAGGCCTGGCCAACCTGTGGCTCCCAAGCCACATGCGGCTCTTAAGTTCATGTCGATTTTTGTATTTTTGTGTTTTTTTTTTGCTGTGCGCGAAGAACACCGGAGCGGCAAGTGATTGCAAACACAAAAGTCGACATGAACTTAAGAGCCGTACGCGGCTCAGGAGCCACAGGTTGGCCAGGCCTGACCGAGATGGTTTCACGTTAGCTTAGCAGTTAGCCAGACTCGCTCATGAACTGTTTTCGGCGCTTTAGGAACTTCGTAAAAAAATAAATAAACGAAAGGTTCGCGCCTGGATCGGGTGAGCTGCTACCTTGCGGGGGGCGGGGTGGCTTCATTTCATACTGACGGTGGGGATAATTGGGAGCAGGTACCCCCGCCCAGCGTCTTCCACCCCCCCCACCTCTCATTTTCAAGGAAATGTCAGTCAGCATTAGCATAACTCATTTATGGAGGACTACCGTCGTCCCTTTCCGACTCCAACTCCGACCCCTCGCAACCGCCCCCGTGCACCCGGCAACCCCTTTCAAGGAGGGTTATCACAACTATTATGAAAAGTGACTTCCTGGATGAAAAAAAAAACAAAAAAACGTGGTGACACATTATCTAAATATTAAGGGAGTTTGAGCGAATAATACGTTCGGCTTATTAATCAAGGTATGAGACGGGAGGTGGAGGAGCTGCCGGGTGACGTTAAATGCCGCTGTCAATCAAAACGCCGGCCCCCTCCCCCCCTTCGACATGAAAGGGCGCCTTACCTAAACGTCAAAGTATTTATAGACGTCTTTGTCCCGCTGAGACTCAGATCCCCCCCCCCCCCGGCCCACGTGTCACACACTTGATGAACGCATCGGCCCGAGTCCTTTTCCCGGATGCGAGCGTGAGTGCCGGCGGCGCGATCCCCGCATACTTTCAACACGGCGGCGTTACAAACCGCCGCTTTCATGCGACGCCTTCCATCGCCAACGTCGGACGTTTCGCTCTCTCGGCTCTCTGGGAGTCAAATTGAGGAGCGGTAGGTAGATTAGCCGCGTTCGCCCCGGCGAGAAATATATTATTCCCTATAAGGGGCCTTCAAAGAAAAGAGGAAGGCTTTGAATTCCCCGCTCACTTTTCATGAATAAGTGATGAGCGGCGTTTGAATGAATCCGTGTCCTTTCTCGGTGTCCTTTCCAAAGTTTGCTAAATGGCACACGCAGCGGTACGTTCCATCCGACGAGGCCGGGGGGGGGGGGGCGCTAATCGCATGCGCGAGCGTTATCTGGCCCGGGGGCCGTTTGCCCGGAGGCCGTCGGCGGCGGACGCGGCGGAGTCCGTCATGTGTCCGGGTGTGGGTTTTTTCTGACATAACATCAACAAGCTGATAATCCCGCCGGCGCTGACGTGAGAAAAAAATCAAGGTCATCCTCTGGAGTAAAGGTCGCAGCCGGCCTCCCCCGCCGAGTGTTTTATTGCCTCCTGTTATTGTCCTCGGACGGGGACACACTTCACGCGTTTAATTGAATCGGTCACCGTCATTAAATACTTAAGCGGCTCAAGGGGCGAGTTGTCTCGTAGACATTTTTCAGAGGAAGGGAATGAGGACATCCGGGACGAGTCCCTCCCCGAGCGTCGCCGACTTGCAAGGGGGGGGGGGGGGGGGAGTCTTGGGGGCCCGCCGGCGAGCCGGCGAGCGAGCGAGCGAGCAAGTGAGCGTGCAGCGGCGCGGCGAGACGGGCGACTCGCTCAATGGAACTCCGAGGCAAAGATAAGGGAGGAAGAATTAGCAGTTAATTTGTGGAGAAATTAATCCGTTTTTCAGCGTGAATCAAAGCCGGGCTCTCTGACATTGTTCAAGGCGGTGAGCGCTCCTATCTCCCGTCCCCAGATAGTCGGCAGGTCACTACAGAGGAGAGGATTTCAATTTGGTCACTGATGTTGGATCACAAGAGGGAAAAACACAAAGGGAGTCTTTGTTCCGGCGAGGGGTTCACTGGAAATGGCACGTATCGTCTCGGGAAGGGGGGGCACGGGGCGGGAGGGGGTTCCCGATGCTGTCGGCGGCGTCGGCGTCGGCGTCGTGAAGGGAAAATGAAGGCCACACAACCGCAACTGTAATTGGAGCAGCCTCCATTTGATATTGAGAATTTAATCGCAGATCATTAAATGCGGTGCCATTTAAAATGCCTCGGCATCCCCCGGAATATAAAAAAGGTGACATTTAAACACCCGCCCCAAACCCAGCCCCCCCCCCCTCCCTACCCGCACACTCCAAATATTTCGTCCGTTATGAAATTAATTCGTTGATGACTCGCCGCCGGATACAAGCGGCGAATTATACCAACGCGGAGGCGACTCGGTTTTAGCTTTTCATCAATGGCGCTGCGATAGGCCAGCGTGTGTGTTTACGTGTGTGCGCACGCCGCCGCTCGATTGACATTCCCAGGCATGGCGTCACGTGACCTCTCACCCGCGTTCGACAATATATTCAGCAACGGCTCATACATCGCAATGACTCCTTATGTTCCATACCGCCGCGAAAAAAGGGGATGTAAAGTCGGCGATTCCATTTCAAGACGCCGTCTCCGCTGAACCGCGCCGACCTCTGCTTCCGGTCCCGATGCGATATTTCAATCCGTCCTCGCGTTGCGGAACGGGACGATCCGCGAGATCAGAAACGTATCGATAAATTATTGATGCTCCGTCTGATGTCGGAGGAGACGAGGCGAGAACGCAAGGCCTTGACGGTATATTAGGATTTAGAAAATTGTGTAACCCGGTGGCGTGCGGGGGGGGAGGGCGGCCCACAGAATCGGAGAATGAGACGAGATAGTAATTTTAAAATTTCCGTGGCGATAAATCAATTTTTGCACCGCAGAGGCAGTTGTTAGCTTTTTATTCCCTTAACACGGTGTTCCCTTTCTGTCTGGAAAAAAAAAAAAATACTACGTCTCCCCATTGCATGCGCAGGATGTACGTGGCTCTTCGTTCTTGCTTTTTTCTCGAGTCATATCTCGTCTTTTTTCATCGTTTTATGCTTCTAGATTACATCTTTTCCCTTCTCTGGAGGGAGTACCTCCAGAACGGGCGCCACCGCGTTTTTTTGGTGATATTCATTGAAACAAGAACGCGGGATATCTACTGCTTACAGTTGCATTTTCAGTTGCAAACTGTGAAAAGTCATTTTCAAAACCGAAATTAATCAAAGCATTTCTGAGGTCCTCTATGTTACAGAAGCGGCCGACCAACCGGGCTTCAATAAACATTGAAGAATAATTTCTCACAGCCGATATAAAACGTCAAGTAATTCAGGTATTTTGCTGAAGAAGGCAGCATCTCGGGAACAGAACCGAATATATTAGATTGATTTATATTAAAATCGAATAAAGCTTTTATTTCAAAATTCATCTCCGTTTATATTTTCAAAATGTTTTTCCTTTTTCAAAATATTTCTCAATATACAAGGCCTTATACTTGAGTCATTGGGGCGCAAGATTTGCCTCCGTACGCCACATTTGACCTCCAATTTCATATTTTTGCAAAATGCTACAAAGAAATATATATATATATATATATATATATATATGTGTGTATACTGCTCAAAAAATATAGGGAACACCAAAATAACACATCCTACATCTGAATGTAGGAAATATTCTTATCACATATTTTCTTCTTTACATCTTGTAATGTGCTGACAACAAAATCACACAAACATGATCACATTCAAAATAAAAAGTGGAAAAAACACACAACAGGTTGATCCAACGTTGATGAAATGTCCTTAAAACAGGTCAAAATGAATCAGTGATGCTTCCTAAGTGGACAGTACACACAAACACACACACACACACACACACACACACACACACACATATAGTATCATTCGACATGTGAAACTCACAATTCTATAAAGGACTACAACTTTAACTAATGCTAAAGCTAATAATAACATGCTGAGAAATAAACTAACGCTCCCAAGGGTTAACCCAAGTCAAAACATGGGAGGGTAGAACTGTTGTCGCAGTGATAAATGGTCGTCGAAGTTTCATCCCAGTTTTTAATTTTCTTTATTTGTATATTTATTTATCCATTTTTTTTTTCTATTATGAGCTTCTAATTTGCGCTCGGCTAGGAGGACGTTAGCATCCGCCTGAAGAACGTCGCCAGGTGGCTTGATCTACAGCAACGGTCCCACAAGTTATCCACCATTGTTATTTCTTTTACGAATATTAAATCTTTTATCGAATGAATTCAACTTCTACCATGTAACTCTTCAGAGTAAGAGCCTGTTCCTCCAAAGCTTCACCTCCGTCTCTCGCTTTCTATCCCTGTCTTCTCACCCTCTCTTTCCATCCAGGTCGGTCGAGGCGGAAGGCCGCCGATGTTTTTGCGCCGGTAAAAAGCAGCTGCGTCGCCAAGTTTTTGTGGATTATCAGAAAGAGCGGCGGTCCAGACCTGCTCAACACATGAAGCTTGATAGGAAAACCATAGTTGTGTAAAGAAAAAATCGGAGTCGACTAACAGGAGGCTGCTAATTAGGAGCTCCGTTTTAACCCGATTCTCTGATGTTTAAACTCCTCTTCTGGAAAACGTCCCGTCGCGGTGTAACTATGTCGGGCAAAATGTGAATTTTAAGGGGGGGGGGGGACCTGCGTCCCCACCCGCCTCCCGGATCCCCTCCCGGCCGCTTCGCTCCAGCGGGATTTAAGACATTCAGTGCTGTGAGAAGCTGTAAATGCTGATGTGACAGACCTTATTTGCGCTCTGGGCTTCAGCAGCCCCAGGCGCTCCGCCACTCCAGCCGCCGAAGATGAAGCTAGTTTTTTTTTTTTTTTTTTTCTTTCTCCTCCGTCCCGGGCTTTCTTCCGCCGACAGGTGTGGTAATTGAGTTAGGAATAGCTTTTTTTTTTTTTTTTTTTTTTTCCAGGCGGAGCCGCTTCTGTGCGGCTGGGTCGTCGCCGTCCTCCCAATTTCCACGTCTTCGCCTCGAGGACTGAGTAAGCGAGCGAGTGAACCGGAGCAGACACTTCCTGTCGGACTTGTCGACGACACACTCGTGCCGAGACGCTCTCATACACATCGGGTTTAATTCACCGCATTTAAGTCCACACGATCTCTCCACCGACGCGTCGACTCTCGAACCTGGAGATTCATTCGTTCATTCGGAATCGATACCGAAGAGCTAACCGGCGAAAGCTAACCACAAAAGCCGGATATTTAAATCGGTATTTGAAGTTATTGTTCTGGTGTCGTAACTGATTTATCGCCGGTGAAGCCCGGGAGTGCTTTTGAGGGCGAAGAATAGCACGAAGGATCGTTTCAAAACCCCATTCGGCAAAATAAACAACCTCATTTCCAAGCGTCTCGCTTTAACGCCGGCTATCAAGCGGGATCTCGTTGGTGTTTGTCTGTAAATCCCTCGATCAACGAACGGGACGGATCGCTGGGGAATTAGTGAATCATTTGTTCTATTATTTGTCGAAGCCCGGTTGACTCGAATCAGGATTTGATCATTTGTCATCAAATCTGGCCGAACGACAATAACTAGTCCAAGTAACCGAGTAAACACCGACCGGTTACGAGCCAGTTTTGCAGTTAGGAACAAGACCAGACCCGGCCCTTTCTGCTTTCTTATCCGGCCCGTCTGACTATTTTCATAGAATATTTTAAGAAGTATTTTCTACAAAACTCCTTATTTTCTCCTTCATTTTGTTTAATTTTGTATGGATGATGTCACACAAATATAATGTCATTAATCATTAATGATTTTAAAGTTGAAATAAAATGCCAAAAAATGTAAATATTTAACCCTTGTGTTGTCCTGCAGGTCAAAAGTGACCCACTACAATGTTTAGCTGTAGAAAAAACACCTTAACCTATTTTTTTTCCAACTTGAAATTTGATGACTTTTCCCAAAGAGACCCCATAATTATAAAAAGTGATACTTCTTTTTTGTTTATGTTTCCATGTGGGCTGTACATCACTGGGGTACAAAGATTGTCTTATGGGTCATTTTTGACCTGTAGGACAAGGGGAGTAAAACACAATGTAAAGGTCGCACGAGGTTTAAATATTATTTTCATTTTGTTCAATTTACATGATACCTAGTTGGCCCACGCATAGAAATTAAATAAGAAATGTGGCCCGCCAGCCAAAATAATTGCCCAACCGCGAACTAGACCGTGTCTCGGAGACACGAACCTCGACAACTGGAACCGTTTTATCTCCCAAACTGCGGCAGGTTGTTTTTAGGGTTCCATAGGAACTCGATATACTTGATACAACGAAACATTGACTTACAAGTGAGTCAACTTGGGAATTTTTCGAGATACAAGCCGCCTCTTTCCGTGAAGTGGCGTTTAAAAGAAAAAGCAGAACACGCCGCCTCCCGCCGGGTGACCCGAGCTACACGAGCGAGGCGTGCTTGTCGACGTCTCGTCTGTGAAGAAATGGAGAAGTTGTTGTCGGTGATATACCGTGACCGAGAGCGTCGTCTGTTAGAAGGCGGGAGGTTTTTACGGGGATTCGACGGCGTGGACGTCTATGGAAGAGGCAACGAAAGGGTTATTCAAAGCCACCAGGGGACGGTTTGATCGTTTTCTGCCTAGAAATACATAGTAGCATTAAGTGTGTAGCTAGTAACAGTTCTGTGGAGGTACTCAGTCATCCAGGTCATGGTGAATTATTGTCGAAAACTTCTCGTCTTGGCAAGTCGACTTGAATTTCTTGACTTGAAGATGTTTCAGCCCTCTTCAGTGCAGGTCAGTTCAGTAGCTAGTAAGTCAAGTTAAGCGATAGCGCACCAAATATAAAACCTCCTCCAACCTCCTCTCCCGCCGCAAGGGATCCTTGTGGTAAACACACTCAATAAAACCAGTTTATTTCTTTATAGTCTCTTTTATTTTGTATTATTTATCGATATATTTTGTGGTATTTATAAAGTACATTTTTCCTTTTCAAAAAAGCGGAACGAAACGGCAGAGCTAGAATGGATTTATAGCATTTCAATTCATTTTAAATGGAATTTTAAGTGGAATTTACTTGTATATACCAGCCAGTTGTGCTACAGGCTCATAAGTCAAGGTTTTAGAAACAGGTAAAAACGTTTCTCTTTCAGGACTTTTTACTGCGCTGATGCCCCAGATCAGGTTGGCAGCAAGTTAGGCTATGCAGTGTGTGTGTGTGTGTGTGTGTGTGTACGTTTGTGTGTCTCTGTCCAAAAAAAAAAAAAAACCCTCACTAACCGAAGCTTACTGTTCTGTATATTTCCTGTGCATCGTGTATTTGCAAGTGTATTTGCAGTCCTAATGTCCTCTATTGTAAGTCGCTTTGGATAAAAGCGTCTGCCAAATGCAATGTAATGTAATGTTTTACTTTACTTTACATGTTGCTGTTTCGGAGCGTTTTATATGAGACGGTTCACACGCAACGCTCACGTATCAGGATGCGGCAGAGCTGCAATGAAAAGCGCTCACAAGGCCTTCGGGATCCGGGAATCGAACCGGCAACTCCCAAAGCCGGGGCCGCGGTCGCCCCTGAAATGTTAGCATCACAATAACAAACCGGTCCGCGCCGGGTCGGTCGGCGGCTACATCAAAAAACCGGCTCAACTAATTCAGAATCATGTAATCCGAGAAAGTTTGAAACCCCGCAGGCCAGCGGGAGAGCCGGCCCTCGTTACAGCACATCGCTTCTCATCTGCAGACAAATGTATCGGGTTTTTTTTTATTGTTGTTTTTTTTTCTTCGCCCTTGTTTTATGGAAATCCTCGCACTTTTTCTTTGTAAAGAAAGAAAAAAAAAAAAAAAAAAAAAGAAAAACATCCCCTCGAACTCAACAAAATAATGACGGTCGCTCACGCTGTTTGTTTGTTCATTTATTTATTTATCTATTTGTTTTTCCCGTGAGCGTATCGTTTACCGAAATGTCGGACACCCGTTTAACCAGACAGCGTGTAGTACGAGAAAACAAACAAAAAAAAAAAAGACAAACATGCTCTCATCAGTTTTGAAGAAGAAATGAAAAGAAATCTAAAAGAAAGAAATGTACTTCAGTGTTCGTGCTGCGGGGAGGGAAGACGGTCTTGAATCGATTCACCTTTTCCGGTGAATCGTTCGTTCTTTCCGCCCGGCTTCTGATCACCATACGGCCCCTTTTTTTTCCTTTTTTTTTATTTTGTGAATCTCTGATTTATTTGAATTTCACAGAGGTGTCAGCGGGGCAGAGCCAAAGGCCGGGCCCATTACCCGAGCGGCGCCACGCCGGAGTCAAGCGGGGGAATTCAAACGGGTGGCGGAGCCGGCGGGAGGTCACTTTTTCTTCATTGTTGTTTTGAAAGGTGCGTTACGGGAAAGCTGTTATAATTACCGTGAACCCGGCAACACGAAAATACCGAGACTTTCCGACGACAAATGATTGAATTAAATTATGCCCGAATGCGAACATGACGTCGCGGACGCACCCGATTTCCCGACCTGTTTGATACCCATAACCTCGGCCTCTGCTTTATTTACTTATTTTGATGATATTTAGTTTTGTATTTTATTTTTATGTTTTTGTACTTCAACCGCCCACCTTGTTATCTCTTTATACCCAGTGAGCCTTCCCCCAGACATGCGGCGCTTAACAGTTGAAAAAGTGGCATTTGCAAGACTTCTGACAAAAAGGCATGATCTTCCAGGAGGTTGAGAGGAACCAAAGAAAGAAACTTTATTTCTATTTGTTTTAAAGTAGATGTGTGTCCCGAATTCTCAGTTGCTGGATGCAAAAAGTTTTGTATCAGGCATATATAGAATTTCTTTTCAATGCTTATTCATTAAATCTAAAATATATATAGTGGGGATGCTGGTCCCTGCGCCGCCTGTCATTGGACGAGGAGCGGAGGTTACCTGGACCAATCACAGGGCTGCATAGACAGACATAAAACCACTTATTCATTTATCCTATGGAGACATACAACAATTGTTCACAATTTTTTTCACATATTCCATAGACACAGTTGCTCACATCTTATTACATTTTTGAAAGAATCATGCAAATCAATCAATCTGGATCCTAATCCTAATACTGACATATATATATGCACACACATATATGTGCGTATATTTGTAAAGTATATATGAATAGTGTATCTATATGTAAACAAACATGCATATATATCAATATATTAGGGCTGTCAAATATATATCTACAGGACTGTCTCAGAAAATTAGAATATTGTGATAAAGTTCTTTATCTTCTGTAATGCAATTAAAAAAAACAAAATTCATTTTCATGATATTCTAATATCTTTGGATGGGATTTTTGAGTTTTCATAAGATGTAAGCCATAATCAGCAATATTAAAATAATAAAAGGCTTGCAATATTTCATATGATTTGTGATGAATTCAGAATGCATGACATTTTTGTTTTTGTAATTGCATTACAGTAGATAAAGAACTTTATAACGATATTCTAATTTTCTGAGACAGTCCTGTATATGTATATACATATGTAATATATATATATAAATATTTTATATATCCATGTGTGTGTATATATATATATATATACACACACACACACACACACACACACACACACATATATATATATATATACATATATATTATCCTATGGAGGTTCAGATATTATACACGAGAACATAACAAATGTATTTGGATTTGTTGTTTATGGTAAGAATGCAAATGTAATGAGATGACACTTGCAGTCTTTTATGCCTCCTGTGAAAACTTGATTCTACCAAGAAGCAGTTTGGCCTCTCGGTCGTTTCCGCCGCAGTCAGCTTGTCACCGGAGGAAACGGTGGATTGAAGGGGAATTATTGTGTTTCCACTAAAGGGGTGACATAATGGCTTTTAGTGAAACGTCCTCGCAACTTGACTGAAATGACAGAAAATGTGATACGGGCGCGCGTGACCCCTGCAGGAGAGTTTAATCCCCGCCGTTACCCTCCGACCTTTCCGTCGCCATTTATAGATGAAGACAGGTTGGGTTATTTATCCTGTCGACCAATGACACGCGGAGATTATGTTGGCGGCGGGGAGACTCGCCGTTGATCGTTTCGCGTCGGGTTGGGTATTGTCACCTGAGATTTAGAAACAATCCAGGATCACAGCAAAATCTCTGCCGATAATCCTGAAGCCGATTTGACAGATCTATGATTCGTTCAGCCACTATAAATTGCCTTTGGGGCGCTGGGTCGGAGGCCAGGTGATCACGGGTCCACATAAAGTGAAAATATCGATACTTACAATTCACAATCTTCGTACACACTTAGGGGTCGCAGGATTACGGGGATCGTTCTTGGAACCGAACATTCATGGTTCGATTCCCGCCTCCTCCGAGAGTGTTAAGGTGTTTTTGAGCGAGACACCGAACCCCTGCTAGATGGCTGCCAACACAGTTCACCCGTAAATGCAGAAAACGAATTTCCCGCTAGGGGTTGATAAAGGCGGCGCAGCGGTCAGTGGTTTCGGCCTGGCGGCACGAAGGATCCTGGTTCGATTCCGACAAGTGGACCTTTCTGCGTGGAGTTTTGCCTCCCACATTGCAAAAACATGCAGCGGGCTAATTGGGAAAAATTGGCAGCAGAAGATGGATAGAATTGATAACGTATAACAAATAAATACAATAAAATAAATAAGTTGTAATAAGTAAAAAATAAGTATAATAAATATATAGCTATAAAAAGTATGTATTAACTATCAAGTATAATAAATGAATAACTATGGTTTAATGCAGCTCACAAAGCTAAGAAGCTAAGCTAAGCTCCGGAGTGAATTGAACAACAGGTACATTTACAATCATTGATAAGTCAAGATTTTACCCGTCCGGCACATTTCAGAACGGATTTTCCTGAAATGTCTTGATGTTATAGAGGCATTAAATCATTCACGCTCTTATCCAAACGCCACGAGGACACACAACCATTCATTCATTCATTCATGTCAAACAGAGACTTTTAACCATTTACTCACTCACACATCATATTGAGACAAACACACATTCACCCTCTCATTCACACGTCATGGCGAGACTGAAACTATGCGATCGTTCCCATGTCGTATAGAGACAGAAAGTCACTCACTCGCTCATTTAAATGTCATATAGACACCCAACCCTTCACCCTCTCATTTAAACCCCATATAAAAATAAACATCCCTTGCTCACTCATCATATTGAAACAAATTATTATCCCATTTAGAAGCATCAAAACATTTAACCTTTCATTCAAGCCACCGTTCACTCATTCGCTCATGTCAAACTTAATAAAAAGACGTAAATCCGTTCACCCTCTCATTTATATGTCGTATAAAATGACATAAACGTTTACTCCCTCATTTACACGCTGGATAATCTGGAGTCTCCAGTGAACCCGGTGCATCCTGTATCCTGCCAGGATTACATCCTCTAATACAACCAATAATCCCAAATTGGATGAGATAATTACATTTTTATGCTAATTTACATGATAATCTGTTTTTTTTTTCTTCTTTTGTTCGCCTCCTCCTAAGATGGCGATATCCCGATTAATAAGCAAAAATCAATTAACGTTAAATCAATGCTCTTGGTTCAAATACTCAGTGCTCAAATTAAATCAGTGCTCTTGGACATAACCTTCTACTCCAAATGCAATCATTTAAAATAACCATCTTTACATTTTTAACCCAAATCCGGTCTCGTGTCGATGACAGATTTTGAGTAAGGGGCAGATCGGTGATCTGTAGGTGTAGCGCTGAGCTCGGCCCCGACGTCCCGAAATAAAAAGAAAACCTTGATGTTGTTTGCGAAGCTCCTGTGCAGACATCATCGATGAGTTTGCTGGAGCAGATCACATGTTTAAACAGGCTGCGGGAATCACCGCAGACTATTTGATGCCGCATTTACTCTGCTCCCCGTCTTGCACCCTGCCGGAACACAAAATAGGAAGAAAAAAAAATAAAAATAAACGAAAGAAACGACGGGAGGGTGAAAATGACTGTTTCAGGTTTGGTTCATTCCTCCGTTTTTTTTTGTTTTTTTTTTCTTCCTCTCTCTGGTCTGCTCCCCGAGGGCCGGATTCGCTTTTGTCCACAAACAATCCGATTGCACCGACCGATTCGCTCAATGCGTCCTTGAGACAGAAACATTTATTCATTCACTGATGAATGAATGGATGAAGTCATTGATTTTCTGTGCCGTTTATCCTGCATTTAGGGTTGTGGGGCGTCTGGAGCCTCGAGGTCGATCACACAACCGTTCATTGTTTCATTCCCGTGTCGTCTCGAGCAGGGAGGTCAAACTCAAATACACAGTGGGCCAAAATTCAAAACTGGGACAAAGTCGCTGGCCAACATTGATATTTATTGAAAAAAATCTTCCTCCAGGTATAACAATGAACCTTTTCATATGGACCCAAACATGTTTTGCTTAAAAACTAAAAATGGAACAAGCATAGCTTAATACTATACAATATATAACTTAATATTGAACACATGCAAAATCCTATTTTCTGCCTAAGTAACAGCAGGGTGCCAGTATTAGCATAAGGTCGCTATGACTACTGTCAACTGAGGAGAGGGTGTTTATGGGTCCTGTTGTGATTTTTGTGCCAAAACACCAACAGAAAATTCTGGTATTTGTAGAATTAGCGATACATGCACTGTAAACTATACCGGCGGTCCAGCTCTAATAGTCATCTGGTTTGACTTTGCGGGCCAAATATGATTAGAGTGTGGGCCAAATTTGGCCCGCGGGCCAGAGTTTGACACCTATGGTCCAGAGCAGAGGCCCCAGACCTGTTTATCACAATTGACAATTTCACCGTGGACCAGGGAGGGGGTGGGAGGTACATGTAAATTGTTTATATTGCGACTATAATAATAAACATGAATCCACTGTGCACTCGTATGCAACTTTATTAGCAGCTTCCTCGTAAAATTGCGCCAACAACATAACATGAGTATGATGAAGGCTTCGTTGCCTCATTGCCGCATATCATGCAGAGCGGCTCCGTCTGTGTGAATCAACCGTTACGATAAATCCACATGTCAAGTAGAACTTCTGGAATTGTCTGTTTAAATCTTTCTTTTTCTTGGAAATTGTAGGCTCTTCTTCTGTCTTTTCATTAGACCTTTTCACTTTCGAAAAGATACTTTCCGTCTGACGTCTGTTTTTTACTCATTTTGCTAGCTCGTGGGTTGCATTTTTGGCGCTCATATGAACGAGATGTAAGCAAGAGATTACGGTCATTTTTCAAAATAAAGATTTTTCAGACTCAGATAATAAATCCAATGGAAATAATCAATTATCTCTTGGGCGGCCTGGTATTAATTGATCCACGGACCGGTACCGGTCTGCGACCTGGGGGTTGTGGACCACTGGTCTAGACGACTCATTCTCATCCCGATACGTTACCCTCTCGACGAACGGAGAATTTTCCCTCATCGTCAAATTCCGAAGCATCAGAACCTCGTCTCGTCATTTTCCGACAAACCGTGGAATATCACGTCTACATCTACAACGGTATCTCTATCTAAACCGAACTAAAGAAAAAACAGTTTGTTTTTCTACATCTTTCTATTTGAAAGGAGAAAATGTTGTTCCTCCGATAGCGAAAAAATCGCCGCTTCTCCAGGTTCGTTGAAAAACGACGAGAAAGATGTTCCAATAGAATATAGAAATACAGAAATATTCACTCTGTATTCTATATATTATGTGCGAATGAAAGAGACATGCAACCATTCACCCACTCATTCAGCTCATATGGACATACGGTCAAACACTAAAGATACACAACCATTGACCTTCTCGCTCACATTTAAAGAAAAAAAAAACAGGCACACGACCGTTTACCTTCTCATATAGAGACACACAACTATTGATGTCATTGTCACGTCATGTAAAA
This sequence comes from Fistularia commersonii, assembly GCF_037954325.1. NCBI lineage: Eukaryota > Metazoa > Chordata > Actinopteri > Syngnathiformes > Fistulariidae > Fistularia > Fistularia commersonii. Next base: position 7,434,953 of record NC_141315.1, read on the forward strand.
ACATACAAGTATTGACCCTGTCATTCACATGTCAAGTAAAAAGAACACGTTCTCATCCAAAATGCATCAACTAGGTGCCGAATGGAAAATTTCCCCTTTATGTCACGCATCAGAACTCCTTTCTCCTCATTTTGTTGACGAACAAAGCATCACGTCTCCATCTACATCAGTATCTCGATCTAAACCCAACCAAAGTAAAAGCAGAGTTTGTGTTTTCACATCTTTCTGATGCTTCTACAAGTGCGTTGAAAAAAGACGTCAGTATGTGATGCAGGCTTGGGAGCGAGAACATATAGAATATAGAGATTATCTTTCATTCGTACATAATTTAGAGATATTTAACCATCCGCCATCTTATTCACACCCCACCTACAAAGATGCAATCATTTATTCTGTCACCGAGGTGTCACATTCAGCTCGGAAAAGGAAACCTTCGGAAAAGGAAACCTTCTGCCCAGTTAGGGATGGGTGCCGGATCAGAAAAAGTCGGAAATTAAAACAGGAATTGCTTTGGATATACACGCATGGCACGCTAACAAGGGTTTAATGAGGAATTTGATATTAAACCTTGTCTAGCGGTATGTCTGGGGTTGTCCATACTTTGTTTTCTTTTTACTTCCTCCCATGAATATCCCCGATATTTTATATTGTATTCTGAAACAGTTCGATTAACAATATTTCCATATCTGTACACATGTGAATAAGTATCCGTCACTTGGATCTGAAAAATGGTGAAGATAAAATGTTAAAATGAGATGATATATCGAACAAGAGGTGCAAAAAAAAAAGAAAAAGGGGGAATCAATCACATGATCAGTTCTTTTAAATATTGTGCCACAATATCATGTGTGTTAACACGAGAATAGGCTTTTTGTACTATATGTAGAATAAATGATCTTTATAAGCATATTTTTTCTAAACTCCGGAGCCGTCTCGCTAATCGCTAACTCGCTGCCGAGACAGAAATATATAACATATTTATCAACCGGAGGTTTTCTCAAGAGACCAAACGGTTCTGATCAATATTCATGTCCTCATCGACCACAGTTACATCAATTGAGCCGAAAAGATCATTTCATCTCATTATTAAAAAAGTTTCCCTACAAAATGATAGTGAACTTTTTTTCTTTGAGAAAGGTCGCATTTGCATGTCTGCCGCAGCCCGACGCTGATCGGATAGCGCGGAGCGTTCGAACCTCACCGGCGGCATCGGGTTCAACCTTAATGTCAGACGTGAACTCGGATTGTAAAGAGCCGTTCGCGTTTGTGAACGAACAAACACACGGGTGGTTTTGTTGTGATTTGTTATTCCCGAGGAGTTCTTTTTTTTTTTTTTTTTTTTTTTTTTTTTTTTGTAATTGAACCTCGGCAGGGAGGACGTGTGGGGTCGGGAAGGAAGTCCGACCCCTGGACGTGACCCCGCGGTGGTTCTCCAACCGGCAATATGTCAACCGCGCCCGGCGACGGAAAGAAATCAGCAAGAAAAAAACAAACGGCTCGGTGATTCATGGAGGGGAAAGACCCTCGCCGTTCCCCTCGGGGAGGGAGAGCGATGAGCTGCGGTGGATTTATCCTTGTTTGCTCACCGGAGTGATGGAGATTTTCAGTCTGAACACGCCGTTAAACTCCGTGTAGTAATAGCGTTAAAGATCTCCTTGATGGATCTTAAAGCTCGGTCGCTCAATCGCGATCAGCGGGTCGGTGATCCCCCACCCTCCGGTCCGCAGCCCTTCTTCCCCGCGCCGTTGACTTTTTCGGTTCCTCCGGCCTGGAACGAGCGTCCGGAACCGGCCCATTACTCTGATTAATTGATTTTGAATGCTTTCAAGGAATTGGCCAGAGGGCTAAATGGAGCTTTATGCTAACAGAAGGCACTCAGGTGATTGGAGTTAAAGCTGGGATGTAAATGGCTTCTTAGACACTAATGGGTCCGCGTCATGGTCGTTGGAGAGGTAAAAGAAAAATGGCGTGTTTTGTAATGTCAAACAATGCATTGCAACGTATTTTATGTTAGCGTAAATTTTTAGAAGGCAACTAAGTAAATTTCGATTCGCGAAACAGTGAACATAACACTAGAGCGGCTCTGGTTAGCGCAATGTCGCATCTCCATGTTGTTGGACTGTAGATGAATAAATGAATGCTAAAAAAAAAAAAAAAACACCTCCCATTTGCTACAATTGACGTATTTGAAACCGAACGTCAACATCTTAATTTCCATTCCCGCTTACAAAATGATCAGGGGTTTCCAGCTGACCCCCTGGCTGGGGGAGTGGTTGCCAAGGCGATGCGGAGCAAAAAAAAAAAAAAAAAAAAAACACCCGCAATTGGTCGACGGTGGTTGCGAGGACGGGCGAATCCGATGCGGTGATGGAGGAGAGACTGTCAGATGGATGGAGGAGGAGGAAGGTGGGAAACAAAAAGACTGATGCCTTCGGTTACCGTGCCTTATAGATGATGCTCAAAGCGTGGCCCCGCATTTATCACCCTGCTGCTATTGCTGTGCTGTCAGCTAATGGTGCAAGGGAGGGGGCGGCGGCGGCGGCGACGGGGTTTCATAAGGGTATGCGAGGTGACAACCGGGGATGGATGAAAGGGAAGGGATGAACGAGCGACTGTGTGTTTGCGCGCCGCCAAATGACAATGAATTGCAAAGAGAGATGTGTCTGGAGCGAAGGGAAGCGGGTGGAATTCGTCTCGGCTCCCCCCCCCCCTCAGCCTTTACTCGGCGCCGCATCCCGGCTTTCCCGCCTCCCTTTGTCGCTCCGGTCCCTCCCGGTTGCCTCGGCCGATGAATCCTATTTTGCGCATCGTCTCACGCTTCTGGTTCTATCTGTCATCGGCGGCCAAAGCTAACATTATATAATACGCAATTAGTAATTGTAGCGCAACTTGGCTACACTATAACGGACTATCTATGTACACGGCAGCGAGAGCCAATAGGATGGCGAGGATGGGCGGGTCGCCGGTAATGGTTGCTTTAAAAGCTATAATCTCGGACACTTTGGGCGAAACAGGCGTTGACAGCGCGTGGGAAAAGGCTCGATACGTAAGAAGGATTTAAATTATCTCCATCGTCCGATCGTAACGACACTGGAGTACTTCCACATTTCTTGGAATTTACCGGCTGTGACGTTCAGGGTCACTCCCGAAAAATAACTCCTCATCGTCGGTCTATGCGAACACCCGATTGGTCGCCGTCTCTGATGTTTACACTCGCTTTAGTACCCATTTTTTTGTTTATCACGGCGAGATATGAAGCGAGTCTACTCTCTAGTTCATCCCGGAAAATCGTAGCACGGAAATCATTTTTAAAAAGTTGTCGTGAAAACCGTGCCTGCGGGGGTTTAGTGAGTGTGAGGCAGCCGTACAGGCCGCCGTATATCTGCGGTCGGTCGACTCGACAAGACAAAGGTGAGTCACCGTCACACAAAAAAACGCCGCGCTCGTCCCTGAGGTGCGAAGGAACGGGCCGCCGAGTCATCCCGGCGAATATTTCTACTCCGAGGTGCCGTCGTGATTAAATCTACCCCCGCGGTGCGATAACCGGCGGTCTTTATGGTCATGGGCGGGCGTGGTGGGACATTAAAAGCCAATAAAACAATTTAATTGGACGCAAAAGCGGTAATCGCCCCTGAGTGCAGGATGAGTCATCAAACACATCGCCGGGGGCGGAGGGGGATACAGGGGCCGTGCTGTAAAAAAATTCTCATAACACATTCTCCTATTATAACACTATATAAATATCCATTTAACAGATAGACAGGGGATGAAAGCTGGCAAAATGTTTTTTATTTATTTTATTATGGGGCCGTTAAGGGCGAGGATGGAGCGAAAACAAGCAAAAAAACAAACAAAAAAAAACTTAAGAAGTACATTGACAAATAATAGATGGACAGGTGGATGGATAGGTATATAGATAATAGCTCATTAGATACATAGATAAGTGAATAAATAAATAAATAGATAAATAAAAGTAGGAAAATTAAAAATAGAAAACTAGAAAGGCAAATAAATAAATTGCTTATTAGATACAAAGATAGGTAAATAAATGTATAAATAAAAAAAAATAGATGACTAAAAGTATTAAAATTAAATGAAAGAAAACAAGATATGGAAATAAATGAATTCATGACTAGATACATAGACGGATAAATAAATAAATAGATAGATAAATAAACGTATTAAAATTAAAAATAGAAAACTAGATAGGCAAATAAATAAATTGCTTATTAGATACAAAGATGAGTAAATTAATGAATGAATAAAGAAATTGATAAATAAATGTATTTAAATTAAAAAAAGAAAACTAGATAGGCAAATAAAATAACGGTTATTAGATACAAAAATAGATAGATCAATGAATAAATAAAGTATAAAGAAATAGATGAATAAAAGTATTAAAATTAAAAATAGAAAACTAGATATGGAAATAAATACATTGATTATTGGATAAATAGACAGATAAATAAATAAATAAATAAATATAAGTATCAAAAGACAAAATAATCCCAAAACAAATGTATTAAACATAATTAAAAAAGTAAATATATGAACAAATATGCACGAATTGTATTTGCATCCAGTGCAAAGTTTTGACATTATTCTCAAATTATGAATAAAAACAGATACTTGAAACCAAGCTAGCCAATGAGATGGTATCGAGTGATATGGTATCCAACACGTTACCCCGGCGACGAAACCTGCCGGCACCCCACGGCTCCTCGCAGGTTGCCAGATCTCTCGATACTAATTTTCCTTTTTTTTTTCCCCCTTTCCTTCTCTGGTAATGACTTGGGCCAGACATAACATCCCTATAAAGGGCCCCCCTCCCCGCGCGCCCTCGTAGCCCTTAGCACTTCCAAAATGTGGCCATTGAGAGCAATAAAAACAGTCCAAACTGTTAATTTCAGCACAGAGGATGAGCAAAAGAGCAGCATATGGGATTAATATAATTTAAAGCGGTGATTTCTTTTTATAGTCCGTTTAAGACAAGAGTCAACCGGAGCCGCTCTTGCGGATTTTTAGAAAAAACAGACAAAAATCACAGACAATAGCGACATTTGGTTGGATGTTGGAAATTCCATCTTTTTTTTTTTCCCCCGTTTGTAGTTTTTTTTCTCTCCGCATGATTCATGCGGGCCCGACGCCCGCAGGGGGGGAGGAAAAGCCGAGGTGGGAATTAGACGGGCACCTGTTTGAGAAAGGTGAGAAGCAAAACTCCGGGGAAGACAGACGAGCCGAGAGCTCCCGAAGACTTTTCAGCAAAATATCACACGCAAATTCGGAGGTGGCGCCGCCGCCGCCGCCGCCGCCGCCGAGGCGTCCGGGATAGATGCTCTCATTATGGTACGGGGATGATTCATGCTGTTCAAATGAGCTGTCACTTGCACTGAAGATCAACGGAGGGGGTGTTGGGTTTGGGGGGGAACAGATGTAGCTGTTTTAGAAGTGTCTGGACTCGCGGTGGAGAGCTAGCAGTCTCACACTACGCCGGCGGAATTTTTTAGCGTCGAGCTAATAAATCTGCCGGTTTTATTGAAATTTTTTTTTCCCCCCCGCCACGATTTTTTTATTTCTATATTTATTCCCGGACGAGAAAGGAAATAGACGCCGGGGGAAGGGAAAAAAAAAAAAATCTCTTTCAAATCGGCGGCTCGGTATTTACTCAAAGACGCGCGGCGCGGCTCTCAGCCTAACAGCAAAACTCAACTCTCATTAAACATTCATCTCATTTTGACTTTTATCCGCACTTTCTGAGGTTCGAGCGATTAGCTATTCATGGAGCATGTGTTCTTGTCTTATGACATGTTAATGTTAATTCTTTCTTTGGTTTTCACTTCACACACGCGCGCGCTGTATTTATTAAACCGATCAAGTCAACAGGGCAGATCTTCCACCGGAGGGGCTCTGGAGGGACCCCGTCGGTCTGGATTTGATTGACTGCGCCGCTCTCGTCTGTAGGCCGCACGGACGGCGCCGGATTCCCAGCAGCGGCCCGAACATAATCTGCAAACATGAGATCGTCGCGGCCCGTCACTCAACCGCGGCCTCGCCGCCGTAATCGCAAACAGCCTAGAGATCGCCGCTCGGCCGATACGTTCCTCCGCGTCGACTCGGGGCGCGCACGCTCGGTTTAATTGTCCAGTCCCACGCACTTGACCCGCTGCAATTAGAATCGCCCCCCAAAAAAAACAGCTTTTTTGCACGCGCCTGGCTGTTAAGGCTCCAAGATTTGATTTCGCACTCAAAACACGATAAACAGACCACATCAATTCCGCGGCAACAGCTGCCGCATCATTATTCTGTTGTTATTGTTTGGACGCGGTTCAGTTCGAAAGAGGCTGTTGTTTATAATGTCTTCCTCCTTGATTAGCCGCTATTTATAATGGTCTGCATTCGGCGCTAATGACGTGTCTCTTCTCATATGCGTGATTCGCATCAGCTATCAACAAGGTGCCTCTAATGGACAAAACAAAACGGAGGGGGGGGGGATCGGTATGCCGTTGTTTAGGCACGGAGACCGATTGTTATTCCGACTCATGTGTTTGCGCTCGGTCCCGTTATCTCAATCATCCACGGACTCCGATCTCTTAAATACAGAGCATAAATCAATTAAAACACCATCTGAATGAAATAGATTTCCCTTCTGCCGGCAGTAAAACTGCGCCGCTTCCATTGTGTTGTCAACAGAGGAATAAATCAGGGCTGGATTATATCCATGTAGGAATCCGAGTGTGCTCTCCTGAGCGCTGGACGACGATAGGTGTGCGGCGGTTGGTGGTGAGGCTATCTGATTACGAGCCATAAACCTTTTAAATATTTATTATACTGCACGCAGGCATGTACAAAATTAATGGTCCATCGGATACAGATTAAGAATACATGAGGGTCCATTAAAAATAAACAAACAAACACACGCACGCGCTCGGAACTGTAAAAACAAAGCAAGGACAAATGCAAAACGAAGGAGAAAAATAGGTGGTTTCAAAACAATTTCTTAATTTTAAGAGCCTACGATGTTTAATTTTAGAGGAGATAAGGGGAATTCTTTAGACTCAAGCTGTTGACAATGCTAAGGTTTTTTTTTAATATTAAAAAAAATGATTTAACCAATTTTCCTCTGGGAATCTAAGAATTTTGCAAGTATATACAGTCTGTATGCAGATGATACACCGATATATACCAGTTTCACGGAAAGGTATTCGGTCTGTCGATTCCCTGAGGAAGTGTGTTTAGCAAATCGGGACGCCGATATGCAGATTATCTTCATTTTCCGAGCGTCTGGAATACTCACTACGACCTTCCGGTAATCGGGAGTCGATTCTGCAGTTTTGTGCGATTTCGTTAAGAGCCTTTTCCTTCTAAATTTTTGCAACCGGATAGAAGCGACAGACACATCAGGTTCTTCTCTGGTCACAATGTGCGTTTTTTTCAGACTCAACCCCTTCTAAGGTCGCTTGTTTTCCACCACGGACATTTGTCACGGTTCGCTGGAGGACGACGTGCGTATTTCTCGGATTGGAATTCCCGTCGCACGAAACATAATTCGCCCTTTAGCTTCAGTCAGTTCAGGATTACCGCGCACCTCTTCAAAAGCCGATTTCAATTACCGCTCACCCAAATTGCCCGGCGACCTCTCGATCACACAAAAAAAAAAAAAAAATCCCCTTCCCCAGAGACAGAATCGCCCTCTCGTCACATCGCTAACGGCGGCTCCGATTCGGAAAATATTATGCAACCGAGCTCCCGCTCGTGTCGCGCTCGGCGTGAAACATCGATCGCGAGTATCTCCGCATGTCTGCAGACGGGCGGCCTGCGCGCTCATGGCTGAAACTCCGGATGTTGCCGAGCGATACTGGATGGCGCCTGTTTATCCGCAGCGCTTACCTTGAGCGTAATATGCATCTCTAATGAAGGTGCGCCGAGACACACTGCTGGCTGCGATCAGAGAACAAACCCTCGGGGATCGTCTGCTTGAAAGGGAGAGAATGAAAACACTGATTGGATTTTCAGTCACATTTAGACTTGACGGAGATGCATTTAGATCATGACTCAAAGACAGAGCGGATCCTGTCCAAGGGGCACACACACACACACACACACACACACACATACACATGCATGCAAACCTGCACAAAGTTGTGTTTCCATCTCTTTAGAGGACACTACCTTGATTCTGCATTGCCATGTATGTATCTCAACAGCATGCATGTGCCACAGAAGTGTGTTTCTCAATAACCCAAACAGATGCAGTATGTGTGTGTGTGTGTGTGTGTGTGTGTGTGTGAAGGTTGCATAAATATGCTCCCACTTCGGGGCCTGCTGCTGCTACCTCCCCCCTGCCCTGACAGCTCCATAGATTAAGCCCTGAGAGGTATAAAGTGCTGTTTAGTATTCTGCATGATCCGCCTCCGTTGCCTGGGCCAAACTAAATGGGGACGGTTACTCAGGGGCTGCAGCCAAAATGGAGAAAAATGTCTTCAATCCGCCCGTAAACTTAGGTGGGCAATTTGAGGAATAATTAATCTTGGGTTTTTCACGACAAACAGGTGATTTTTTTTTTTTTTTTTTAAGACCTGTGATGACATGAATATTTAAAGTGAAAAGTTTAGCGAGGACATCTGGCGCCATCTCCGAGAATTCAAGTGTTAAACCTGGATTATTTCTCAAGGCCAGAAGGTGCTGACTTCACCTGCGAAGAAAATAAATGTACTCTGAGAAGTATTTCGGAAGGCCGATGAGTATTTTCTCCTGTGTGTCGCTCTACCCTCAATTTCGATCTTATTTTTTTTCCCCCCCGTTGAAATACAGACAGAGTCGATGCTTGACTTTCTGCCGTCCAATATTCATACGGTTACATAAGGGGTCAAAAACCTCTTAACCATGAGCGGCACTTAAAAAATTAATTTGTCTAGAACTAGTTCTTTTTTTTTTTTTCTCCTCCACTTGACTCCAGAGACCAACTCGATGGCGTTGCATATTTATGCAAAAACACTTCTTCCCTCCTCTCCGCCATTCAGTGTTTATGAGCGAAAATCTTTTCATCAGCAAGTGCCTCCTATTCAAACGTGTATATTTAACTTTTCAATGAGTTCACGGCGAATTCATGCAAGCTGCGCGCTGTCACGTCGCTCCACTTCGCCAAATAGTCTCACGGGAGGCGAGAACGCTTGCCAGGGAACCGCTGTAAATGTCAGGCGTTGACGGGACGGATCCAATCTTTTGGAGACGAGCGCGCATCACCGCCGGAGTGGCCATAGAGGAAATAAAAATGAAAATATCGGAAAGGGTTAAGCGCTAGTCGGCGCTTACGCATAAACTTACCAGAACCCCCCTGATGGGGTGGACCGCCCACACTCCTAACCTCCGGCCGGAGGCGCGGGAATCCGAAATGTCGAACGACGCGATCGGAGAACTCGTTCTACCAGACCGCCGTCGGACTCCGAGACAGCCGACACTTTTATTCTTCTTTTTCTGCACTCTACACACAGTACTGCTCATGGAACTACTGCCATTTAAACCGTGCTCATCCTTGCACTTAGTGAGTTGCACACCAAGCTGCACTCAATGTTTTACTTGCACTGCCAACACCGTTCAGATTTATAACAATGTTAACACCACCTGTTTATTGGCAATACAAATCCAAAGTAAGAATTTCTTTGCACAGAAAAACACGTTTCCACACTGTACGTACGACAATAAACAATTTGGATCTTGAATCTCGAAATCCTGCCTCTCGCCCAACGACCGCTGGGATAGGATCCTGAAAGCAGGAATAACGGTATAAATCACGATGAAAGAATGAAGTCGGGCAAACACACGGAACCGGAATCAGAAGTAAAACGATCACATGGGTTTTCTTTTTCGAAACAAGTTGTGTTTCTCCTTTAATGTCAAGAAGCGGCTTGTAACTGCAACTTTTTTAACTATTTTAGATTACGGTGATCTGCTGTACATGAACGCCTCTGCTCAAAGTCTTGAAAAAAAGTCCACACTGTGCATCATGCCTCACTAAGGCTCATAACAAATTGTAGATCGTGAACACATCATTGTGAACTATATTCCCGTGTTGGATGGCCTTCTTTGTCCACCATGAGGTTTGGGGGATTGGTACACTTTTATTTTTAAGGCCCTCTTACATCTGTCACTTATTCACAAGGCGGACTGTTGATTCTTACCTGCTGCGATCACATGATCAACTGTTGCTTTATGTCCCTTTTGCAAGCACAGAACTAGAGAAAAGAGCTTTTGTTGTTGCCCCCACTGCCTGGAACAGACTTCAAAAAGACTGGAAACTCCCTAATTTTATCTCACTAAATGCTTTTAAAACCAAACTGAGAACACTAGAGGTCAACTTGTCAAAATGTAATTGCTTCTTTTAACTGTTTGTAATATTGTTCTGTCTGTAACTTATTGCTGCCTCTTGGCCAGGACTCCCTTGTAAAAGAGGTTTTTAATCTCAACGGGACTTTTTTCCTGGTTAAATAAAGGTGAAATAAAAATAAAAAATAAAACATGGTTACAATTCTGATCAGTGGAACAATACTAGAGGTAGCAGCGGTAGTAGTAGTACGTGTAGTATAACTCGTATTAGTAGTAGCGGTGAGTCAAAGAGAGATACTTAGTTGAGACTGGTTGGAGGTTTTCATGCGCTCATGATAGATTTCAAACACATTCCAGGCAGGAATGTTTTTGTTTATTTTTTGGAGCATAACAATAGATTTGACAAACTTCTACCAAAAATATGAAGGCGTCACCATGCAGGGTATTATAAGTTATCTATATTAATACTTGTATTTTAATTTCATATACGTTGTTGCAACCTTGCGTTGTTATTTTTTGTGTATTTCCCCGTTAACGTTTTCCTTCAGGGACTTTCACAGTCTACTAACACTTCGTCGTGGTGAGGAAGGTGTGGAGCTGAAAATAGATTATGACCTCACGCGGAGACGTGCAGGAGAAACCCTGAGACTCACCAACACTCCCGTCACACGTAAAGGGAACCTCAGCGGAGATAGCATGGCATAGAAATTGCTTTGCTAGTGTGTGTGTGTGTGTTCAGTGTGGAATACTCAGATAAAGAGAGGAAACAGGTGGTGGATCAAACATCTCGAGTCTCAATTAATCTACCCGGTTACCAAAGTGTCTGGTTCGACCGTCGCGCTCCGTTTGTTCCTCGGTTGTTGTTTGGGAATTTGCTAGCAGGTTCTCCCCGGAACGGAGCCAGGCTTTCGGTGCTGAAGTCCCAATTAAAAAAAAAAAAAAAATTTGATTTCTATTTGGTAAACGAATGCAGAGGGTGAAGGAGAACCGATGTGATTTCAACACGATTAGAAAAGTCGTCTCCGGGCTGCACGAAGGACTCGAACTCAGCAGAGGATACAAGTGTTGCTCGTACAACTACTTCAAGGGCACAGTTGCACCACGAGGTTGTTGCTCCAGAATCTGGGCTTGGCTGATGTTCAAAACCCGATCTGATGTTTGTGCACTGACTTGTGGATGATTCCCACCTCGGCAGACGGTTTGTTGGGTAATCGCGCAATGAAATGCGTTTGCGGATCCCACAGAGGGACTCAATGAGTCAATCAAAGTCCATCGGCACGGATTATTCATCCCATAATCTGCAGCAGTGGTTGGCGGGATGCAAGATTTGCTGAATTTTGGAGACTTTCTGAAGGTTTTCAAAGCGCAGCGAAAAATGATATGGTTGTCAGATCTTATCGTGTTGACTGCACTTTTTTTCCTGGAAGACATTCCTCCTCCCATCTGAGGGGCTTCTTCAGTTTCAACATAATGAGGGGAGGTTCTGGTTTGTCCCTGTTGGGGGTGGAGTGGTGTTGCGGGGTTCTGGTCTAAGTTTAATGGGGTTTGAACACAGGAATTGGGGCGACTCACCCGAGTTAGCGTTTGAGATAAGGCTAATGTGTAGATTTGATTAGGTGTTAGTTGTATCGGATCATTGGCGGCGTCTATGTAACGTCTTTGGGTGAAAAGGCAATTGACGTGAGAGCGGCGTGAGTGGAGCGATGAGATTTGAAAACACCTCCGTCGCCACCGAGAAGGGGAAAATGCAATACGTCGAAAACCAAAACAATAATGGCCGACTCCAGCGTATTTCTTCTGCCGTGACTGCCGGGCTACATTCTCTAGTAGTGTACCCTCCTTGTGATTCAGAGTTACTCCAAACCATATTTTTTAAATTTTATTTGGAAGTGTCTCTACACATGTTGTAGGTTATCATAAAACTACGTCGCCAGCTACTGGCCAGGCAGGTGTACTGCAGCGTTTCTATGAGTTTGCGTGCGGAGATCGCCTAAACCGCTCCAGATACGATGGACCTGCAAGTACATGCATGTCGATTTGTCGTGCGACGGATTGCACACTGGTAAAAGGAGGAACTGAAGGGCCCCCGTTGTTTGCTCAGCAACTGCTTCTCATATTTGGCAAAGCAAACCATCCGTCCTATCTAGCCGGAATGCTGACCGGAGAGGAGCGGCCCTTGTCCTCCAGGTGTAAGAGGATTTTAGGGGGTGGCTCTCCTGTGTCTGGCTATTGCGCACCCATGTCACGGTCATCATACTCCTCATCGCACTTAACAGCAAACCTCATTCTCCGTCTGGGTTTGGGCATCTGGGTTGTCCTTGGTTGTCGTGCGGAACTTGGTGCATTGTTGGTTGAAAACCCTTCTGAATATCCCCGAAATACAATGTCCTTGGCTTTATCGTATTTGTCCTTCTGTTCCTGAAAGAGAGAAATGGGGGCCGCAAAACTACTCGGCGATATCTAAACTAATCCACAGAGGTTTTTACCCACTGTTTTGCGAGGAACATTGTTTGGATGGAATAGAAGAAGTTCAGCTTTCTCTTTGTGCAGGAGAGGCGGCGGCGGCGGCGGCGAGGAGGGGGACGAGAGACTCTTCCTCCGGCGAGATTTAACTTCGCTTTATTACCGTGCACCGCGTACAATTTGTCACCGGAATTCCGACTGTCACGCTAGCCGCCGCCGCCGCCCCCCCAAATCGCGGGCTTGGGTTTGGCCAGATGAGCCGTGTGGAGCCACTTCATGGTTTTAATGTTTTTCATCATTATAATGTTGAAATCTGGGTTTGTTTCTCTGAGAAACTCATCCCCGCCTCTTCGTCCCTGACTTATGGAACGCTGGCGGCGAAAAGGATGACGGCCCAGGGTCGTTACCGTAAGACCATCTTAGATTAAACGAAATACCGAACCCGCAATGCGCCCGATGGCGAGTTTAAAAAAAAGAAGCCTGTACCTTAAAGTGCTTCCACCTGCAATATCACCATTCCCTTCTTGTGCTCACCCCCTCTTCAGTCTCTGCACCGACTGCGGCGGAAGGTACATATTTCTTGCACCTGCTTCTGGTGCACACCGCTGAAACAAAATATTACAGGTCCAGAAAATTGCAAATTGTAACATGAGTCTTTTTTTTTTTTTCCTTGGGAGAATGGCGGTGGATTCTCATCAGGAGGTTGTATATGCGGCGGCGTAATGGGGTCACCGTAGATGTGCGGGACAGGCAGGGCCTCTATTTCGCGGGCTGAGAGATGGAATGTGCGAGGCGGGGAGCTGAAGCGGGCGACGGAAGGGTCTGACTAATGAATCCCCCACCTCTTCCCTCCACCTCGACAACACTCCACTCTGATGCTAAGAGGTGTCAGGCCCTGCCCAGCGGTGTGAGCGGTAATGATACAGCGACACGGCGCAGGAGAGCCGCGCAGAGGCGAAGGGGAAGGAGCGAACGGAGGCCGAGGCGGGGAATGTGATACGTCGGTCGCATCGCCGTGATTTCTGGTTTGTACGATTAGCGCCCGCAACCCTGATGGTGGAACGGCAGGGATACTCGGAGAAGAGGAACCCCAGAGGAGAGGTGGCGGTGGGGGAGCGGCCAGTCGCAAGACGACACACACACTCAGCTTCCCTTTCTCTCAAGTGACAGGCGAGGAGTAACGATGTGCCCCGACTTCGAGTTGAACCTTACAGGGAGGTGCAGGGCGGTTTTCCTCGGATAGGCAGAAAAAGTGATACTGCTCATAAGAATGGTGGCACAGTGGTTTGCACTTTTGCCTCAAGAAGGTCCCTGGTGCGATTCTTTCTGGGCCTTCTTTCTGTGTGGAGTCGCCGTGTTCTTCTCTTTGGGGTCTCCATTGGGTTCTTTGGTTTCCTCCCAAACTCCAAAAATATAGTTGATAAGATAAGATACGATAAGAACAACTTTATTTATCCCGAAGGAAATTGTTGTGCCAGAGTTTCAAGCAAAAACATATCAATAATAGATACTAGTTGGAAGGAGGGAGAATAAGAAATACAATAAAATATAAATTGTCAGGGTTAATGCTATCAAGTGTTTTAAGGTCTTAAGTACAAAGATTTGAAGATTCCCTGCGGCTGAGGGAAGAGGAATTAAAAAGTCTGATAGCCTCCTGTGGCGTTCAGTGGAGCTCCTTGGTGGTATCAGTCTACGACTGAAATCGATTGATTGATTGATTGAAATTCGAATGATCAGGCCAGAGAACCTAAACTGTCCAGAAGTGAGCAAGAGCAAAACTTGTATGTCTCTTGATGACATGCTAATAACAGGTTGCAAACTCCACACAGAAAGGTCCCCTTGTTGGAATTGAATCAGCCTCCTTCGGGCCAAACCGCTAAGCATGTGCCACCCTTCAAACAGATTCAACATCTATAAATATCCAACCATCCATCCATCTTCTGCTGCTTATCCTACACTCGGGTCGCGGGGGATGCTGTCATTGGGCAAGAGGAGAGGTACATCCTGGCATGTCGCCAGTCAATCACAGGGCCACGTTCATTCATTTGGGGCAATTTTCCCAATGTTAACTTGCTGCATGATTTGGACTGTGAGAGGAAACCTTAGACAGGTGTCTGTTGTGCAGGTGTCAGAGAGGAGGATGCTGAGGAAGCTCCTCAGCATCATGGACAACGTCCATCACCCCCTGCAAGCCACACTGACGTCCTGTCAGAGCTCTTTCAGTCTTAGACTGATACCACCGAGGAGCTCCACTGAACGCTACAGGAGGTCTTTCCTACCTGAGGCTATCAGACTTTTTAATTCCTTTCCCTTCAGCCGCAGGGAATCTCAAAATCTTAAACCTTAAAAAACAAAAAAAAAAAACAAACTCTCCCACTTACTGTAAATTGTAATAATTTATCTGTATACATATTCATAACTGTGCAATATTTCATTTTATAACAATCCACTCATGTGCAATATTTTTTCATTCTCTTGTGCACTCCTTATCTTTCACCTGGTACCTAAGACCTTAAAACACTTTATAGCCTTGATTTGTTACTTAGACACTTTATAGTTTATTTGTATTTCTTATTCTCCCTTCCTCTTTTTTTTTTACTGTCTATACAATTTTCTACGATTATTTATCATTGTTATGTTTTTCTTGTAACTCTGGCACAACAATTTACTTCGGGATAAATAAAGTTGTTCTTATTCTCATTGTTAGACACAGGGAGAACATGCAAACTCCACACAGAAAGGTTCCCTTGTTCCCTCCAATGAGAGGTTGAATGGTTATGTGCCTCTATATGCGTTCCGTTGACCAGGGTGAACCCGGCCGCTCGACCAATGACAGCTGAGATAGGATCCAGCAGCCGCCGCACCCCTGAATTCAGGATAAGAAGTCTAGCGAATGAATGAATCTTTGGAACTGTATTAAATATGGCTTCATGTTCCGTCGAGGGAGAAAATGCAGACCTGCGTCCGGTCTCGCTGCTTCATCACCTCTTGTCATTAGACTGCAAAGAAGACGGTATCTGAAAAAGAAAAAGTGGACAGGGTGACTTTGAAGCTTCGTCAGGCGGGGTCGTTCTTTTGGATCCCGCATCCGTGGAGAGACGGGGGGTCTGGAGGAGATGCGGTGTGACGGGAAAGACTCATCATCTTTCCGACTCGGCACCACAAAGCGAAGGGGGCAGCGCTCCCTGATTAGCCATTCACGGCCGTCGCCAATCAGCCGAGACACCGCTGAGTCCTGATGACATTAGCCCCCTTTGCAACGGAGGAACTTTCTGCAGTTCCCCGGCACCTTTTCAGGAACTAGGCCATAGGACATCATGTGAGTAGAGGCCGTGACGCCGAAATGTCCATCCCTTTTTCATGTTCTCTCTTTTTTTAGCAAGGGAGGGGAAAGACTGACGCTAGCAGAGCTACTCCCTGTGTTTTCTTTTAAAATGGATATTAACGTGTTTTTTTTTTTGTGTCTGTCTGGAGGAAACTGTAACGTTTTTGCAGTTGCTTTTACCTTTTCAGGAACAAGGCTGTTTCGATGCATTCGGACAGCGTAGGAAACAGCAACCATGGAGCTCACTTTGGCTCCTATGCCCAAGCAGGGTCTTTTTATGGTTCCATAGGAGCTCATATGACGTAGGTGCTTGGTGATCGGTAGTTCTCACAAGCGACAGCCATTACCAAATGGAACTATTACGGTAACTAGTCAGCTGATTTCTTGTACAAAATGGAGAGAAGCAGCAGGAAATGGGGTGACCAAGTGGTCTGAGCTTTTCTGGCCTGCCAGACGAAAGAGGAGTTTCCAGGGCCCCCGGCAGAACATCAACATTTTGGCCAAAATTGGTCCAGAGTTAGCTAACGGCAGGGTTCTTCACATGTGTAAGAGGTGCAGGGAGAGAAAAAAAAAACACCTCCACCGATTTGATGGTCTACGTTTGTTATACCTGTGGTGCAAAACATGTATGCTTCGGCAGCTTGGCTCTCCATGTTTTCTGTTGTCATCCCGTCCTTCGCGG
The DNA here is from genome assembly GCF_037954325.1 of Fistularia commersonii. Classification (NCBI taxonomy): domain Eukaryota; kingdom Metazoa; phylum Chordata; class Actinopteri; order Syngnathiformes; family Fistulariidae; genus Fistularia; species Fistularia commersonii. Next base: position 7,451,746 of record NC_141315.1, read on the forward strand.
TGGTTTGTTTGGAGTGTAGCTCCATGCGCACATCACAGCGGTCCCTTCAGAGATCCCTTACTGCCTGTGGAAATGCAAAAGTAAAAGATTCCCCCTGAAGGAGTTCCTGGAACCAAATTAGGGCTGAGAAATTTTCTGCTGGAGTACCGTTATTGTGGCCCATGAGCAAGTGGTTCCGGCTCCACGTCACAGCCGGACATCTTTCATTTCTAAACACCCTGTGCTGAGATACCCCGCCTCATTTTACGGCAGCCCCTCATCGTCTGATGGAGGGAATTAGTGCAGAAGTGACAGACAAAAGGCCGAACAGCTCCGGAAGGGACGCACCCGGAAAAAGCGGCGTTGATTAAAAAGTCCCTCGCCGTGAAAACTCACCCTCCGCTCCCTCGGCGGAGCCCATTCACCGCCCCAAATGGGAAAACGGTATTTCGGATCCACCCGGTGAGGACGAACGTTTACCAAGAGGCCCGAGTTACAGAGTCGGAAAGGTTACTGGATTCATCTGTGAACCGACACTGGAGGGAGGAGGGGTGTTTGCACAGAGTGTATTAACCAGCCACTTGAAATGAGCCGTAATTAAACGTCTGACAGCTTTATTAACACATGCAGAGGAGTGTTGTATTTGATCATTAGGGAGAGTCTGATTTACATTCTCACATGCACGTGTGTAACACACACCGCGCTCTTTTAAATGGAGGGAGTAGGTGTCAACAACTGTTAGAGTTTAGTTTGCCTGCCTAAAAAGGATGGAAAGTCTTTTTTTTTTTTTTTTTTTTAATGGAGTTGACGGTTATTTGCAGCGAGTGGGCGGAAGCGGTATATGGTTATTACACTTGAAAAGCGTTACCGGGTGAAAGAGAACCTCGTTGGGATTTTTTTTCCCCCGCTTGGAAGAGCTTTCTCCTCATCTCGGAAGGCCGGGTTTGGATTAACCCGTGTAATTTACTGCCGGACGTGAAGTGACTGCGTTAACCAATCAGAGGTTCTGTTAGTGCAACAGCGCTTTGGCGCCAGGATCCGGGAGACCTTTATCTTGTAACATTTCCCTTCAACATGCCGGGGCAGTGGCTGCATGCTGGACACACACCGGGGAGAGAGCAGTGATCCTGCAGCGGTGTGTGTATGAGTGTGTGTGTGTGTGAATACATTCAGTGGCAGCATTGAAAGTTAGAGAAATCCATCATGGAAAGAAACATTGCGGTTCAGCGGCTCGTGTTCGGTCTGAAAAGGACGCCGAGGCATGAGACCGTTGCGTCATCGTCCCAGGCGTTGATCTCCATGCAGCAGAAGCGGATGATGAATTTTAATAATTGTTTGCTCTATAAAATTTTACAACTTGCCAACGATTAAAAAAAGGAAATGCTCTTCTTAATTGGGAATGATAGATAATAATAATAATGTAGTAACAACAGAATGAGGATGTTGCCTTTTTTTCGCATTTTGATTTGCAAGAGAAGCTCGAATGAGGTTAAAACACACACACACACACACACACACACACACACACACACACACACACACACACACATATACATGAAATGCATACACGCAGACCTGAAGATTTAGTTATTGCCAGTGGATACAAACATATACAGAGCCAGTCGGACCTAATGTGGTGCCCCAGGCAAAATCGAATAACATTGTCTATTTACCCTTGCCTATAATTTATAAAATAACATGTTACCCAATTTACAAGCTTTAGAACTGACAAATAAATAAAAAAAAAATCCAAATATATTTATACCCTTACCATGAAACAAATATGCTGTGAATAAATGAAGTGAATAAAATAATAATAATGATAATAATAATAATAATAATAATGATAATAAGGATTATTACAATCAAAAAATAAATGCGATGAGTCACATGAGGGATTTTGTTTTATCATTTATGGTAATATAAATTTGAGCATAGCTTCACCTTTAGATGTGAGCCTTTCCATTTTAAGAGATTAATAGTTATATTTATGTTTATACATACATATATATGTATAATTATGTGTGTCATATATATATATATATATATATATATATATTTTTTTTTTTAATCAATTAATTATTATTTATTTTCTGAATTTCCTGAAATCCAGAAAATAAATATTTCAGGAAAGTATTTCAGGAAAGTATTTTTTTTGCACCAGAAAGGAAAGGTGCATGTAAATATTTCTTCTTGCTTTCTGAAGTGAGGCCAGATACCATGACAAGGTCTTCATATTACACAGAGAGTTCAGTAGGGACATAAGAAATACATAACAACACAATGACGGGCAGTGAATGAAAGTAAACGGCATATATGTTTAAACAAATATGAATATATTTTGCCAGTCAAAGCAAAATCGCGCCGTGCCTCGCACCAAATAACAACGCGCTTATAACGCATGAACAGAGACGGAGCTTGTTACGTTCCTCGCCGCGATGATCGTCGCACTGACGACCGTCGTTTGTTTACCGGGACACTACTGCGTCTTACTCTCACTTCATTAGCGCTTATTTTTTCGGGAAATGGTACCCAAACACACACACAAGACGCCTGACAGCTACTTTGAGTTCCCGCCTCTCATTAATGTCTAAATTGTGTGTTTGACGGGCCGGCGGTGCGCCGAGCTTGGCATGACTCGCTTCTTTGGGACCCGCCAGCATTGCTTTGAGCAGATGGCGGGAGGAAGCAGCTGTGACTAATGGATATACAGAGGAGCCAGGGAGCGAGCCGCCGCCGCCGCCGCCGCCGTGGCACAGCGGCAATGACACGGGCTCCTGATGGAGGTTGGGAGTAAAAGGAAGTGAGATAGGAAACAAAAGCGATTAAGACGCGGTGCTCCTGCGAGCTACCAGCACCGCAGGGGCCGCCGGCTGCAGGAGAACTCGTCGCCTGCAGACCCGCGGACGCGAACCGCCATCACTCACTCGCCCCTCCTTCGCTTCCTGCGAAATCCCGCTCTACCTGACATCTCATAGCACCTTGAAAAAGACACCGGAGTCAAACTTCAGGCCGTGTCCTCGTACCGGTACACTATTTGGCAACGGGGTTGCATGAGAATGAGCGGCTAGCGGCGTTTGGCGTCCGACCGTGGGTGTTGTGTGTGGTTGGCTGAGTGGGTGGGTGGGTGTAGTAGCTTGAGAAATGAGCTGGCATTTGCAGATAGGCAGGCGCAGACTGATGGAGTCGCTCTTCCGACTTCCGGGCTGAAAATTTCACCGCGTTTCCCCCGGGGGGGTTCACTCCTGGTATCAGGAGGAAAAGGGGGTGCGGAGGAAGCGGGGAAAGGGGGGGTGTCATCGGCTGAGGCTGCGGGCGCTGGCTTGGAAGTTTACGGTCGTCAATGCGCACGCTATTCGACGAGATTATTCATCCATTCATCCGTCTACATGTAATTGTACCATTCAATTGCAGGGTCACATATAGAGACGTGCAAGCATTCACCCTCTCATCATATCGAACAATCAATTCACTCTCACATCGACATCGTATAGAGATACAACCATTCACTCTGTCATTCATACATCACTTAGGGACTGCAAGACTTTTTATTAATATATCAATTAATTAATTCATTCATTCATTCATCTACCTACCTGTGACTATACCAGTCAAATGCAGGGTCACATGTAGAGACGTGCAACCATTCACGCTCATTAACATGAGATGAGATGAGAACAACTTTATTTATCCCGAAGGAAATTGTTGTGCCAGAGTTTCAAGTAAAAGCATAACAGTAATAGATAATAGTGGGAAGGAGGAAGAATAAGAAATACAATGAAATATAAATTGTCTTAACTGTTAACTACAAAGATTTGACATCATATCACATCACATCAACATCATATAGAGAAATGCATGCATTCAGCCTCTCATCCATGTGTCATATAGAGACGTAGAACCAGTCATCCTCTTGTCATATCACACATTCACTCTCTCATCCACATCATATAGACGTATAACATTCGTTGTCATTCACGTGTTCTATAACGACATGCAAGTATTCGCCCTCTCATTTGCACGTCACTCAGAGACTGCAAGGGTTTTTGTTAATATTTTTATTTCGAATGTAAATCTGGGAAACCTGTGTAACGCACCGTGCACGAACACTGGAAGCCACAGAGTTGAACATCATTCGCCGGGTGTCGTGAGGCCAAAACAGGCGTTTCTAATCAAGCGCGCCTTCGGAATGCAGGAACAAACAGAAAAGGTCATTAGAGGCTGGAGCCTCGCTCTCATTAAGCATGATTGTTTATGCACACACACATGCACACACACACACATGTGGGGATTTATGTACACATTAATCTTCCCTGCATCCCCGAAGCGGACAGACTTGATCTCATTTACAATCCGAGGGGTCGTTTATTGACCGGATCAAACGGTGACGGGGCCCAAGAACGGGGCAGACGCCGCCGCCACCGCCGCCGCTTGCCAATCCCCTGGCAGAAACGCCAATATCCCGCGAGCGGAGAGCCGGAGGAGGAGGGGGGACGACTTCTGATGCATTACAGCTGTAACGGATCCATCAAACTACCTTCCCGGTTCTTCCAAGGACGCTACTTTGGAGCGTCAGAGGCCGAACCGGCGCCGTGCTTTTTGGTCCCGTCCGTGAACACACCCGAATCCGATTGTTCCCCCGGATCGTCGCTCGCCGGCGGCGGAAGCGTCAGTCACGTCAACTTTGGAGCCGGGGTCGTCGCGGCGACGGGCCGACATCGGCTCCGCCGCTCGTTTTGATGAATGGACCTTTCTCTGCCCCGTGAGTGACGAATTACGAGAGGCCGGTGCGCCTCGTTCGTCATTGTCAGGCCGGGCGCCAGTTAGCGGCGCGTCTTCGCTCCAGTAGCCGGTCTCGCTACCGCGTCACCCTTATCACCGCCGCTCGGTCCGCGAGATTTGAAGAGACTCCCCCTCCTCACGGCGACGACGCTCAGCCGCCATCCTGGTGATGAATGGATGCGGCGGTTAGCCTGAGATTCGCGGTCTCGCCAAATTAAGAACAGGAGCGGCGTCGTTTTGGAAAATTAATCCGGGGGAAAGTGGAAGAAGAGGCAGATACCGATGTTCTTGTCGAAACACCCGAGTGCCAGATAAGGGAACTGGGTGCTGGGGCCCCAAGGCGGCGGCGGCGGTGGCGGCGCGGCCGGGTTCTAATTAAGGACCCGGCGGAGGTGCTTTTAGCGCCGCTAATCTTATCTTTTTGCCAGAGATAGCGCTCAGAAGCATAAACAGTAATTAATTACCAGGGGTGTCATTGTCGCCGAGTGGAGGCGGAGACATGCAGAGCGTGAAGCCACAATCGGACCCCGGCCCTCGCGGCGCCCTCTAGCGGCAGGCGGATCGATCCAAGTCTTGATACGGGTTTTATTCTCGTACGCACCGCTGAGGTTTCCTGCCAGGATCGCCGGTCTCGCCGCTCCTCCTCCTCCTCCTCCTCCTCCTCCCGCCGGTTTGTGTTTCCGATGTTGTGCCGTCTCATTATTACCGAGCAAACATGCCAAAAAATACCTGGCAGCTGTTGAAACACCAGCGCCAGGATTATTTTTTCCAAAAGCAGGGCAGTTAGTAACTCACTTTTTCTATTTACCTTTAAACTGCCTTAATTTGTCCTGGGTTTTAACTTCTTTTCCTTTCGGCTTCTCCCTTCGTCGGCCGCCTCTCTCACCTCGACTCACTGAGAGTCTCAGGTTCGAGCCACATATTATTTTTTTTTGCCTCCTAAATAATGTCCTCAAACTGACGCTATACTAACTAAAGCAAAACTTGTCATTTTGTACAACCAACCTCGATCGCCCTGATTTCACTTTTATTTTTCACGTATTTAAAACCTGTTACATGTTGTCTGTTTAGCACCGTCAACCAAAGCAAATTCCTTGTAGTTGCAAAATTCTAAATGCCCTTCCTGACGCGACCCTCCGCATTTATCCGGGCTTGGAAAAGATTCTGGCCTGCGCCCCATGAGGCTGTACTTCACGGCTGTTTAACTATTTAATAATAGAAAATAAATAGGGGAATATCACAAAAACACTAAAAGGTCATAAAAATAAATTGTTATTTAGCAATCTGATGATGCATCCAAGTCACCGGCCCTGCATTTACTTGGTATCAAATCAACACTAAAATAAAGAAATACCACGACTTTAATCGGCATCACCGAACTTGTTACTTATATTAAATTAAAATTCCCCGGTAAAATTAATTTAAACGCTGTAAACCCATTCCAGCGTGTGACATATTTTTAAATAAGAAAAATGTACTTATAAATAACAATAATAAAAGAGAATGTGAAGAAATAAACTAACTTCATTACGTGTGTGCGAGAAGCGACGCGCCGGAAGGAGGGACGACTCCCACCGGCTTTCGAGGTTTAATCTATCTCAGATTACATGATTCTGAATTAGTTGAGCCAGCTTTGTGATTCTAACACGACGGGGCGGCAGCGGCTCGGTTTTGAAGTTTCCCGGTTCGGTTCTCGGATCCATCTGTCCGCGTGTCTTTGGGTGATCCGAGAATCCCGAAGGTCTCGTAAGCGCGTCGCACGGCGGCTCGGCCACATCCTGATATGTGAGGTTTACCTGTGAATCAGTGACGTGCGGTGAGCTTCATGGCTGCTGAGGCACTGACGTCATCACACTCAGATTTACGATTTATATTATACTATTGTTCACTTATCATACTATTGTGCACTCCTTACCTCACTTGTTACTAAGACACTTATAGTTTTATCACTTGTTTACTAAGACACTTTATAGTTTCACTGAGACACTTTATAGTAGACACTTTATAGACACTTTATAGTTTATTTTTATTTCTAATTCTGCCTTTTTCTTTTTATCATTTATTACTGATATTTTTTCTGTAACTCTGGCACAACAATTTCCTTCAGGATTAGTAAAGTTGTTCTTATCTTATCTTATCTTATCTTATCTTATCTTATCTTTACTAACATTTGAACCCTACAGAGCAGCTTATTCACCATTTTATTGGCAGCAGTTGACGTGTTTTGTTTAAAATGTCATTTCAGAATTCTTCACATATACAAACTGTAGCATAGAAAAAAAGCGGATTTTAAAAAAACGTTATTATCTCTTTCCTTTACTTATAAATGAAGTCCATGCGCCGCTCCTTCTGAAGCATCGATAACTTGCTTGTAGAAGTCTTCCTTATCTTTCTTCAGTTTTAAAAGTCTCTCTGTCTCAATGGAAATCACTGCCAGTGAAGACAGTCGTCCTTGATCGGTCCTTTTCCGACTGTATGTTTTGAGTCTTTTGGTTGCCGAGAATGAGCGCTCCGCCGATGCAGTCGTAGCTGGATCGGTGACCACCGGCCGGAGCAACTTTGTCGCCTCAGGGACAGTTTGAAGGAGATCCTTCTGGGCCAAAAAGTTGAGAAGCTGCCGTGGATATTTACATTCATCCCTCACCGTTTGTAAGCTATACAGCCCGATGAGATCGGGGAAAAAATAACTGACTGGCTGCACTTGACTTGCTAACTGTTTACTGTAGCTTGCTACTGTTAGTTCTATTATTCTGTTGCTGAATAGTAAGAAGGATCCCTGGGATCAGCGGTGCCCCCTACCATGAGGCACCGTTACTGCGTGCCTCACTTAATGTCTCCTCGCAGTCGTTTTATGATTACAAGAAACACGTTACGGTTGTTGACGAAAAACACATCAGCTAAACTATGGAAGTGTTTGAAACTTTTTATAGTGACATCCACAGAGACAGCAATACGATCTCATTGCATTGCATGGCAGCACAGTTAGCATAATCATTGTGCTCGGCTGGTTGCTGTGTCGCCGCATGTCTCTTCTTCATATTTCAACAGTAAATTTGAATTTTTTTTTCAGCGATATTGAAAAAAAAAAAAAAAAAAATGCTGAAGTTAAGTTGACAATAAGGTCATAGCACAAATCACTGAATAAACATAGGCATTTATATCATTTTTTCATTTTACATTTTTTCTTTCCATGATGACAGGTGAGGCCCGGCCTCCCCCTGCCTCTACTGACTGCGCGTCACTTGTGTGAATGCTAGTTTAAAAAGCTCCCAATCAACAGCATGTAGCAAAGTACAGTAAAACCTTGACTTATGAGCCTGTAACACAATTTGTAAGTAAATTTCCACATTGAAATGAATTGAAACACTATAAATCGTTCTAGCCCTGTAGCTTTGTTATGTGTTTTTGAATAAGAAAAATATACTAAAAAATACGGAATAAAAGAGAATGTAAAGAAATAAACTGGTTTTACAGAGTGTGTTTACCTTTGAGATTAGACAAAGATCCCTGCGGTAGCGGAAGGTTGGGGGAGTTTTTGACTTGGTGCTCTATTGCTTAACTACACTTACTGGCTACGCATTTAATGGTACTATTTACATGTAACTTTCACACTTTGCTACACTTTATATCTTGCCGTTCCTCCTTCTTAAAAATAATAAACCATCTCGGACTGGCTTTGAGCGACTCCTCCGATGCCTCGTCCGTTGACGTTCCCGCCGTCCGCTTCATCAAATATCCGTAAACGTGTCGTACCTTCTCACAGATGAAGTTCTCCTTCACGCTGTCTCACCGGCAGCAGCTTCTCCATCTCCTCACGGACAAGTCCAATCCACAACCCCGCGATTATCACGGGGCGACCAAGCGACGCGCTCCGCTTCACGGACTGCGCGTCAAACGCTCATCCCGCTCGCTCCTTACTCAAATCTTGGCTGGTATCACGAAAGAAAAAAACCCGTTGGTCGATGCACCGGTAAGCCAAAGCTCCGAAGTGTGCAGGTGCACCGCTAGCGTCCTCTACCGCAGGAGGGCAGGGGTTTGTGTTTTTACAGGAAGCGGACAGCTGTCTAGATGCGAGGAGGATGGCGGCGGGGTGCCTGACGGGGGACACATCTAATCCCCGGGTCTTATTTTGTCGATAAACAGCGGCCGGTAGCTCTCAACTCAACAGCTTTATTGACCGCGCCGCGCCAACCCGCGTCGAATGCCGGCGTGACGTTTGACACTTTGACAGAAAGAAAGACGGGAGGTCAAGGGACGAGATTCGGAAACGAAGAAAAAGGGGGTTTTCGTTCATCCTTTCAAAGGCCGGGGGTTATTACGTCTTGTTAGACGCCGCGCCGCACGCCGCCGAAGAACAACGGCGTCACGCATCGCAAACGTCGGCAATAATTGGCAGGTTCCACTTTGTTGACTTTCGTGTTTATTCTTGTTGCCGCGCAAGTCGGGATAAGAAACTGCCGCCGCCCCGATCTCGTTCTTGAGAGCGAGCAAATCCTCCGACCGCCGCATGTTTGTTGTTTGGTTTCCACTTCAAATGCCACCCTGTCATCCGTTTTGCTCCCATGGACGCAAACGGCGGTCCCGCGCCGCCGGTCCCGGCCTGCTTTCGGAAGTAATTTGTCAGTGTTTTTTCTTTTTTTTTTTCACACAAATATTCACAGGCTGTTAATATCTTTATAATTTGATAAGAAAACAGCAGATCAGCTTTTCCTGCCAGCAGCAGGCACACCCTGCGGATTTTTTTTTTGTAGCATTTGTACCTAGCCTGTGGGTCGTCGTGAAAATAGGGCGTCACCTTGCTGGGCGCCGTTCAAAATGGCGAGGGAAGGAAATGCTGCTGTATGTAAAATTAAAGGGAGAGATAGGAAAGTGTGTGCTTATTGGTTTGCGAATTGTGGTGAAAAGGGTGGCAAGACAGTTATGTAACTCCCCCCCCGTCTTCATAAAATGGTTCGATCCTGACCGTCCAAAGCAATGAAATCCCCAAACCGGACTGAACCACTGTGGGCCTCAGAGGAGGCAGAGCAGGAAACAACTAATCAACTTATAGTGTATCTAAAAAGTATTTGTGTTTCTCCATTGATCAATATTTATCTATTTATAACTTTTTCTTGATGTCTTTTCTCTAAACATCCACTTTTTTCCACAACATTAAAAGTATATATGCGCACTAATCTCTGCACAAGCAGTGAGTCACATATTGACTTCTGGTGTTTTCCATTGAGCCAAAAATGCCAAAAAACACAAAAAAAAAAAATTTTAAAAAAATCAATCAATCAATTTACAGATGGATTGACGGATGGGTGAATCAATACATAGAGCAACAAGTTCATATTCTGAATGAGCTGAGTAAGTTGAAAAATGGAAAAGATAAATGAATAAAAAATCTATAAATATACAATATATATATATATATATATAAGATATATAAATGAATGAATGAATGAATCAGAAAAATAGTTCATCAGTAAATAAAAAATGCATTCATCTATTTTCTAAAATAAAATTTGAAGAAATATTTCAAAGTAAAATGAATAATAAATAAACAAAAAATAATTATTGAAAAATAAATTAAAAGTTGTTACTGAGTCCATCTGGGAGACGGCGTCCTGACGGGGCCTGAGGAGAAAAACGACAGCTGCGAGCGGCGTGAATGACGGCAAACGGGCCGGAGTTCACGTGCACGGGCACGAACGAGAACCATCCATCCGGACCTGGCGTCACGTCGAGATAAGTTCATGCCAACGTGCACGGCGGAGAGAAAACACACTCTTCCTCTCATAACTGTGTAACTGAGGTTTTCGTCTGTTCCCAGCTAAAAAAAAAAAGAACGGAAAGTCCTGATCCGATCTGCCGAGTTCTCCGGATAATAAAACCCAGACCCGGGGACGTTGGTGAGCTTCCCTCCTCAGATAATCTCTCATAAGCGACGCAGATGTTCTGCAGCTGGGATCTACTTTCTTCCAAGATCTAATTACGATCATTTGCACTCAGCACGAGGTTAAGCTGCTCCCACCTCCACGCCTGACAGGTGGCTTCCAGCTGAAAGTGGAATCCGGCCGGTCATCACCCTCACCTGTCTGACACGTCCAACCCCTTCCCCGCCCCCTCAGTGACGCCCAAACGGAGCGGTGTCTGATTTTAACTTCATAAGGAATATTAAAATGACGTAAACACGTGGGAGATTGGAGACTCCACGTTCTCCTCGTGTCTGTTTGGGCTTCCGGCAGGTTCTTCGGTTTTCTTCCCACTGCCCGCAAACATGCGGCAGGTTCATCGGCGACCCAAAGTTCTACGGATATTTGAGCGAGATGGTGAATGCTCTGCATCGGTGGTCCCCAACCGGTACCGATCCGTGGATCAATTGGTAACGGACCGCACAAGAAATAATCAATTCTTTCTGTTGGATTTATTTTCCGAATCTGAACAATCTTTGTTTTGAAAAATCTTTCATTTTGCAAAATGACCGGAATCTCTCGGTTACATGACTTGAGCGCCAAAAATATAACCCAAAATGGGTAAAAAACAGACGTCAGACGGAAAGTTTCTTTTCGAAGGGGAAAAGGTGGATCCACGTTGATTATTATAGTCGCTATATAAACAATCTACGTGTCGTCGGTTAGGGACCACTGCTCTGTATGACATAAAACAGATGGTTGTGTGTCTCAATTTGATGGGTGTTTTTTTTTTTTTTTGTGCTTCTCCATGACTTGTGAATGAGCGAGTGAATGTGTCTCTATGACATGATAATTATCGTGAATGGATGTGTGACCATGTGATCTAGGTTGAATATTTGTGTGTCTCTATGAATTATGAGAGCGAATGATGTTTTTCCTTGTGACATAAATGAGAGGGTGATTTTTTTTGCATCCCTATGACATGAATGAGAGGGTGAATGGTTGCATATCTTTATGTGACGTGTAAATGAGACGGTGAATGTGCGTCTATGTCAGGGGTCGGCAACCTGCGGCTTGGGAAAATAAATTATAAGTATTTTATTGAAATGTTTTTTGTTTGTGTTAGTTCTTTTTTTTAAAAAAAAATGGTGTATTTTGAGTATTGTGATCTTGAAATATTGAAATAAAATCATATCTATTATTTTTCGACACTGGAAGTAAACGTCACACTCGCCAAAAATGCCGTCCGTTTGTCAAGACTTTCAACCCCAGGTAGGCAAAATATGGAGAAATGTAAGAAAAGAGAAATATTCAATGTTTAAAAAACATTTAATGATAGTTGTTTGTACAAAGTTTGGTGAGAAAAAGCAATACATACAGTGGTACCTTTATTTTAGACGTCAAAAAGTAATTGCGCCTCCCAGTGTTTACTTTTCCGTGGAAAACGCGTCCTAATAGCTCTTTGGGTGTTAAAGGTTGCCGCCCCCTGCTCTGTGTGACGTGTGAATGAAAAGTGAATATTATTGTGTCTTAATGACTCATGAATGAGAAAATGAATGATTTTATCTGTGACATGAACGAGAGAGTGAACACGTCCGTAAATGATCTGTATTCTTTACTTTGCTGAACAAATCCACCTGTATTCCTCAGTATTCATCCATTCATGAGCGACTTTATTTTTGCTTTAGTCGCTTTAGCTATCGAGGGGGTGACGACCGTGACCGCCATGACCCGCCGCTGCAAACAGGTGTCCGGGCGCCGTCTCGTCGTGACATTTCGGCGCCAAACAGCGGCAGCGGGAAATCAATCAAGGGGGATGAGCGGGCGGAGGGAGCGATGGAGCCAAAGAGAGAGAGAGAAGTTAGAAGTCAGAATTAATCAGTAATTAATATTCATTCATCGAATGTTTTCCTTTTTTTTTTTTTTTATTCATGAGCACACTTGGTTCAACCTCAATCTGGCGAAAAGCCACGCCAGTCAGAATTTTTAAACGAGACGCTCAAAAAGCAACCTGTTTTTCAGTCTCAGCTCGCCGCCAAGTACGCAGAGGGAGTAGTATTTGGTAAATATTGCATTTTTTTTTGTTTTTTTTCCACACGTAGTACTGCATGCAGCCTGTCTAATCTGTCAGGGATTACATGCGGGATTGTGGCGAGTTCGATTTTGAGTGACAGTCCGTATCGCGTCGTCCTGCAGGTGAGACGGGGGGGGGGGGGGGCTCCAGCCAATCACAGCGCTCGCTCGTGGAAAGAGGCGGGGTTTAACCACAGGCGGGGGCGTGGCCTGTCAATCACAGAGCGTGGGTGCGTGTGTTTGTGTTACCGAAACACACATTTCCCTTAATTGCGTCAGAACCACAAATGTTGCATTTTGAAGCTTGAATTTTTTTTTTTTTTTTCCCATGACCCCCGAACACAGCGATGTCACGTAAGTCTGCGTTTCCGCGCCGCGTCCCCGCGAAAACAAGACATGGCGGGATTCACAAAGCGAGATTGTAGTGAAGAGGAGTGCTCAGGCGAGATACTGAACCATGAGCTGCTTCCGAAGGTCTGCTTGACGTTTTTCACAGCGGTTCTGCTGCTGGTGTGTGAACAAGTGTGTGTGTGTGTGTGTAAATGAATGAATGCAATCCAGTGTGAAGCAGGTTTAAACCGCAATGCGCGACAGCTCTTTATAAGCGGAGGTCATTTACCATTTATCATTATTACCAGCTTGTAATCATGTTCTTACAGCCAGGGACTGGGATGTGGGGAGTGAAAGGCCTTGATTTGGAGGATAACTCAAAGGGCACACACACACACACACACACACACACACATATATATATGTGTGTATAAAGTAACTAAACACTGACTGAATGAGGACATTGTAAGCAATACAAATTAAAAATTACATACAGTATAAATGAACATATACTTATATATGTATGTGCATAATAGCACTCCTTCCATTTATTACGTATTCACCAAAAGTCTTGTTTGTCACGGCGCCGTCTGGGATTCTGACGCTCTTTCGACTTTCTCATATTTTGATAATCCGTCCGAATACGTTGCATCTGAATGACTATTTTTCTCATTCTAATCATTATTATTATTGTGTCATTATCAGTTCTGCTTTATTCGAACATTTTGGGGTCGGACTTCAAGGCTTTCAGGCCGACAAAGAGTGGGTTTGTCGTCTCTCCGTGGGCGGTTTTAATCAACCGATCCTCCTGAATATTCATGGTCATTGTCAGTTGTTGTATTCATTTGGAGTATTACACGTTTATAGACGACTTATTATCTCCCTCTCGGGCCCGTCCATGTGCGGCAAACAGGAGGCCGCGTCTCCGGCTCAAGGACACTTCAGCGCCTTATCTTCATTAATTAATGGACGCAGTTAACGTGTGACGCATGTATGAACACTACACATACACACACACACACACACACACGTATAAAGTATGCAAAGTGAAGTGCCATGTGATTCGGACCAAACTCAGAAACCACTTCTTATTTATTTATGTTTTCTGCTGTTCGCTTGAAGTCGTTAGATTCATCGGTGTGTGTGTGTGTGTGTGTGTGTGTGTGCGCGTGTGTGTGTGTGTGTGTGTGTGCGTGTGTGTGTGTGTGTATGTAGCTTCCCTGACATTTATATTTAAAATAGGAAAAAGAAACATATTCTAGAATGCCGTTACTTTTACTGCTTTATTGGTATCACAATTTAACGCCAAGAACAGGCAAAGCAATTTGGTTTAAATTTAAAAAAAAATATCATTCTTGTACATAATTTGTTTTCATTGTTGTAAATACATTATTACTTAATTAAAACATCTTGTGTGGTCGCTGTTGAAGAGATTTAAATTTGTCGTTCGAATTTAAATCGGCGTCTTTATCTGTCCTCCAGAACCACCGTTCCAAAATAGTGTTAACAAACCAGGGGGTTCCGTTTGACAAAACACCGTTCACGTATTTCAGCCTGACCTTCCGGATAACAGGTTTTATGAAAAGATAAAGAACATTTTGAAAAGTGTAAAATAAATAAGTTAATAGATTCGGGGGGATTCTGCACCGAGGCAGTAAGCCTGATCTCACACACTGATGGAGAAGTATTGACGTCCAGGCATCCCTGCGGTCGGAGTGAATGCAAACCCCTCCCTGCGGCGCTCGAGAGAGATTATATGACGCGATATCAAGAATCATCCATCCATCCATCCATCCATCCATCCATCCATCCATCCATCCATCCATCCATCCATCCCGAGGTGTTCCCAGTCCAGCTGACAGCTCCGGTGTATCCTAGGTCTTTCACTCCCAGGATTTGGAGTTGCCGATTCACATCCGGCTCCCCATCAGCACTGCATCATCTGCAAAGAGCGGGAGTCCCTGGACGACCAAGGCTGCGTCTAGAAATTCTGTCCTTGAAGGTGATGAAAAGGACTATTTGGGTGGCGAAATCCTGAGATGTCAGACCGATGTCTGGCTTGCATAATAAAAGTGCCTTCAGAACGGAGGGTGCCTATAGTTGTTGGAAACGTGATCCCTTTGCTTCTTTTTGTTTCTTTTATTTGTTAATTTCATACTTCCCTTGAGACCCTGAGTGCCAGTCGCACCGGTCCGGACCTTCACACTGAAAAAACCCTGTCCACCCTTACACATTTCCTAGCTATTGGATCTGGTTCATTCCCTTCCAACCATCGTCCGATGCTTACGGGTATGGCCAGAGGCCCGGAGGCCCCCTCATACCCGGAGCACCTCAAGGGAGGCATCCTAACCTAACTGACTCCTCTCCATGCGGAAGAGCGGCGGCTCTCCTCTGTGCCCGGATGTCGCCTCACCCATGACCCACAGCTTGTATGTAGACGGACTGCTAAATTGAAAGCTTCGCCTCTTGGCTCGGCTCCTTCTTCCCCAAAACAGACCGGCGCAGAGTCCGCAACGCTCCTGACGCCCCACCGATCGGGTTGCCGATCTCCTGCTCCATCCTTCCCTCACTTGTAAACTAGAGCCCGAGGTACTTGAACTCAGGATCTCCTCTCCGACCCGGAGTGAGCACTCCACTCGCTTCACATTCGGCTGCCGACCGGTGGCGGTGGGGAGGGCGAAGGACAAACTGGGAGTTATCCTTGACAATCATGTAACGATGAGCTGTGGCTGATGGGCAGATCATTCTGCCGACGGTTCGTCCCACTCTGGTGCAGAACCCAACATTTCAGACGCTCCTTTGTTTCCACGGCCATCAGACTGTAGAACAACAGTCTGGAAGGCACACAATTGTGACCAGCTGGAGGTGCATCTATGCTGCCACAGCCTCACTTGTTCACACGTCATGTCCTAATTTTGTTGTCTATTTTTTTTCTTTCTTTTTTTTTAAATCCTTGTTGTTGTCACCTAGCTTATCCAATTTTTCCCTTTTTGTTTTTGTTTTTTTTTTCATTCTGTTATCTATTGTTAGCCTTGCTGTTGTTGTCACTTCTATTTATATTCATATTTATTGATATTTTTACTGTGGCACTGCTGTGACAAATGAATTTCCCCTATGGGGATCAATAAATTACTATCTTATCTTATCTTCATCCTGGTCCGATGAAGCCAACAGAACAACATTGTCTGCAATGGACAATGGACGGTGACCCAAAGAGACCAAATGGTGCAGCCACCAAACCGTATCCCCTAAACACTCTGGCTGCGCCGAGAAATTCCGTCCATAAAAGTTACGTCCAGAAAGGGTGACAAAGGGCAGCCCTGGCCGACTCCAACCCTCACAGGAAACGAATCCGAATTACAACTGGCAATGCGACCCAGGCGACCATACGAGGGCCGAACAGCCTGTATGACACTGTTTGGTACAATGTTCTCTTAAAGCGCCCCCTACAGGATTCCCCAAGTGTCGACCGACCGTGTTTGTTAAACACATATCAGTGGGACCTGGATCCTGGATTCCCGGCCCCAGTGACCTGCCGTGCCAGTGAACCGGCACAAACAGTGAACCCTTAACTGCTCTCCGGGTAGCCTGTTGCTAATGGTTCATCCATGATGGGTTAACTGCGGAGAATGAGTTTCCCCATGTGGAATTAATAAATGATTATTTTTATGGTGTTTTACAAACCCTCAGCACAGTCGAAAGGGGAAGGAGGCATTATTTACTAGTATTGTTCGTTGTTTTTTTTTTCAAGAACCAAAAGTTGCACTGCTCGTTTTTCCTGCCTCTTTCACTCTGAGGTCGTGACTTCTTAGAAATCATTACCACTGTCTCCCGGCTAGAGGTCCCGCGTTTTGCTCGCCATGTCTCGGGGTCGTCCAAGAGAGGATAATAAGGGATTTATGTTTAACTTAATTGCTGTTTGGACTCTGGCAATTTTAATTTTCTTGTTTTTCCCTCTGTCCACTTTCTTTTCACGCCTTTGACTCGGCCTCGACTTTTTTGGGGGGCCGCTGAGCAACAAAAAGGTGCCCGCGACCCCCCCGGCTCCGGGTCAGGCAGCGAGGCGGGTCAAATACGACGATCTTGTGAAATAAACAGGAAAGGGCGAGCGAACGTGAGCGTAATTTTCCTTCCCGTTGGAGTGTATGAGCTTCATTGTACCCGATGTCTTTGTCAAAATGACACATCCGGTCCCTCCCCAATGCGTCGCAGACCGACAACATGGATGCGCCACTGTGTCTTGGAATTTCTTCGTCCCTGGATGCGCTTAAAATGCGTGCATTCACGACGTCCGTGCGTCGTCGGTGGCAACCGCCCCCTCGCCCGATAGCCGAATATCGGACAGCTGATTGGGAGCGGTGATTTCTCAGGTGTTTGCTCTGATGGGGTCGACGGAGGGCCGCCCACTCATCACGAAGCCGGAGATCTGGCGAGCTGTTGGAGGGCAGAGGGTGTGTGCTTTCTCACACACCCCTCCGCCGACGAAATTTTTTTTTTTTTTTTGGCCGATAATTCCGCCAGCGGGGTCGTCGCCACAGCAACGCTTTCAGAATTGGAGCGTCCAAAAGAGAGCCGTTCGACTCGACTCCCCTGTCCGTCGCCACGGAGATCTTAACGCTGTCTGGCGGAGGTGCTCTTGGAACGGGGGGTAGCAGGTGAACCCATGGCTGGCGAAGGCGGCGAAAATGGGATGGCTGACACGTTGACGAAGAGCAAGGAGGGACGCTCCTGTCCGCGTTTTGTCGTTCGAGATTGTCACTTTTCAGAAGATGACAAAGGGAAGGATTTTTCTTGCCCCCCCCCCCCCCCCCCCCCCCCCCGCTGCTCTCGCCAGACGACCATTTTCCACGCTTCCTCTTCTCTGCCCTACTTTCCCTCCGATCACACCCGTCAATGTCTCCTTCGACAAAAACCCCAAACCGCCGCGCCAATGATCGTTTCCTCCTTTCTCTTCCTCATCTTTGTCGTCCTCTCCTATTATCAACAGCGGGTTTCCATCCATGACAAAACCTGGCGGGGAGTAAAATCTGCGTCGATGTCACACATCAACAGTTAAACCGCGGTGAATACTCACTAAACACGTCGCAGGTCCTACAACTACTCTTCTCCAAGGAATCCTTTTAACCCGGACATCGAACAACCGCTGGGTTCCTCCTACCCGGCGGCTCGTCTTTGTCCGCCGTCCTGGAATTTCATTGGAGGCTTCTTTAAGAAACTTACTGAATAACAAAGAACGGTCATTATGGTCTTCTGGTGTTTATTTTGAGGCCTCGAAAGATACAAGTCATGCAGAGCACAGGGTAGTCTGCAGGTAGAGTACAAAGAATAAACAACAGGGCTGGGATTTACTTTATGCTTGGAGAGGAGGCACCGTCTCAAAGGACTTGTATGGTCCCACGGTGGTCCATCAGTAAGAGAGGAGTGCCTACTTGGTTTTTCGTATGACAGAGAAGGACACATTGTTTGGAGAAGGACACCTTGTCTTGGGACAGACTGTTGATCAAGACACCTGCTTCGAGGATAAGCACATGCTATAGTTTTGCTATTATATTTGCTATTGCTATTGTCTCCCCTCTCTGAATGGAGACTTGGGTTCAGATAATAAGCACACCTTTCTTTTAGAGCAGTAAAGTTACAGAGTTACATGAAATATTTCCACAACACAGCCTTTGTTTATCCGCCCGCAAAACAAGCTAAATCATTTCGGCCTCTTTTAGCAAATCCAGATACAATACACCTCCCGAAAAAGCAAAACAGCTTGAATGGGGTTCGCCGAGACCACCTGAAACCGACCCGTAGTCCCCAGTGCCACCTCATCTGTGTTTGAGTTTCAACGAACCCAGCAGGCCAACGGCGCTGTCAGAAGAAAGGATGAGCCAGAAGGTCCCACTTCTGCCGGCTCAAAGTGTCGGTGGAAATTCAGCAGAGGTGAAAAATCTGTTTTTCCGCCTAAAAACAATGAGAAGGGGTTTATTAAGTGGAACTGAAGGGAAGAGGGAGGGGCAGCTTCAGTGGAAAAGCTCCTGGAATTGCATTAGGACCGGATCTGGGAGAGCTGGTGCAATAATGGCGTGGAGGGCCAGGTCGGATTACAAGAGAAACGTAAAGGGTTTAGTGGGCCCCGAGTGAGCGAGGCCAGCTGACTGAGAGGGATAAACAAATATTATGAAAGATATTGCAAGAATAGAAATCGAGGGGGAGGGTTCGAGAAAAGTTTGAAAAGTTCCCCCGCATACATACGGGCAAGGAAGTAATTCGGAGGAAACGCCTCCTGACGGGCCGGCGATTTAAAAATGCATAGCATTGCAGCTTGTGGGTGCCACGAGTCATCCTTCACTCCGACACTTCAAAACAAAACGTCGTGAAGGCAGGAAAAAAAAAAAGTTCAGGGATATTTATTATTCAGCAGGCGTAGCCGCTCGCTGCTTCTGCCGGCTGGGTCTCACTTCTAATCGGTCCGAGGACAAAAAAAGGGCAACAAAAATCTTGGCCCCTTCCGGTGGACACTGATCTGGACCACTGGTCACATGATCATGAGCCAGATCGGTTAGATCTGTGCACTTTCAGTTTGCTGTTTGTATTTAAGAACCTCAACACATGTTGCTAATGGCAGCTTTGTGCAAGTCCCTCTTGGAGGTCCAGGTGTTCATATACAGTCTTACTCTTTGCTCTTCAGTTCTTCTGAAGACTCGTGTTTTGTAAGCAAGCAGGCACGTCCGTCCTTCATGTCCTCAAGTGCCACTGCCCACGTGCATCCCAAGCAAGCTTTAGCCACAGTTTCTAGGCAATCCATCCAGTAGAGGGCGGTGCAGAGGTCAGAGTTCACTTCCAAGTTTCGAGTTCCTAGTTCGGTTTTCAGACCTTAAAAGAGGCAGAGCCGTAGACAGCAACAGTGTATGGAAAGATATTTCTGCTTCCTGGTCAAACTGGCGTGATGTTGTCTTGTCGCACTCGAGCATACCGTGTAACACTGCCGGTAGTACTCCGTTTCAAAGTTCCTGAATTTTTTCAGGATTACACATGAAACAAAAGCAGATGTCCAACAGAAGGCTCCATCTGTACTTTACTTCATCAAGCATACCTTCCCACATAACCATACATCCCATACATGCTTTGCCACGGTTTTCAAGCAATACATTCGTCAGAGGGAAGAGTTCACTTCCGAGTTCCTCGTTAAGTTTTTACGACGACGTAAAACATGGCGCCCACAGACAGAGGTGGAGCAGTAGACAGCTGTTGTAGATATGTGACAGGAGATTTCTGGTTTTTGGTCATACCAGTGCCATGGTGTATTTTTGTTCCCTTTGCTTTTTTTGCTGGTTGCTCTTGAACATACCCAACACCACTGCCTCCGCGAGACTTTTAGTGGTACTCAGTTTCAGCAAGCTCCCCGGAAAACCTTCAGGATTATACAGTTAACAAACACAGAGGCTGGACAGAAGACTCTGTCCATACTTTACACTGCAAGACTTACCTGCCCGCGTACATCCCAGGCATGCTGTACGTTGCCACAGTTTTCAAGCAACTAAACACTAGAGGGCAGCGCATAGGGAAAAGTTCACTTCTGGGTTCCTTGTTCCATATCATGTGGTCTATTTTTCTAATTTCCTTATCACTGGTCGCACTTGAGCATACAACCTGACACTGTGCCCCGATGACTTCCAGGGGTACATCTCTGTTTGTGAGCTCCAGAAAAACTCACAAGATTATACGGGAAACCAATGCAGAGGACAGACTGAAATCTCAGTTTCGGGAATTTTGATTCACGAAACTATGGGATGCACAGACTTACGGATTCTGCCAATTGGGTCCGGTTTTGGCTCAGATAGCAGCTTGAAGAAGAGGGTGTAGAGAGAGGTAACACAATAAAAATGAGTCAAAGGAAAATAAATAAGCCGGGCTGCACTTCGCCATGCTCGACGCTCTGAGAATATAAATGTATAGTTATTTATAATCCTGCGTTAGTGAGGGAGAAACCATCCCTCATCTGAGCCCGGTTGTAAAGTCACACCGACTAAAATATAGTCCCGGGGAAAGATGCGAACGTGTTTGCAAAGACGACAAAGAGCTATTTTTATGTCAGCTATCTCATGCCCGTGATGGAGTGCTCGTCGTGGCTGCAGCCATATTGGTCGAACGCTGAATTTCAGCTTGGCCCGAGCCGATCCAAAATTTGCTAAAATGTGAACTACGAGCGTGCAGGAAAGTTCAATTCAAGGACGCCTCGGTTTTCGTTCGGGTGTCGTCGGAGGACCTTGAAAACACAAAACCGCTCTGGCAGGGTGGCGAATATGCCCAAACGACTCCTCCGTCCCCTTTGGGTGACTTTGGCTCCTTGCCGGCATCCTGTCTCCGCCCCGCTGCCTGGCTGTCTGCTCCCCGACGGCCCCCCGACAGTGGAAGTGTCTGAGCGGCGCTCCGGTGACCTTCCGGGTCCGCCGTCACGAAGGAGGGCGGGGGTGGTGACACGCTCATCGATACGCCGAAAGATACACTGCCTGTGACGGTCGTCCGGGATAAAATTGAGCTGATTAAATCAAGCCGTTCGATACTCCCCGCGCCTCCTGCCAAACGACAATGTGATCGAGGACTTTAAATAGCGGCGGCGATCGAGTCCCATGCCGCTGTTTTCAAATGGCCGCGCCGGCCCAATCGCGAGCCGCGGTGTCTAAAAAAACAAACAAAAAAGGAAGAGGAGATATCTTCATATTGCCGGCGCCAAGCGAAAAAAAGAATAATGATTGTGTGCTTTCTTAAACGACCCCACCCTCAAAGTTATTGTTCTGGGACTCGGTTGCGTTTCGAGTCTTGACAAATTCAATTGTCCTCCAGAGGAATAAAGAAATAAAATGAAAACGTGGATTATAATTAGACTGTCATTGCAATTAATGACTGTGTTTTGCAGTCATCGGGAAAATTCTCTCAAGGTTGCGAGTGTTTGTTTTCCGCTCTCGCTGATTGAAAAAGTTTACAAGAAATGTTCCCAGACGTAGTTCCGGCGACAGTTAGCGCCCCTGCCTCGCCGCGAAAAGATCCCGGGCGCCATTCTGACGGGGGGCCTTTCTGTGAGGAGCTTCCATGTTTACCCAGTGGGTTTCATTCAGGAAGTCCACCGGAGACCCTGAGTTGCCCAGATGTGCCAATGAGAGAATGAACACTTGTATGTCTACATGACACGTGAGTGACAGGGTGAACGGTTGTATGTTTAAATAATATGTCTATATGACATAAATAGTTGTGTGAGAATGCAAATGGTTGTATTTAAATGGTTATTTTTCAGATGCGCGAATGCTTCCGTATCTTTATGTGACTAGTTAATCGGGAGTGAATTGTTATGTGTCCATAGGACACGAAAATGATTGTACACCTTATGGCCAAAAGCATTCGCTCACCCGTCCAAATAATGGGAATCAGGTGCTCCAATCACTTCAAATGGCCACAGGTGTATAAAATCAAGCACCCAGTCACGCAAATTGTTTTTACAAATGTTTTTGGGAGCTGGGCTTGGCCGTTTAGCACCAGTTAGAGGAACACCGAAAGCTTCGGCATACCGTGGCAAAGTCTGTGCTCCAAACTTTGTGGGAACAGTTTGGAGCTGCATCCTTCCTTTTCCAACACGACTGCGCACAAAGCAAGGCCCATAAAGACATGGATGACAGAGTCTGGTGTGGATGAACTTGCCTGACCTGCACTGAGCCCTGACCTTACAAATGTGCTGCTGGAGGAATGGTCAAAAACTTCCATAAACACACTTGTGGACGCCCGTCCCAGAAGACTTGAAGCTGTGATAGCGGGAAAGGCTGGACCGATGTCACAGGAATGGGATGTCACTTAAGTTCATATGCAAGTCAAGGCAGGTGAGCTAATACTTTTTGCCATGTCGCGATGCCACTCTTGCGTCACATACCGATGCATTGGAACCCCTTTCTTGACGTTTTTTCCACAAAAACGTTCCACGAAGCGTTCTGTGGATTTTTTTTTTCTTTTTTTGCCAGTGGAGGAATGTGATTTTCTCACTTCAAACAGAAAAAATATGGAAAAATACAAACTGCTTTTACTCGGGTTGGGTTTAAATAGAGATTCCGATGTAGATGGAGACCCGGCACTCCATGGGTCGGCAAAAAATGACTAGATTAACACGTCTGTACGTGACCCAAAGGGAAAATTCCCCATTCATTACACGGTTGATGCAATGGGATGAGAGTGAGTTCTTTCTATATGACAGGGTGAATGGTTTTCAGTCAATATGACGTGTCTGACATCGATAGTGGTAAGTTTTTGTGAGAAAGGAAATGGTTGTATTTCTTTAAATGCGAGTGAGAGGCTAAACGGTCGTCTCTTTAGATGCCAAGCGGATGAGAGATTCAATTGTTTGTCTATGAAACGGTTGTATTTCTCTATATTCCACATCAGGGGTGTCAAAGTTATTTTCACCAAAGGCCACATTTAATGCTAACAGTATAAATGGAACCTAACGTTATTTTAATGTAAGTACTCTTTCATATTAAATGAACTCATCATATGCGTTCCCATCTTTCTTGAAACCGCCTTCCATCTGCATCAATATTCCTCTTCCTGGACATTTAGGGATTACTTGTATTTCTCAGTTCCACCTGTTGAATTGTTTCTAATACAACTAGTGGCGGCATGCCGTCACCTTGCGGGTAACATGATCTGCATGAATGGTGGGGAAATCGACACGTTTAACTTCTTTTAAGACAGTCAGACCTTTTTAAGATATTCTCGCGGGCCTTGAGTTTGACACTAAAAGTTTTCACTCAAGACTGCGTCACAGACAGACACATCCGAAGGCCTCGTCATTTTTCACCGAGCATCGTTGTTAAACCAACCTGGAGAAGTTTTATTTCAGATTTTGTTTTTTGTCAGTGGAGGAACGCGATTTCTCCTCCCAGATAGAAAATACAAAACCTCATTTTACTTTGGTTAGGTTTAGAGTGTAGAGGGAGACATGTAGCTTGTCGACAAATGACCAGATAGCAGTTCTAAAGCATCTGTTTGATGCAAAGGGAAAAAAAAAATCCCCAATCGTAACGCGGTTGATGCATTGGAATGAGAAGGAACTCTTTATTTGACATTTGAATGAGTAAGTGTATGGTTGTCTGATGCTTTGAGTGAAATCGTCTCGTCGGGGCGTCTGGACTTGAATTTCTTCACTTGAAGACGTTTCCGTCCTCATCTGAGAGGCTTCTTCTGTTCTAATGACCTTTGGGGAGTTTCAGAACATAACTGCCAGGGTTTTGGGCGGCTCTAGATTATGCTGGCTTGTTTTGTAAACTTCCATAAGAAGCCACTATAACCTGGACCCTCAGCGTGACCTGACCGGATACATGTTGCAGCACGAATTGGGATGACCGCCTTTCGACATGGAAAAGACTAAACAGAAGATCGACCAAAACCCCTTGTGTCACTAAGACCGATGAAGGATGGAAAAACCTCAAGTGCAGAAATTCAAGTCCAGTTGCAATGACAAGATTTGAACAAGAATTCACCCCGACCTGGAGGACTGAGAACCTCCAGATATGTGATCGACTAGCGAGCGTTCCATGGTGAACCCTGCCTTTCGCCCCAGGACTTCTGGGATGGAAGGCGTGAATGAACGAATGAATGACTTTCCGGAAGAGTTCGCAGCTGCTTGGAGGTCAGTTGCCTCCTCAAACCTGCTCATACTTTTTCTAATCTTCCAATTTCCAGTGACGTAGATTTTTATTTTTAATCCGCAACAGCTATTAGCGGGTGTTTGCTGCCGACCCGCTCGCCGCGTGCTCTCCCCCGCGCTCGCCGCTCTTAGCTAAAGCGATTCCGACAGGCACATTAAAATGCAAATTCGTGCCCGCGCACTCCTGGCCGTTTTGTCGTTTCCTTTTTCCTTGCGTGGCATGTTTTAGTGGGGAAGGGAATTAGACGGCTGCCCCCTTGGATCTAATATTCAAATATTCACCTGATTTCCCAGCAGGGCGACTCCACCCAGGTTTTTCGATTTCCGGCTTTGCCTTCCTCATTTTCTTCCCCCCCCCCGGCGGTTACCACAAAGCGAGCCGCGGGCGTCCGAAACCTCGACCGTTCATAAAACGCCCAACTTGGAGGACGGAGGGGTGTGACGATGGCGCCGCCACCGACCGCGTGCAGAGAATCGGCGAAGAACCCCGGTGACGACTTCAAACGGAACAAGAGGTCAAATAAAAGTCGTCGACGGGGCGGCAAACGGCCGCTCATTACCGATCCTGCGTCTATAAGCATGTTAGTAAGGTCAATGTTTTCATGTAGCGCCGGAGGCGTTTAACGGGACTGAATTTCCAATTAGAAATAATTAGAAAATAATGCTGAATACGAGCACAATCGGATCATCTAGGCAATCAAGCCTGTAATGAAGTGGAGCCGGGCGCGCTCACGAGGAGAGAGATGAGCGTTAGCTGGCTGACCTTGGCTCCCTTAGATGTAATGTTTTTAGTCCTGACCCTGCCATATGGACCTCGGGTAGAGGTAGAGGGCGTGACGCCAAAGCGTCCGCCCGGCTCCCTTTATTATGTTCTCTCTTGCAGCAAGGTGACGGAGAGACGAACGGTTAGCATAGCCACTCCCTGGGTTGTCTTTTAAAATCCGGCCTGACATATTGCTTTATTAAAGTCTGACCAGGAGGCGGCCGGGATGTCCAACCCTTTAAGCCGCTTCCGTAGTTGTAGGAAATTTCCGCTGCCACCGTTTCGAAGAACCTTTTCAGGAACTCGGACGTTTCTTCGTGCACCGGGACGGTATCGGACACTCTGACCTCAGATCCCAGAACCGTTTTGGCTCGTTCTATGGTTCCATAGGAGCTATATGACGTCGGCGCTTTATGTAAAATTAGCCGCGCCCATTACCGCCATTTTCAATGGTCGGCTGATTTCTCGCGACAAAACGTCCAGAAGCAATGAGAAACGGTGCTACGAAGAGGTCCGAGCTCTTCTGGCCTGCTGTGCCACAGAGGGGTTTCCAGGGCTTGCGGTGGAACATCAAAATTTTGGCTAAAATAAGACCGAAGCGGCGCAGGGAAGAAATAAAAGCACTGCAAGTCCGTGGTTATTACTCCCACCATGCAGGACATGTATGTTTAAGTAACTTGGCGATCCGTGTCGTCCGTCCCATGTTGCTCTTCTTCGCATCGGTTTATTTTTCCCGGCGCTTCAGGTGCACGACACACCGTCACCTACTTTGACCTCTTACTGTCTCCGGGAATGCAAAGCTAAAAAGTTCACCTGGACGAAGCTAGTTTTAGCGCTCCTCTGGTCTAACCTAAAGCGGCTTTAGTCGGAGACGTTTGTTGCACAGTCATGGGTTTGTCGTCCTTTAAACGGGTAAAACAAAGACCACCTTCTCCGATAGACAGGAGTCAAGCCGGGTTTAGTTTTTCTTAACTGTAACACCGAATCACCATCACCAGGGGAGGTGTAGTCATATAAATGCGTCGAGCCTGCCATCTTTACCCGTCTCCATCAATGATTGGCCTCCTCTGCGGCGAGCCCGTGCAGAATGCCTAATTACCTGGATGAGGTGCGCGGCGAGCGGCCGACCACGGCGGCCACCTGTCCACTGGAGCGCCTCCAAATGACAAATGCCCGCGGGGATGCGCCGCCCCGAAGTTGAGTCTGTGTTTTCCACCCTGACGCCTCGCCCCGCACCGCAGCATGGCAGCGTCAACCTGGAGAGCAACTGTTGTCTTTACTAATTTACCCAAAATAGCTTCCCGCCTCAGGCTCCTCTGCGCCGCCAGAACTGGTGAGGAGCATCTGTTTTGGACCGCAGGGGTGATCACGGCGCACGGTGGCCTTCACCGCGCTCTCGGCTAATAATTCTGCATGTATGACCGCTCCCGACCAGCTGCTCATCTCGTTTTTGGTATTTGACTGTATCCAAAAGTCATCACGTGGTTAAAACCAATATGAGTCAGGAAATATTTAAACCTCTGGAGGTCAGATCGGGAGAAATGTGACAGTATTGTGAATTAGACGTAATCATTTCGGAGCGAATGGCGGCGCCCGCGCTTCGTGGTCGGTTTCCACGAACAGCCGAGTGCACGAGAGGGTGATTGGTTGCAAGTCTCAGGCGGGTCGTACCTGTCTTTGGGTCGAGTTGGATGGGCTGAGAAAATCTAATATCGCCCTGACGATTCTCCTCCAGATATTACAGTTTCGTGCCGACAGTGCATTTTTTTTTTTTTTTTCCCAAAAAACATTTCCAATTTGGCAACCCTGTTGCATTGAGCTGCAGCTTCTGTGTGTGTGTGTGTGTGTGTGTTGCGTACGTGCGAGTGCCATCTGTCAGGCAGGAGAAACTCCTGAAAGGTTGCAAAGAGCGTCTGAGACATAGAACAGGAGGTAAATAAATAAAAGTCTGGAGCAACAATTTTCGGTTGATGTCTGACTGTAGCGAACCGGAGGTATTCAATATCGATCTTCTGTGTGTGTGTGTGTGTGTGCGGTGTGTGTTTTTTTTTTTTTTTAACGGGTAGACAGTCAGGATATGACTCAAATACAATAATTAAAATCCTCAGAGAGGGAGCAGTTCTTTCGGTTTCCATGCCCGCCTCATCCCCGGCTCCCTTTCCGAAAGGAAGAGTCGAGCGGCGTCCAAAAATCGTCAGGCGTCCGGCGGAAAAGTACTTCCAAGCTCATTAAGGATATTCTGCATTCCGTCCGTCGTCGCGGCGATTGTCTTCGTTTAACAACAAAACAAAACCGGTTGATTCATCTGACACTTTGCTGAAAAGAAAGGAATATTTGTGCCAAGTGGAGAAAAAAAAAAAAAAAAAAAACAGATTTCAGTTCATTTATTGACGTAAAGCGACCGATAAACGGCGTCGGGCTTTTTGGCTGTGAAATCTAATTGAGACGCGGCGGCGCCGAAGCTTAAACGTCCGGAACGTCTGGCGCCGGAGCTCGTTGGAACCCGGACGGGATGAAACACACCATCTCTTCAGTCGGAGGGGCAGATCTTTGACATCATCACCTCACCGGCTCGTGCACGCGCGCACACACACGCACATGAACACATCCACGTGCTAACGAATGCAGCCGACCAAAAACAGACACAGCCCAGTAGGCGCAGAGTGACAGTACAGGGATTTTTTTTTGGAAAGCGCACAATGTCGTTTCACGCGGCATCTGTCCCCGGAAGCGCTATTCCAGCTGGAGTGAAGAACGGCGGCGGCGGCGGCGGCCACCGGGCTCGGCTCCGGGTGGAACATCACACCGGGATGATGAAAATTCATTTTCCAACGTTTCGTAGAACGGTTAACGCGATCGGAACAGCGGCGAGCGCCGAGTTCTCGACAACCTGCCTCGTCAATAAAGCCAGAGGCCCCAATTGAACTGATTCCGCTGATCCCTCCGCAATACTTGCTCCTTTGCATCACCTTTTATTTTTTTTAAATGTTTAATTCTTCATTCTTTTAATTTAAATTTTCATTTTCCTCATTTTTTTTTTTTTTTTTTTTTTTTTTTTTTACTCATTTACCTTTTATTAATGAATAATGAATTTCTCAATCAAATATCACTGAGATTTTTCTTGAAATAAAAAAATAAAAAAAAACAAGCGGCTTTGTCGCGAAGCGGTTAGCGCTTCTACGTCGCATCAAAAATGTCGCTGGTTCGCTCCAACAAGGCGCCTATCCTTGTGGAGTGTCCGTGCTCTCCCTGCGTCTGCATTGGTTTATTCCGGGTTCTTCCTGCAGGAGATTCATCGGAAGCCCTGAATTAAGAGGGTAAATGGTTGTACGTCTGTGCTGTTTGAATGAGAAACTAAACGCTTGTCTCTAAATGATATATGAGCGAAAGGGTGAATGCTTGGATGTCTCTACATGCCGTGTGAATGAGCTAGCAAATGCTATCAAGCATTCAAATTAGAAAATAAATGGTTTAGAATGCAAGTTTGAAACCGCACAAATCGAAGGGTGATCATCCCAAATTGTGCAGTAACATCTCTGTGGAGGTTCTCATCCGGGGTCTTATTATAAAATTTTACAAGCCGCCAAAAACCCTGGTAGTTATATTTGGAAACTCCCCACCGGTCATTAGAATTGAAGAATCCTCTCGCATGACGGCTGGAACGTCCTCAGGTGAAGAAGAAATTCAAGCCCAGATGCCACGACCGGAAGATTTTGCATACAACGCCAGACATGCGTTCACTTACTCATTCACATGTCAAATAGAAAGAACACATTGTCATCCCAGTGCACGAACCACGTTTTGAATGGACTATTTTCCCTCGGCCTCACATACCGATGCATCAAAACCCCTTTCTCGTCATTTTTCGACGAGCCGTTTCTTCACCTGAAGACATTTCAGCCCTCACGCCAGAGGCTTCTTCTAGTTCTAATCACCTGTGGGGGGTTTCCAAATATAACTGGCAGGGTTTTGGGCGAGTCTGGGTTATGGTGGCTTGTTGTGTGAATAATGTGCGAATGAAAGGGTGAATAGTTGTTCGTCTTCTGCTCGCCCCGTGATTCGCTGGTGAAACCAGCCTTTCGACTAATGAACGCCATGATGGGCTCCGGCGCCACGGCAAATGCAGGAATAGCAGCGCAGCAGAACTTCGGCTCACGGATTTTAATTCATTCTTTGATTCCGTCGGCCGATCCGCATCAATGTTTCCAACCGAATTTGATGTAAATCCCCTTGATCCGTTCTCCAGCTCCAAAAAGCATTATTTTTTCGAAACATTTTTTTTATTGGTGTATTTGTGGCAAAAACACAAAAAAACAATTAAAAATAACCTTAATTATCGTGGTTTCTGCTGTTCTCTCCCTTCTTGTCAATACTTGTACTCGTTTGCTTCACGAAATCATTAAAAGTCAAGCCTTCTCGCATATGAGACCCTCGCTAACGCTAACGCTAACACTATCTCCAGCAAGCCGTCTCTCATTAATCCAAACTAACAATAACTTTTCTTCCTCTTCTAAGACTTGAGACCTTTGCTTAACATAGTCGGCCCTTTAGCAACATCAGCAGTCTTTTAGCGCATCTTTTTTTTCAGGATTGCACAGATGGTTGACTCAGACATGTCGTAGTTCGTAGTAACCCAAACACAAATCTCACAATTAGCTACTATTTCTTCCTTCAGATCGACTGTAATTCTTCATTTCTTCTTAAGACCATTAGCACTAGCGCTTTTTTGTGAGCCATAATGAGGGCTAGCTTATTGATTTTTAGTGTTATAACAGGAGAACGCACCGACGTAAACAATGCAGAAAGCAAGTTTGTTAGCGTGTTCGCGCGTCGCTCCATCCAGAAATTTGATCGAAAACTCTAAGATTTTTTTCCGTGATAATGGGTTGTCGTTAGCCGAGGCTCTATGAAGATGAACGAATTAATATATTATATTATACATTATCCAGCAGATGTTTACATGACATTCTGCCTCCGGGATGAACGACAAAACGAAATCCGAGCTGAATTCGTGCTGGTCTCAACTGCTCCCCCAGTAAATAAACCACAGGAGCGGAGTGGATTTAGAAGAATTATCTTTTTTAATTTTGAATATTCCTTTGAGTTTTTGTCACCTCAGGAATCTTGGGTGAAGTAATTTGCCAGCGTAACGTCCTGTTATTTTCTGAACGGTGAACAAAAGAAAAATTTCTTATTTGACTGCGATGAACTCCAAAACTAAAAGCTAAAAAAAAAAAAAAAAAAAAATCTTTTCTTGCGGTTGGACTTTTATTTTGATCAACTTTTTCCTGCCCCCTCCGGCTCCTGCTATCATAATAGCCAAGGGTTAGGAAGATGTAAACATCTATAAGGAGGTGTGGAAAAAGTAAGTAAATAGAGGAAACAGAAAACCTCACAGGCAACCTCTTTGTCCTCGAGCCGCCACGTGTTTACTGGGAATAATTTGCAAAGCTCATTGTGCAAAGTTTCTATTTTCTTTTGACCGAAACACAACCCCAGCCGTCTTGCCACACAGGCTGTGTGTGTGTGTGTGTGTGTGTGTGTGTGTGTAGCCAGACTCCTCTATGAAAAAGATCTCCCAAATTTGGCAGCTCATACCAGCACGGCCTGGGTGGAGGACAGCACTGGAGGCACCAGGAAGAATGCTATTTTTGTTGTTCTATTGGGAGGTGTGTGTGTGTGTGTGTGTGTGTGCGTGTGTGTGTGTGTGTGGTGAGGTGGCTCAGAGGTTTCCCCTCACTCTGTGAGAGGTAATGCTCTGTAATGTGCCGCCCCAAATGGATCGGAGTGTATCAGACTTCGGCGAAGGAGTGTTTCAGGATCCGACATTTGAGATGCAGTGCGACCGCGCGGAACTCCAACTGTGTTGCATCCATCCGTCTATCTATCTATCTATCTATCTATCTATCTATCTATCCATCTATCCATCTATCCATCCATCCATCCATCCATCCATCCATCCATCCATCCATCCATCCATCCATCCATCCAAGATAGAGAGGCCTGCATAGAATGCTGCTCCCTCTCTGTATGTGTTTGGATTGTGTTGTCGATATTGATCAATATAAGTGATGCTAATCAATGTCTGTGCCGGCTTCAGCTAAGAGTCTGCTTGTTTCTGGTCGGCAGGTCATGGTCCTCGGGGCCCCCGAAGCGCCGCCGTGCCCGTCGCCGTGCCCGTCGCCGTGCACGGACTGTGAAGGAGACCCTCTGACATCCGTGGGCGGTAACAGAAAGTAAGTGACACTTGGTTTGTGAATTATCTCCATAAAACACGTGGCTGCGGTTCGCTCTCCGGACCGGATTGACGGCCGCGAGGCGCAGCGCGTCCTGGCTTTTCTTTCGGACATCTCGGTTTATTGACCGCGACGCGCCGTATCTCGGGATGTCGCTGTACGAACGCCGGAGCAGGGAGGTCTGGAGGAAATAAACAGAAAAACAAAAGCACATTGCTGAATTATTTTGAAAACCGACTCACGTAAGCAAACCTTGTCAGCAATTTATATATATATATATCTTGCATTTTCTCGGCCGAGTTAATAATTTAGCGAGGACTGTCGAGGCGCCGAGAGAGAAGAGGACGAGTCGTTTTCCTGTAGCTGGGTTTGACCTTTGACCCCGGCGGAGTATAAAAAATACCCAAACAAACAGTATGAAGTAATACCTTGACGGCACAGTACGTCTCTGCAATGTAATAAAAGCAACAACCCAGTATACGGTTACGCAATATCGTAAAGCTAAACAGCAGCAGGAGCTTTAGAATAAGGTGATATACTATAATAGTGTAATAATAGTGTAATAGGTGTGTAATAAACAATGATGAGATTCCCAGTCGCGGTTGGGGTCACCCTTTGACCAAATTCTTTGTCCGCGCATGTTGACTGATGAAAACACTTTAAAGATATTTATTTTGCTCGTGAATCAGGTGCTTTTGTGCGTTCGTTCAAGCCGTACGGACGCCGACGCTCATTGTTACCGTCGAGCTTTTGATGCGGAAACGCTGCGATTTCCCTTGAACGGCGATGGAAACCGCGTTGGCAACCCGCCGTTATTCTGAAGTGCTTTCGAGGAGGCTCAGAAGTAATATCCAGACGTACGATGGTTTCAAAAGCCAGCTCTTGGCTGCCGCCCGATCATTACCTCCATCAAGCCAACGCTTGGAAAGATCCAGACTTTGGACGGCGACAGAATGATTTCGTCTATCGTTCTCGGAACATCAACCGCTGGAACCCGAAAATAACCCTGACAGCTATCGGTCTACTCGCCTTCTCATTGGTCGAGATATCTCATGGCACGCTTGTGTGTATGCTATGTGTGTGTCTGAAAACAAAACGAAGCCGTGTGGTCGGACCCATGAGATTCCGGCCGCAACCCGGCTTAATTTTGCGAAACTTCTTAGCAGTTCGTACACCAGGCGTCAACAAGGGCGAATGTGTACTTTTTCAAAAGCGGTCGAATATTTCTGAGGCACGAGCAACGCCCTGAAAAGAAAAGTACACCAAAGGACTCCGATTCGATTTTGTTTTAAAAAAAAAGATCTTCACCTTGTACGATGACAACATGGCGAACATACGCAAAGACGTGCTGAATAGCGTCTCGAAAACAAAGCGCGGTGACGGCGTTTCCCCGGGGAGACAAAGGGAATTGGGATGGCGGGTCGGGCGGAGACGCAGAGCATCCGGAAATCAGAAACAACAATCAGAAACAATGACCGCGGACGCCTTGTCCTCGTTTCCGTCCCTCCCCGAGGCACTCCGACAACCTTCCAGGATGAGACCTTGGGGATGAATGGTTTGTAAAAAGAAAAAAAAAAAACAACTTTCTCACATTCCTCCAACCTCCACGAGTGTTCTCTTTGAATTGCTCACGGGGTTAACCTTTGACCTCTTACCCCCTCCCCCGAAGGTCCTTTTGCGTTGTATTGCCGGTCTTTAACGCGGAAATCAGGCCGCTCTCGTCTTCCGGAATCCCGTCGGGAGACGGGGGACGGCGGGGGATTCTGTCCGTCTTCGGAGAGAAAAGGCAATCCTAATGATACACCGAGTGTATTTTTATTCCTTTATTTTATTTTCATTCCCTCTCCGGTCGGCTCGGCCCTGACCCCGCTCTCGCTGTGATTGGGCTTCGAGGAAGCCGAGGATTACATCAGCTGTGTCCGCTCGCCGGCTCGGAGC
The DNA here is from genome assembly GCF_037954325.1 of Fistularia commersonii. Lineage (NCBI taxonomy): Eukaryota > Metazoa > Chordata > Actinopteri > Syngnathiformes > Fistulariidae > Fistularia > Fistularia commersonii. The sequence continues at coordinate 7,485,421 of NC_141315.1, forward strand.
TTGTTTGCGGAGAAAAGAAGACAAGGGCATCTCTCGGAGCTGGCCCGAAGACAGGAAGAGAACCCCACACACACACACACACACACACACACACACACACTAGCACAGCCGAGCCGGTATGGATTTTCCATCACCTGTCCAGTTTGTTGGTTGATCCATCCTGGACCGATGTGGTACATTAGAGACGACAAGCCGGGGTTTTACATCACTCGGCAGGATCCGACGTACGTTTGTGGAGGGAAAGATTCCTCTTGGATTTCATCCTGGACTTTGAAAATGTTGTGAACGTCCCGGGACTTTGTTCCGCCGAGGATTCGATTCATGTTCTCCTCCCGTTTGCGCGAGAAACAACAGCGATCGGGATGAACGGCATCTTTCGGCGCGAAAAGACGACAATTCATGTTCCTCCAGATCGCCGTCGCCCGGGAACGCTATCTGCAGCGCTTTGCTTTGGTGGTTCAGTCAGCAGCGTTGGCGTTTGAGCCCAAAGCCAATAAGACGACATGAAAACTTCTGATCTTTTTTCCGGGTTTGGAAGTTCACTGTGATAAACGTCGGGCGTTGAACGCTTAGCGCTTCTGCCTCACGGCAAGGAGGTCCCCGGTCGGATTGCGACACGGGGACGTGTCCCCGTTTCTTCTTAAGTTCTCCGAAACGGTCCAAAATATGCAGGTGGTGGAGATCCTAGCAAGCACCGACTTGTGAATGAATGAGGGATTGCGTGTCATGAATGAGAGGGTGAACGGTTGCATCTCTGGCCCTGCGATCGACGGGTGAATTTTTCGTCCGAGTGCTGTGCAAGTGAGAAGGGTTAACAACAGGACAAAAAGATAATGGGGGGATGAATGAATGAATAAATAAATGAATAAATATTTAAAGTGAGTACGCTCCCCGGTTGAAGTCATACTGTAATTTCTGGACGATAAGCCGCTACTTTTTTCACCTAAGCAACGATGCGGCTAATATATGGATTTTTTGGGGGGGGCTAATGAGCTTCACGCGGCTAAAACGTTTATCCTCGTCACATCGGCCCGATGAAATGACCGGGAAATTCTGAGTCCGTTAAACTCCGACAACGAAGAGGACTTTGACGGTTTTAGTGTGCAGGAGGAAGCCCGAGATAGCGATCGGCTAGCCGGTGTGGCTTATATTGAGGTGGGCTCAATAGCCCGGAAATTACGGATGAAAGAATGAATGAATCAATAATATTTAATTTGTAATATTTCATAATATCTATATTAAATATTATATATATATATATATATATTATATATAAAGCTTTGTACAAGTGAGATGGCTTAAGAGTTGGACACATAAATGATGAATGAATGAATGAATTAATGTTTTGGGGGAATTTTCTATGCAAGTGCTGGACAAGCGAGAAGGGTTAAGAGAAGGAAACATGGATACTGGATGGACGGATGAATGAGCGAATGAATTTTTACGGAGCACTTTCCATCCAATGACTGTAAAAGTGAGGACAGATAGATAATGGAGGGATGAATGAATGAATATTTGCGGCGCGCTTTACATCCAGGTTTTCGTACAAGTGAGAAGGCTTAAGAGTTGGTCACACAAATGATGAATGAATGAATATTGATAGAGCCCCTTCCATCCAAGTGAGAATGGATGAGTTAGACGGTTAAATAATGGATGAATGAATGATTCTGTTTTTATCAGAAAGATCTAGATGTATGTTATATCATTAGCATAGCATACCAGCTAAGTGGTTAGCTGCAAAGCAGCCACGTATCCTCATCGTTTTTCCCATCGTCTCCTGTGTGACTTTTTTTTTTTTCCCCTACGAGGGGAATTTTACCGCGCCGATCGAAACCGTGCACATTTAGGTTAATTCCATCGCTGGCCATTTTCAAGCTCGGGTGGAGGTTCGACGCTGCCTGATGTAATAGCTACCTCCGCGTCCCCGGCCCCGGGGATTTCTCCGCACAGGTAATAGTAACGTATGATTAAACAACAGGTACCTTTGCTCCCCTTGATTCCGGAGGGCGAATCAATATGTTAATGTGTCCATTCTCCCTTTGCATTTGCATCTATTGTGGATTGAGAAAATTAAAAAGATCTGCTCCATCCTGCTATTTATGGATTAAACACCCAAAGAGCAAACACGGCGATTATGTATCCAGCATTTAAAGCAGGCAGGCTGGCATATTTCTTTAACTCTCACCTGGTGGAGAGCAGGAAATGCATCAATCTTTTGATCATTTCCATGGTTTATCGCGCGGCGAGAAACGGCATAAACACATTTTTGGAACAACTGAGCTATTTGATGGGTGTGAAACCTGCAGCTCGGCATTCGGGGATCTCGGGATGCCTCGGGTGAAACACGGCCCGAGGGCAAGAATGAACGAAAGAGGCAGGAAAGGGAAGCGCCGCAGAGCAACAACGGGTCAGCGCAGGAGAAACCGCCATGTTTTGGGATTTTTTTTCCACAGACGGCGTCCGCTAACGGCGATCTTAAGAACGACGCCCACGACAGCCGGGTCTCTGTTCACCCTACGATCGGGCGAAAACATGGAGAAGTAGTTTGCGTATAATATCATTTTCTTACTGCTGCCTGAATGAATGAATGATTTAAAGGTGCTCACCTGCTGATTTTACATCTCCTTGACAAGGACGTGCATTTCAGACCCGGGCTTTTTTAAGGGGCCTCACAGTCCCGTTTTGCTTTTTTATATGATTTCCTTGAATATTCTAATACAAGTATTTTCAATCAATATTGAATTTCGAAACTTTTTTTTTTCCTTTGGTTTAATTTTGTGTGGAGGATGACATGCAAAATAATGTCGCTACATTTATATGATCATTAATGGTTTTAAAGTTGAAATAAAATGACAAAAAGATAATTTTTGATTAATATTTAAATTGTAATTTTCTTTTTCTTCAATTTCCTTGATACCTAGTTGGCCCGCGCATAAAAATTAAATAAGAAATGTGGCCCGCCAGCCAAAATAATTGCCCACCCCTGATTTAAGGGCAAATTTCTTGCTAACATGTGAACGATTATAAGTCCGATAATGAGACCGTTTTCTGTTTTCTTTTTTGCTCGCTAGTCCAATGGAACTCTAAAATCTATTAGTTTAAAAAAAATCAGATGTGACCCGTTCAGCTGCCGCCTTCAATTAATAACCGTGACTCATTCAGAGCTAGCGGACGGGGAACGTGGCGGAAGCTAATGGAATAAATCCGAAGTCAAATAGAATCACAGAAAAGGGCAGAGAACACAAATGCAGCTGATTGGACACGAGCACCGAGGCTCCTCATTGGCCCTCGTGTTCTATGCCAGTCTTCTGTTAAATATTTCCGTGTTTTCTTTCCATCTTTGTCAGAACCTCTTGTTTTTCTTCACCTTGGCCCTGTTTTTTGTTGTTTTTTTTTTGTTTTGATTTTCTCCGGAGAGGCCGATCTGTGAGTCTGTCAGTCTCACCGCCCGCTTCGCCCCCTTTTCTTCTACCGACAACAAATCTGCTGCGGGGTTTTCTGATTTGGGTCCGCGGGGGGAAGACGGAGCTCGATATTCGGCCTCTTCGGTAGCGCTGATGAATAGCGGCATGAGTATCTTGGCCCGAGGAGATAAAGGAATATCGGAGAGAAGTCAAAGCGAGAGAAAAACCGGAGCAGATTTTAGTTTTAATTAATTTTTATATTTTGAACCACGGATCAGATGTGAAGGAGTGCCTCGAAGCGTTTTTCGCGTCTTCCCAGGTATTCGCACCTGGAAATCCACCGACACGTGCTAACGCGTCACCCCGGAGACGATTGACGACAAGGCTAGCTCCGGCTGGCTGACCGGAAGAGATCGCAAATCTCGTCCTCTTGGCCGCCTCTGAATTTACGTCGCCTCATCTTTACAACGGCAAGTTCCGGACAAAGTTTGAGCAGCGCTCAAGGTTGCAATATTTTCACAGTTTTTTTTCTGTTGTTCGTCACGTTGGAATTCTGTCCCGGCCGTGAGTCACTCTGGCGTGTGAGAGCAGACGCCGGCTTTCACTGTAAAACATCCCGGTGACGATAAAGTGCGGTAAGACAGGCGTTGATAGGCGCCGGGATCGTCACGCCGCCGGAGCGAGGCCTCTTTCCGCAACATGCAGCATTTACAAATCATCGGCCCCGAACCGCGACCAAAGGGGGCGATGAAAAAATACTCGGTTCTATCGAAGCATCCCTTCGTGGTGCCATTTCATTAGTGCACCGAGTCATGGATTTTGCATTTACGTGACGCTGGGCGGCGAGGCCGAGTCAATCACCCCAACGGACAGGAAGCGGATGCGCACAAAACAGCACATCCAGATATACGGGGGTGAGCGATTCGAATCGGGCCATGGTTTCAGGCGGGGTGGATCAGCAGTGGGTTTATCAAGTCAGGATAAGAAGGAGCGCCTAAGTCAAACTGGATCTAGTTATCCAGTATGAGGACACACTCTCATTAATGCAAAAATGGTCGAAATGCATGCAAGCAAACTTAACCCATAAGGTATCCCGACCCAAATATAGAGTCCCTTTCGAACTATTTGCCACTCTTACAACCTTTCAGGAACTAGACCATCTCTCTGTGCATTCAGAGAAGCTGGGAACTGAGACCTCAGTTCCTTTACCCACTTTAGCTCCTATTCCAAGGCGGGTTTTTTTTTTTTAAGGTTGGAGCTGAAATGACTCGGTGCTTGATGATTGGTTGAACTCAAAAGTTACGCCCGGTAACAGATACCCTGTATTTAAATAACTATAGTGGTCACTGGTCAATTGTTTTCTTCTGACAAATTGGACAAAAAAGTGAAAAGTGGACTGATGAAGAGGTACAAGTTCTTCTGGCCTGGCACACTCGAGGGGTTTCCAGGGGAGCATCAGCATTTTGTCCAAAATATGTACAGAGTTAGCCAATGGCACGGCGTATCAGTGCAGAGAGAAAATAAAAACATCTAAACTCATCTAATCGTCCATGCTTATTATGCCTGCCATGCAGAACATGTATGCTTCGGCACCCTGGCTCTTCATGGTCTCCTTTGACCTGTTGAAGACGCTTGCCTTCACACCAGTCCCCACCCAAACTGCCTTTTGCAATATAAAACTAAAGGGTTTCTGTGGAGGAGAGTAATTCCTGGAACAAAATTGACAGTTATGAGAACTTTCTGAGAGTGGCCATTGTCTCGCGTCTGTCCTGGTCCTCCTGAATCTCATCAGGAGCCGCAGATACGGCGGCAGGTGAAGATTTCCACAGCCGACTCCGCGATGCCGTACAACTCGGGCGGGCCAAACCCTGACCTCAAACCTGAGCCCCATCGGTGAACTGGTTCTAGTCCGCTTCTCGATGCCGTTCGTCCTTCGGTCTCCACAAAGTGCTCCCAGATCTCCTAGCGTTCAACTTCAGCCAAGAGTGGAGATCAATGAAATGGGTGATGGTCTTATTGATCCACACACACAGAGGAAAAAAAACAGTCAGGCCCAAAAATATTTGGATAGTGGCACAGGTTTTGTTAACATAGTCAGGATACAATTATATAATCAATATGAGCTTCAAGTGCAGACTCTCAGCTGTAATTTGAGAGTATTCACATCCAAACTGGAGCAAGAATTTTGGAATTACAACTCTTTAATACGTAGCTGCCTCTTTTTCGAGGACCCAAAAGTAATTGGACAATTGACTGAGAAAGCTGCAAAAAAAAAAAAAAAAACAAGGCTGCATGGGCTCGTCCCTTGGTAACCTCTCCTCAATTAAGCAGCGGAAAGGTCTCGAGTTGATTCCAGGTGTGGCATTTGGAAGCTGTCGCTGTGAACGCACAACATGCGGTCAAAGGAGCTCTCAATGGAGCTGAAACAGACCATCTATCCTGAAGCTGAAAAAAAAACAAAGAAATACATCAGAGAGATAGCAGAAATGTTAGGAGTGGCCAAATCAACAGTTTGGTACAGAGGAAAAAAAGAGTACATTGGTGAGCTTGGGAACTTAAAAAGGCCTGGATGTCCACGGAAGTCAACAGTGGTGGTTGATCGCAGAATCCTTTCCACGATGAAGAAAAACCCCGTCACTCCCCAGGCAGTAGATGTATCAGTGTCGAAGTCTACCATAAAGAAAAGACTTCCTGGGAGTAAATACAAAGGATTCACCTCAAAAATAGAAAAGCCAAAATTGACTTTGCTGGAAAACACCTGAAGAAGCCAAACCAGTTCTGGAACAGTGTTCTTTGGACAGATCAGACTAAGATCAACCTGTACTAGAATGATGGGGAGAAGAAAATTTGGAGAAGAATTATGATCCAAAGCACACCACATCTTCTGGAAAACATGGTGGAGGCAGTTTGATGGCATGGCTTCCAATGGTGCCGGCTCACAAAAGACGGAAACAGAAGAATTCTTAAGTGAATAGGGATATGCTTTCTGCTCAGATCCAGCCAAATGCAGCAAAGTTTATTGGACGGCGTTTCACAGCACAGATGGACAATGATCCAAAACGTACTGCAAAAGCCACCCGGGAGTTTTTTTAAGGCAAAAAAGCGGCATATTCTGCAATGGCCGAGTCAATCGGCAGATGTCAACCCAATGGAGCATGCATTTCACTAGTTCAAGACAAAAGTGACGGCCGGAAAACCCAAAAACTAGCAACAGTTGAAGACAGCTGAAAATATTCAAAAGTCGCATTTCACTTAGGGTTCCGCTTATTTGTCCAATTACTTTTGAGCCCCTGAAATGAGGAGCCTTTGTATAAAAATAGCTACAATTCCTACATGTTAAACATATATTTTTGTGCAATTAAACCTTAAAGTCTGCGCTTCAATTCCGTTGTAGGTGTTTCATTTCAAACCCAATGTGATGGCATGCAGAGCCCAAATCATGAAGATTGAGTCACTGTCCAAATATTTCCCGACCTAATTAATGAAAAACGTTTGTGAGCATAAAGTCCAGAAGATCTCAGAACCCAAATAAACGCATTTTAGAGGACTCCTCATCGCGCAGCCCCCGAGCCCACGTCTTTACCTCCTTCAGCTGCGAGTCAAGAGCCGAGGAGGCCCGGGTGCGCCCTCAAAAGGAGAATCCGGTCCCCTTTTCACGGATCCCGGGTATCTGAACGGCCCTTTTGAGAGCCCGGATAATGAGGCAGCCTTGAAGTGCGGCCGTGGAGGGGATCCGTCCTTGACATTTCCAAACAACACTCGCCCCACCCCCTCCCCAGGTTTTGGGGGGGGGGCGGCAGGTGGCTGAGCTCCCAGTCTGGCACATTTATCCCGGTGAGATGTGGGGCGGAGGGACGGCGTCGGCGGAGAAAGCGGGGAGCGGCAGATGGGCCCGGCAGCGAGGCAGGTGGCAGGAGCGCCTTCGAAATGCATCAATATCCAATGGGAGCAGCTTGAAATCCTTTTTCGCCACGACATGGGCTCGTTCTTGTCCGAGTGGACTCGGCGTCACCCTGGAACTGCTCACCTGCGTGAGGGGAGCGTGCCTTGGCAAGATCTCAAATATTATTTTTCAGTTTCTCTGTCTTGCAATTCCACTTTCGCCCACTGTGGCCATCCATCTGCGCAGCATCGTCGTCTAAGAGCATACAACTCCTGTGTCCCTCAATGAGGGAGTTATTTCTCAAAGATGCAATAATTGTGAATCCTGCCTTGGTTTTTGACCCCGATGGTTTTTATTGATCTTTTTAATTTGTTTTTATTTCAAAGGACAGAAGCGGGGTTACAGGGGTGGTGCGCTATTATGCCCTCTGGTCATTAGGATGATTCACCGCAGTACTTCCCCTCTAGCCGGATCTAGAAAGAAAATGCCACTTTTGTGCCTTTTCATGGTCTTTGGCACCATTTATTTTTTAAATACAGTTTTTTTTTTGTTTTTTTTTTTAACTAGTTTTTTGGTAGCTTCCTTGCAATTACAATGAAACTATTCACCGCCCTTGCACCTCTTTGTATTCTCAGCCCGGTTATTGTTTTGGCACAACGTGGCATGGAAATGTATTCTGCCACGAGCAACTTGCTTTGAAATTCGCACTGTAATTATTACTGCGGCGGTACAGTGGCCCCCGCTTCACAATAAAAAGGTCCCCGGTTTGATTGCTACCGGGAAGCCTTTTCTGTGCGGATTTTCCATTTACTGCCTGTGTCTGCCTGGGTTTCCTCTGGGTTCTTTGGTTTTCTCCCAAAGTCCAAAAACATGCAGGAGGTTCATTAAATTGCCCAGACATTTGAATGGATGCATCAGTAGTTGTATGCCTCTATGTGACATATGGATGACTACTCTGTCCATGACCCAACCATCTCATTCTGGCTTCTCTGACCTTCTCTCCAAAATATCTAGAATGTGCTGTTCCTCTGATAGACTCATTCCTGATCCTATCCATCCTGGTCCCTCACAAAGAAAACCTCAACATCTTCTTCTCTGCAACCTCCAGCTCTGCCTCCTGTCCTTTTGCCAATGTCACTGTTTCTAGTCCATACAGCATCGCTGGTCTCACCACTGTCTTGTCTACCTTTCCTTCTGTCTGAAGGACAGAAGGAAAGTAATCTCCACCCATTCCAACCTGCTTCAACACGTTTCTTTACATCTTTTCCCACTCTCTGCCGCTCTGGACCGGTGACCCCAAGTACCTGAAATCCTCCAGCTTCTTGATCTCCACTCCCTGTAGCCTCACCGTTCCACCCGGGTTCCTCTCATTCACACACACACTATATGGCCAAAAGTATTCGCTCACCTACCTTGATTTGGATGTAAACTTAAGTAACATCCCGTTCTTAATACATATGGTTCAAAATGACGTGGGTCTGCCCTTTGCAGCAATAGCAGCTCCAATTCTTCTGGGAAGGCTGTCCAAAAGGTTCAGGAGTGAGTTTAAGGGAGTTTTTGACCATTCTTCCAGAAGCTGATGTTGGACAAGAAGTCCTGGCTCTCAGTCTCCACTCTAATTCATCCCAAAAGTGTTGCATCAAGTTGAGGTCAGGACTCCGTTCAGGCCAGTCAAATTCATCCACACTAGACTCTGTCATCCATGTCTTTATGGGCCTTGCTTTGTGCACTGGTGCACAGTCATGTTGGAAAAGGAAACTATTTCCACAAAGATGGGAGCATGGAATTGTCCAAAATGTCTTGGTATGCCGAAGCTTTCAGAGTTAATTTCACTGAAACTAAGGGACTTCACACTTGGCACAAGTGCAGTCATACAAGTACCATTCTTCTGGCAACCGCCGAACCCAGACTTGTCTCATCAGATTGCCAGATGGAGAAGCGCGATTTATCACTCCAGAAAATGCATCTCCACTGCTCTAGTCCAGTGGCGGTGTGCCCTATACCACCGTATCCAACGCTTTGCATTGCTCGGGCTTAGAAACCCATTCTACGAAGCTCTCTGCGCACTGTTCTTAAGCTAATCTGAAGGCCAGGTGAAGTTTGGAGGTCTGAAGCGACTGACTCTGCAGAAAGTCGGCAACCTCTTTGCACTTGTTGCAACCATTCTTCATTCCTTACCTTTCCAGAGTTGTTTTTATTTTTATGTGACCTGTAAATGAGACGGTGAATTGTCGTACGTCGCTATATGTGGCCCTACGATTGATCCAGGGCGACCCCGTCTCTCGTCCCCCAGTGCAGGAGAATCAGAATACTTTATTGATCCCCGAGGGAGAAATTGCTTAAAGACTGAGTGAATGAAAAAACGAAAAAGCGTCGTCCTGATGGGAATCCATCGAACGTGACGTCACCCGAACACACTGTCCGACCCCCGGAGAGGACGGTCGGCTTCCCTCCTCGCCCTCCCCTCACCCGACAACAAAAGGACCACAATGGAAGCCGTCACATTGCCGCGGCAACAAGGCTCACCTCAAAGGCCGCCGCTTGTCCCCCACTCCCATTCATCCATTCATCTCACACAGTTTCCACTTTAACATATTGGCATTTCTGAGGTGCTTGGCAGTAATTGTCAGCCACATGGTGACTCCTCGTTTGTTCTGCTGACATTTTGCCTCCCGTTGATTGTCTATTTAACGGGGGGAGGAAAGCAAAAGTAATTGGAGAGAAGCCCTAATCTGTCTGCTTGAAATGTCACCCCTGTATTGTGACGCCGGGCGTTGACACACCGGGAGAAGCTCGGGTTGGGGGGGATTAGAGGAATACGAAACGTGGAGGGGGCGGGGGGGTGAATAATTATACAAAAAAAAAAAAAAAAAAAAAACCTCTGGATCCGTAAATCAGCAAACATGTAATTTCTGACTCCCGAGATGTAACGAATCGTGATTCATTGTGGATCTGAAAACTACAATCCGTCCCTACCCCTACTTTAACGGCCAGAAAATAGGGGCGGATGATTAGTCGTCCTAATCTTGAGGGGATTTATTACTCGCCGTCTCCAACAGCAGCTGATCAAACAGAGATTATCCGGCGTTCTGGAGCTGCCAGTCATTCGGATATCAGTTTGGAGTTCTCGGCGGAGTCGGCAAGGAACGCGGGAGCAAAACCGGAGACGGACACGCACAATACTTTTGGCTGCGGACTTTTTTTTTTTTGTTCGTTTTGTTAAAAAAAATCCATCAAATCTCTTTATTTTAATTTTATTACACAAAATAAGATGAAAAAAAACAAATAAAGAAATTAAGAATTAATAAAAAAATACATAAATAAATCAGCAAATGATAATAATAATGATGATAATAATTAAATGTCTGAAGTTAGTGACTATATGTGTATATGTGTAGTCTTCTATATCTGCTATATTCACCTCAAATGTCTTTATACAATGTCCAGATGCACGGAGAACGTCATTTCCGCTTCTTTTCCCGGTAGCAGTCTCCTTTTTTTACCCCTTTTTGTTGTTATTGATATCATTTGTTTTGACTACTTCTATACATCATAGAGATGAATTTGTAATGTTCGTTGTTTGAGGCAACGCAAATACAATGCAAATTGCACGATGCAATTAAAAAAACAATGACCCACAAATAACGATGCGACCCTATAATTGGTCCAGGTTACCGGGGAAAGCGGTTGTCAATAGACGGGCGTCGCTATCTGACTGCAGGCTGCATTGACTTCCTTACTTTTCCTTTATCCCGCCACGAACGCATCACTTTGATTTTTTTTGTCGGACAGAGAGACCTTATATTAAGGCTCTAAATGCTATTTATTCTAAATGCTATGTGCTATTGTGTGTGTGTAAATATATATCTATATATATATATACATATACGTGTAATTTTGCACTGGGTAGTAACTTTAAAAAAAAAAAAAATTAAAGTGTTGTGAACGCAGCGCGCTGGGACGAATGAGAGGGTGAATTACTGGATGTCTCTACGCAACATGTGAGTGAACAAATGAATAATTGTTTATGTCAACATGATGTGTAAATGAAGGAGTGAATGGTCAAATGTCTCCATATGTTGGCCCCGCGATCCAACCCTGCCTCTTTTGCCCAATGACTGCTGGCCCCAGTCTAGACCCCCCATGGTATTGATAATCAATGGATGAATTTATTGGTATAGAGAGGTGAGATGCCGGCTCACAAGCCAGAAAAAAAACCGAAAATTTCCAACCTTTATTTGTTGTTTGAGCAGGAAACACTTTTGTCACCTATGAGATAGATAGATAGATAGATAGATAGATAGATAGATAGATAGATAGATAGATAGATAGATAGATAGATAGATAGATAATGGTTTGGATATAATATATACATGCATTCATTGTATATGTAACAAAATTATTTTAATATGTTTACATACAGAATTTGGTGAATTCATATTAATGAATTAGTTACTGAGAAAAAAACAGACCAAGTGCGAAGTATTTCCATGAGAGTAATGTTTGAGACCGTCGCCATGGAGATCGAGAAGGTCTGGTTGCAAAGAGTGAGACGGGCAAACGTAATATTTTGCCCTCGGTTCCGACGACCTTCGATTCCAGACCGCGCTCGCGTCATCTTCAACTCGGTGATCGGTTTAGGATTCTCAGGCACGGCCGATCCATAAGCCGTATCCATCTGGCGCCGCTCGGAGAAAATGGCCTGTCTTCGCCAGACGCTTCGGCATCACTCAAACACACACACACACACACACACATAGTGATGGTGACACGTTGACCCAAGATGAGGTTTCACAGTGAGCGCCGAGTCTCCGTGGAAGAATGTTTGTCTGCAGAAATGCTTGATCAAACCGTATCGTTCCCCATCGTCGCGGCTCCACAATGGCACCTCAAGGCTTCTGCCGACATCGTTTTTGTTTATTATTTACAAGGCCGTGCAGCCAATCAGAGCGGTCCGTCGACTGCGGATTCATTTGGAAAAGGCCCACCCCCCCCCCCTTCCGTTTTGATCATTTTCGGCGCCCCGCGGAGCCCCGTGCCTTGTTCCCAACGCCCAACTCGCCCACGCTCCTTTTCAACTGGACAACATGCGAGACGTGGGAGTCTTGACACCATCGAGCCCTGGTGCCATCGCACTCACACAACTTTGCCGTGTAGCCCATTCCTGTGTGTGTGTGTGTGTGTGTGTCGGCCAAATGTATACGCGAGAAAACATGCGCGGTACTTTCGCTTTCTCGCAAAACATTTCCTTAAGAGATAACTTGACGCCTTTGCAATGGGGTTTCGCCGCGGCAACGGTAAGTGGCCAGATGTACGTGTATTAAATTACAGCGCGTTGAGGATGTAAACACTTTGCCTGAAAAAAAAAAAAAAAAAATCATTTAATTACAGCGAGGCTACTGACACTAAACCGAACTCGCCGCCGTCTTTGTGTTTGCGCTAAAAGCCTCTCATTGATCCAGACGTTTCCGCCCGCTGTCCTCTTCGCAGAGATGCTCACAGAGAACGAGGGCGTTTCAAAAGTGCTCCCACACACAGCTTCTGTTTTTACCTTGTGTTTATTCCCATAATACATCTCAATATATATACAGTATACATCTGCAATTACTGGAAACATTACCACAGTATTGGATACACAAAAACACAGACCCCACAAAACACATTTTCATCAATAGTCAGGTTTCAAAGAGTCCAAGTGAAACATAAGACATTCATTCATTCATTCATTCATTCATTCATTCACTTCCCAATCTTTCGCCCTTCATTTCGTTTTACCCTTCAAAGTTTTTGTCTCATTCTGATTCTAATTTCGTAGCTCGGGCATCTGTCCCCTTCATGCATTGTTCTCATTTCATTCATTCATTCATTCATTCATTCATTCATTCACTCCCCGAATCATTTTTCTTTGACCCTTTATTTATTTGCTCAGCCTTTTATTCACTTCTTGCATCACAACCACTTCATTCATTCATTCATTCACTCCCCAATCATTAGTCCTTCATTTAATAGCTCAGATTTATACACTTTATGTATCGCACTAACTTCTTACCAATTCATACATTCATTTAATTGTTCACTTTTTACTATTTATGAATCACATTCACTTCATTAATTCATTCACTCAGACTTTATGCTATTTATGCATCACACTCATTCATTCATTCATTCATCCATTCACTCACTCACTCACTCACTCACTCAGACTTTTATTCACCTCATGCATCACAACCACTTCATTCATTCATTCATTCATTTGCTCCCCAATCACTTGGTCTTTCAACCTTCATTTCATTTCACCCTTCAACGTTTTCTCTGATTCTGATTTTAATTTTGTAGCCCTTCGTGCATTGCTCTCATTTCAATCATTCATTCATTCATTCATTCATTCAATCAGCCATTCATTTAGTCATTTGCTCTTCATCTAGTGTTTCAGGCTCGTGTGCACTTCAGGCAGTGCCATATTTTTAAAAAGGATCCCAAGTATTTTTGCCCACTCTGGAAATCCTAAGAAAATACTATTCAGATGTGACATTTTAAATAAAGGTATTATTTTATTATAAATAAGCCCACAAGGCATTTTACAGCCCATTCACATCCGGCCCCGTTTTGCATTTTTTTTCCCGGCCCGCCAAACTATTTTCTTTGAGTATTTTCAATCAATATTGAATTTAAAAACTCGTTTTTTTTTTATTTAATTTAATTTGATATGCATATAACGTCAGTAGATTTGTACGATCATTAATGATTTTAAAGTTGAAATATAATGCCAAAAAATTTAAAAAGTTTAATTTCAATTTAAAGACTCCTTTCAGTAATAAGTAATTTGCCAGTAGTCGATACTAGTAATCAGTATTTTGTCCCTATGAGTTGAATTTAACCCCTTTCTCCCGTGTACTTCTCGAGAAGTACCGTTCAGATGTACGGGCTTGAATTTCGGGTTTATTTTACAACGGGCATCAGAGCTGTTGGCAGATACTTCAAGTTTTATTATGTAACATGCCTGTAATTGTGTTCTGCCTCTACTTGAAGAAACGTCTAGTCTTGCTGATGGTTTTCCCCGGGCCGGTTTTTCTACCTCAATATAAGGAACACCTAACCCGAAGCGGGGAGACAATGTTCTTCCAGAGGAGCAGATGTAGAGCAGCGCTGTCTTTCAGAGAGACCAGAAGGCCTCTTGGTCGGGGCTGATGTTCCTCAGTGACGTTCTGGAAAGAAACAAGGGGAAATCATCGTTTACATAGGGGGTGGGCAAACTTTCAGGTTCTCAAACTGAGCGGTGGGCAGAAACTTTGATAGATGACAGAGATACACTGAGGGAGCCAAAGTACAAAATGGATGTACGCCCCATTTCCGTTGTCCTACTTCTAATTTGAAAATTCAACGAAGTGGGAAACGTGTCACGGCTCAGCCGTTTTTCCTCTCCGGCGTATCAGAATGTGGTTGCGTTGTTGTGGAAACACTCTGGCTTGTGGCACGTTCAGGAACCTCAACCCGGATGTTCAGACAGCAGTAGAGCTGAGCTGCGCTGCTCTTTCTCCCGGGGAAAGGCTGTCCGCGCAGAGGCCTGGCCATCACCGTCGACAACACCGTGGTAAGGCCACTGCAATTCCTTCCTTGCCGGTGCCCCAACGGTGACCATCAGGCCTCTGGAGCTTTTTCAGAAAACGACAGCCCGCCCGGTGTTCAACCGTCCCAAATTTTCCCACGCAACTCCCCTTCTTATGTCCCTACACTGGGTACCGGTAGCCGCCTGCATCAAGTTCAAGTCCTTGGTGCTTGCCTACCGGGCAGTGAATGGGACAGCCCCGCCTTATCTCAAGGATATGGTCAGGCTACATGTCCCTGCCCGTCCCCTGCCACCTCTGGGCGACCGTCAGAACCCCCGGCTGCCGATCGAACCGGTCTTGGCTCTCCTCGGTCTCGGCTACTTAGTGGTGGAACGAACTCCCATACAAGGTCAGAACAGCGGGGTTGCTGCCCATCTTTCGCCGTGAGCTGAAAACATACCTCTCCTTACTAATCGCACTTAGTCCCCCCCCCCCCCCCCCCCCCCCGAAAAAATGATGAACTAGATGTATGTATGTATGTACATGGTTCTGAGATGGTTATTTGGTTGAGTGGTCACTTCTGACTTTTGACTACTGGTACTTTGGATCTTCGGTGACCAAATTGCACTTCTTGTAAGTCGCTTTGGATAAAAGCGTCTGCCAAATGACTGTAATGTAAAGCAATGCAATGCAGTAGAACCAGATCACACCAGATACACTAGTATTGTCCTGTTTTTGGTTTCTTACTTGGTCCAACTCAGTTTTATACCCTTTCTTAAGTTTAAAACAAATAAATTGGAGGATAACTAGGTAACTTGCTAGCTTGCGAGAGTTTTGCAGCACTTAGCGCAGTTTCTGACCCATGTGTCAGAAAAGGTCAGATGTCAGACTGGCTGCCCTGTAAGTTAATTAAGTGACACATTTCATTGTGAGGACGGATGATAGGCCGACGTCTATTTTTTTAATACCGTGCACACTACTCACACTACATTTGCGATTGACCTGCAGATTGCGATCGACATATTCGGCACCCCTGCCCTACATGATGATGAATGGATGAATGAGGGAATTAATGTTATATGCCTCTACATGATATGGATGAGAGGGTGAATGGCTGCATGTTTCCATGACATGTTCATGAAAAAATATTTTTTATGGCACTACACGGTGCGGGAATGATGGGATAAATGGTTGTATGCCTCTATTTGACATGAATGAAAGGGTGAATGGCTGCATGTCCCCAAGATATGTTCATGAAAAATATTTTCTATGCTGCTATATGATGTGTGAATGAATGGATGAATGAATGTTTCATGCCTCGATATGTGATGTGAGTGAGAGGGTGAATGGTCATATGCCTCGAGCTGATGTGAATCCCCGTGGACCGGAATAAACGACGCTGCGGACCGGATATGGCCCGCGGGCCGTAGTTTGATCCGCCTCCGATCGAGGGAGAGCTCAAGCAAATTTTCTCGAGCCGAAGTTCTGCCGTTCACGACACTGGGAAAAAGAAATCCAGACAAATCTCCCGCCCTGTCAGTAACGTTATTTAAGTATTCGTTTATCTATTTATGCATTTTGTTTTCTGTCTCTGGACTTACATACAAAAGCGCGGATGCACATCCCGCACCAGGCGACGACTCTGCTGATCTGCAGCGCCCGGCCGCACTCCGGGCTCATCAGGCAATCCCTGGTCTTCAGACAGCATTTGGGACAACTGCTCCCTGATTTTTTAACTCCAGACGCCTTTTCTCTCCTTGGCTGACTTTCTACTGGCTCGTGGGGTTTCTTCTCGTCCCACTCTTCGCTCCCGCCTCCTCCCATGATGCTGGTATATTGTGTGTATGTGTGTGTGAGAAGGGGGTTTCAGCCAGATAAGATCTGTAACACACAGGAGGAAAATGAGGAATTCAATACCCGCTGTGTGCCATAGCTTCATATAAACACACAGATATTCATAACCTGTCGACTCCCACGCTCTCAGGCTCCGTTTACAGGAACATCCAGCGTCGGTGTCACAACGCTGCGCCGCGGTTCTCTTAAATGTGCTTCTTGAAAGCAGCGGGACTCGTAAAATGGGGCTGCGGTATTTGTTTTTCCCAGCGCTAGCTAACGACTTTTTTTTTTTTTTTTTTTGTGAGTTCTTGCTTCCGCCGTTGATCAGTCGTGTTTGGACAAAACAGTTAAAGAACTCAGATCCAAGAACTACCCGACCTGGATTTTCTTCCAGGAATTAGCCTCCTCCAAGGGAAAGCATTCTTACAGGCGATAAAGGGCCGCGGTGGGGACCCATGTGATGCGCACCTTAAGCGCCACACTCAAAAACAAATTGCAAATGAGAGGAAGGTGACATGGACAGCGCGGAGAGCAGGACTGCCGAAGCATACATGTTCAGTGCTGCGGGATTGCTAACTGAAGGCAATCAAACAGGTTGAAATGATCTTATTTTCTCACTGTGCTGCCCTGCCTGTTAGCTAACTACGGACTTATTTTGGTACCTGTGCGCCGTTGAGTTGAGCACCACGCTCATAAACAAACCAACGTGAAGAAGTCGAAGACGACGCAGGCAATGCGAAGAGCCAAGTTGCCTAAGCATACGTGTTCTACACGGTGGGAGTAATAACCATGGACTCTCGGATGGGTTAAAGTGTTTTTATTTGCTTCCCTGCTGTGGTGTAGCAGGCCAGAAGAGTTCGGATCTCTTCATCGCACCATTTCTTGCTACTTCAGTCCATTTCGTTGCAAGAAATCAGCCAACCAGTGAGCTCAGTATTTCTTTTAGCAAAATAGCAATCAGCAAAAGAAGTATCTGGTAATGGAGACAGAGCTTATAAAGTTCTATCAATTACTGAGCATCTATGTCAGTCGAGTTCCTTTGGAACCTGAAAAAAGACCTTGCGTCGGAGTAGGAGCTAAAATGTTGTATATCCGCCCAGTTCCTGAAAAGGTTTGTGCAAAAAGTTCCTCCAGTGCGGAAGAGGCTCCAGAACCAGCGACCTGCCACAATTCCCGAGAATTTCTAGGACGCCACGTGATCCGACACGAAAGGTTGCCTCGGCATCGTCATCTTTGAGCGGTCGGAGGCGGGAGCGAGGGGCGTGAATCATTAACACCGCGGTCTTAACTCGAATTCCCTTCACGGACAAGTTACCGAGCGAAGTCACATCGATTTGACGGATTAACAATTCTTCCACGCTGGCGATGATCTCTCCTGCCAGGAGATGAGCCCCCTGTTTTAACAGTCGGATCCGGCCGCTCCCCGCAGACGCTATCAGATATTAAGTGATCACCCTGATGGCGAAATAACATTTTATCTGTGCCATCCGGCGGCTCGGCATTTATTACCCTTGACAGTAAATTAGATTACTGGCATCTGGAGGGTAACCTGGCATTTTAAGTGCACCTTTCCATCTCATTCCGCTTTCAAAACTCCATTGGTTTTCAATCATGAGTAATGAAATTCTGTCGCCCTCCCCCGCCACAGAGAGCCACTCGCAGAGGAAGTGAGAGAGGGCCATTAAGAGGAGAGAAGTCTGGTAATGGTCTTACCCTCTTTGCTTTCAGAGTCGCCGATGTCTGTTTGAGTTTCCCCCCTCTCGCCGGAGAAGGCTTTTCGGCGAGTACGAACTACCGTGAACCAGCCCTGTGTGTGTGTGTGTGTTCTTCCGTGATCAGGGCGGGTGTGTCTTTCAGGTTTTACAGGTTCGGCCGAGTGTGTTGCACTTGACGACGATGAGTCTAATCTGGGCCGTCCAGCCAAGAAAGAAAAGCGTGGCTATTCTCACAAATTTAAATTCAAAGTGTTGACTGAAACCTCAGTGGATATAATCCAAAATATCCAGAATGACATCTTACGCATTTTAGCATAATAGCACAAGAATTCAAAATAAATAAAATAAATAAATAGATAAATAAATACATTGATGGATAAAGTCATAGATGAATAAATAAATCAACACAAACATAAAAAAATGAATAAAATGATAAATGAATGGATGAATACATAAATACTTTTAAGATATATCAATGACTAGATAAATAAACGAATAGACAAATATGTAAATGAATGAAAAAACAGATCAATCGATTAGTGAACAAATTAATTGAAAAAGATAAATAAAGAAAAAAATATCATAAATTAATATGTTTACAGTTACATTATATGGAAAATAAATGAAAAGACAAAAACAGAAAATCCATCAATAGATAAACACAAACATACTTATGATAGATAAATGAACGAATAAATATATGAATAAATAATTCACAAATATGTCTATGAAATGCTTAATGAACAAATACACAAATAAATAATTACATAAATAAATAAATGGATAAATACATTAATAAAGGAATGAATGAATAACTAGATAAAGAAATAAATACATGAATAAATAAATGATTAAAGGATTAACTCTTATCACACCCGCCATATTTAATTAACGGTGTTTGAGACCTGTGATTCGTCAAAGGATATTTCTCATATAGTTATGGTATAAACATTTAAACAGTTCAACATTATTGCCAGCAGGTTGTGCTAAGGTGGCGTTGCGGAGGTGAAAGCTTAAAAATCAACCTGTTTTTGTGAGAACCACATTTTTTTGCTCTTAGCTTCACGTTTCTGTGCTCACTCCGTTCAGTCTCCCACCAACTCATGCAAAGCGTATTTTTAGGTGGAAAAATCAGACAACTTTTCTAATCAGACAATCAATTACATTGGAAATCTGGAAGCCCCCCCCCCCCCCTTCCCGAATATCCGATCTTGTGATTAACATTTCATTTGCATAATTCGTCCAATTAATTCGTCGCCCGCTCGACGGAATAGGTTGCAAACACGTCGACTCGATGTTGCCGTGGCGACGCAATCGGGTTTTAATAAATCACCGAGCGGAATAATTAATTGATCGGACGGCGCGTTTCATTACACAATGCCCGCGGTTGACTCGGGGGAGGCGGTTTTAAGGGAAGCAATTAAAGCTGTAATAATTGGACTACAGTCAAAGATGGCGTCTCATTAAAAACACAAACACTGCCTGAGCTGGTCATCTGGGGCTAATGTCAGTTTCGCCGTTCGGCCGCCGCTAAACATCTGGATAAGCAAAGAACCAAAGAAATCGTCTATATGTGTGTTTGTGTGTGTGATGCTGACCCTGGCCTGAGATGACCCATCATGTCCAGACACACACTCACTCACACCAATCCCCCCAAAAAAATTCCATCCACCTGAAAATGTCCGCCCGCCGTTTGCGACGTGAGGATGTTTCGAAGAGCGGAATGCAGATGGCGGAAGATTTTAATCACTTTAACCTCCCGAAAATGAGAAGCCTTTCATGTTTATTGACTGATGGAGCGGGATTCAATTAATTCGTCCTTTTTAAAACCAATCTGCATCTCTTTCAAGGTTCCTCAGCCATTAAATTAATAGGAATGTCACCACGTATTGATTCCCTCTGGATTTCACAATAATTGCTATCAACCTCGTTTTTCAAGGCTAACGGAACCCCCCCCCCCCCCCCCCCCCCCCATCCCCGTCCGCCCAATACAAGCTGGAATAAACGGCGAGGTTTGGTTTCTGACAGCGTTAAGCAGCTAAGTTTTGACCATAGAACCGCCAAACCATGACATTGGAGAAAGCTAACCAACTAACTAGTCACCGAAGAAGTCGCAGGACAAGCGGAAACCTCTACCATTGTATATTGTTTATACTGTTCATGTCACAATGAATAGTCATTTATTTTATTTTATTTCTTTTATTCTTTTTAGCAATGCAGCAAGTTGTGTTCTGATGTTCACTGATACAATAAGAAAATTGGCAATTGGCTTCTGACGATAACCATCAATGAAAACTAACCAACTAACCGACCAACCTATCGATGGCCCAACTAACTGAACAACCGACCAACCAAGAAACCAACTAACTGACCAACAAACAATAGACGAACCAATCAACAAACTGACCAAACACCCAACAAACTAGCCAATAGACAAACCGACTGACCCGCCGACTAACAGATCAACCAACTGACTGACCAACCAAACAACTAAACAAACAAACAAAGGTTCCCAGTGAGGAAGAAAAACAAACAAAAAAAAGTTTTCAATTATTTGGAAGTCAGGTCTGTCATAATTATGGTCTGGATGATAAATAATAAATAACAAATAAATAACCAATAAATAAATAAATGAATAAATGAGCGCAGCCCAAAGCCACGATACTGATAAAAGATAAATGATAAATGAAAAACAACAAATAAATAGATGCTTCTTTTCCTCATTAAAATCAAATTGGTTCCCTTTGTTTAAAACATGGAGGAAAGATGATAGTTTCTCTCTCTCTCTCTCTCTCTCTATCTTCACAAAGATGCTAAATCACTTCATCTGTGGAACAAAGGTGATTTTTCAGCCCCAGCAGTAATGATAGTAATCCCAAGCGTCTGCGCTCTAAGGACGTAAAGCTGAAGTACATCCGCTATTCAGGAGAAAACACACTCATTTGGATAAATAACTGCAATCTTAGCTCATTCTGCATGAATCACAGCACAATAGATGCACACGTCCTGATTTGTGGTGTGCGGCGGCCGCCGCGGCCCAGCAGGACGCACCCCGAAACATAATCAGATGAATGAATCCCGCTGCGCCCGCTTGCCTTTTTTTTTTCCCGAACGCCGCCTTTTTCAAAGTTGGAAGTTTAATCAAACTTCTTCTTCCAAGCGATTAAAGACAAAGTTTTCATCAACAAATGCGATGGACAGCGAATGGCGGAAGAATCTCTTGTAGTCACCGGATGTAAGACGCGGAGTATGTCCGACCTGTAGCGGAGTTTGCTTCCCTGTTCCTGACTCTTGAAGAGTGAGGGTCCAGGATTGAGAGCAGTTTTGTACCTACGATTCTTTCTGCGGTCCTGATTGACCGTTCAAATTTGCCCTCATTTGGTGGCCAAACCAAACCAGATGATGACGGAGGTGCAGGGTACAATCTGGAACTGGACCAGTAGCTCCTGAGGGAACTTGAACTTCTTTAGCTGGCGGGAAAGGTAAAACACATCCTCGGTTAGGCCCAGTTTTTCTCACCATCTGGTGTCAGTTTAGGCGTTGGGAGGTGATGTATCCCAAAAATCTGAAGGGTTCCACGGTACCCATTGGGCCGTTTGGTAAAGGAGGTACCCTACAGGGCTCCTCCCAAAGTCCACTGTCATCTCCACAGTCTCCTCAGCCTCAGGTCATACCGGTCAACCTCACATCTGCATGACGACTGTCTCCGTTGAGGCCGAAGACCGTTACGTCATCTGCAAACTTGAGGAGCTTGACAGATGGGTCCCTTGAAGTGCAAGCATTGGCCGGGTGTTAGATGTGAACTTCTCCAGCTTCACTTGCTGCCTCCTGTATGTCAAGTGGTTCGGGGTCCAATGACAGGTGGAGGCTGAGACCATGAGCTCGGACAGTTTGGTGCGGAGGACCACTGGTGCGGGATGATGAGCTGGAGACGACAACATGATCCTTGCACAAGTCCCTGGGAAGTCGAGGTGTTGAAGGATGCACTGCAGTCCCATGTTGTCCTGTGGTGCACCCGTGGTGGGGGATTTTCATATCCCCTAGATGTCACAGACACGGGCCTGCAGTCACTCGGTCCTGATATGGAGGATACCTTTAGTACCTACTGTGGAACAACTGAAGCTGGATGGAACGTCGCAGAGCTACGTGAAAGCAGGGGCCACCTGAACCTCAGACAGGAGGCCGACAGGCTTCGTGGGCCCGGAGCCTCCCCGGGCCGTCTGACTCCACAAGAGCTGGCTCGCGTTTTCGTCAACGATCCCAGATGGTGTAAGGGACTCGTCAGGGGTCTGAAAGGTCATCTGAGGTGGTTTGGGGTGTCCTGTCGCAGGTGATGTCTCGCAGGCGTCCACACATCCACGCAGGGTTGTCAGATGAAAACCTGTGAATCGCGACAGGTCCACACAAGTACTTCGGCGCGGTATGTAACAACCCAGTCGTAACCTGTTCAGTCCCCTGCAACCTCGCTGACATGTACTTTGAGCTAAACTGGCAAGTATACTGGGGTGATAACAAGACACGATGGCACATTTGTAGTCGCGGTAATTTTGTTACTGCTGTAGCCATGTTTTAAGGTGATCACACACATGTGGAGAGCCGGCATCGCCCAGAAGTCTTATTACATGTAGTACAAGACTTGTATTCTCCCATCAGAGGAATACGCCAGCTCAGGCTTGCTACCGTTTCTATAAATAGAAATGTTGTGGCTCCCGCTCAGGTGCAATCTTAGCATTTCTTGCGTGTGACAGCAGGACTCAGTGTGGCTTCTTTTTTTTTTTTTAAATCAGATTTATCATTCGCTCCGCTCCGTTAGTCAAGCGGGCGATATCTTCCAAGTATCTGACAGGGAACACGACGGGTCCGTCCTATCAGAACGGGAGCCGCGGCCCTCGCCTCAGTCCGAAGGCCCGCCTCGGAGCCCGAGTCGGTTCCGCGGGGGCCGAAGACGCTGACGGAGGAGGAAGGGGACACCTTCGGAAAGTGAATGATGAATCCGACACGCTCGCTTGCTGCCGCGCAGGGCGACCGGGAGCCCTGCTGCCAATCCGGAGTTCAGCCCTTAAAGACAAATAATGAAACACGAAGTGCATGAAAATACATAAAAACATCAGTTACCAGGTGTGACCGGTTTCATTTGCACTTGTCCGTCAGCGTGGCAGGGAGAAATCAGGAAGCCCCCATTTATATAAAAACGGATCATTTTTTTCGTTTTTTTTTTTTTTTTTTTTCACAGTAGGATAGTCCCCTACTGCAATTTAAAATTATGAGTGAGTGAAAATTAATAAAAAAAATGACTAAATATTTAAATAACTAAATTAAACATCAATGGTAACGTTCACGACGCTGTAATTTTGTATCATACTCTGATTCATGCCATGCTTCTGTTTAGAACGTGCAAAGAAACAAATCAAAAGAAAGACAAAATGACGTGAACAAAAGGGGAATAGAACAAAGACGAGACGAAAAACATAACAAAACATTTTTCATAGAAATATATGCGAGATGAAAAAAAGTAATACCCGAAAAGGGACGTGACAAATAAGCCCGCTTTCTTGATTCAATCTTATTTATGAATTGACATTAATTATAATCTGGCTTTGAATCCATTCTTCCCCCTAATAGCAAAACACATCTCTTTAGATGCTGTTGGTGGCCATTTAAAACTTTAATTCATTTCTATTAATATATATTTTTTATTTGTATATGTCTGGCAAAAAACAAGTAATTCATTATTGTTATTAACAAGTCTTTATCTTCATTATAGACAAAACGAATTGTTACCCCACCCTAATTATTAAAATATACAATAAGGAAATTTCAACATTTCTACATATCTACTTGTGTATGGTAGTTGCTTTCCTCACACAAAAAAAACATGTTTCCAAATCCTCAAAAACGCATAAAAAAATGTTATAACAACTCGACTGAGAGTTATAACTGAGTTATAACAACAATTGAGGAGGAACAAATACAATTGTTAGGATCTGAACATAGTAGAATAAGAAATTAAGCAAAGAAGAACAATCTGTAGTACAACTGTTTATGTACTTGTGTTATTTTATTCCAACCCCTGGATTTCCAGGAGTTTTTCAGCCGCTCAGATCGCACACAGCGAGGAGAAAAGGCCCCGCGGATACCTTTTTATGAGTAAAATTACAATTTGGCTTCCGACAACCCACTTTTTTATAACATTTCCACTCCATTTAAAAGAAAAAAAAAAACAAACTAAAAACAAAAATCACAATCCCCTAGCATCAGGCGGGCAAATGACAAGTGTTTATAGTGTCCTTGTTGTCATGGTGACGATGAGCTGCCACAACAAATCCCCAAGTTAATTGGAAACGCTTTCTGTGTGAATCTTATTGCATTTTGTCCTGTTTTTCCCCCTCCTTTTCTTTCACCTCCGCTTCTTCATTCCTCCGCCGTCCTTTGTGTTTCATTATGTTAAAAGCTATCAGGGAATTAAAAAAAAAAAAAATTTATATATAAAAAAAGAAGAGTGAAATCATATGTGAGCTTATTGTGTTGGGAGTTTGGCCCAGAGGGGAGGGGCCTCTCGGCTGGTTGTAATTTCCCACGGAAACACACGTATTTAATCGTAGAACATTATATACGTGCGATTCTAATACGCCCCCCTCATTTCTGAAACCCCCAGTGCCTGTGTTTGCTTATAACACATTCATTATCAACCGTAGCTGATCTGCACTCACTTCCTCTTCACTCATTGTACCTTCGTTACATCTCTTGTTTATATGTTTGCGCTCGACGCTTGCTTTTCACACTCGTTCTGAGTAATCACTGCAATCAGGCCTCACACACACACACACACACACACGAGTGCACACGCATGTCCATGACCATCACCTCAAAGCTCAAGTGATTATACTATTGTTAAGAGTGAAATAGTGAAAAAACAGTACATAAACATGAGTTTTATTTTAAAACTAGGAAACAGGGGGGCCGGGGGTTACAAGTACAGGGGGAAAAAAAAAAAGAAGTTAGATTACATTTTTTTTTTTTGTCTTGTTCATATGAGTCACTCAGCAAAGATAATCATGTTTTCTACTGAGTGATTCTTTTGTTGGGTTACCGAGTGCGTGATTCGTTTTGACGGCAGGGAGCGCTAACTGCGAGCCGCTGAGTGATTCGTTTGCTGAAGTACTGAGTGAGTCGTTGGTTTTGTGAATGGGGAGCGCTGCCGTGAGTCGCTGAGTGATCAGCTCTTTTAGTTACTGGGTGAGTTGTTCGTTTTGTGAGTGGGGAGGGCTGCAGTGAGTCGCTGAGTGATTCATTCTCTAGTTACTTGGAGAGTCGTTCATTTTATGAGAAGGCAGGCCTGGCGTGAGCCACAGAGTGATTCGTTTCGTTCGTTACTGAGTGAGTCGTTTGTTTTGAGTCCGGAGGGCTACTGCAAGAACTCTGATTCTTCATCCACAGCTCAGAGAGGAACAAAACGGGAACAAGAAATTAGAGCTGCTGCTCTTTCTAATTCGGTGACTCACTTAATATATTTACACAAATGCTGATGTACAATAGTGGCTTTTTATTTAGCTTATCATTTGCTGTTAGCTAGTTACCGTAGCAAGGACAAGTGAGTCAATGAGATGAGGAGTCATGACTCATGTGTCAGTAAAACAACTCAAGTTTTGAACAGTTCGTTCACGACTCTCACATTACAAATGCGTACCAACCCTTAATCTACCCTGGACACGAGAGAGGGAGACAAAGGAATGTTGGATCAAAAATCAAATCTAATCAGTTTGAAAAATTGCTTTTCAGACCAGAATTCAATCATTTAGCTCAAGAAGAAATAAAGAAAATTCCGGCGAGTCGCTGAGACTCTCGTCCTGCGGCAACACGGTGGACTCGCAAGCTTTATCGCCAAAAAAGAAAGCGCTCGCAGGAAAGTTTCTCCTTCTCGTCCCTCACTTCCTCTCCATCTGCATCATCTGATCATCGGTTCGAATAAAACCCCGAATGCGATAAACTTCCCTGCACTTGGCACTTAAAAAGAACAATGAACAATCTGTTATGTCTTTTACGCGCCTCGCAAATGACAGCAACCAGTTTGTTGTGTATTTACTGCGTATTCTGGAGCACAGTGAAACTCGAAAATAGCGCAAAAATACAATTCGGCTTCTCCGGCTGAAATACTACGGCAATAAAATATGTAGAAGGTCGACGGCGCGGCACACCCGTATATTTTCCGTTTATTAACTGTCACTTGTCTTTCGTGAAATAAAACCGATATATGGCAGCTCCGGTCTGTGTCGCTGATAGGGGAAATAAATTTGCCTTTTTTTTTTTTTTCCGGTGTTTCCGCCGCTTTGTAACCGCCACGATGCAAAAGGCGCTCCGTGGGCGGCGCCATGCCGGTTTCGTAAAATATCGGACGAACCGCTCCTTTAAACCGCGTGAGAACGGCAACCCATCTCCTTTTCGAGGTTGTTTTTGACGAAAAGGTTGTTTTGTTTCGCCGTTTCCTCGCTCGATCCAAACAACCATCGGACCGGGGAAGCGCCGGGATTGGCCGATACTCTCAGCCGGAGGTCAGGAGTGGGTTTGCCCGCCAATGAAACGCGCCATTTAGCCCTGCGTCTGTCGATCTCCCCCGCCGCTCAGCACCGAGATAATTGGATATGAAACATCGGAGGGAAGTCGGAGCTCTGCCTTATCTCTCGCGTTACCGGGTTCACAAAGTAGAACGCCGTCAAAGGCCGGCCTTTGCTCTTTTCAGCGCGGCGTGGAAGCCGACGCCGGGTGCCGTGTGCTGTAATTCATTCGTTCCTCTTAATGATCTCAACTCCTCCCGGAAGCTCCGACGGCTTCCGTCTCGAGCCTCGGCGTTCTTCGGGTGCGAAAGGGAGACCGGAAGGGAAACGACGAAGCGACGAAAAAACCCGAACGCTCCTTTTCGCTCTCATCTGAGCTCAATCATTATTCATTCATTCATTCTCCAGATCGCTTATCCATCTCGTATCTCTCATAGTGCTGACTCGGCGTCGCAGGCTCGGGCCGATCCGAGCCGACATCGGGCGAAAGGCGGGGTTCGCCCTCGATCGCAGGGTCACACGGAGTGAAATATAACCATCCGTAAGCCATATAGACAAACGTTCACTTTCTCGTCATGCAGAAACATACAGAAACACTCATCATGAGACATCTCTGTGGAGCTTCTCACGGTGACGTCTTGTCGAAATCTTTCGCAGTTCCTTTCTTCACTTTAAGATGTTTCCCTCCGTACGCCCCCCTACTTCCGTCCCGTTTCGACGCGCCAAATGTCCGGGTAAGATTTAGAGCGCGGCCATTCATCTTCTGTGATTGACGTGGTACATCTCCATAACACCGGTCCACTATTTGGGATTTAGACTCCGTGTATTATACATAAAAATAAGAAATACGGCTAAATATACGCGGCTTTGGCTGCGAGCTTGCTTTTTATTCCTTTTTATTAAAATGACATATTCTTGTGAGTCACTCTGCATCACACCAGTTTCCCCCACACTGAAGGCTTTCATTCCATTCATACATATATATGCATATATATATATGTATGTATATATATATACATACATATATATATTTTTATGATTCTGACCTGGAATGTACCTTGGACAGGAAGCAGGGAGACATAGGAATGTTGGCTCAAAGATAAAATCTAATTCGTTTGCTTTTAAGACCAGAATTCAATCATTTAGCTTGGAAGTCAGGAAAGATTCACCACCAGAACCAGACCCGCCGGTAACTTCCACATGAGTCCATGTGGTCCAACAGGTTTCACTCCAATCCAGGTCTTCCTCAAAAGTTGCTCCTCTGTCCCCGACCAACGACACCCCCATTCGGCGAACAACCCTTTAGACCTAGTTTCTTCCGATCAACTCTTCCATTTATAAAACGAGCCACCGTAACTGTCACGATCTCCTCTCGGCAACCGAGAGGAGACACGGCTGGGTCAAATTAAGAATCGGCGCCAGCTGCAGCAGCGACCAGCTGCCGCTAATCAAGATCCCTATAAAGGGCAGCGGCACGCTCTGCCTGGTGCCGGGGGATTGTGGTTGCCCAACAACTCTGACCTTGCGGATCCCCACGGCCCCTGTCACGGCCGGACCGAGCCGTGGTGCCTGGACTTCCCTTTGCCCAACAACTCTGACCTTGTGAGACCCCCTGGTGGACCACCGGACCCCGAGTGTAGACCGGGACCCCCTGGTGGACCACCGGACCCCGACCCTGCGAGAACCCCGTTACGACCGGACCTAGCCGGCCGGTGTAACTTCGGACCCTGACTTTGTGAGACCCCCTGGTGGACCACCGGACCCCGAGTGTAGACCGGGACCCCCTGGTGGACCACCGGACCCCGACCCTGTGAGACCCCCTTGTGGACCAGGCCCCCCCTGGACTTTCGGACCCTGACCTTGTGAGACCCCTTGGTGGACCACCGGACCCCGAGTGTAGACCGGGAACCCCTGGTGGACCATCAGACCCCGACCCTGTGAGACCCCTTGTGGACCAGGCCCCCCCTGGACTTTCGGACCTTGACCTTGTGAGACCCCTTGGTGGACCACCGGACCCCGAGTGTAGACCAGGAACCCCTGGTGGACCATCAGACCCCGACCCTGTGAGACCCCTTGTGGACCAGGCCCCCCCTGGACTTTCGGACCTTGACCTTGTGAGACCCCTTGGTGGACCACCGGACCCCGAGTGTAGACCGGGAACCCCTGGTGGACCATCAGACCCCGACCCTGTGAGACCCCTTGTGGACCAGGCCCCCCCTGGACTTTCGGACCTTGACCTTGTGAGACCCCTTGGTGGACCACCGGACCCCGAGTGTAGACCGGGAACCCCTGGTGGACCATCAGACCCCGACCCTGTGAGACCCCTTGTGGACCAGGCCCCCCCTGGACTTTCGGACCTTGACCTTGTGAGACCCCTTGGTGGACCACCGGACCCCGAGTGTAGACCGGGAACCCCTGGTGGACCATCAGACCCCGACCCTGTGAGACCCCTTGTGGACCAGGCCCCCCCTGGACTTTCGGACCTTGACCTTGTGAGACCCCTTGGTGGACCACCGGACCCCGAGTGTAGACCGGGCCCCCCTGGTGGACCATCAGACCCCGACCCTGTGAGACCCCTTGTGGACCAGGCCCCCCCCCTGGACTTTCAGACCCTGACCTTGTGAGACCCCCTGGTGGACCACCGGACCCCGAGTGTAGACCGGGACCCCCTGGCGGACCACCGGACCCCGACCCTGCGAGAACCCCGTTACGACCAGATTTGACCAGAATTCACCATGACCTGGATGACGGATGACCTCCACAGACGTATGTGAACTAGTGATCATCTCGCAACCGGTTCATGGTGAACACTGTCTCTTGCACCAGGAGCTCCTGGATAGAAGGCGTGGAAAAAATGAATTTCCAGATTCCAGTTGCCACAACAGAAAATTTCAACAAAAACTCTCAAAGAGACACGCGACCGTTCACTCCCGCATTCACACATTATATAGATATATTTAGTGATTCACTCTCTCATTCACATCATATAGAGAAAATCATTCACTTCCATTCAAACATTAACTCGCTCATCACACAGACACATACAATCGTTCACTCGTCGTATCGACGTTTGCTTACTTCCCAATGGCAGAGTTTTTATCTCGCTCTTTTTATGCAGCCGTAGATAAAAAACCTTGACAACAAGAATACGTGTCTTTTCTTTAAGCCGCCGTTAAGCCGATGTGACTGGGATGTTTGAGCTCCTCGGTTGCGGTACAAACACATTCGGACGCCGAGATGGGCGGATCGGTCTTCACGCTTGTTACGGTCACGATGAAAACCATCCGAACAATCGTACCCTCGTAATAAATCCACAAAGGGACTAATTTAGACATTTCACCAACTGTCAGTCAAAAAGCCCGACGTGTGTTTTGGTGTGTGAAGACGCAGAAGGCGCTTCATACCAGAGATCATTTAAAAAAAAAAAAAGGTCTTTTGTACAAACTGCATTCGTTCATTGGAAAGCGAGAACATTACTTTAAACGAGATACCACTCAAACAGCGGCGTCAGGCCCCGCCTCCGTCCGGCGAACGCCACCCCGTGTTGATGTCGCCACCGGCACCATGGCAACGGCATCATTGGTACAGAGCCATCATTAAGCTTGCGCATCCTTCAGGCTGCCGCGATGAAAGGGGACCTATAGATGTGAGGCAAGGGTTGACGGACAGTCAGCCTGAAGACGCCGATTGTAAAAAAAAATCAATAGTGACTTTTCTTGAAGCAGCTGCTGTTATTTATTTTATTTTTTTTCATGGATATTGCAATTTGCTTGTAATTGAAGAAAAATCGCTTGACATAATCAAGAGTCATCCTTTTACGAGGGAAAAAAAAAAAAAAAAAGTCACCCGCGGCGGCTCATGGACATAGCAAAACATAACATAACAAAAAAAAAAATGTTCTTAAAGATGACATTTTCTTACTATATAGAGCAGCTCCGGACCGCCGCTCTTTAAGACGATCCACAACGTTTCCCCGCGAGGAAGCGCTCGGCGACGACGGTGCGGGAACGCCGTCGAAGGCGGCCTTCTGCCTCAACCGGAGAAGGAGGGAGAGGGAAGGATGGAGGGAGGGTGATAGAGAGAGACGGGCAGGAGGGCTGGGAGGGGAAGGTTTAAATGATCCATCACTACCAATATCACCACTGACAGCAACATGGTAATAGCAGAATGATATATTAACAGCTTTAATATTCATGAAAGAAGTAACAACGGTGGGCGAGATGCTGGTGTAGATGAAGCCACAGCCCCTGCCAACCGCTGGAACGAGGTTTCAGGTTACTATCATGCAATAAAGGGATATAGAGTGGGAAGTTTTTGATAGAGGTCGGTCATTTTTTTCATAGGTGCTCTTTAACTGTGATGCAATCTAAAGCAAAAATCCAGAAAAACATATTGTATGACTGACGTGTTATACCTCCATAACACCGGGGAAATTTGGGATCTAGACTCCATGTATTATACATAAAAACAAGATATACGGCTAAATAGACACAGCTTTGGAAGCAAGCTTGCTTTTTATTCCTTTTATCAAAATGACATTCTTACGAGTTCCTGATTCTCACCAGGTTCATCCAAACTGAAGGCTTTCATTCCATTCATACATATAAAGATATGTAAATACATATAAAGATATGTAAATACATATATATATATATATATATATATACAGGACTGTCTCAGAAAATTAGAATATTGTGATCAAGTTCTTTATCTTCTGTAATGCAACTAAAAAAACAAAAATTACGTTCTCATGATATCCTAATATTTTGAGATAGGATTTTTAAGTTTTCTGAAGATGTAAGCCATAATCAGCAATATTAAAAGAATAAAAGGCTTGCAATATTTCAGTTGATTTGTAATGAATCCAGAATGTATGACATTTTTGTTTTTGTAATTGCATTACAGAAGATAAAGAACTTTATCACAATATTATAATTTTCAGAGACAGTCCTATATATATATATATGTAAATATATACATTATTTATATATGTATGAATGGAATGAAAATGAAAGCCTTCAGTCTGGATAAACCTGGTGAGAATCAGTGACTCGTAAGAATGTCATTTTAATAAAAAGGAATAAAAAGCAAGCTTGCTTCCAAAGCTGTGTATATTTAGCCGTATATCTTGTTTTTATGTATAATACATGGAGTCTAGATCCCAAATTTCCCCGGTGTTATGGAGGTATAACGCGTCAATCACAGAAGATGAATGGCCTCGCTCCAGATCCTACCCGGACATCGGGCGCGTTGAGAGGAGCCGGGACGGGAGTAGGGAGGCGTGTGAGTACCCGAGTGTTTCGCGCGTGTAAAAAACGTGAATTACAGCGGCGGCGAAGGTTGCGGCATAAAAACCGGCCCCTCTAACTTTTTTTAATTTGGATTGGCAAGTCCACTGCCAGGATGCAATATTTCATCCGCCGGTGGTTTTCTGAGCGTCCTGCTCGGGAGCAGAGTGGCCCTCCATCAAGGCTGTCAGACGGGACTTTATTGGAGAACACTCAGACGGGATTGGATGCTGCCCACGCACTGATGTGTGTAACGTTGCGTGTACGATGGCCGGCACCGGAGAGGTGACTGTATTAGCTTTTAGCAATAATGTTGATGTTAGATATATATACAGCATATATACCACATTAATGTGTCACACTCCTGGACTAGCGTGAAACTAGCATGAGCCCGAGGCTACCTGTGACATTTTGCACGGGTTTGAACCGAAGGCAGGTTGAAGGACAGGGAAGCAAAAGGAAATCAAGAATGGCGGCAAGTTGACCCGAATTTTGTTTGAACGCGCAAAACATCCTCTATCTGACATCCCGGTACGAAGTTATCGCGGTCTCAAATCCTGGACCCTGGTGTCGGTCACTCATGGCTGGACAACGAGGGGGTCTTGGACCTGATTCCGAACTAAATGGAGTTGGCGCGAGCATTTTATAGGTAATCGTACCTCTGAATTTCAGCTATTTCAAACCATTTGAACTTGTTAATTGATCGAGCCTTTTTATTTTTATAACCCACCATCTACATTACCATATAGCCTCCTGCATTATTGACGATTTCCGTATCGATCGCAACGACCCAGGAATTCGACTGGATCCTAAAAACGCGGAACCTCTGACTCTTCTTGCGTGACTTGCACGGGAGGCTCCGCTCCAGCTCAAGTTGTATTCTGGTTAAATCCATTTCTACCCTGCGGCATTTATTGGTAGATTTCTGACGTACAAGGCGTGGTCCTTCCCGGTACATCGGAATTTTTGTATCGTACTAGCAGATTAGCTCAACATCCCTCACGGAGATGCTACAAAACGCGCTTCACGAACCACGCGGCTCATTTTTCGGCCCAGATTTTCAATGTTTACAATCGGATGTCGAATAGCCCCGAGGGCGGGCTGGTCCGTTACAGCTATCCGCAGAGGGGCGGCATCGACAACGGTAGTTAAAAGACAGAAAAAAATCGCGTTCTTTGGAATTATTTGGGTTTTGTTTGTGACCTGAATTAGTTCAAGGACCCCTGGCCAGCGTCCCTCCGACTGAAATATGGAGCTGATGAATCCTCAAGGTAATGGAAAAGCTGCTCTGCTGACAGGCGGCAGGGACCCAGGGTCATGTTTTTTCCTGCCGCACATAAATCTCGGCCTCATCTTGGCCCCTTGCGCCCGCCCTTCTCGTACGTCTGCGGCGGGGGCCGTCTTTTGGCGATCGCGCCCGATCTGGCGGCGTGATTTACACCGACGGGCCGCGTCCATCGCAGAAAATTCAATTAAACGGGGGAACATAAATAGAAGATAAATGAATGAATGCCCTCGTCTCCCCACGACGCTCCTTCCCACCGACCTTTGGCCGCGTGAAAATACACAAATGCGTTCGGCTAAAACGTTGTCTAGCCGATTGCGCAGCCGGGTTTCATATTCAGGCTCATTATTTCAACAAACTCAAAAGAGTCAAACACATGAACAACAAAAAAAAAAAAAAAAAGATTTTATTTCATTTCTTCTTTTGTCATTGCATTTTATAATGTTTTCATTTATATTCATTTTGCCTCATAATTGAAAGAGTGAAAAACAAGCAGATTATTTTTTCTTTTTTTTTCTTTTTCAAATTTCTATTCGCACACTTGAAGAAAATTAGAAAAAACATTTGAAAAGGGAATCTAAAACTGAAGATCACTGCATCTAAAATTACATATTGCAGCAAAGGATTCGTGGAGGGGAGATGACCAGGGTCCAGTGATTGACAGCTGGCAGGCTCCGCCCCCTCGCCTTTTAGCAAATTAAAACCGCCTCCCACTGAAAAGCATCCTCACACTCAGGAGAATTCCACAATAACACAAGTTTAAAATACTATTAACTAATTAGCAACAGTATTACCCCCAAGCATTCACCACACACACACACACACACACACACACACACACGCACGGACCTTCGATAGCATTTTCTAGCTATGTCCTATTGAATGAATTGTTTTTTTTGTTTGCTTACCACTATTATTTCTTTAGTTTTTTTATTTAATGCTTCATTGAGGAATAGAGTGTGGTACAATATGTTTACTATTACTACAGATACGCTGTACTATTGTGTACTATTATGTACTTTTACTATCTGGCCTTCGGCTAGGATAGCAAAGAAAAACATTTTTGTTCGTTTCTTTACATTGTGTAAGACAATATAACCTGCCCTCCAAACCTTGAATTTTTGTATGCTTTTCACGATGATCGTTTTTATGTTTGGATGTTTTCACTTACCTTTTGTTTATTAGCTATTCATTCATTCATTCATTCTCTTTACCGTTTATCTTGAAAAAAAAAATTGAACAAACCATTCCCCCGCTATTTCACATATCCGGAGAATTTCAATGCAAAGGGCCAAAGAGCCTGTTTTTAAGATTTTGGAAGGAAACCTTGGAAACTGTAGGGAAATCCTAGCAGACTCCAGGTGAACACGAAAACTCCAATCCGGAATCCAACCAGGGATCTTCTTGCTGTGAGGCGGAAGCGCTTATTACTTCACCGCCGTACTTCCATTCCCTTATTCGTCGGCTGAATATTCGTCGAAAAACTTCTGCTTCCTGTGACGGCTCGGATCATCCGCCTTGTTCCCGGGGGCGGAAGGGGGGACGAGGGGGACGCTCTTGATACTTAAACGTTGAAAGATGTCCTTTCCTCTCCCAATTTAGACCTGACCTTTCACAGACGCCAGCCAGACGATACCACCTCGAGTGAAATAGGACCAAACCCGGGGGGGGAAGGACACGATCAGTCGCAGAACTCCGGCGAAACAGGTTGCGGCCCGCTGACACCGCCCAATGCTTTACTGCTTAATTTGCCGGAGCCCTGGGATGTATTTATAGACCCCCCCCTCCCCCCCTCCCTCGTCCCCGCGGGCTCACCTCCGCCCCCCACATCTTCCGCCCAAACGTGCCAATAAACGAAGCGGCGTCGTAAATAATCCCGCGACCGAATAAACAGCCACATAATTGGAAGCAGGTACAAAGTACTTGTTTCCTGCCTCCGTAATGTGCCAGGTAGTTTATTCTTTAAGCTTGTTTCGCCCCCCTCCCGGCTCCATTAATTTACAACGGGCCGTTTCGGGCGCCCTTGCTCGACGAGGGGTCCTAAATCCGTACCGGCGTTGGGGAAGATGCTCGTTCGGGCTCCGCGGGGGCCCCCGACGCCGCCCCCCCGACTTCCCCACACACTGCATAAGCGGCGTCTAATTTATGCCGGGTGATAAAAAATACATAAAATAAAAATCAAGCGGCGCCCCCAGGGGGGCCACGGGACGGCGGCGAGGGGTGTGAGCCCTCGGCGACGATAATTCAGCGAGATTTACAGCCGGATGGACGGAACGGGGGGGGGGGGGGGGGGGGGGGGGCGCGCTCCCACCGCTCCCACCCGACATCTTGTTTTGGGGGTGGCAGATAGGCTTCCGCATTTTAAAATGCATTTCCCTTCGCTATTTTTTTATATAATTACATTTACTTTTAAATTCCAATTACTCTCCAGATGTCTCTCGCGTGTTTTTATTGTTTCCTCCCTCTGGATGTTTATTAATTCGTCCCGCAACGCGGCGGGAAACAAAACAGAAGCAAAACAAAAGCGAATCATTGTGAATAAACGATTAACATTTTCCTGTTATCCTCCGGCCGGAGCGCCGGACGGAGCCGTTCAAGTTGTGATTGGACGAGAGGGGGGGGGTTCGCCCATGGCCGGTGTCCAATCACGGGAAGGCCACACACGGGGTTTTCCAACCATTCATCCTCTCATTCTCCGCAAATAACACCAGACGATCTCATTTTGTTTTCCATCTGGTTGTATTTTGCTCTCGTTATTTATTTATTTATTTATTTATTTATTTATTATTTATCTTATTTATTGTTTATTTTATTTATTATTTATTTTATTTATTTATTATTTATTATTATTTATTAAGTTATTTATCTTCAACTCTGACTCCACTTTTATACCATTATCTTTATCTATTTACGTCTCTTCATCTCATCTTATATTGTTTATTTTTATTTCTTTCTGCACAGAGCGTCTGGCGTCGCACGAGTTTCTTCACGGAGTATTTCCGATTCTGACTCAGATTTTGAAGTTGTTTAGCGACGTAAGACCGTTCACTCGTACGCTCGTAGGAGTCATATCGTCGGGACCTTCATGCTGCGAGGCGGAAGCGCTAACCGCCGCGCCGCTGTATGGCGAAAGCTAAAGTACGACGCCGTTTGCTAATCGAGCTCTCTGATCTCCCATCTGTACGACGGAGCAGGACACCGAAGCACGCGGTCTCATTTGCATGATTGGAAATGTTTTCCTCGCCGTGCTTTGTGAAAAATGAGGAGGTTGCCAGGTCACACCTGTCCTGGCTGACAATGGCGAGGGAATAAATTCAGAGTCTTGTTAACCGAGGGCGGTCAGCGCGCGTCTCATCTGCTCGACAGCTGCGCTGGCAGGAAGACTTTTGGGGTTGTGAACATCTGCGGGAAATGCAAAAAGTTTTGCTGGGTGGGGGGGGGGGGGGGGGGGGGGGGGGGAGGTTCAGAAGGTCGGTGTGTTTGATTTGGAGCGAATTGGAGGGGGATTCGGCATCTGTTTGGAAAATAGGGAATCATGAGGCTTTAATTTACAAACAAAACTTGGTGGAAATGACAAACGGGTATATAAACGCGGCATATAAACGGGATGGGAACTCCTCATCATTTTCACATGTCGTTTTCTTTTGAAGTCCTGTTTATAATTTTAATGATGCTTTAATGATGAATTTTGGTCCTATTTACAAGGCAATGTGTCATTTTTTTTTCCCACTCACCATTTTCAGACAGTTCCACATGTCATAGATGGTCCTGATCTGTCCCCTGCTTTGCAGTGCCGATCTGTCCTCTGGTTTGTAGTCCTGATCTGTCCTCTGGTGTGTAGTCCTGATCTGTCCCCTGGTTTGTGGTCCTGATCTGTACCGCTTGTTTATACTCCTAGTCTGTTGTTGTAGTCCTGGTTTATACCTCTTATATCTAGTCCAGGTCTGTACCCCTTGTTTGTAGTCCTGGTCTGTACCCCATGCTTGCAGTCCTAGGTTGTAGTCCTGTTCTGTATCCCTGGTTTACAGTCCTGGTTTGTACCCCTAATTTGTAGTCCTGGTCTCTTCCTCTGGTTTGTAGTCCTGGTCTGTGCCCCTTGTTTATAGTCCTAGTTTCTAATTCTAGTCCTGCTTTATACCTCTTGTAACTCGTCCTGGTCTGTACCCCC
This sequence comes from Fistularia commersonii, assembly GCF_037954325.1. Taxonomy (NCBI): domain Eukaryota; kingdom Metazoa; phylum Chordata; class Actinopteri; order Syngnathiformes; family Fistulariidae; genus Fistularia; species Fistularia commersonii. Next base: position 7,523,099 of record NC_141315.1, read on the forward strand.
ATTTTGTAGTCCGAGTTTGTTGTCCTGCTATGTACCCAACGCTTGCAGTCTTAGTATGTGGCCCTTCTTTATAGTCCTAGTTTGTAGTTCTGGACCGAGTGTGTACCCCTGTTTGTAGTCATGGTCTGTACCGCTGGTTTGAGGTTCTGGTCTGCACCCCTTTTTTATAGTCGTAGTTTGTAGTTCAACACCTGGTCTGTACCCCTGTTTGAAGTCCTGCTTTGTACTGAATTCTAATTGTGCTGTTTCCATACTCATGTCAGGGTCTGTAGATGTCCAGTCACCTTTTTTATGAAGTTGTGAAATGGATTTCCACGCACACCAGACCGATTGGTCAAACCAACTGAGCGCATCAAACTCTCACTCTCAACAAGAGCAACAGTTTAGGGGCAAACAAACATGGAGGCCAAACAGCTGGCCGTTGCTGTTGTTTGCGCAGCCGTCTTCTTCTTTCCTCTACTAGTGTAGTCCAGTTTGTGTTTGTTGGCCCTCTCCCTCCTTTGCTGTTTGCTGTCATTGTTTTGATATTCCTGCTAATTTCCTGCCCCTCCCCGTCTGCTGCCGCTACTTCCTGTGTCCCACCTACTATTTTGATTGGTTTTGGCAACTTGTCCAACCACCACCCCGACTTCTGTGGTTTACACGTATGACCGACAACAGGCATGTGAAGGGAGCGAAAAGACTAGAAAGCACCTGCTCTCTCGGGACAGAGGGAACTCCGACCGATCTCAAAACACAAATAGCCGTTCTGTTGACTCAGGAAAGCAACAGACAGGAAGTAATCTACATGAAAGTCCACGTTTGACATTGCGCAGATAAATTGGTCATGAGATGCGACAGCTGTTCTCACCAAAAGCACAGTTCTGTGACCAGCGTGCGCCGCAAAGCTGTTTTCACACACAGCCAAACGGGAAGCGAGAAAATCACACATTGCTATACAAAAAAAAAAAAAAAAAAACAATCTGAATCCATCATGGTAACATGTAAGCTTAGCATTATAATCCCTTTTTCTTCTGCAAAGCCATCATGGAATATTGACACCAATGAGTTTCTGCACACGTACTGGACAGGGGATTTCAAGGCAGAGCCGGAACTCCATCATGGATCGGCCTCGGAGGTTGGACGAGAATATCTGTGGACTGTGATTGTTTACCGATGACATCGTGATCTGTTGAAAGAGCAGGAAGCAAAGTCCAGAGAGGTGGAGGTATGATCTGGAACGGAAGGGAATGAAGGTTAGCCATAGCAAGACAGCATACATGTTGAGAGGGACCAGAGTGGAACCGTGAGGCTAATGACAGTGACGATAAAGAAAGCGAAGGATTTGAAGTACTTCAGGTCAAAAACCCAGCAGTGGCGAGTGCGGATGTGGTACGATTTCGAGATGATTGGAGGCGGAGATGAAGATTTTGAGGTCCACCAGATGGACATGGACGCAGGTGTGACGGTGAAGATCTGGATGGAGACCCTGAGACATGAAGTTACTTGGTGTGAGCGAAGATGATGCAGAGGGGGGGAATCCGACGGAGCGAGATGATGGACTGCGGCGCCCCCTGAAGGGAGAAGACGAAACTTACGAGAATGGCGAGTGCCAGGGAGAGAACCGAGTCAAAAGACGCGCCAAAGACGCGGCTGACGCAAAGGTGAGGACATCGAGACCTCCGATGATGGAGCTCCTCGCCGCGCTCTCTCCGTTCTCAGCATCTGCTCTGCCCTCATTAATCAGGGAGGGCCGGGGGTGGCGAGGTGGGGGGGGGGGGGGCGCCGCCACTTGAAATGAAGCTCCATCATCTCACGGGGCGGCGGGGACCGGGTCTTCAGCCGAACTGTTTTTGTCGCGTCGTCCTCCCTTAAGGCGCCGCCTCTTGTCGGTTGTCCTCACAAGCGCCGCCGCCATCTGGTTTAAGGGGGCGAAGCGGAAAACACGAAGGCCGTTTGCGGAGGTTCATCGCGTCCTGAGAGGTTCCCCCGACTTTTCACGAAACGAGCGACGGAGCCTCGTTTTTCGCCCGGTGGGACCGCGGGGCGATCTGTTCGCTATTGTTCTGTTCCTCGCCAATCGGAGTGGAAACGGGGCGAGCGGCCCTCTGCGCCGTCTCATCCTTGCAAATGCTTCCTCGCCGTGTTGTCATCTGGGTTGGCCGGAGGCTACGGAGGCTCATCACAGGCAGGCTTGTGTGCAGACATATGTCGCTTAAGCAAAGGGGGGGGGGAACGGCGCCCGAAGGCCGGAGGGCGCCGTTACGGAGTCCCCGCAGAAGCGAATCAAGCCGTTAAAAGAAAAGATGCACGGAAAAGAAATGGATAAAAGATAGAATTCCCTGTTCGGCCATCAAGGCCTGGAAAGCGGCTTTACGGACAGACGCCTTCGGTCCCGAGCGGATCTGAGCAGCAACAAAGGCCCTTTATGATCTAAGTGCATAGGAAATAAACATTTTAGTCCACAAATTGTGGATTTGTATGTCTTCATATGATGTTTGAACGAGAGACTTAATGGTTTGTCTCTGCATGACATGAATATAAGAAGGTGAATACCGTAAGTGTTTTTATGACAAATAAATGAGGGGGTGAAGGGTTTTAAACATGATGTGTGAATGAGAGGTTGAATAGTTGCACGTTTACATAAGTGGTCCTGAATGCAGGATAAGCATAATGAATAAAAATCAAATTCAGATGGAAAGCTTTTGCATTTGAGACAAAAAAAAAAGTCAATGTTTTTGGCAAGAAACACCACTTTTTTTTTTTTTTTTTTTACATTTAAATAATTGATTCATGTATTGTAATTTCATAATTCAATGACGAAGGTCCTCCAGGAGAAACGACCTCTGCACCCACGTAATTATTTAACTCAGAAACTCAAATCAAAACCAGTCAAAGTTGCCTAAATAAGCAACAGGGGATGTAATTGGATGGTAATAAGTGACAGAGCCTCGCCGCCGGAGATGCTCGTCGACCGGAACGGAAGCGGTTTGGGTAACCGAGGGGTGTCTGGCGTCCTCGAACGCCCCGCAGACGCACGTTCTCCGCAGACACTCATCGCTGCCCCGGGATTCATATTTCCCCGACTCTGAAATGATTTGCTTTCCTCGAGCGCCGATGTTTTAGTCGGCCCTGCGGGCCCCGACGACCCGAACCCACTTATCCATCAGCAGGTGCCTTCAGGGGCCCCTGAGCTATTGTTAAGAATTCATCCTTGCTTTTGTTATTTTTACCAGAGGTGAAGACGTGTGTAATCTATGCACACGCTACAAGTGATTTATTTATAAATATTTCGATATGGAACCAATTAGTTTGGTTAAATGAGTTTCTTTATTTGTTTGAGCTTTAGAAATTAATAAGCAAATAATTGCCGACAAAGCGAGACCTCGGCGCACGTGCCGAGGAGGGGCGGGTGAAATATTGCTTTAAAAAAGTGATTCGAAGCGATTTCCGCGCAGCCTCTCGCGACGGGGCTTCATTAAAAACCCGTCTCACACACACACACACACACACACACACACACACACACACACACACCGAGTGGAGGTTACGGTCCGAAACCTCCTTCCTGATGCTCAGTCCATCAGTCCATATACTTTGAACATGAGCGTACAAAGCCAGTGGAACGTTTGAATAGAAAGTCAACATAATATCACGCCAATATTTATGATATGACTATATATTTTCCATTTGTGTCTGTCGCTAATACGCCAGGCTGTGTTTGGATAGATTTGTCACGATGACACTAGCGGACTTCCACGAGCCGTGTGTGTGTGTGTGTGTGGCCCGGATCGAAAAATGTGAAGGAAATACCGAAATGTGCCTGAGACGAATGAGGCCGGGAAACAAAAGGTTGGCTCCCTTGGAGTGTTACGCTGATGCGTTCATGGACATTGACCGTTGAGAATTACACGTCTACAAAATGAGCAGTCAAAAGGCGTTCAAGGGTAACAGCTTCACTGTCTTCAAGAAGCTGTGTAAAAATGCGAAAAAATCTCATATTGTGACAAGCTCAGTAATGGTTGAAGAATTTTTAAGTAAGGGGGTCGGCAGCCGAACAAAAAACAGCATCAATGCGGCGTGGAGGACGCTCGGGCTGAACCCGGGAAGCGTCCCCAGGTTTTGCCGGATGACGACGCAAAGCAATCTGGAGAGTGTAGAACTGAGTGAGCGTAAAAGTCGCAGCACGGCCATTTCTCAAAAATAGAGACAGTTGGCGAGTCACCGGAGGGCACAGCGGAACATCGAGCAGCTAAAGAACCAGATATCCCTCCCAGGAGGCGAAGGAGATCTAAAGCAGAGCCAAAGGGGCATGAAACTTGGACTGGAAAACAGCGTGGGGGGACGGACGGGCGCGACGGATGACTCGGGAGACGACACACAAACAGCACTCAGGACTCGTATGCAGCGGGAAACGCTCGCAAGGGTCTTCGCGCCATGCTTTGAAGAATCCGCAGAGCAGGCCAGCCCCATGTCTGGAGGCAGACTCTTCGACAGTGTCGATGCATAAAAAGAAAAGGCCTCCCACCAACTTTTTCTGGACCTTGGGGACACACAGAAGGCTAGAACCCTGGGAGCCAGACATGTATGGCTTAACCAAGTCAGATAGGTAAGGGGGTGCGATACCATTGACTGTTTAATAGGTGAGGGGCTACACCTTAGGACATGGGTGTCAAACTCAAGGCCCGTGAGCCGGATCAGACCGACAAACAGGTTTCATCCGGTTCGGGAAGCTAAAAGATACCAGGTTTCAAGGGTGAATTGAACAATAGGTACATTAGCAGTCATTATGGTGTCATGATTTTACTTGTCCGAACCACTTGAGAATACGTTTTCCTTCATGTGGCCTGAGCTAAAATGAGTTTGACCCCCTTGCCTGAGGGTCTGCGCTCGCCTGAGCAGGAAGCCAGTGGAGAGAGTCAAGTGCCAGAGTCATTTGTTCAAATCTGCGTCCTCCAGAGGGAGCCGTTTTACAGACAATTTGCAAAACTTGGACACTCTTCTTCGGCAAACCGGATAAAAGGACATCGAAGTGACCCGGTCATGATGCCGCAAATGCATGGATTAAGATCTCTGAGTCCTGTAGTGGCTAGCCAGGTCTGAAAGTAGTGATACTTCCAAGATGGAAGAGAACCACTAAATTCTTTGCTGTGGAGCCCAAAAGGAAATGTCCTTTCCAAGAAGCACATCCAGATTCCTCACTGTTTCTGCACGGAATTATTCCGTCAGCCAAGGACAAAGTGGATTTTTTTTTGTACAGATAACTCAGCCTCGCAGATCCAATGAAAGCTCAGTAGAGTCCAGAAGCTCTAAATATCAACCAATCACCGATCGGGTACCAATCGTGTCCGACCCATCTGTGGCCAGTGGTATATAAAGCAGCAGATCGTCTGCATAACGACAAAAGTTGTAAAAGTAAACAAGACACTGGAGAAACCGCTAATGCTAGTGCGTTTGACGATGTGAGCTACGTACATTGCTTCTGTCGCGTTCATTTAGCGCGTTCCACGCTCGGACACATTGAGGAGACGGGAAACGGGTCGAGAAAACTCGTCATCCTTTGTCCTTCTGCATAGCGACCGCACATCCGACAAATTATTTCCTCAGGGAATCACTCCGACCTTTAAGTCTTCCGAAAGCTCCTCCTCTTAACTTTTGCAGGGATTACGGTGCAATTTAATAATTTAATTTTTTTTTTTCCCCTCCTCTATCACGCATCTCTTTTATTTTGAAAGGCCATGGTATTATTGTCCAGGTCCCCTTTAATAATAGGTTTTCAGCAGGATATCCCCTCTCTGATTTAAAAAAAGCAGGCAATAAAGTACGACCGTGCCGCGCTGTAATAATGATGTAACCCCGGTTGCTGAGCAAATACTCCTTTAGCACCAAGCTAGCGAGCCCCGTCTTCATACCTCCAGCTTAAATCTGATTTAACGGGGCGGCGATGTGACATTAAGCATTATTTACAGAGAAGGCACAGCTGGCGGGAAACCCGGGATGACAATTAATACGCTTTGTTTCCGCACAGCTGGGATGTGCCCGGCTGCGCGTTTCTGCTTCCTCGCGCAAAAATGCAAATACGGAACGGCGACCGGCTCGGGGAGAAGGAGAATTCAAATCACATGACGGGTAACTTTGGGAAAACCACGTGAGGACGGAGCACGAGCGCCAGCTAAATCGAAAATGTCTTGACCCCTTGAGTCCAATGACCTCAAGAAACGTCCGGTCGACTCTTCGCCGACCCCGTCGGACGGAAACGGACGCCACGCTTTTCACAGCAACCTTGCCCGCTCCTCAGACATATCATTTAATACCGCTTTCACTTCCGGTGACTTTAACTAAAGTGCGTTTTAACGGGAATCGCCTTTTAATACATATTCGAAAACCCATGTCAGTCGCCCATCTCCGACACGCTCGGTATCGATTTCATTTCTGCCTTCGTGAAATCCTCACTTTATCATTTTCCTGGATTAATTCAAGGAATCTTTCCGCCTCTTCTTTCCCCGAGCCGTTCGTCTTTCACGTTTGCATTTTTAATATCTCCAGCGGAAAACAAATGACATTCTGAGCATCATGGATTATTGAATAATTGTTTTTTTCTTTTTTTATTGCAATTAATCACATCTGCATTTTAAAGTTCGTTCCCTTCTCCCTGAATTCAAAAACATTTTCTGAATTATTTTGTTCCACTGTTTTGTTTTGCTCTGTTTTTTTTTTTTTTTTTTTTTTTTTAATTTCCAAATACCAATCAATTTCTTTTTTTTTTTTTTTTTTTTATTCATATGAATCCACCACCGTGGAAATTCTCCTCTATGCGTCCTTCCTGTTATTAAATAACGGCAAAGCTGATGGCGAATTAAATATTTAGAAATGAAACATCTAGGAGTCATTTTCAAAAGTCGATCCCGTCGCCATCAACATCCATGCCGGGTCCTGAATGGAAACGCCGCTGGGATGATGCTAATCTGTCAAAAGGGTTTCTTGCTGAGAGGCGCAGACCGTCAGCACACCTAGCTTCTCCCTCATTAGCATTTAGCAGCGGTGAGTCTGCAGCACGGCTCCTGACGGACGCGGCCCGCTGATGGATGCCGGCGCCGGCGTGCTGCGCCCGGCGACAACCGCATCAGCGGTCGTCCCGCCGCTTCAGAGCCTGGCCTGGCGTGATCATTCCTTTATTTTCTTTATCTTATTAGGTAATTTTTTTATTATTATTATTATTATTTAGGAGTAAATAGAGGGTGGCACGGTGGCGCAGCGCTTAGCACGTCTGGGGTTCTTTTCTGCATGAGCCTCCATGTTCATTGGAATAACTGCATTTTGCTGACATTTGAACGAGTGAATGAATGTTTGCATGTCTCTAGACGACGTTTGGATGAGAGAGTGAATGGTTGTTTGTCTTTCTATGACCCGTAAAGAGACGGTGAAGGGTTATCTTCTCTAAATGATGCGTGAATCAGGAAGTGAATATTTACATCTATATGACACGTGAATTAATTTTGTCTCCATGTATGAATGAATGAGTGAATGATCGTGCGCCTTTTTATGACGTCTAAATGAACACTTATATCTCCATATGTTATTTGTGAATGAGTGAGTGACAGGCTGTTTATAGTTATATGTCGTCATATGACTGTGTGAATGAATGGGTGAACAATCATTTGGCGTTATATTTGGATGAACAAGTGATTGTTTTTTGTGTTTATATGATGTGTGAATGATAAACAGAATGATTGTGTTTCTATATGACGCCTGAATGAGCGAATGAACATGGATGAGAGAGTGAATGTTATTTTTCTTTATATGACATAAATAATAGAGTGAATTGTCTCTGTTGGATAGATGATAAATGGTCGGCTGTCTGTAAATGTTGTGAATTCTCGTATGTCTCTATTTTACTTGTGAATGAGCGAGTGAACAGTTGTAATTCTGTGACGTGTCGGTGAGAGGCCGAAAATTTGGATGTCTCTCCATGTGATCCCGTGTTCTTCCTCCTGCCGGCCAATCACAGCCTGGTTTAACGCAGGATCGCTTGAATCGATAAAGAAAGAACGAATGAGTAAAACCGATTCACCTTCTCGATGATTACAAAGCCCTGGTTGTCACAAACATCTCCTCGCCTTCATTTATTTACCAATCGTTTCATCGTCTCCGACCAGCCGGCAGCTTCCAGCGGGGGCGCCCCCGCCAGCTGCCGTTACCCCGCCATTCATTATCGGGCCTCGAGCCGGAACGCCGTCCTCAAAAAGCGCCCGCCGTTCGGGGCTTTTTGTTAAAACGCCCGTTTCTATTTCAGCCACGTTTTTCGAGTCTCACAAACGCGCGACGGCTATTAAACCAACAAAACGCCGATCGGGAAATTCGCGACCTCTTCCTTTCTTTTCTTTGCGGCGTGACCGATTTCATCCGTGTGTTCGTCCGCGGGTAATTAATAACGGCCCTGCCGCCGTCTGAATACCTACCCGGGGGGGTCATGGTTAAATACCGGGCACAATACTTCCACGGCGTCCATTGTCCGCACGTCCCACCTCCTGTTCCCCCCATTTCCTCCCATTTCCTTTATCGGAGAAATTGAGAGCTGCCTCTCAGAGCAGCAAATAAGAAATCGGTCTCACTCCGCCGCTCAGAGTAATAGAGAAATGAGTGGAGCAACATGCAATGGTTATTTACGGCTTTTATTTATTTATATGTGCAGATATTATCTGCTGCCGGGGCAGACGGAGGGGAGAAAAGCAATATTCATTGTTTTAATGGGGCGGCCCCTCGGCTGATAAAGCCCCGGGTGTTATTTCCTTTGGTGGCGGGGGGCGGAGGGGAGGGGGGGGGCAAACCGCCGAACCACAATGAAATAATACGCCGGCCTTTATTACGAAATTTAATTATTGTACGCCGAGACCACACCTAGAGCCCAATTCACCCTTTCATTGTCTTCTCCGATTTCGGAGGCGGTCGGGTCGGAGCTCATTACATTTCATAACGGCGGCGAAGAAAGCGAAGTTTCATTCCGAGTTTCGAAGTTTAACGCTCTCTGTCCAATCCGCTGACGCTGTTTTTGAATTAATTTTTTTTCAAAAATTGTTCCCGTAAACTATTCGGACTTCTTTATTGAACGCCATCATGCCGAATCACTACGATAGAAGGAGGCGCCCAAAGCCGCGCCAATTTCCACACGCTTCCCGGCCAGACCTTCATTCATTCATCGTGTCGTTGACATGTCATATAAACATTCAACCGCTCACCCATTCGGTCATTCTAGCGTCATTTCGAGCCGTAAAACTATTCACTCTGTCATCGGCATGTCATATAGTGACATTCACTCTGTTAGCATTATGTCATATAGCAGGGGTGGGCAAGCTACGGCCCGCGGGCCACATCCGGCCCCTTGGTCTTTTTAATTTGTAAAGAATTCATACTCGATGTGAATGATTGGATCAATGAATGGAGGTTATTTTATTTTTGGAGCTACTTGAGAATTTTCTTGAGCTGAATGACACAGATTGGCTTTGTGATTTAGCCTTTACCGTGGACATACCGACACACATGAATGAGCTGGACGTGAAGCTACAAGGGAAAAACCGGTGTGTGCATGAAATGCAAGTAAACGTCAGAGCCTTAGAAACTACGCTGGTTTTATTTACAAAGCAAATGTTGGACAATATTCAGACAAATGTCGGACGAGTCTGACATGTACTATTAACAAATGCGTTTTTTTTAATTTTTTTTATATGTATCGTATCTTGTGCTGACCCGGCCCGTCTGTCAAATTTTAAAAGTCAATGTGGCCCCTGAGCCAAAAAGTTTGCCCGCCCCTGTCATATAGACATACAACCATTCACCCACATGTCACATAAAGACATTTAACATTCTCTCTGTGTTAGCAATAGCTACATTCTTGCTCTTGAGACGTACAAACATTCACCCTCTCATCCACATGTCATATAGAGACATTCATTCTGTCCTCCACATGTTATAAAGACATGCAACCATTTGCCCTGTCATTCTAGCGTCATATCTGAAAATATACCTCTTCAACATGCACTAACCTACGAATGGCTACTGGCCCCAACCCCCGAAAAAAGAAAATTAACGATGAAATGAATGTTTATGGTTCTGAAATGGCTATTTGATTGAGCGCTCACTTCTGACTTACGACTACTTCGGATCTTCAGTGACTGAATTGCACTTTTTGTATGTCGCTTTGGATAAAAGTGTCTGCCAAATAATTGCAAAGCAATGTAATGTCAAGCAATACAGCGATTCAACCGTTCATCCACATGTCATATAGAGACATCACTCTGTCAATATTATGTAATATAGACATACAACCATTCACCCACGTGTCACATAAAGACATACAAAATTCACTCTGTCATTCTAGCTATTGAGCCATACAACCATTTACTCTGTCATGGGCATGTCATATAGAGACATACAACCATTCACCCTCTCATCCACATGTCATATAGAGACATTCACTCTGTCATCCACACGCCACAAAGACAGACCGCCATTCACCCTGTCATTCACACATCATCTGTAGACATACAACCATTCACTCATTCTAGCGTCATATTGAGCCATGCAACCATTCACCCTCTCACTTACACATCACACGGATTCAACAGCCATGCACGTGTCATCTGGAGACATACAACCATTCACTCTCTCATCGGCAATCACGTAGATCATATAGACTCACTCATTAACACGTCTCTAGTTAACCTCCTGCATGTTGAGAACCAAGGCGGCCTTTTTGACTAATTCAAAGATACTTTCGGTCGCGGCTTGAACGAACCAGTAGATCTTCAACGTCGAGATGCACCGGAGACGTAAAACAACGCCGTTGTTTTTGCTCGCTTGGCGTTATTGTGAAAATCAGCAGAGACAGAAGAGGAAGGTTCCAGAGCTGAGAGTCTTCGAATCTCAGTCGCAGGATTAGAAAGTCCGCTCACATTTTCCAGGAGTGACATGAGATGAGTGTCTGGTCGCGGGTGAGACTCCCAGGGGCCTCCTGCAGCTCCGCGGCCAGACTCCTCCGAAACAAAACAAAGTAAGACCTCCCGCTCCGGGGAGACGCCGCTCTCCAGATTAGTCCAACCCCGGGATGGGATGGATCGTCCCGCTACGCCGCTGTTCGGAGTCGATCTCATAAAGCGGCTCGGTCGCGAGTGAAGGAGCGGCGCCATCCAGGTCCGGCTATAAACCCAAATCCCCAGAAGGCTCCCTTCGGGCGCGGCGGTAAACTTTCAGGGTGAACCCTTCAAGTTAACTCGGAGACGGGGATTCATTTGATTTAATCTCGCCGCACTTCAACATCTTATCGGGTCAAATGGATCAACTGTGGCCTGATGTCGGACTGATATGTCGACCCGACGCGCCGGGTTTATATTTATTATTATAACTGGTGCTCTTTCTGGGTGCTTGAGTTACAGAGTACAGGAAGCAGGCTATCAAAATGTGTGTGTCTGTGTGAGTGTGTGAGAGAGAGAGAGATCCCGAGTGTTTTCTGCGACCCACATTTGTATAAATATGAATTAAAAGAAACAAAAGCTCCTATTGAAAACCAGTCTAGTTTTGCAAAGAAAACCTCTGAAATTGGCACCTATTGGCAAATAGATAAATGGGGGCCTGTACCTGTAACTATGTCTACTAATATGATCATTTTAGTTGACAGCAAAAATGTAATTTAATTTAATTTAATTTAATTTAATTTAATTTAATTTAATTTAATTTAATTTTTGTGTTGTTTCATTTTATTTATTTTGTTTTTATAAAACATTTAATTTAGTTTTAATGTATTCATTATTATTTTGTTATCATTATTATTTTATCATTTTTATCTTCCTTTTATCATCTTTTTATGCTTATTATCATTTAATTTTTATTATCATTTTATTATTTATTTAACAAAATTTATTTTTTAAATTTCCTGCTGCAAGAAAAACAGCAGTCATGAATCTAGTCGGGGAGTGGGTGTGGGGTTGTCAGTCCACCGCCCCCTCCTCAAATTCAAGGTTAATGATTCTTTTGGAAGGCGGCTCGCTGCTCCAGGGCCAGGAGGGAGGTGGTGAGGGCTCTGGCAGAAAACTGCTATGCAAATGGTTTGCACGCGTGTTTGTGTGTGTGTGTGTGTGTGTGTGTGTTTGCCCGCCCGCGTGCATGTTTGTTACTGCTGTAAACCCTCCTGCAACTTTCTGTCTTTTCAGAAATTTGCGAGAGGTGCCCTTCTCTGCTGCTAATGCATCTTGGGGAGGAGGGGTTGGGGGGGTTATTGATTTTTTTTTTTTTTTTTGCGCGGGAGCGGGCGTCCTAATGTCCTAATGCATTGCTCTGTCACAGAGGGCCGCCTTGGCGAGCTGCCCTTTCCACGGACTGATCTGCCACTCGATCGAATGAGACCCTGGGTAAATAAATAAAGAGAAGAGAGGGAGAGGAAGATGGGGTTGGGGAGGGGCGTGAGCACGGCGACGGGGGGTAAAAAAAAAAAAAAAAGCTCAAATGCATGCACGCTCACACGCGCACGCATCATTCTCCTCTGAAGAGCTGCCGCCAGACACCTGTCACGCAGCGAGATTGCTTCACATCTATTGTTTGTTGTTTCTTCGCCCGGTTATTGATTCGACAAGGTGACGCAGGTTTCGCTCGGGATAAAAAAAAAAAAAAAAAAATCGCCATCGCGAATAGTTTGAGAAAAACGCGGGCCCTTTGCTAAGCGCTACGGCTTCCTATTAGCGTTTCCGGGAAAACGCAGGCGTCGCGTTTCAGAGGGTCGAACCCCTGCAGGAGGCGCCGATCCTCCGCCGCGGTGATAAATTATATTTTCACCGCACGGGACCGTCTTTGAACACAAAGCCTGATTTGAAAGTCTAAACCCAGAGACGCGGGCTTATCTGCTTTGGATTCCCCACTCCAAGCCGCGGGACGCCCGCGTTCGCCGAGCGGCGAAACGTATTAATGCCTCGGCGTCGGCGTAGGATGGAACTCCACGGCGAACGGCGGGAGGAAGGCTGCGAACGGCGCCGGTCTCGGGGGTTCGCCGGCGGCCGCCATGCGGAATCTGAATGCGAGCCGCATCCGCCGCCTTCCTGGGGACACGGCGAGAATAAGAGGATGGCGGGCGGTGGAGAGGGAGCCGGGGAAGCTGGCGATGTTGTTTGTTTTATGAATGAATGAATGTTCTTTTTCCGACCTGTTATGGATTCTGGACTCGTGGACATTGAGGCGATGGGCGTCAAGCTGCGCCTGCACTTTAATACTTTCCCGTGTAGGCCGGAACTCTGCTCCCGCCTCACAGCAAGAGGGTTCCCCGGTTCGATACCAACGGCGGGGCCGCTCTGTGCAGGGTCTCCAATCCAAAATCTTCATCGGAGAGACGTGAAAATGCCCAGACTCGTCAAAAGTTGCATATCTCTATGTGACGTCTGGATGTCTCCTTTTGTGTTTATGTATTTATACACGTATGCATGTGTATGTGCCTGTATACGTGTAAATATGGATATCTATATACCGTATATGGCCAAAAGTATTCGCTCACCCATCCAAATAATGGGAATCAGGTGTTCCAATCACTTCCATGATACACAGGTGTATAAAATCAAGCGCTTAGGCTTGCAGATTGTTTTTACAAACATTTGTGAAAGGATGGGACGCTCTCTGGAGTTCAATGGATTCCGGCGTGGAACTGTGTCAGAATGCAATAAATCCAGTTGTGAAATTTCCTCGCTTCTAAATATACCTTATTCAACTGTCAGCTGTATTATAAGAATATGGAAGTGTTTGGGAACGACAGCGACTCAGCCAAAAAGTGATAGGCTACATAAACCGACGGAGCGGGGTCAGCAGAGAGTGCCGAGAGGCAGCAGACCTTCTGCGGAGTCAATGGCTACAGACCTCCAAACTTCACGTGGCCTTCAGATGAGCTCAAAAACAGTGCTCAGAGAGCTTCATACAATGGGTTTCCATGGCCGAGCAGCTTCATCCAAGCCAAAAAAAAGCAAAGTTTCGGACGCTGCGGTGTAAAACACTCCGCTGGACTCTAGAGCAGTGGTGACTCTGGAGCGACAGGTCGCGCTTCTCCGTCTCCAATGGACAATTCTGGATTTGGCGGTCACCAGAAGATTTAATTCTATCTTTAAAGGGTGGACCGACGTCATATTGAATCCTATGGATCAGGGATGGGATGTCATTCAAGTTCATATGCGAGTCAAGGGAGGTGAGCGAATACTTTTGGCCGTGTAGTGTAGGTTAGTAACCACAAATCATTTCTACTGTTTTTATCTTATTGTTTCTTTTGGATCTATATTTTGTATATGTGTCTGAACGGTGTCCTTGAGTGTCATGCATTATTATTTTTATGATTATATGTGGTCCACGTGATTTAGTAGCATTCGCCCACTGACAGCTGTGATGGGCTCAAGTAGCTCCGCGACCCTGAGCGCAGGATGAGCCGAACAGATAACAAATTAACGAACAGATGAACAAACTAGTTCCCTTTTTGCCGCCGTTCCGTCCCGGAATGCATTTCTGTCAGAATACGCTGTCCTCTTTTCAAATGTATCAAATTCTATGAGCCTCGTTGTGCCGCTTCGGTCGGGTTTGAACGGTCGGAGCCACCGAGGCGATTTCACGGGAATTTTCTTAACTTTTGTCCCTCGCAAACTTACAAACGCCGCTGCGTCGGCCAGCCGTCCGCAAACCGGGAATCATTTTTCAGCACATTTGGTCCCCTGTCGGGCCGGGATCCCGGCTTTTGTGGTTGAGGTTGAGAAAACACAGGTTTTCGGTTCCATGTTGAAACGCGGATTCGATGGGGGAGCGTTGACGTTGAACGATGACGTGAGCGGCGGCGCAACTTGCCGGGAAAACGGGGGATTGCAAAGTGCAATCTCGAAGCCGCCGCTTGCACCGGATATTAGCTTCCATGTAGCTTCGCTGCCCGGGGGTTGTATTTCGGAGCGACAATTGAAAGCGACCCCAAAAGGTGAAACCTGCTGCAAATAAAACTGCAGGATGCCATTTTTAAGCGAGAGAAGAGTTTGTATGATCTACAAACTCCTTCCCGGCTGCTGCTTGCTTCGCTCTCCACCCACCCGCAAATCATTTTAAGGCGCCGCTGCTGTAAGAACCCCCCTCCTACTGTTTTATGGACTCCTATTAACCGCTTTTATTATGAACTCTCGTGAGATATTAGCAGAAAAGAGAAAATACATGAAATTAATAACACTACCAGTCACACAACAAGCTCCTGTGGGGTTTCAGAGGGCAAAGTGTTAATTTCCCGTCCCCTACAGTCTAATGGGAGGGTCATTAACGCCACATATCAAAACATCGTAAACCGCGGTCGTCGGGCAACAGAAGCCCCCCGGTAGAAGAGACGGGACCGAACGGGGAATCGGGGACGGGAGGAGTTCGACTCTCCGGGTTTTAACGCTCGACCCTGACCGTAAATCCGATCCATGCGAAAGCTCATTTGTGCCTGACGTTAAATTTGGGCGGAGCCTTTTGTCCAACCTGTGAGTTCACTTCCTGGGTAATAAGAAGTTATCGGGGTGCAGTTGTTGTGCTGGACGCTCACGTGCGACCGTTGGAAGGAGCAGGGAAGAGGACAAGAATATGCCGTCGGTTTCACCAGAGAGGATTTTGCCTCCTTTTTAGAAAGTTCATCATCAGAACTCTGCCCTCTGATGGATGTATTGCCATGGCAACAATGTCGGAATGGACATACGTGTTTCCAGATGGGGTCCAGCCTACGCGAGCTGTCATTGGACGAGAGTCGGGGCTCACGGCGGGCCAGTCGCCGGTCGATCGCAAATATGAGTTCCCGCATTTTTTTTACTTTACTTGCGTGTCCTATATTAAAATAAAAACACTGTAAAATTTGCAGTCCCGATGCCAGCGAGGCCCCGCATTCCACTTCCAGGAGAAAAACCTTGACTCCGACCAGACAATGTTTTTCACCAGAAAAAAAAAAAGATAATTTATGGCTTCGGTGGAGTGTTGAGATGTAATGACCCGAGGTGGAACGAGGTGGAGGCTCGGCCCTGGGAATTAGTCGGCAACAAAAGAGCATTTGTGCGCTCCTCCGCCCCTTTACCCCCTCCCCCCCGCGCTGCCCACTTCAATAACATGATAAATATTTGAAATATTCACACAAACATATAAAAACACACCCTTTGCACATTTCCCGGCGTAGCAGGCTTATATCGGGTCCCTATTGAAGGAGGGGGGAAAGGAGATGATATTCATTTATTGGCACAGAATTGCTCTTTGCCCTGCCCCTGCGCCCTTTCTGCAGAACCTCTCCTATTTCCGTTGTTCGTAACAGTCGGGGAGTCGACTCCGTGACACACAACAGGCTCGCTCGACTGCCGCCGCCGGGAAAAAACTAAAACAAATAATATAAAAAAAAAAAAGAAAAAAAAAAAAAGCACAACATCTGAGTGCAAATGGAAAACTCTCATCACAGGCTCTCCTCGGCCGCCACACTCGGACGAGCGGCGAACTCTCGACCCGCGGTCACGGAAACCCGCGCCCGACCCCCTCAGCTCCGGCTCGCCGCCGTCTGCGGCTGAGGCTCCGGCAACGGCGGGGTAAACATGGCGGGTCAGGGAGGAAGGCTCCGTCTTTAGGCGGATTCCCACCTGCATGCCTCAGTGGTTTAACTTTTGCTGTTTTATTTATGGTCTTTTTTTTTTTTTTTTTTGGAGGGAAGGGATTCCGGTAACCCTGCGGTTTCCGGACGACGTTATGTTTTGTCGTCAGAATCGCTCCGAGTGCGGACGCCGACAGTTTGAAAACAATTTTTTCATCCGGCTGTGCAGTACACACACCAGGCCAGTAGGGGGAGGTGTGATTTTGTGATGAACCAAAGCATGCGTGCATGAAACACTTCCTGCTTCAGTGCAATAACTATTTCAAAAAAGGGAACTACGGAAAGTGAAAAAATAACGGCAAGTATTCATCCAGAAGGACGATGAATTATTGCTGGGATTGACCTTGAACCACACATTTCCAAGCATGGAAGTACTCCGGAGTAAGTACTCCAACGTACTCTGGAGGAGGTACTCTCTGTCCGCCTCTAGAGTACCGTATTTTTCGGACTATAAGTCGCAGTTTTTTTCATAGTTTTGCCGGGGGTGCGACTTATACTCTGAAGATTTCGTTGGATTTAGTGATTAAGAGTGACACAGATTGTTTGGTTGTAGCATGTGCTATATGCTATCGTTATTTGAATGACTCTTACCGTAATATGTTACGTTAACATAGCCTACCAGGCACGTTCCCAGTTCCTTGTTTATGCGTCAAATAGGCTATACTTGTTCAGCCTGTTGTCCTCTATTCTATTTTCATTTTAAATTGCCTTTCAAGATGAAATGTCTATTCTTGGTGTTGGATTTTATTAAATAAATCCCCCCCCCCAAAAAAATGCGACTTATACTCCAGTGCGACTTATATATGTTTTTTTCGTTCTTTATCATGCATTTTTGGCTGGTGCGATTTATAATCCGGAGCGACGTATAGTCCGAAAAATACGATATTTAGGAGTACTATCGGCCTACTCAGCCTACTCGGGCGTTGTGTTTATGGTTGACCCAACCACGCATGGCGATTGACTCCGTGGTAGACTTCCAAGTGTTGCGTATTCCCTGTCTCTATGGAGACTGAAGCCCGGTTCCAATTGGTTCTCAATTTTCATGCGCCACAAACACCGTTCTCTTGTGAATAGATGGCCAGGACGCGATGTAAGCGTTGTGTTTTCGCCCCAAAAAACAGAGACATATTTCGCACCTTGCGGTTACAAAACCCTCTAGATCAAGGGTGCTCACACTTTTTCAGCATGTGAGCTACTTATAAAATGACCAAGTCAAAATGATGTACCCATAAGAAAAATGCAAAATATTCTTTAAATGTATAACGTATGTATGATGTACTTTGCATAACAAGGCACAACACAAAATAACTATGTACATTTTTTGTCATTACCCAAGTTCATTCTAATGACTTGAACTGAATTGAATCATAGTCCGGACGGTAGCCGTTTACAGCCGACGTTATTAGCGATAACGTGACTCACCTGGAACGATACTTTGGTCACGGCTTTTGCTTTTGAAGGATGTCGCGTGAAAAGCGACTGCTGTCTGAACAACCGGGATTTTAATTCCCTCACCTTTCTCTCTCTCAGCTCGTTTTTCATCAAGATGTCGTTGTCGTATTTTCCATAAACAGTCCGAAAATGCCGCACTTTGAATATGTCATTGTTAAAAAAAAAAAAAAAAAAAGTCCTCCTCCCATTCCTTATGAAGGTGATACGTTTTTGTCTTCTTACTTGATCCGGCTCCCCCACTCATTTTATACACTTTCTCAAGTTTAAGAGAAAAAAAGACTCGGGCTACAATTGGAGGTAACTTGCTGACTAGCTTGTTAGTTTTGCTGCACTTTGCGCCGTTGTTTGTGCATGTAGTGTCAGAAAAAAATCAGATTTCATCAGACCGGCTGACCTGTATATCAATGATAATCGGCTGACGTCTATTTTTCTTGACGTCATGCGATCTGCAAGTATTTCCTTTGCGAACGACTGGTAGATCTGCTCTAGATCATATAGCGTTCACCCGCTAACGCCAAAGAGCTACCGTGTGAGCCACTAAATAGACCTTTGGGAGCAACTAGGGGTCCAACGTCTCGACAAGGTACAGTTTACATGCAGACGGGAAAAATCCAGGAATTGAACTGCCAGCCTTAAGATTCGAGCGACACCTGCTCGTTGTTTGAAACAGGACGCGGCAAACTGTATTCTGAGGTGAGACGGAGGTGTTGACGTGATTTATGCCCGGCGTCTCCCTGGAATTTATTGCGGGGAAACAGGTCCGGCAGAAGAAAGGATCGGAAATTCTCAGGATGTGCAAACATTCGATGGCGCCGCCCATCATGCGTCTGCGTCGGAGAGCGGCGAACAAGACCGGTTGACTAAAGCGGGGAAAAAAGGTATTTTGGTCACATCCCCGTAAATCCACGCGGTGACCGATCCGGATTTATATCGACTCCCGGTGGATTCATGTGGAGGGGCGAGGGAACAACACTGCTATCTAGGGTGTTAGCATCTATGCTATGCTAACAATTTCAGGAGCCGCAGTCGTCTTTGCACCTTGAACCTGCGCCGCGCATCTTGCAAGTAGAACCAATTCGTATGCTTGGCGGCGTTTTTCTGCTTTTCTGTAATGCTAACAGAGGGGAGCTAAGCGGGTTAGCAGATTTCGCGGTGTATCTCCGGATAGGGACAAGATGTAATTGCACTGATCCCCAAAGGAGGAGCAGAAGTAAGACCCTGTCCTCCGTCACACGGCAGAGGGTTAATTCTTTGCCTCCTCGGATGTTTAATTTGAAGATCACCGCCTATCGAGGGGGGATTACGGTGGTCATTTGAGAGTGCAGCGGTTGAAGATATGCCCGTTGGCACGATAGTACTCCTTAACCTCACCATGATGGTAATAATCAGCCGATGTGTAATTTTCAAGTCAGGGTGCCGCTATCATCCGATCGGGTTCTGGAAACACCCACGGCGTTTGAAGCGGAATGGTCCTTTTTTTTTTTTTTTTCTTGACGTCGCTGTAAGAGAGAACCCCCCATGGCCAATCACGAGGCCGATTCGAGACGAACGCGTGATAAGAAACGGTAGATTAGTTTTGTCACCGAACGGGTGTTTCGAATGCGCCGCGTAAAATTTGATTTCCCGGAACGCAAGCGGCGTCGGTCCGGGGCCGGGAGCAATCTGCTCGCGAGTCCGTTCCATCTCGGAGGCCGAGTCATTTCCAAAGATCATTCAGAATCAAGATGTTCTCGATTTGAACGGAGCGCGACAGTCGTCTCGTTCATTAAGATTTAACAACGGCGTAATAAGCGTGCGGCGTATCTTCAGCTGTTTTCGCCTCCCGGAGGGGCCGCGAGCCCCGGCCCTGTCACACACTTCCCCCGCCGGTCGGGAATATAATCTAATCTGTCGGTCCCGCTCCATCCAGACGTCAGACGAGCGTTTGAGTGTTTGTCACGTGTTACGAATGTGAGAAACTCATCGCCCGTCACCCTCTGTCATCTTCGCTCGCGACGCCGGCGAGGGATGTTTACTTTAATTGGGTTTAATTTATGATAGCACGCCCTCAGGCGCGCTCAACAGTCACTCAGACGTAAGTAGACGTCGCCACGGTAACCTTTTTCATGGTAAGCAAATTGTGGCCTAGAATTCTGTGAGGTGTAAAGTTCGGAGGCGTGGTTAGCAGTTCCGCTTCGCGGCAAGGACGTCTCCGGTTCGATTCCAAAAGAGGTCTTTTCATTGGGGGTCTCCTCCGGGATTTCCTAACAGTCCAAAAACATGCAGGAGGTTCACTGGAGGAAGGAATGAGAGGGTGAACGGTTGTTTGTCTTGTTATGGCCTGTGAATTAGAGCATGAATAGTTGGCTCCGTATGACATGTGGATACTTTTGTGTCTCTATGATCAGTAGAGAATCCCTGCACCCACATTCAGTACCGTACGTGGGGCCCTGTGTCGGAGGAAAAACAAAAGGAATGAATGTGAACCGTCTTTCTCTGAAAGCGATGCGTGACGACGGAGGTTAACCGGTTACCACAAGGAACAAGACTTTTTGGATACATTTAGGAGATGGCGACGTAACCATGAAACGCCGTAGGTCGAGGAAGATGTAAACCAGCCCTGGTCAACCCGCGACTCCCGAGCCGCATACGACTCTTACGTCGAATTTTGAAAAAAAAAAAAACAGATAAACTCAGGAGCCGCAGGTTGGCCAGGCCTGATGTAAACCGATGACTTGAATAATTTTATTTTTTTTTTTTTTTTGCACCACATGTGACATCACATCCTGCCAGAGTAGAGTTCCATCCATTCATCTTCGGGTGTCCGGGAAAACAACAACACTATTGTATGTCTCCATGTGACGCGGGAATGAGACTGAATGGCAGGTGTGCCCGATACGTCGCGATCTACCGGTTGATCACAAGGGTAGTGTGTGTAGATCACATGGTATTAAAACATAGACGTCAGCCTATCATCCTCACTATGAAATATGTCACTTGACGAACAGTCGGTCTGTCTAATCTGACCTTTTCTGACACAGGTGTCACTGTGCATGTGTACATAATGGCGCACTCTAGCAAGCTAGCAAGCTAGCCTCCAATTTATGTCTTCTCTACTTATGGGTATAAAAAATGAGTGTGGGAGCTGGAGCAAGTAAAAAGACTAAAACGTATCACTTCCATACCCAATCACAGGTGGACTTTTTTTTTTTTACTATGTCATTTTCACAGTGCGTTCACCTCATCTACTGGTATGCTATACAGAAAAAGAGAAATTCGGAGCGGCATTTTCAGACCGTTCATAAAAACTACAACTCTGACTTCCCTCTGAAAAGTGAGCTGAGAAGGAGAAAGGTGAAGGAACTAAAATCTCAGCTGTCGGGACAGCAGTCATTTTTCTCACAGCTAAATGCAACTAGTTTGCTGTAAACTTAGTATACTAACTATATATATATATATATATATATATATGTATTCAGCTTTTTTAGTGGAGGTAGATCATTTCCAACGTGGTAGTTTGAAAATTAGTAGTAGTGACCCTGAGTGCAGGAAATGTGGTACAGATAATGAATGACTGAATGTTAAGATATTTTACAACCCATAGAAAATGTCACCCACCCTTCAACACCAACCATCCCGAAAAAGAAAAAAAATGCAAAAAATAAAAAGTGTGTGTGTGCTGTGTGTGTGTGCTTTAAAGGGTAGTGCGACCTGTGATTAGAGATTAGAGTCCATCAGTTAAATGCATAAATGTTAAATGTCTGCATTCGAGGGACGTTATTGGTGTTTTAAATGTGAAATGTGAACAAGTATATATCTTATATCCAAGTGATAAAAATCTGTGTTTCAAGACCCCTTCAGCACCAAACCAAATCGTCTGTAATTCAGTGAAAACATCACAACGGATAAACGCCATGTGAACTGCGATGGTTAAATATGGCAGTTTCCCAGCTTATTTACCACAGTTGACCATAATTTATGAAGATCCAACACAGAAAGAGTCTTATAAAACCATCCGTTCTATCTTTGTATTGATGATTAATCAAGACGATTAATCTGTCAGCAGCCTGGATGTTGTTGGATTAAAACATAAATATATATACAGGGCTGTCTCAGAAAATTAGAATATTGTGATAAAGTTCTTCTTCTGTAATGCGATTAAAAAAACAAAAATTACTATTTCATGATATTCTAATATTTTGAGATAGAAATTTTTGAGTTTTCTTAAGATGTAAGCTATAATCAGCAATATTAAAATAATAAAAGGCTTGCAGTATTTCAGCACATTTGTAATGAATCCGGAATGTATGACATTTTTGTTTTTGTAATTGCACTACAGAAGATAAAGAATTTTATCACAATATTCTAATTTTCTGAGACAGTCCTGTAATTACACTGCTCAAAAAAATAAAGGGAACACTAAAATAACACACCCTAGATCTGAATGAATGAAATATCCTCATGTAACACTTTGTTCTTTACATAGTTGAATGTGTTGACAACAAAATCACACAAAAATTATCAATGGAAATCAAATGTATGAACTCATGGAGGTGTGGATTTGGAGTCACACTCCAAATAAAAGTGGAAAAACACACTCCAGGCTGATGCGACGTTGATGAAATGTCCTTAAAACAAGACAAAATGAATCCGTGTTGCTTCTTAAGTGGAAAGTTTGATTTCACAGAAGTGTGATTGATTGTTGTTAAGGATTCCCTTTATTTCTTTGAGCAGTATATATATATATATATATATTTGTATATTACTTTGCTGTTCAATTCTGAGCAAAGCCATTTAACTACAGGAGTCCCTGAACACAGTGATAACAGTGATAAGTTGGATTACAATTTACAACTACTAACACGTGACGCACACACTGCTGTCTGTAAAAATAAGAAACCCATGTAAGTCTGCATGACTAGACCTGAAAGTAGTCACTCATTCATGCAATCATTATTTATTCTGCTTTTCCTGCACTCTGGGTTGGCATCCACATGCACTGTTCACTTTCATTTGCATGCCGCATCCATCCATCCATCCATCCATCCATCCATCCATCCATCCATCCATCCATCCATCCATCTTCCTGCACTCCGGGTTGCGGTGGATGCTGTAGCTTATCCCAGCTGAGTTGGTGCACGCTCCGTTTTTTTTGCCATTCACATGTACAGACAGACAACATTCAGTCGTTGAGTGAATGAACCCGCTTGCATGTTTTTGGACTGTGGGAGGAAACCGGAGAGCACGGAGAAACCCACGCAGACGCGAGCGTTGGGATTCTCGCCCTGGGTCGATTTCCGGCCAATGCAAACATAGAGGTGGAGCGATCATTGGATTGGTTCCCGGTTCGACTCCCGGCTCCTCCTAGCTTGTGGAAGTGTTATTGAGCAAGATCGCTAACAGCTCACGGTTCATCCACGATGGGTTGAATGCAGAGAGGAATATCCCGCAAGGGATTAATAAAGTCTAAATTATGATTCAATCATACAGAGACACAGTTATTCTCTCTCTCATCCACAAACCTGGGCAATTTAGGGTCTCCAATGAACCCCCTGAATGGACACGCAGAAGGGGTTCGAAATTCTTATGATGAGGCGGGCGCGCCAAACTCAGGATGGTTTGCCTCAGCCAATCAGCAGCCTGCTACATGACGAGGGAGGAGCTTCAGACAGATATCACAATAGAAATAAACACAGGGGATCAAGTGATGTAATCAAACCTAGCTAACCGGGGAGGGGACAACCTGGGGGTGTTAGCACCCTGCCTATTTGGACGTTTACATCTCCTCCGGCCGACGGGTTCAGTGTGTGCATGTCACGGAGCTCCCGGAGTCGGCGAAGGGTCGGACGGCGTCGGAGGGAGTGTGTCTTCCACTGATTTGACATCCTTCCGGGCAGATCCGCGGTTAAAATTCAAAGAAGCTGCCGTTGCTGCGGATGCAATCCTCGATGGGAGGCGACGGATGAAAGGTCTGTCCTTTTCCGCCTCACTCGCTCGTCTCCCCGCCCAAATAGGGAGAAGCGGCTCTTCCTCGCGACCTTCAGCGGTAGTTGTAGCCGCCCCCGTCCCACGCCCTGCCGCCGCGGTCGTGCCGCGGATGCCAAGATCAGACGGTCGGTCTTGAACCGCCGGGGCGATGAAGGACTCTGAGGGAAATAATGCGGCGTCCTACCGCCTTCGTAGCAACTGCTTTACCGCTTCTTTTCCCGGGAGTGGCCGTCCATCTGTCATCTTGAACGGCGCTGCCCCGATTTAATGCCGCAACGGGGGAAAAGGGGTCGTCCGAGTCTTGTTACTAAACGCTGAAATGCGTCCTTGGACAAATGTGTACTTTTGCACGAAGATTGTTGAGACGTCAGCGATGCAAAAACCGTCATCTTGATGGAAATGGCGCTTGGAGTAGCGCTGTTTTGAGAAGGAAGCCCGGATGCTACGATGGGTAGCCCAAGCTTAGAGGTACCAGACAAGGGGCGGCTTTTTGAATCCGGTGGAAAATAAGCAAACAAAAACGTGGACACTCTGTGTAGGAATCTCTTCTGGAGGTTGAGCTTTCTTAGCCAAAGCGCCAAATTAATTTTAGCAGCCTCCAGATGTCTCATGTGTTTACACTTGCTAGGCTAAGCTAACATTAGTGAGTCTATTTCACAAACAAGGGTAGAAAAAGGGAAAATACAAATATTTGTATTCATATTCCCCCAGCAAACATTTAATGAAAGTGTTTCCTACTTTTTTTTTTTTTTTTTTTCATTTTTGTGCATTCAAGACGCATTTAGCGATAAATACTAGCTCTCGCTCCTTTCCCTGCAACGGAGGGAGGTGTTTCAGGTAGAAACCAAGCGAGGTCGGCCGTTCGAGGGAGGGATGAGTCAGAGGAAACCGCGGGGAGCGCATAATCACGAGCGCTGCTCTGGATCGGTTGCTACAGCTTCATCAGTCCAGCCGCTAATTAAGACTAATTCGCGGGCACTGGAGAAACAGGCAGGCTGTGAGATGTAATTAATGTTAGGACCTGTGGTGACGGCACACGGCAGCTTCCTCCCCACCTGCTCGGCACAACAAAATGCACATTAGCGCTTCGGTTTCTCCGCCCGGCCGACGGAAATCTGCAGACGTCGAGAATTACCGGAACGGCGTTGTGATTTTTCTTACAGCTCAGGTTTCGGATGCTCTCGTAACTCGACGCGCCATCCGAGGTGTGACTTTTTTCTCGTGAGGTATTCCGAGCGAGGTGAGTGTGGAAATGGAGAAGCGTCAACATTCCCGCTTGTCTGCAGGGGCGAAAGGTTGTACGGGGGTAGTTTTGAGGATGAACGTCCATCTAAGACGGTTCAGTCGCAGCTCATTGCCAGCGATCGACTCCTCAGCGTATAGAGACATGCAGACGGACAGCAATTCTTGAAATAAAGTGCCAGAGGACAGTGTCCAGGGTAAAAGAGGGCGATACCTTCCCGAGCAGTCCACCGAAGGCCAAACGGCTCGTGGTGCTAAACAAGAGTGACGAGAAGATATCCATCCCAGCACTGTTCACCTTGACAACGCCCGTATTTAACACCATGATACGCCCACTGACACAGCTGTCTTGATCCCTGGTGTTGACAACCAAGCAAAGGACCCAAAGGATGTATGCTTCGCCCAAGTGGCCTAAGCATACATCGCAAGTCCTTTGCTTGGTTGTCAAATTTGAGCCAGTCGAGCCACAGTCGTCGTACCCACGGGAAAGGAATCGGGAATACGAATTGGATGTTCACAGGCCGGTCCTTTTGACAGCAGGGAGCAACCTGTTGCGAACCGCATCCGGTGCCACGAGGGGAGCAATGCTTCGGCAAAAGTACCTCTTCCATGTATCCAATCCCTCCAGAAACTTCGTTAAAATCAGTATTTTCTTTCTCTCATTTTTCTTAATTTTCCACGAACTAGCCCCAGCAGCCAAAGTGACGGTATGCTTCGGCGAATGTACCTGCTCCAAGTGTCCGATCCCTCTGAGGTCACTTTTTGGGTTCGGTTTCATCACGCGTTTCGGTCCAATCAAAGTTCGTGGCCTCATTGATGTCAGCTCGTAGGTGTAAAATGTTGATTAAATGAAAATAATAATAAAAATTCTCTTGTCGGCCATGGAGCGTTCCGTTCTTTGGTCGTCATCGGGTCCGTTAGCCTCGGCCGTGCCGGTGTGGTTTCCTGAGCGCCATCAGATATTGGTATTAGGTTAGAGATCGGGAGTGACGGGAAACGGATGCGGGGTTAATGATGACGTTCCGGGAACAAGAACGACAATATCAGATCGTCCTCCCGCTGGTATCGGCTCAGGTGAACCAAGGTCAGGGACCGGGAGTAAAGGATCGGACGGCTTTCGGGTTCCTCCCATCGCAAGATCCGGGCCGGAGGGGCAACGAGGCGGCTCCGTTCGGCTAAAACGGCCAGATACGAAGGCGGGTTGTAATGCGGCAGCACCTGCTGAGCCGAGCGGAGCCGAGCTGACCTTCCCCTGGCTATAAAAACATGTGGGGATTAATTGTTCAGATGCCACATAATAATTACGTCTGAATAAAAGGAATATGAACGTCACATGTCAAGGTGCGGTCAAACCATTAAAAAAAAAAAAAAAAAAAATCTGCCATGGTCAAGTATTCGCTGAATGCCAGGTGACGCAATTAATTTATCCCTTTAAAACAGCCAAATGGGTGAAGTGTCAGCGGCTCCCTGAGAGGCTGAGAGGTGGAAAACATCCTTGACCGACAGACGGAAGTACGACAGGGGGTCGGCCGCGAGCAGACGTACGTGTATTTTTTTTTTTTTTTAGATAGATATTTAAAAAATAAGTGAATGAAAATGAATAATTGAATCCTTTTCTTTGATTTTTTATTTATTTTTCTGTTTTAGTTTGAGTCCATGGAGGAGTCCCCGGAGGTACATATAGTCCCGGGAGGGGGGCGGGTGTCGTGTTCCGCAGCTCTGAGATCCAGATCTCAATGCTAAATAGTTTTTTTTTTAATTTTTTTCCCGGCAAAAAGATCGCCGACTCACGCACCCACGCGCCGGACTCCAACCTTCCTCCCCGACCCCCGGTTCACCTTGCGATGTGTGATTCGGTTTGAAAGTAGTTTCTCGCATCATTACCACGGGAGAAACATGTAACTTCGTGCAACAGCCTGCTAATCCCTCCTGATTCCATTAGCACACCGCTGAAAGTGAAAAGACAGCGGCGGCACTGGCTTTTCTATATATATATAAGTATATTTTTTTTTTTTTTTTTTTTCGCAGGAACTGAATCGCCAATGAACTGTCAAATATTCCTTGGGCGAGCCGCGCGAGTGTCATTGATTTTTTTTTTTTTTTTTTTTTTTTTTTTACA
Organism: Fistularia commersonii; assembly: GCF_037954325.1. Taxonomy (NCBI): domain Eukaryota; kingdom Metazoa; phylum Chordata; class Actinopteri; order Syngnathiformes; family Fistulariidae; genus Fistularia; species Fistularia commersonii. Next base: position 7,550,506 of record NC_141315.1, read on the forward strand.
CCGCCCGTTTCTATGAAGGGGCTTGGGGTGGGATGGAGGGGGTTCACGCGGCGGCGGTGTAGCTGTCAGGCTAGCGGCTCAAGATGATCAGCCAGGATGATGGGGATGACGGGGGAGGGGGGGGGGGTCACACGGGGGCGGTCCGGACGGTATGAGACGCAACGTGGCGCACCGGTAGATTGCCAAACACGCCAAAAAGTACCCGCGACCCCGTGGGAGGAAATAATCCGCCCTTTGATTGACAAGACTGCAAATGCCGCCGAATGCGAACCGGTGTGAAATAAGGGGGGGAAGCGCCGGGGGGCGGGCGGGAGAGAGACAGGACGAGAGGCTGAGGTCAAACGCGCGGAGCGGAATGCCAACGAAGGGCGGCGCGCTCGCCTCCGACTTAATTAAAACCCAGAGGAACGCCATTATTACCGCAATTTTCAAGCTTGAGCGACGAGACGAGCCGGGTGACAAGCGGGTTTCTTTTCCGCATCTACGTGTTGCCCACAACCCGTCGGGTGAATTCACGCTCCTTTTGCAAATTGCCGCCGTATCCTCGCGGCCTATTTTTTACCGCCGAGCGCAGCGGCAAGTGACAGCTTTAAATGGGATTTGCACGCGGGGACGGCGGGGAGGCGAGCGAGCGGCGTGCCGGGATGACTGGCGCCAGGACTCCAATGGCGAAGGGGGAGTGAGTGACAAGCACTTTATTTGACCTTGAGAGGAGCCTGGACGTGGATTACGGGCGGAGAGACGACGGAAAGGAAGGGAAAGAACGACGGCGTCTCGTGAATGTACCGTAATCATCGGACGTGAGAGCGGATCGAGCCGGTTTACCGCTTTTCATATCTGAAGGTTTGGCTAAACGGGCGCCACTTATCGCACCTTTTGATTTCAAAGCGCTTCACGCCGGATGCCATTCACCCGTTCACGCCTACGCTCCTGCACCGGTGGCAGGTGAGCTTCCATGCGAAGCAGGAAACAGGCCATTGGGAGGGAAATTGGCGTTCGGTTGCTTGTCCGACGACACTTCAACACAAGGCGAGCCGGGAAGTGAACCAACAACGGTCAGCTCCGCAAGCCAGGCCGCCAACATCTAAAGAAAAGACTCGGAGAGGAATCGTGAGAAACTCCAGCTCACTTCTAAAGAGCTTTAACGGATGGGCCTTCCCCCTAATCGGATAGATAGCAGTTCAGTTCCGAGTCGAAGTGTCCTTTGGCGAACAACTGAACCCTGATTTGAGATTGAGATTTTACAAACTGGGGATTTTACATCTAAAGACTTTGCTGTTTCACTCCATCGCTTTTTCCTTCTCTGCTCAGTCGCGATACGTAGGACAGTCGACATCGTCCGAGCCGGGCCGTTCCGCTGACAGATCCACCGTCCTCTCTCCGAACGGTTCGCACTGATCCTCGACGTTCCCGTCCAAATACCATCTTTGCTACCAAAACCGCTCTGCTGACTGTTTGTCTACCACGGTGGTCCCCAAACTACGGCCCGCCTCCGCATTTTGCCCGGCCGCTGAACAATCCCAGAGATGCATTATTATTATTTTTTTCATGCTGGCCACATCATTGTGACTTGTACATGCATAGAATGTAACATCCCATTCCACCCTTCTGCAGTGTGTGCCTTCTCTGAAACCCCTCCCTCTAAAACGAAATCCTGGACACGCCCCTGTCAAATGACACGGAATAATGCCGAAAAGATTAGGTAAGAGAAAAATAGATTCAGAATGCAAGGTATTTAACCTGGTAGGTGTATTTAACTAGGTTAGTGTTAGTTTGGTTTTATAGCTTGCTTGCTTTCTGGTTTTTAAAGTGAATTTGATAGGAGAGAGCGGCAAACAGTTGTGTCCACAAGAAAGTTAATCTTCCTTGGTCTTTTTTTCGGTGAAAAACTTGAAAATGGTTGGTTGGTTATTATTTTCATTCATAAATAGCGCTATTTATTTCATTCATATTGTTATTATCTATTTTCTGATTTTTTTTTTTTTTTTTTTTTTTTTTGCCTGTTAAGATCCCAGAAAGGGTTAATTTTTTATTATGTGTGGCTTTCTGGAAAACAATAAATGTTTACGTTTAGACACCTCTGCCATTGTCACACTTTTTGTTACAAACATGCCTGGCTCCCCGTCAGAGAAGGGAAAAGTTATTTGGCCCTCGCAGAAAAAAGTTTGGGGACCCCCCTGGTCCACCAGGTTTCCTTCTTCTGGTTTTATCAGAGCTCATCTGATGGTTGCTGATTGTGCCACATCACCGTAAAGACTAAGACTACTTTTAGATCATAAGATTTCCACCTGACACTTAATGACCGCGATGACGGGAGCATGCTGCGACACCAGGAAGACTCTTATGATTTCCTTCCCTCTCTCAGTTTTAAGCCCGCAACTGCGAAAATCGTGAGGTGTAAGCCCAGGATAAGACCGAAGACGCTCAATTCCGATATTTTCTGGTAATCTGAAGCTCCAAATGGACATGGAAAGCTACAATGTCTCAATCATTCATTTGTTACCTTCACTGCTTATCCTGCAGTCAGGGTCTCATTCACCCGAGACCGGTCCCTGAACGATCCCATATGGACGTACGATGTAGAACCCCCGCAGTGACGTACAGTCGGGGGAGGCAGGGGAGGCCCTGCCTCACTTGCCAATCTTGGAAAGGAAAAAATGTCAAATGAAAAAAAGATTTAAATGGTTATATTTATCAGTGATTTGCAGTATAAAGATATTTTTCATTCAACTTCACCAGTTTTAGATTGTTTTTTTTTTTATTCAAAATCGCTGGATTTTCACATTTACCGTTTAAATACTGAGAAGAGAAGTGCGGTGAGGCTGCGGATTGTTGAGCCTCAACCCAAGATTGCGCAATTACAGCTGATAGTTGACATGCTCCATATTGCTGTCTCTGTATGTTGCTATTGAAATGCTTAAACACGTTTCCTATAGGAACTACATTTCCAATGTAGAATGTTTTTTGTCAACAACTGTATGTGTGTTATTCGCTACTTGTGCTGAGTGATCGTAAAATTGCTGCAAAGAGTCATCAAATGAGGCAGGCAGTTCTCCTGCCTCACCAGCCATGAACCTCATCGCACGTCACTCGACCCCCAAGACAGGGATTACCATTCAGTAAAAAAAGCATTCTGTCATCGGTCTTCTGTGATGAATATCTATTCTGGGTGAGCTGGTTGGGTGCGTGACTCAATTTGGGCAATTTCTAGATTTGCGGATCCGTCCCCGCGCTCATCTGAACGTGCCAGATTTAGGGATGATGGATTCGGCGCGCCGGTACGGGAAAGCGTATGACCTCTGTCAGATCGTCTGAGATAGTCAATAAATACACCGGGAGCGCCGCTTGCATTGTTGTGGTAGCCGAGGCTCATTAATCCACCCGCCTCGGGACAGACCCGCCGTTAAAACCTGTCTTTTTATTTTGTAATAATAGTACAGCGGAACCTTGATTTATGAGTCCGTCAATTACGAGTTTTCTGAGATATGAGCGGGCAAAAATGAGCGTTTGGCAACGACGGGTCCGCCGCTGTCCGCAAAGCGGGATTCGGCCCAGCAGATGGCGGGAACGTCAACGGACGAGGCACGGGGACGTCACTTTGAGACGGTCAAGACGGTTTGATCATTTGAAAAAGAGGAGCGGCTTTCACTCCACCGGCAAATATTTAGTGAAAGCTTACCAAAGTGTGGAAATTACATTTAGCAAAACATTGTCGTGTTTAATGAGTTGGCTAAGTTGAGCGATATGAAAAAAGTGAAAAACTCCTCCAACTGCCTCTGACACCGCCGGGATCTTTGTCCGAGCTTTACACTTCATAAAGTCACTTCATAAAGCCGCTTTACTACTTTACATTCTCTTTTACTTTGTCTTATATATATTTTGGATACATGATTTGTGTCCTATAAAGTACATTTTTCTCATTTAAAAACACATGACAAAACTGGTTGGCAGCAACACATTGCAGCATTTCAATTCATTTTAACCGGGGGATTTAATCTACCAGCTAATTGAGTAACGAACTCGGTCACAATTAAACTCGTAAGTCGAGGTAGTACTTTATTTATATTATTAGAAAACAGCTGCGAGGGGTTTGGAGCGGTGTTGCGCTACAGGTGGAACAACAGAAGTTCCAAAGCGGAGGATTTCTATGACACTGTAACGACATTGTTATTACGCGTTTTGGTGTCATAACAGTGTTATTACACTCCCTTTTTTTTTTTTTTGGACTGATCTACAAGGAAACTTTTGTAATGATTAACGGTAAATAGACCGGAGCGTCTGATAGCAAGGCCCTTCGGCGACACGCGGGGGCCAAATGTTTGCCCCGAGTCTTTATGATTCAGTCAAAGTATAAAACACATGACGTCACTGAACATAAAACAAATAATAGAAATATAAAACGGGAGCATGGAAGGCGCTCAGGCACCTGGGCCGGGGAAGAGCGAGGATGAAGAGCGAGCCAAAAGCCCGGCTTTGTTTTATTCCGAGGCGTCTCCGCGTCTCTGCTCACGCCACGCCGAGCTGAATCATCCAGGCAGCTGAGGCCCCGGATTAGACTAATTCCTGGGAGGCGTTTGAATCGAAACCGAGCAGACGCTAATTCCCCTCCGTGCCCGTATCTTGCGAGACCCCTGGAGGAGAAGAAAAAAAAAAAAAAAAAGGTTAAGACGACGTCCGAAGCAGGGGCGAGGGTGAAAAAAGGATGTGGAAAAAAAAAAAAAAAAAATCTAAATAAAGGCGAGCGAGAGAAAAAAGAAGGTTGAAACAGATTTGTAGAAGGGCGGCGTTTACAAATCACCCGTTTCTTTGGCTCCCCCGGACGACCGAGGGATTAGTTTCTGCTCCCGCGCCACCTTTTGAGTAAGAGGAGGAGGATCTCCGGAGCCGATTTGAGAGAAACACCTCTCTCCCCTCCGATCTCGGAGAATAGTTATATTTCACGAGCCTCCGCCATCCGCCCTCCTCCGCCTCCGCTTCCCCCCCAACACACACACACACACACACACATCCTTGTTGGTTTGCCGCTCCTTCATTACTTTTCCTGCTGGGCTCAGCATAATTTCACCAACAGAAAAGCGGGATGGGGCGGGTTGGAGGGGGGGGGGGGCTAATGTGGAGCGCAAATAACCGGGAATGAGAAGAAGTCAAAGCACCTGCAAAACCAGGCTTGACAAATACTTGATGTGGGTGTTTGCATGGAAAAGAGGGAGGAGGAGGAGGAGGAGGAGGGCGTCTGAGCGGTGTTGCCGTGCTTCATCATTCCGCCGCGACAGTGAATTTCAAATCCTCCCCCCCACCACCCTCTTCTACACCTTCGTTTCCAGCTCGAGCCGCCATTTTATTCGTGGCCGGGGTGACGCGGCGCATAAAACGAAGCAGCGAGTCCCTCACCTCTGCTGACGCTTGTTTGACGCTGTTTGTTTTATTTATAAGTGAGTGATTTACACACACACACACACACACACACGCGCGTTCGGAGCCGCTCGCCGGCACTTGCTCAATGTCAACGGCGAGGCGGTAACGAAGATGGCGTCCCTGTGAAAGCACAGGTCGGCCGGGATTTGACGCCGCTTTAAAAAAGAAAAATGGCCGCCGATTTGTAGTTTTTTAAAATGAGACACCCGTCCGACTTAAATACCGCAAAATATGACCTGATTTGCCGTCTCGGTTAAATCCTGCGATCGTGCCGATGTACGAGCTGATGAGTGCCGCTGATTTTTTTCCCTCATATATATATCAGATCTTTCCGTTTTTGGCGCCGTTGTGATCCTCAGCGACATGCTACGTAGCTACGTACGAAATCAAAAATAAAGGAAGGGCAAAAAAAAAAAAAAAAAAAAAAGAGGAAGCGCTAAACGCTAATGGGATGAAAGGTTTTCTGGCTGCAACTGGTGTTTAGATTGAGCGCGTGACAATCGACGTTCAAGGACGGTGTGTGTGTGTGTGTGTGTGTGTGTGTGTGTGAGGAGTGATGGCGGAGACTCCAGGAGCGATTCTCAACAGCCTTCCGCCGCCAGACAATGAGAGAATATATGACGGTGAGCCTGGAGGCGAGGAAACGGCGTTGGCCTGTTCCCACGACGCGCTGAGCGGCGTTGCTGGGCGACGCTTGGCAACCCCAGAAAGGAGGGGTTGCCACAACAACGACAACAACAATAATTGAACCGAACAACTGTTAAATTGCAAATCGGGAGAACGGATTGGCCCACATGACCCCCAGGAGCTCCTTTCTGATTGGCTGACAGGTGACAGGTAAAACCGCAGAGTTATTTTAAAAATACTCACACGACGACGCGCTGTTATTGCGAGAAGGTACTGCCGCGCGATGATAAACCGGTGATACTTCGTAACCATGGCGACGGGATCGGGCCGGCACGTGCTTTTCATTCACTAGTGACGGCCTTGGCGTTCCATTGACCTTCGGATTCATCCCAAGGATACGGAAAAGATTTTTTATCATTTGAAGTTACGTCAGATGGATGAGAGGGTGAATATTTATGTCTCTAAATGAGGCAAACAAATATTTGTCACTTTACAAGACAAGAGGGTGAATGGATGACTGTAAGATAAATGAGTATTTATTTAAATGATTTTTATGTCTCTAAATGGATATTTTTTGTCTCTATGTGACACGAGAAGGTGAATAGTTGCATATTTTTATGTGACACGAATGAGAGGGTGAATGGTTGTTGTATATGAGGCCGTGTGATTGACAGACCGCCTCTCGCCCAATGACAGTTGGAATAGGCTCCGCCCCCTTGACCTTGAGCGCAGGATAAGCAGTATAGATATTAAAGGCCATGCCTCCGTGTGTGTGTGTGTGTGTGTGTGTCTTCTGAGTAGAACGGCCTCGCTCTTCCTCTCCGGTGCTGGAGCTCACGTTGGAAAAGGCTCGTGTAAAAACGACACGGGTTCGCGAACGACTCGTAAAATACCCCGCCGGGTTCACGCGGCGCCCGCCCGTGTTTCAAGGGCGGCGGGGCCGTGAGCGGAGGGTGTGTGTGATCAGCTGAGGAAACCTGCGGGAGGCGGCTGATGATGCAACGCCGATAATCCCGCCCGGAGGTTGCGTCGGTTAAGAACGGCAGTCCTTGAGTTTGGGTTTTTTGTGGGATTATAAAGGACACGCCGATCACAAACACATCAGACTCCTGACAAGCGGGGATTTTTTTTTTTTTTTAAGGCCTGGGAGGAGCCGGGAGGTTCGATGGTGTCATTAGATAATGGATTCCTCGGATTTAATAAGAAAATAGAGGTCGTGTCCCGCAGACCCCCCCCCCCCCCCCCCCCCAGGCAGCGCGGCCAGATGATTGATTCCAGCTGATGAACATCTCCGTCAGAAAGAGTTCGTCCATCTCCCCGCTTGATCTTACATTCAGAGTCGGACGGTTTTTCCAATCGACCCTGGCTCCGGTGATTTGCCCGTCGTCATGGTTACTAGACGGGCCAGTATTTCGACTCAGGGCAGGGATCGCGCTCACCTGTGATTCCGCTTCTCTGAAATGTACGTAACAGAGATGGAACAGGACAGCAAATAATTAATGAGTTCATAAATAAAAGAATTATTAGAAAAAAAAAAAGAAAAAAAAAGCAGAGATAAAGATAAATTTAAAAAAAAAAATTGTGCAGTTAAAAAAAAAGATTTTGACCATATTTATGATTGATTTAAACAAAATAAGAGCATTACTTCCACTTATACCATGCGGCTCTAATTGTGGTTTAAAAAGGTCACAAGTCGGAACCATTGTATATAAATTTATTTTATTTCAGACATGAATAATGGATCATAAATAAAATCACCAGTCATGTATAACTCCACCGCCTGGATTGAGTTCACATTCTGAATCCAACATGATATCAGCAAGTATCGGCAGTGAAAATAAAATTAAATAGATTGATAAATAACTATTTATGGACAAAGGGAAAACGAGCGGGAGCAGCCAACGGCTATCTCTATGTGTCATAATAATCTTGCAATTATCCTTTTGGGCCGGTCGTGTTGGTGTCGATAGCAGTCATACCTTATTAAATGTTCATAAATGTGTGCGTGTGTGTATGTGTGTGTGTGTGCAGTGCTTCGATCTCACCCTGGTTCACCCTGGGCTGAAAAGCATCTCACATTCACTGATCATGCAGCCAGTTCATCCTTTCCTCTCCTTCCTTTTTCTTCTCCTGTCTTCAAGAACTTTTTCTTACTTTATTCGCCAGCCCTGTCGCAAGGGTATGCTGAGGGACACACACACACACACACACACAAACACACACACACACGATGTATCACAGTTTTCTTTCTTCACCTTCTAACACACTAGACCTGCTACACTTGAGCCCCGGAGGCTGATGAACAGACCATAATTCACTGCTCGGCAACCGAGCTGGGACCGGGGTTAATAGGGGGAACTGTTGGCAATTGTTGCCAGTGTGTGTGTGTGTGGGTGTGTGTTTGTGTGGGTGTGTGTGCATGAGTATGTGCGTGCTGAAGTCGGTAAAGTTCAAAACTGCTGATTGAATTGTGCGCTTTAAATTTTTTTCTTTCCACCAACGCTCCTCCGGTCTCCGGCCCGAGAGGCGAGCGATGGAAGAGCGTGCACGCCAGAATCCCACCATCCCATTATTTTCGCCGAAAGTGCTCCGGTCCGGGCGGACAATGTGAACACGCTGCGACGGAACGGCCAGTGCTCAGGAAAAAGGGCTCGATGCCTCACTATAGTTGGCGTTTGTGTGAAACTGAGCCCCGACGGGGGTCGGTATTTTGAGCCAAGATGGCCGCCGGCCTGCAGGTATCAACATCACATACGTCTCCGCCGGTCAACGTCCTGTTTGTCCTTCTTAGAGTGATTATCGTTGCGTTTGGGAGATTCACTGCCGCTGTGACGCCGACGTCGTGTTTCCATGTGATGCCACAAATTACATAGACGTCACTGCTGTGTGTGTGTGTGTGTGTGTGTGTGTGTGTGTGTGTGTCGCACTTCTCAGCGGGGGCGTAAATACCACACTTATGAAGGAAGACAACCAACAGAGAGGGATAATGTCGGGTGATAGGACGAACGGTTTTTACATCTGCCAGGGCAGGAAAGTCAGGTGATTATCAACAGCCAATCAGAAAGCATGTTCTGGTCTTTGGTAGAAAATGACCTCATGCTTTTGTAGTGCTATTCGCCACATAAAAAATAAAATTGGGAACTCTATGTGTGTTTAAAAATTTCAAACATTCAATTATTATCCATCACCATCATTGGACAAGAGGCAGGTGGATCACCAGTCCACACATAGAGACTTAAACCAAACAACCTCTCAGCCAAACGTCGTATTCAGACACGCAAACATTCATTCACGCCATGCAAGGACATCCAACCGTTCACCCTCTATTTCACACATCGCTTAGCGACACACAGGTATTCACCCTCAATTTCGCATGATACATATTTACATAAATCCGTTCACTTGTGATGTAGAAGCATGCATGCATTACAAATTAGAACGAGTCTATTCATGCTAATACCATGTAGAGACATACAGCAATTAATTCCTTCATTCAGAGATTAAATAGAGACACGCAACTATTCACTCATTCCCATATCTGAGCAACTTGGGGTGTCTCCTACATGTGTTTGGACAGCGGGAGGAACCCCACACACACAACACGGAGACTCAGTTAAACCGAGGATGTTCTTGCTGTGAGGCGAATCAGCACCCGCTGCACCACCGCGCTGTTAAAACATATTAATATCCTTCTAATCGCAGTATAAATTCCACCACGAGACACGCGGGAGAAACAAGACTCCGGAGGAGTCGGCGGTCATCCGTCCATCGAGTCACGTCTTCCTCATAGCCTGACAGAAAATACGATTTCGCACTTCCTTAGCCGCAGGCGCCGCCTTCTAACGAGTCAAATGCGGCGGGCAGAACGAATGGGCGAGTCTGACATCTATATGGGCCGGAACGTCCGGGGCAGGTCAGAGGGAGGGGAAGCGCATCGGTCCCATCCATAAAGCTAACGGCAGAGATGGCTGTATCGCCCTCGTATGCCGTTTATTTGGATTTATGCGCCGCGGGCGACGTGTGATGAGCGCCCGTGTCTCTCGGGCGTGTTAAGATGTGATGTCGTCGCAGGTCACCTGACCCGCTTCTCGCGGCGACCGCTGAACCGACGTGTCGGTTTAACACTCCCGGCCCGGAGGCGACATTTATGAGCCCCGGTGAAGAACCGCACAGCCCTTTTATTTTGAAAAAAAAAAAAAAAAAAAAAAGCAGCTGTTGGTCTCTCAGCAAGAACATCCCTGATTCGGTTCTCGGTGGTCTCCGTTCCCGTCCTGTCGTCTCCCCTCAGAAACATCTAAATCCCCAAGACGTGCGAGCGAAAGAGTGAATAATCAAGGTGTGTATGAGTGAACAACTTCAATTCTCAATGTCACGTGCGAATGAAGGAGTGAATTATTGTCTCAATGACCTGTGACGGTCTCTTTTTGAATTTAATTATTTTTTTATTTAATTTTATATCTAATTTTATTTATGTATCATTTATATTTTTATTATATCATATAATATTTATTTTCATATTTCTTTGATGTTCACAATTACCCCACAATTACCCCTCGGGGAAAAATAAAATTTTTATCCCCCTGGACCCTGAGTGCAGGATAAGCAGTTAGATAATGAATGAATGAATGAATGAATATTTATTTTGTCAAAAAAGAGTGAATAATCGAGGTGTGAATGAGTGAATACCTTCAATTCTCAATGACGTGTGAATGAGATGGTGAATATCTCTTTTTTATTTAATTATTTTCTATTGATTTTTTTTTATTTAATTTGGATTTATTTCTTTATTTAATTTAACTTTATGTTTTATTTGATTTTATTTATTTTTTATTTATAGATTTATTCTTGATTTATTCTTTGATATTCACAACTGCCCCACAATTACCCCCCCGGGGAAAAATAAACTTTACTCTGATCCTGATTCCGGCCCTCCCTCCGGACCCCGGGTGCAGAATAAGCAGTTAAGATAATGAATGAATGAATTTTTATTATGTCACAAACAAAAGAAAATGAAATATTGAAATACCGCATCGGGATCGCCAGTGCCTCAGATGATGAGGAATGGAGGTGGAGGTCAAAGGTTTCAAGCTGAATACATTCCCTTCGGTGTCTTGTAATGGGACGCCGTCTTTTTGCCCGAGCAGATCTCACGGATCCCAGGCCCGTCGTTTTTCGCTCGATCGTGTCCTCAAAACTGATTAAAACGCCAAATACACCTTTTACTAGCCTGGTCGCGGCTGCGTCCATCAGCAAAGACAAAACCAGATTTTCTAAATCGATATGCTGCTTCCGAGGTTAAATTACTATAGACTACTTCCGACTGGGAGGGGGGATAACGAGGGTCGTCGGGAGATTTAATTGTCTGTTAATTGAAACGGAGCCGGACGCCGGCCGGGTCCAGTCGCCAGAGGGTAATTTCACCCCCCGATTTTTTTGTTTCAAGGAGACCCTTATAGCACCTGAGCTTTCTACACCCGCCTCGGTAAACCTCGCGCTCTGCCTTGCAGCCGAACGACTCCCATAATTCATTGCGCGGAAACATCGGCGTAACTGGAGTTGCCCTTTGTAACCGCCATCTAGGGGAGTAGAAATTACAGCGATCGACGCGGAAGCGGGGTAACACTCTGTTCCCCCGAGTTTTTCGCCGCCACTCGGCGCGTTCCCGAGAACACGTTTAATTCCCCACCTGCTCTCCCCAGATTAAAGTCTCCTTGTGTAATCCCATTAAGTGCCCCGAGTCTCTCAGCCCGCCGCTCATTACTCCTGCACACCGCAAGCGCGAGCTGGAATTGACTCGGGTTTGACAGCCGGCCCAGTGTGACGCCACCCTCCCTCTCTCTCTCGCTAAAAATCACGCCATCCCAGCTGCAGCGTGAAAAAAAAAGAGAGTAATTCACCTTGTCTTGTCTTTCTGACGTATTTTCTCGGGACGGCGGCGGCGACTCGAAGGCCGCGGGGATGAGGAGCTTCTCGCCATCGTGTCCGGCTGACAGCGGAATTCCGTTTCCGCACGACAGCAGCTGCTTCTTTTAGATTCGGAATGCCAAATGTCCTATTTCTTGTCGCTAATAAGAAGAATGTAAGGGAGTCTTGTTACATCAAAAGTAGAAGTGTGAAAATGTACTTTCTACCGGACACTTAATTCAGCTGAATTCCGTTCCTACGGCACGACTTGATGCGTTTTTAGCCGAAAGTCAGATTTCGCATACAGTGTCGTACGAAAATGTGTCTGTCTCTTTTGTGTAGCGCCGCCTGACGACGGCGGGCAACTAGTTACCGCGCGATATTTGTTTAACCCTCATATTATGTTGAGGGTCAATTTGACCCATTGGGTCAGTGGGTGAAATGGGTCAAATTGACCCTTAACATAATATCAGGGTTAAACGTCACAAAAAGTGATGGAACAAGACTTTCTCAATATGAGAGATGGCGACGTTACCGAGACACGCCATTGGTCGAGAACGTTTTAAACGGACAGCTTGAATACCTTTTTTGTACATACGGCATACTACAACTGCAGTGTGGGACCCGACACGACATCACTTCCTGTTAGAATCAAGTCCCATCCATATATCCGTCTTTGGGTGTCCAAGGTAACAACAACAACAACAACATCCGATCTCCATTTCCTCTCGTCCAATGACGGCTTCCAGAACCCCTCTGCCCCCGACTGCAAAACAAGCCGTACAGACGATGACTGACGAGTCAGGAAATGGCGAAAAGTCATCCGAGCCGATACGTGTCTTCAACCCGACCGTCGCGACTCCATTCAGCAGCACCTCCATTAAGTTTAGTGTTTTTCTAAAAGAAGCACTGACGGTTCCTGTCGGACAGGAATCGGACGCCGCCAGTGCTCCATCATCCGGCCCCCGCTGATTGAATCAATGGATAATCAACCAAATTTACTTTTGGGGGACGAAGGAGGTGATAAATCGCTGTCATAAACTAGCTGAGTGGCCGCCGCTGACCACACAGCCCGGGGACAAGCGCCAGCTCTCCTCGCACAAACCCCCTCGCGATGAACGATCTCCCCTCACCTCAATAAACCCCGTCCCGTCGTGTAAAACAATAAGCATTTATCAGCTTGTTTTCTTTTATAATGGCCGACTGTCACCGCCATTATCTCTCCCATACATCAGCCGATCTGCCCCTCCCCCGCCGTCTGGGCGAGGCGAAGGGGGTAAACTTCTTTCCGGCGCGCGTGGGAGCGGGAACGAGATGCTAACGCGGCGGCGCGCGCTTCCTCAACTCGCCGTCGGATCGGCGCCTTGTTGACGCATCTTGTCGGAGAACGCGCCGCCTCTCCGTTCGAGTCGACGTCCTACGAGAGCGTCACGCCGAGCGGACGGCGTCTCCTTCGCATCAAAGTGCGATTCATACGCGGCGGAATATCCTCCTTCGGAAGGAGTGGCGGTTTCACCAACTTGGGAACATTTCTTCCGACATCAGTTTCCGAAGTATTCGTACGTTTGTAGACTTCCCCGCCAGACCGCCGACCAGTAACTCGCTCCCGCCGTCTTTACAGTCCCGGCCAGCAGGAGCACTCATTTTCCGAAGCGTCATTAATCTTACTTTTCCTCGGTCTGTCCACCGACCGCCTCCTCCTCCTCCTCTTCCTCTCCCCGGGTGGCCTCCCTTGGGTTCTGGTTTACCTCCCACGCTCATTTTCCCGCCATAAAGCGACATACACACCTGCGCAGGCTGGTAGCTGCACACACACTTGAGAGAATGAAAGAGTGAACTGTTGTGTGATCGATCCATGGCGAACCCTGCCTGTCGCCCACCGACAGCAGGGATTGGCTCCCCCGTGACCGAGCGCTGGACAAGCCCTCATAAATGAATGAATAATTCAAATTTTTAAATTTTTCGAACTGTAATTTTGCTTGTTCTGGAAAACTTTTATCCATCCGTCGATGTTCCAGACCTCCCTCTGCCCGGCCACATGGCTCTTTAGGGGATCCCAAGGCGTTCCCAGGCCGGCTAAGAGACAGAGTCTCTCCGACGTGTCCTGAGCCATCTGGTCTGACTCTTCTCTATGCTATTCCTCGACCTTCTCGCCGAATATCTAAAGGAGAGTCCGGCCGCCCTTCGGAGAAAACTCATTTCGGCCTCTTGTACCCGCGATCTCGTTGTTTCGGTCACCTAGGGTGAGGGTGGGACCGTAGATGGACAGTTCGACGCTGGCTCTCGGGACGTGGATAACATTCGTAAATGGGTATCATATTTTCACGACCATATGGTGCACTGTTCCAAAAAGCGCAGTCTCAGTTAAGTGTGCCATTATTTTATTTAACACGCACATAAGGCGCACCTGATTATAGAGCGCAGGTTTTATATACAATCCACAGCCACACTTCCCCCTTAAACGTTCTCATGTTGTCCTCTACTACATCCGCCTTACAACAACAACAACCACACAAGCATACAAGTGTGCGTATTTACAAATAGAGCGGGAGCTAACTTGAGTTTGGTATTCACATTATTTTACCAGTAATCGTCATCAAACAAACCCATGGAAGTCCTCGTCCTCTGTTTCTGATTTGAACAGCTGCGCTAAATATCCATCAAACATGCCAAGTTCACTTTCTTCACTGTCGGAGTCACTTTCCGTCCTGTGAGGCTCCTCGGAAATGATGCCGGCTTTTACGAAAGCTTGAACAACGGTGCCATTAGACACGTTAGCCTGTGCATCCACAATCCAATCGCCAATTGTGGCGTAACTCGCCCGGCGCGGCCTTCCACTCTTAGTGAAACCTTGGTCTCCAAAAAGACTTTTCGTACCCCGTTGTGCTTTTGGTTACCGTGCTGGTCCCCTTCTTCTCCATAGTGTGGCTCACCGGGATGTCGAAAGTGAGCGGCACCTCGTCCATGTTGGTGACGTTGCTGGGCTGGATGTGTTTGTCGGCAATGTTTTCAGGGTTGTTAAAACAACGATGTTCTGCATAACGTGCATACCCATTCTTTTATATACAATCAACCCTAACACTTCCCCCTTTAACATTCTCATGGTGTTCTCTACTACCTTACAACAACAACACACACAGGGCGCACTGCACTATAGGGCGCGCCGCACATTTTGAAGAAAATCTAAGACTTTTATGTGCGCCTTATGGTCGTGCTGTGAGAAAACGCAGACACGTTGTTTGACGGGATAGTGAATGATCGAATGAACGCGTGAATGAATGAGTTAATCACTTCATATAATTGAAACAAATAAATCTCTAAAACTTGTAAATGCAGTTCCTGCGGAGGTGAAGGCCAGTCGATCTTCTCAGCCTCCTAGACTTTATTCCCCCGGTAACCATGGGCGACCACCGGAGCACCAAGGCGGATAAATCGAGGTGCCGGAGCTAGTACGGCTAGCACGCTGCTACAAAATCAAGGGTCAGGATCGACGTCCAAATAAAGTTAGAATGTAATGTAGTGTTAGCTTGCATGCTAAGTGAAGCATTAGCATGACCGGGACATCAAGACGAAGCTGGACATCCCTGCGCAAAGGTTACGTTCCCTCCGTGATGGATTTGTTTAAATCCAAAAAGCGACAGTAAAACCCGTGCGTTTCCATCAGGGGTTCGGGAGCGAGGACGGAAAACACTCGGCACTCGAAATTCCAGAGGCGGGAGAGAAGAAAATCTCTCCCGGGCCAAATTAATGGTGGCGGGGTCGGGGAGGGAGCACACAATGGAGGGCTCCGATTAGAAAAGGTGAAGCTAACGTGGATAAGAGGAGGGACGACTTCTTGTGTCGTGATTTTGAGTTTGAAGAGCTCTTCACTCTCTGCCGTCCCGTTCGGGGACTTTATTCTTGGTTCGCTCTTCAGAAGGAAAACAACGATCCAGGAATCCCTGAAAGAACCATCGCCGTGTCAAGAGGGGGGCAGGCCCTCCTCGAAGGGGGGCTCAGAAATTCCCTTGAATAATTCTCCATGGCGACTTTGTTTAAGTCAAAACTCATCACCTGTGTGTGTGTGTGTGTGTGTGTGTGTGTGTGTGTGTGTGTGTGTGTGTGTGTGTGTGATCTCACTGCTGAATTGTATTGACAACAAGAGGGAAAAAAAAAAGGTCATGTGACCTGGAGGGTTTTGTGGTCAGATAGAAGAAGGATGTTGGATAAAATCAAACAGCTAGACGTTAATATGTTGCCAAAATAACAGATTCTGTGTTTCTCAAACGTGCCGCACGGGTTTCTTTTAGGCTCAAGGTCAAAGGTCAACTGCCCAAATCCTGCAGAAAAGTCGAAGTTGTTGACGCGTTTTTTTATTTTGAAATGATGGGCCTCCTCCGATCGCTGAGTTGAAATCCTGAATGACTGGACACGTATATCTTGACTTGACCCTAACTCGGATCTAGCTACGCCGGCCGGGGTGGATCGATTGCATCGTGCATGTGTGTGCATGTGCACGTGTGTGTGTGTGTGTGTGTGTGTGTGTGTGTGTGTGTGCATGATACAGTTGGAATGAACTGAGAAGGTGGTTAAAGCTATGCTTGCAAACTGTGTGTCATTGACTACAAGGTATCAGCAGGTGTTGATATTGTCCTCCGGGGTGTGTGTGTGTGTGTGTGTGTGTGTGTGTGTGTGTGTGCTTGGGGGAACTCATGCATTCTTAATTCCTGCCTGCGTGACCTACTTCGCTGCTGTGTTACGCCGCTGTTATTGTTGCATTTTTCATTAACGTTTCCAGAAACTTCACAGGAGACAGGCGAGCTCGGCGCCGGCGTGTCCTGAAGACAGAGCTGGTGCGTCTCTCCAGGTGCAAGAATTTTCAAATTAAAAGCGGCGGAAAAATAAGCCGCTTTCGGAGACTCTGAGTGTCACTTGAATCGAGCTGAAGTGTAACGATACGCCCATTTATCATTTCTAAAAATTGAAAAATGTTAATTCACGGGTTTCATTGTAATTTTGGTTTGATGTGGCCTCGACCGCTGATGGTGATTTTTTTTTTAACGCGATTCTTTTACCGTCAAAAGGAACCTGATCAAATCATCCCCGACGGTAGAAAGCAAAATGATAGAGTTTTGGCCCGTGGAAAACAGAAAGGATAACAATATTCATTATTCAGCCTGTATTATCGTCAGTGTAAGTGTTTGCTTAGAAATCCTGAACTGTTTGTAAGACAAACAAAAAGAGAAGAAATATCTCCAGGTCAGTAACAACATCTTTTATAAATGAGTATAAAGATTGATGAATAAATAAACAAACAAAAAAAAAGATGAATAAATAAATAAATTTTATTTTACAATACTTGCTTTGCATCTGCAGTTTGTATTGATATATTTAGTGGTCTAAATGTATATATATATATATATATATAAATTTTTAAATGTATATAATAAATGGAATTAATTATGAGCCGTCGTCATGGAATCCAATCATATGTCATGTCTTTTATATTGATAATTAGCTTATATTTATATAAATGATGCAGTCCAATATATTATACCTCTTCAGTGCAATCGAATTATGAATATGCATTATTATTATTATTAATTATGAAAATTATTATTATTATCGTTATTATTATTAATATCATCATTATCATGGGGGACTATTTCACAAATGTCATTATCTAATTATTGTTATTATTATTTTTATGATTGTTGTTGTCGTTATATTATCATTATTAATACACATTTTGACAAGGAATGCAGCCTCGGGGTCACGAACCAGTGTCTCCTGAGCCGCTTCCAAGCCCAGATGAATGCAGAGGGTTGTCAGGACGGGCGTCAGGAGTAAAACTTATGCCAAAACCAAACATGTGAATCAGACCTAATAATCTCACACCGGATCGGTCGAGGCCCGGGTTGACAACGACCGCCATTGGTGCCGTTGACCTGCAGGGTACCAGTGGACACTGAGCTACTTTCGGTTGAAGAAAGAAAGGTGGAAGGTGTGTTCGGAAGCAGAGAGACAAAAGGAAAGGAAAGAACTTGAGACTGAGAGTAGGGACTTTGAATATCGGGACTTTGACAGGAAAAGGTAGAGAGTTGGTCGACATGATGCAGAGAAGGAAGGTGGATATACTGTGTGTCCAGGAGACCAGGTGGAAAGGTAGTAAGGCTAGAAGCTTAGGAGCAGGATTTAAGTTGTACTATTATGGTACTGACAAGAAGAGAAATGGAGTAGGAGTTATCTTGAAGGAGGAGTTTGTTAGGAGCGTCCTAGAGGTGAAAAGAATGTCATATAGACTTATGAGTCTGAAACTGGAAATTGAAGGTGTGATGCTCATTGTTGTTAGTGGTTATGCCCCGCAGGTTCCATGTGAGTTTGTGGATAAGGAGAAGTTCTGGAAAGAGCAAGATGAAGTGATGCAGAATATCCCCAGAAATGAGAGAGTGGTAATTGGTGCAGACTTCAATGGACATGTTGGTGAAGGCAATAGAGGGGATGAAGAAGTGATGGGCAGATTCAGTATCCAGGATAGGAATGCAAAGGGACAGGTGGTGGTGGATTTTGCAAAAAAGGACAGAAATGGCTGTTGTGTACACTTTTTTCCAGAAAAGACAGAAACTTAGGGTGACTTATAAGAGCAGAGGTAGGAGCACGCAGGTAGTCTACATCTTGTATCAACAAGGTAACCTGGAAGAGATCAGAGTAGCCAGACAGCATAGGATGCTGGTTTGTAGGATGACTCTGGTGAAAAGGAAGATCAAGAGGACAAAGGCAGAGCAGAGGACAAAGTGGTGGAAGCTGAAAAGGAAGGAGTGTTGTATGGGTTTCAGGGTGGAGTCGAGAAAGGCTCTGGGTGGTCAGGGGGAGCTTCCAGATGATTGGACGACAGCTAGCGTTATCAGGGAGACAGGTAGGAAAGTACTTGGTTTGTCACCTGGAAAGAAAATAGATCTCAGTCCGTCTCAGTCTCAGATGCTGGAATTAGAGGTCGAGAGGAAGACCAAAGAGAAGATTTGTGGACGTTCTTAGAGAAGGGATGAAGGTAGTTGGTGTGAGAGGAGGATACAGAGAATAGGGTTAGATGGAGAAGGTTGATTCGCTGTGGCGACCCCCTGAAGGGAAAAGCCGAAAGAAGAAGCTGACATTTAGAAAAGGAAAATAAATAATTGACAAATGAGTTGTTTTTTTTTTTCAGAAAAGAGTAGACAGAAACAAGATGGGAGCATATTTTTCTGGGCGAATTTTTAATCCATTGGCGAACGCAAGCAGGAGTGTCGGTTTTTCAAAGTGTTGCGATCAGGAGAAAAAAAAAAAAAAAAAAAGAGTAGAAAATAGGACCGCAGGGCTCCGGCAGCTCCTCAGGCTGGATTGTGCTCTTCCTGGGCCGACTGTTGTTATCTCCTCATCGGAGCCGCTCTTTATTTTCATAATAGCCGAGCGGCGAACCATGACTAAGACTAAATGCGCCGGCAGACAAACATCGGCAAGAAGAGACGCGGCGTTAACGCTTTGTGTCTGACAAATATGGACACCTATTGAAAAATAAATAAAGCTATGTGACACCATGTCGGGTAATCGGCACTCCATGCTGTCGGAGAAAAGAAAGGAAGGGTTAGAACGCCGCGTGCCAAAAATGCATCACACACTTTTTTTGTTGTGTCGCTCCCTTGACGCGCCCTATGGTCTCCAGAGAAAATAATAATAATATTCTAAAAGTAAATTAACCGGCGTCTCTGCTTCCCTCCCTATAAAAGGCCTGAAAAGATGGAAAAATAACCGAAGCCGCACAACGGAGCCACGTGTGCGTTCCCGATAGGAACGCGCGACCTCCGACCTCCGTCTCCGGGGGCGACCGGGCAGCCTTGAGCGGACGAGTCTTTCATGAATCTTTCACGGTTGCGGGGTTTTCCCTCGACCCTCCCCTTCCCACGCAGCCTCCCCCCGTTCTGAATTATTCACACGTTTTTTTTTCCAAGTCAAGCGCCTCGAATTCCGGATCGGCGACGGGATTGTTTCACGCGGACGTTTTGACTCCGAGGCCGACGTGCCGCCCCCCCGAAATAGGAATTCCGGTTGAATTCGTCTGAAATGTTTCGCCCGTCCAGACTCATGAGCAGATTCAGAATGAGAATAAACTGTGGGGAAAAATCAATTTCCCTGAAATTATTAATATTTTTACACAGTAGTCCCTAGTTTATTGCGAGCGTTACAATCAAGAACCGGCTATGATAAACGAAAATCTATGACATAGCGACAATATTTTAATTTTATTATGTCTCTATTATTTCTCTATATTATTATTATTTCACACTCCTATAAACACTGCCACTCAGGTTCAGATACCTTGGAAGGTGCAGATCGTTTGGGCGTTATAGAAGAGATTGAAATAAAATAATAATATAATAATAATTCATAATAAACATAATACCGCAGAGTAGCACAACATGTAGCAATCACACGTCGATGTGAAATGGACAAGACGAGATGCTAAATGTGTGCTATGAGCGGGAGATGTAGATAATAATGCTACGGTTGCTGAGCCAATCAGAGCACAGGATGCAGGACATCCTACTTTGGCTAATTTTAATAATAAAAATAAATAATACATTTTTTTTTAAAAAAGGAGGCTAATTTGCCATTGAAATAATAAACGTCTAGAAATAGATTTATCCTGTGAAAAATAATCAATGCAAAATTAGATAAAAAAAGGTGAACCACGATACATATAATCAAGCCCGATATTATTCATACACCTTGAATTATTATGAGATTGACCTGATGTGTGTATGAATATGTGTGTATGTTTGATTCATTCAGAGTCTCTCATTGGACGAGAGGCGCTGGATCGGTCGCGGGGCCGCATATAGACACATATAACCGTTCACCCTCTGAATCATTACCGGATTAACTGTCAGAATTAAACATGACTGTAGAGTTGTAGAGGCTGTAGGAGGGTTAAGAGTGAAGACGAGCTAAAATCGGTGAAATGTGTCCCGGCACTTAAGGTGACGTCACTTTTCCAACCATGAGAAGCTCAGAAGCCGTCACCTCTGCCTCCCGCCTTCCCTTCCCGCGCTCCGCCGCTGTCAGGGAGCAAAGATGCGAATGTCACTACCTGCTGCCATTTCTGCTCATCAGCCTGCAGCTCTCCAACGGAGGAGGTTATTTTTCATTACCTGTTTTTTTTTTTTTTTTTCTTTAAAGAATTCCCCCTCCCATCTGCACTAGAAAAAAAAAGAAAATCTCACACAGGCACACTTTTTCATTCCTCAGAATCACTGCATCCTTCTGAATAGCATTCTTTAGACTAAATTTTAATGAAGTGTCTTTTCTTTTAATTCAAGGTTCCTGGACATGTCTATCCTATTTTTTTTAAATATTATTTCAATTTTATTTCATTTTTTTAAATTTAATTTCCTTTTCATTACGTTTTTGTTTCATTGAAATTGAATTCATCATTCCATCTCGTCATTCATTCATTCATTCATTCACGCGACTTAATGTCGTTAAGGAGTGAATAAAGAACATTTTATTCATTCACTCCTGCACTTAAAAAAATACATTTAAAGTTTTATTATTATTTTTATTAATATATGCAGTCTATTGTTATTGAATATTTCATAGGAATTCAAAGTTCGAAGTAGCAGATAATTGTGCCGCGGGAGATCATGACCACATGACCCGCGGAATAAATGTACCCGACGGGAGTTCGCGTGATATTTGACTCCTCCCGGGGAGATCGCTGCGACACCCCGACCTGCAGGGAAGCCAAGGTTGATGTGCGGGAGGTCCACAGAATAAAAAAAAAAAAAAAAAGTATTTTTTAAACTGTCATGTTTTTCTTCCTAATATTTTAAAGTAACATACTCCACAAAAAGGGAATAAATGGATAATGTGTATATTCATAATATTGCTTCATATTCCGCCTTTTAGCAACCAATGATGCCTCCGTGTCCATTAGCCACCGGTAAAAGTGAAGATTTAAGGCGAAGTTTAAATCCGAAAAGGTCATTTGAGATCGATCCTTGCGTTAATTGGGAGAGGGTCCGTCGGGTGTCGCAGGGATTCCTGATGTCTCAAACATTTATTGCCCCGGAAACCCCCCCCCCCGCTCTCCATCGTACCCCGAAGAGTCCAACGAAACGCAATTAGAAGCGAGGTAACCCGACCGATTAACCGGACAAGCGGCCGCTGTCTAAAATGTCTCCGAGTGGGGAAAAAAAAAAAAAAGTCCTTCGGTTACCGTCTCCTAGGACGGGAGGACGACTTCCAAAACATGGCAAGAATTTTAAAATTCTCAACTGCGGTAAATGCTAAACACGCCGGCCCGTGTTTTTCCTGATCTGAAGTGTCTGCTCCAGTTTCGAGCACCTCCGAGGCTGGTTCTTCATTGTTCTAGTTTGAATGCTTTTCGTTCTCCCGGCTCCCTCCTGGTGACCTTCGCCTTCCTTAATGATTACAATTATTGTGGAGTTCTTAACCGACTTTTGTGCCCGGAGGAGACCATTAGAGCACGTTTTCGGCTTGGCGCAAACCAAACACTGCACAGGAGCGCGCATCAATTAGCCGTAGAAGCGGCCCTGAAACAAAGGAGAAAACGGGTAAAAAGTAAAGTTTGAAATCAAGGGCGGTTGTAAATATTAGAAACATTACTCAAGGCTACAAAAGTCACTGAGATAATTAGCATGGCAGTAATGATCCCAGGATCAGGTCACAGCTACTGCCGTTTGTCGGCTTCCGATTTCGTCAATAATGGAAGGGTTTGATTTGTACCTGCTGCGAAATGGTTTAGCAATTGTATTTATTTGTATTTATGCATGTATCTTATGCATGTATTTATGCATGTGTCTTTATTTATATCAGGTTATTGTCTGCATAAGGGCGACAAAACAGGATTTGCTTGAGAATCAATTTGCGAAATGAAAAAAATTTAAATGTCTCTGTTCAATTAAAGAAAAAAAATTCTATGATGATACTATGATTAGCTGTGTGGAAAAAATTTAAAATTTGACATGTTTATAATCTATTAAACACTTAAAAAAAAAAATTCTTTAAATTTTGTTGAAAGTCACAAACAAGAACATGTGTGTTGGATCTGTGAAGTTGCATTTATATATATATACACACATACACACACACACACACACACATATATATATATATATACATATATATATATCAGGATATCATCTGCATAAAGAGGACACTACTGTGAATTGTTCAGCTTTGTGGAAACATTTCAAATATATTTAATCTGTTTGATAGCACTAATTGTCGAGTGTCACTCAGGTGTGTGTGTTTGTGTGTGTGTGTGTTGTGTTAACTCTTGTTGGTAGCCAACATTCACCCGGTCTTTTCACCGCTGCTCAGCTTTCAGCCCGAATGCGATGCGCTAATGGGTTTTTGGCAAACCTGAAGGCAGGAAGGTGCAGGAAAAATCCAAGCCGGGGATTTTCCCAGCCGCGCCTTCTTTTCCAAACACAAGCCCCCCCAAAAAAGATGAAGGTTCCTTTGCTATTCTGTGATTGGACAACGGGCAGGAAGGAAAATAGCAATGATACCCGCATGTGTGTTGAATGTCTGTTGGAATACAGAACGCAGAGGGAAGTCGCGTTCACCGCCTCCTTCACGCTTGTCGGAATCGACATTGAGATTTCTGGCAAAAGCCTGGATAAGAGTTAATGAAACGCACACTGCAAGCGTTTTATTCTCACAGCCGGGGCGGCGCCCTCCCGTCGCCTCTCCTCCTCCGACATCTCCGGCTCAGGAGGAGACGTGCACTACTTTGACCTCGGGCTTCGACCGGCTTCACGAAAGCTACTCACGGGAAACTCTGCTGTTTTCTCTTGGAGCGCTCCGAGAGCAAACTCTTACAGAGGCGCTTTGTATTTTCCGTCTTGAACGCAGTGTTATGATAACCGTGAGCGCATCCGTCCTGTCGGTGTGGAGCCTCCACGTTCTCCCCGTGTCTGCGTGGGTTTCACCCACAGGGTCTAAACCAGGGGTGTCAAACTCATTTTGGTCCAGAGGCCAAATAATTTGGCATAATTTGATAAAATCATTACCTAGAACTAACACTAAGTCCAAATTTTTCCTTTGTTTTAGTGTAAAGGAGGTAAACAGGTAAATAATAAAAATCTTTATGTGTAATGAACTGTTCCTCTAAAAAATACATGATGAATTACTATTGAATAATATATTAATGAATAGTAAAAAAGTACTGGTGAAATTACACCCTAAAAATATTGTTGTGTTAAGAGAAAATCTTGTTATTGTTAGAAAATTTACCACCAGAATTTATTGAAAATTGATGTTTACAAGGCTAGTTGTGGCTATTCTGGTTATTGAATCAATAATTTTAATTTTTGCTCGTATTAACAATGTCACCAGATGTTTTTTCATCACTTTGTTTTCAAATTTTAAGTAAAAAATACATTGGAAAGTTAGTGTTTCTTTTTTTCCTTGCCCTGTTTTTTTTTTTTTTTTTTTTTGACACCCACGATGTAAAACCCACGGATGGAAAAAAAGGAAAAAAAAACGCGCGGGCCGCACTAACACAAAGATTTGATTTCAGGCAAGGGGGGCCAAAAAATATTATTATTCCAAGGGCCTCGAGTCTGAGACCCCCGGTATACAACGAGGGGATTCATTATAGACCCTAAATAACCCGGACGAGCGAAAGAGGGGGTGAACGTTTCAACGTTTATCTGAGTTGAATGAGTTGCACGTGACCCCGTGATCCAGCGATCCAGGGTGAACCCCGACTCGCCCGCCGGCACCCCGAAAAGGCTCCGGCTCCCCCTGAACCTGAGCGCAGGGTGAGCGGTCAGGATCATGAATGAACGCTCCCTCACCGTATCGCCGCATTGCACATTTTAAATCAAATTGCACAAACCCCATGGTATAAAGAAAATGAAAATTGCATCAAGGATGAAAATCCATCATTTAAATTGTGGACTTTTTACTAAACGGCAGGCTTTTGTGAAAGACTAAATATATGAAATAATAGAAAAAAATATAGTTTTTCAAGGGCGGCACGGATGCATAAAGGATCCTGGTTTGATTCCTTCCAGGGGATCTTTCCGTGTGGTGTTTGCATGCTCTCTCCGGCGTCAATTATTTCTATCTTATTTCTTCTAATTAAGCGTTTCCTGGGGTGTCGACCAATCGGAACACGGAGTTCTGTGTCCCGGGCTCTGATTCGCTCGGCTACCGTTGGACGATCCTCTTCATCTCCTGCGATAGCATCCTTGAACATTTCATACGGACGCGCCAAAGCTGCTCGTTTAAGGGTATAGGAAGTTTTAAGAGTGAGGGAAAGGTTAATAGCATTGAAGAGAGGGTTATAAAAGTTTAAATATGAATTCATAATAAAATGAAATTACTGTCGCTACTTTGTAGATGTACATGCGTCGCGTCTGGTTCTGGAACGCAACCTCCGCGATAAACGAGGGGCCGGCGTATCCGGGCGTGTTTGAGACAACGTCGGCTGGGATGTGAGGGGTCGGCGTAGGTCGTGAGTATTTCATTCATTGCACGAGAGAGAGGGAGGAGGGCTGGTTCAAGTACCTGCTGCTCAAGCACGGCGGACGGATCTGCGAAATATAAGTGTCTGCAAAAAGAGAAGAAATCATGTAAATAAATAAATGAAGGTTGCCTCGGGCTCGCTGGTCACGGAGAGTCGAGGTTCCCTGTCATCGCGCCCCCTACTTTTAGTGTTCACTTCCTCGGTTAACTGCGTTTCACGCCGGGGGAAGGGGGGGGGTTCTGTTTTTTTTTTTTTTGTTTTTTTGTTTTTTTTTTTTCCATCCCAGACGGATTTATTTGTATTCCATACGGTCGCCCGCGGAGGAAACGTCGATATTCAAATGGACTCAGAGGAGAGGAAAACAAAGGATGTTCCTGAGTGTTATCGCTGCAGAAAGAGTGAGCATTTTTATTCATACATATATTGATATATGTGTTATGTCTGTGTATGTATATATATATATATATGTATACATATATATATCACGGTATACACATTGAGTGAGGGAGAGATGGAGATGTCACGAATAATGGGAAAGAATGACTTTTATAAAGGATGACTGTTAGGGGGGGGCTTTATGAATTATTTCAAGATTTATATCTGAGAGAGTAAACAGAGGAAAGTTGCTTATTGTGAGTTTTCACCCAGAGTCGTGATTAAAAAGAAAAAAAAAAAAGTTTTTGATTTATTATGTTCTGTTTTATTCAGGAAGACGCGCTTCCTTTTTCCTTGACGCCATTATTCTTTGTTTAACAAGTGGAGCTCATTGTGATACATTTCATATAGGCAAGGAAAGTAGGGTGGAGGTCTGTGTGTGTGTGCGTGTGTGTGTGTGTGTGGGGAGGAGGTAAACGTGCATGCACCTCATACACACACACACACACACACATGCGTGTGTGCTCGGGGGGGGTCTGTCTAATTAATGAAACCATATATGACACTCACTTGCTCCCTGAGAGGAGTTTAAAAAAAAAATGGAAATTAAGGCAATCATTATGCGTAACATGGTGTTAACGGAAAGCTTTTGTTGCTTGTGTGCAAAGTCCTTTCCGAATAAATCGGTGAGGGACCCGGGGCCTCCGAAAAAATAAAATTAAAAAATAACCCCCAGGACACGGCGCATCGGCTGTGGAATTGAACGCGGCCGTATCTATTTATTCCCACGTTCCCCTCGGAGCACCTGAACTACTCGTCCTCCGGGGGGCCTTCTTGAACCGTCAGCTGATGATGAATAATAAATGATGACATTTTAAAAATAGAGGTCGTTTGCGACCCCGACACAGGAAGTGACACGTCGCCACAGGAAGTGACACGTCGGGCGACGGTGTCACAATCTCTCGTTTCGACGACGGAATCGTGGCGGACGAGCCGAGATCGGATAAAAAGAAATTGTCGTCGTGCGAGTTTTTCGTAGCGCTTATTCAGGGAATGCTCGCGATTGATAGTGAGTTGCCATGGTAACATCAGTGCTGCATTTACAAAGATGTAAACACACCGCGGTCACGGGGGCCACGGCGGATCAAATATCTGGAGAGGACAAATATCGCAGGAAACTTGTCGTTCTGTCACCTCTGTTAGAGGAACACTTTCATGCACTTTAGTCTTGGATAAGTGATTTATTTACAGCGTGTGTGTGTGTGTGTGTGAAGGAAAACGGCTTTTAAATATTCCGATTTACACGTCGAGCAGCTCTCCAGTGTTGTGCTTCCAATTACCTGCCAGACAATGCTGGTGGTACTTGAGCCATCATCTCACAGACCCCCCCCAGCGTTTTTTTTTTGTTTATTTATCTTCTTTATTTTATTTTATTTTTTTGCCCGAGAACCGAGATGAAACACAAGGCGTTGATATCCGGAGGAGCACGATTGCCAACGCAAATTAAAGGCCGTATTTGTGTTGAACACAAAGAGCATTCGCATGGCGGGGGATGTTTTCATGCGCTTAAATTGAATTTGGCTTCACGAGCGACGTAAAAGTAACGTTTGATACTTTGAGCGAAAGTCAGCCTTATCCTGTTTGCGAAAAATCAGCTCGTTCTGAGCCGGGTGCGCTAAACCAATCAACGTGTGCCCGGTTTTTAAAGAAATTCAGGACTATTTTCAATCAAAAGTGAGGGGCGCTGAAAAATCCCCATCGGATCAGTGACACGCAAAAATCCAGAGTCCGATCAATTAGAAATTGCGTGATTTTGATGTTGTGGATTTTATTCAACGGTGGAAGAGAAAGTCACAGAAGCTCACACTTTTAAGCGATCACGGTGTCATCCTTTCATTCATTATTTATCCTCCGCTTCAGTCAATCCCAGCCGTCATTGGACGGTCGACGCTCACAAACGCACGCATTGGTCGACCCTTTTTTTTCAACCGATTGTGTAAAATTCTGTATTTTGCGTATGTCTGCGTTGAATAAGACGCCTTCCATTAAACGTATTGTAATTATTTTATACAACCATTGACGCCATCATTGAAATGCAGTGGCGGCTCCTGTTAACTTTTGGCAATTTATGTTTGTCTTGTCAAAATTACATCACACTACAACTTATAACCAATAGGGGGCGAGATAAACGCAAAGATGTTCCCTCTAGTTACATAAACTACAAGGAAGGTACATCTAAGATTGATCGCGAGTGAAATTATCAACGGTGACCGTCACGGATTCACCATTCTTTCATCAAAGAATTGTTACGTTCTTTGAATATGAAGAGAGAAGCCTGTTGGACCGTTAAGCGCATTGAAATGCCCGTTTTATCAAGGGTCTATAAGCTCGAAATGATTTAAACGCTGTTAATGATCCCAAAAAGGGGGCGGTTCCCCACGGAGCAGCTCTGCACACCGATTGGACGTCACACTCAGCTAGAATAGTCGGATCTGCTGTAACCGCAGCAGAACGGGATGTTAAAAATTCCAGAAAAACCCTTATGAATACACAACTCCTGTTGAAATGTCATATGGACACATGCAAACATTCACTCAGCAAGTTTCTTTGACTTTGTTTCTTCTTCTAACAACCCTTCATCACTGAAGTGGCTCCACTTTCTGTTCTGCAAAGTTTCAAATATGGCTGAATTTTGGAGTCCGCATTGTGTTGAGGTGCCGGTAAAGCACAGCTGTGTATGGATTTCACGAGTAAACATTATACTTGATGCCTCGGAATTAATTCTCGCCGACGAACAGGAAAGATCGGGTGGCGACCTCTCGCCGAACGCCGTCCGACCGTTTCATTAGCGATTCGTCGGAGGACTCCGCTAAATCCGTTTGAGAAGAAACAAACAAAAACTTTTGCTCCGGCTAAGAATTCAGCCGGTGAAATATATTGCTGGCTTTCATAAAATAGGAGAAAAATAAAAGATATATATTTCCGTCACAGACGTGGGAGCGCGGAGGTCAGGGGGAGTCAACGTCTGCCGCCTCAGAATTCTCCTCTTAAGCCGCCGGCATCCATTTTTCAAATCGGGCGCGCGGCACCGACGACGATCCGACTTGATTGACAGTCAGCACCTGACGCTCGAGAAGGCGGAGGCGGAGGAACCGACACCTGCGGGCCACTCAGAGCTCCCGGAAACACTTTTTGGTAAACACACGCGTCGTCCGTCCAAAAACGAACCCAAACCGAAGGAAACGACGGACGCTTGGCAACGGAGACCGGGGTTTACGCCGCCGGCTGTCCGGTCTACGCGGTCGCTGGCGTCGGCTCGGTCGGCTCAGGAGTCCAGATGTGAGACGGTGCGTTGTATTTATGTTTTATGAAGGCGACTTAAAGGCGAAAAGGCTAGGCTAGGCTAGGTTAGCGCTTCCGCCTCACAGCAAGCAGGTCCCCAGTTGAGTGCAGGATAAGCGATATATACCATGAATGAATGTAATTAAATAAGATGTAGTTTTATGCCTTTGCCACGAGGAGGCCCCAAAAATGGACGTGTGGTTACAGCCGATGCAGACTTTACCACTGTCTCACACTCTCTCCTCTCCAAAACACACACATTCTCTCCCTATGCTTATATATGCCCTGTTTAAAACGATGAAACCCTCGGCGGTCGATTCTCCTGTCTCCGGCACACTCCCTTTTTTTTCACTTTTCTTCTACATATTTATCCATTTATTCCCCCAGATCAGGGGTCAGGAACGTTTTTGACCGGGAGAGTCATAAACGCCAAATATTTCTAAATTTATTTCACCGAGAGCCATATAGTAGTTTTAACGTATAATAAATTAAATATATCTTACTTTTAATGCCGCCTCCGGTGCCGCATGGATTTGTTTTAAGTGTCGCTTTATATTTGACCGTTTCGTCGATGCAGTTTTATCATTGCATATTAGACGTACCGCAGATCCGAAAGCAAAATCCTTTGCCCACGCAGCCCGGAGTGAACGGTCATCATCCTCTTTTTTTCTTTTCGACATCTTTTCTGTTTCAAGGACAAACTAGTTGGCTATCTGATAAAATCGATTTCTTCACCTTTAAAATGACCCGGACGTGCTCGGAAGCCATCGGATCCCGACCCGACCGACGGGTCACCCGTGAAATTTATCTTCAAATCTAATTTCTGTTTACTTTAAAATGAAAAAAGTATTATGAGGAAATATCACAAGTATTTTAAAATCAGTTCCAAACTGTTTTTTTTTTTTCAACTCAAAATTGTCTGTCAAATATGCCGTCACCACAAGAGCCATCTATGTTTTTGTCTTTTCTGTGTTGTATTTCTAACCCAGAGACGCTGCTATTGCTGTATTGTTGTGTCGTGTCCTGCCTTTTAAAGTTGGTTTGTGTCTGTTTTTGATTACACTGAACCTGAGAGCCGCTATCTCTAAATACTCTTTGTAACAACAATAAAATCCGAATCCTTGAATTCATGCCGTTTTGCTCGGTGTATTGCATCCCTCCCGCGGTTTCTGAGAGAAGACCGGAACCCGGCGTAGCCATCGGACGCGACCTCGAAACTAACCCGCGACGACTTCAAATCCTGGCCGATGTGAGCGTTTGCGATGTTAGCCGTTAGCGTTTGCACGCATCACGGCGTCTCCCGGACGACGGATGTCGACCAGAGCAGCGAGCCGGGGTTCCTCGGAGGCCGCGAACGCGTGACTTTCGGTGAATTCCTTTCGGCAAAGTGTGAAAAGCACCGGCTCGAGGGAAAGTTTGGAAGACGGTGCTCGGGCTCCCTTTCGGTGATTGACGAGCCCCTGGCGGATGCGTCTTGTGAGGGTCCTGCTGCCCCTTCATCCTCCCCCTCCCAAATCCATCTCCCCATCCCTTTCTTCCCACTTTCGATGCTCTTTTCTCTCAAATCTCGCTCACCTGTCTTCTTTCTCATCTTCTGTTTTAAACCTCCCACTCTCCCGCCACCTTTATCTCCTATTTTTTTTTTTTTTTTTTTGCTAGGCAGGCGCGTTCATGATGCAGATCAATGTGACGGTCCGCCGGTTTGAAGCCAGGACTTGGCAGGTCCTTCTCCCGGTGAAAAATATTCTTTCTTTCCTGCCCGTTTCCCGGCGGCACATTTGAAATCGCGATCGTTCTGACGGGGATTTTTCACCATCGAGCGACAGCTGCCAACTTTGCGGTTGTTCCCGGACGTGAGGCGAGAGATCCAGGAATAAATTTGCCCCGGGACAATGGTGCAGGTTTTAAAATGTTTTAAATGTAGTCCGAACGTGTTATTGTATGTCTTCGCCGACCGCGCGGGGGCTAAGTGTCGACGGCCGCACAATAGCAGGGATGCGAAAATAGCTCCGGGTGGTTTTTGGGTAAAAGGTTCATGTAACAAAACAAAATAATACAATTATGGAATTTTTTTTTTTTTGTGAAGAAATTGCTCTCTTCACCCAAAGAAATTGCTCTCTTGGACTTTTGCGGGGAAATTTCTCGGCTCGCATAATGGCAGAAGGACCCGGGGCACCCCTTCTCCCGGCGGCCGCCATGTTAAAAGCGTTTGGTTTGCCTTCTTTCCGTCTCCCCACTGCCATCACGCTGATTGCAGTGCATCTCAGGCCATGTGCTTTTGTCTGAGCTGTGACATGATTCCCACGCCTGTACCTTTTTCTTAATTCTGTGTCTTTCTCTAGTCCGATCTGCCATTTTCTCCGCAGCCCCAAACCTGATCGGAAAGATGTGAAATAGGCGCCATAATCATAGGCCTCTTTCGCACTGAAGGACATTTTTTTTTTTTTAGACCATTTCTTTGTGCGTGCGGACAGCATAGGAGCAAGGGACAATGGACCTCAGCTCCGAGAACCACTTTGTGGAAGGCTCTTGTTACAGTTCCATAGAAACTATGTGATTTACTGAAGGTGCTTGGCAGAACTCTCAAGGCACGCACATGAAGAGAATGTTTTTGCGGAGACCATCTCTTAAAACCAGTCAAAGGTTTTCTTGCGACAAAAAAAAACGGCGAGAAAATTTGCAGAAGAAGATGGCCCAAGCTCTTCTGGCCTACAAGGACACGAAGGGTTTTGATGGGTCGCAGAGGAACAACCTGTTGCCCACATCTGT
Organism: Fistularia commersonii; assembly: GCF_037954325.1. NCBI lineage: Eukaryota > Metazoa > Chordata > Actinopteri > Syngnathiformes > Fistulariidae > Fistularia > Fistularia commersonii. The sequence goes on from NC_141315.1 coordinate 7,582,451, forward strand.
ACAGTTAGCTAACTGTGGTGTTACGGCAAAGCAGTGAAGGGGGAGGAAATAAAAACACTTCAACCCATCCGATAGTCCATGGGTTTTCTTCCCACCGTAGCAGGACATGTATGCTTCGGCAACTTGGCCATCCCTGTTGTAGATGTCGTCTTCTCGTCTTTGGAGTGGTTTGCTTTTGAGTGTGTTGATGAGGTGCATGTCAGCGGTCCCAAAAGAGGTCCCTTAACCCCCCCCCCCCCCCCCCCCCCCCCCCCACACACACACACACACACACACACACACACACAGGGGAGTCTAGTTCCTGGAACCAAATTCAAGCCGGCGACTTCTTTGAAATGAGCTCCCACCGCCAAAGTGGCAAAAATGAATCCGTGAGACTCCTGATGGCCTCTGAGAGCACCAGGCACCACGGGACGTAATTCTGGGAACTTATTTTTATTTTCTCAAAATCACTGTATGCTGCCTTGATGAGAGGCATCCACTGGCTTCTGATTACCATGTTACAGCCCCCAATCATGTCTTTTTTCTGACACCAAGCCAATAATTTAGTCCGGAAGCACGTCTACCTTGGACACGTGAGTATCGGGTCCGAGCGGCAGTCCTTCCTCGCGTTGTCCCGAACTGCCGGCTGCGACTCTGCGGCAGGCAAATGAGGCTGCTAGCCACAAATCAGACTCTGTCTGGAAACAGATTGCGGCGTCGAACACCGGAGCGGCAGAATCTCACGGCTGATTTCCTCCCGCTCGGCTTCAGCCACCCCCTCGCATGCGGTAGGCTGCTCGGGGGGGGGGTCCCCGGCTCAATCGGGGAATACAATCAGTATCCGCTTCGTTTCAAACCTCTTTGTGTCCAAGATTCTGACGGTCACGCCGGGTCGGTTCGCTCGGCCTCGGGTCACGGGCAAGCGGTTGGAAACGGGAGCCGCGTATTGTCTCCGCCTCGTCATAGGAATGCCCATTATTCAGGGGGAATTACTCGTAAAAGTCCATTCGACTTTGTGTTAAAAGAGTAAAATGTCAGCACGGGGGGAAGCTTTTTCTTCCCCGCTCGTATTTTATTTCTCCACTTATTTATTTTTTCAGTAATCCGACCATTTGATTCCTCCAGACTTGGCAACCACCGCCGGTAGCCCGTCACCTTTATGGACTTTTTATGGAGCGAGTAGGAGTAGCTCGCATTGATCTTTAGCAACCAATTCCTGGTGGGTGTGCACTGATAGCTGGCACCGCCGTTTGTCTCCGTCTGTGACGGCCACGGCAAAAAGAGTGGGAGGCGCGTTGGATCCACTCCATGTCCCCTCATTGACCTTTAGTCTGTCGATTAAGACGTTCCTTAATGCACCGTGGCAGGGTATGAATGCAGTTATAATGTCGGTCTCCTGGTCGAGCTGTGTTTTTTTTTTTTTTGTTTGTTTGTTTTTTTTTTTTTTTCCCAGGGTGCTTGTTTGGTCTGGCTTTTTTTTTTTTTTTTTTTTTCCTTTTTGCCCACATGCTTGGGAAAGAAAAGAAAATAAATAAAGAAAATAAAAATGGGCTGTAAAAGCACCGGTGCTCAATCTAGTGGTTTTGAAGTTTTGCACTAAAATAACCCTCGGATCGGAGACAACACATGAAGACATATAATCCTTCACGCTTTGTTCACACTCTCACTCACGTCTTTGCGATCTGGGGACTCTAATGAACCTCCTGAATGTTTTTTGGACTGTGAGAGGAAATTGGAGAACCTGAAGGAAACCCCATGCAGACAAAGGGAGAATATAGAGAATCCACTCAGTAAGAACAGGAGAACCTTCTTGCTAAGGTCGCTAAACTCTCCGCCGTCGTGCCTTCCGGTCTCCGCTTTGGGCAAACAGATGAGGTTTAACCGATCAATAATCCGATCATGTGACGCTTACCTGCCCTGCATCGGCTGATCAGGCCTCGCCAGCGCCGCCCGCCCGCCCCTCGTGTCTCCGACCAATCAGCTCGCTGCCCGTCCTCATCGCGCAGCTGTTGCCAGTTCCTAATGAGCTCACTTTGTATTTCTGCTTCATCTGCAGTGGTGTTCTGGTTTGCTTTTTTTTTTTTTTGAAACTATAATCCTCAGTATCTGCTTCCTGGTTTGTTTGATGGATTCCCAGCTTTCGTTTTGCAGTGAGCCACAAAATTCCATTTTATTATTATTCTTTTCATCCGGATGTCGGAACCCGTGATGTCGGATCCGCGTCCTGCCGACGACCCGGACGACACGTCACCCGGATGCGGTAAGTTATCAGCGTTATAAGCGGTGTTTCTCGATAGGTTTCAATTTAAAAGCAAAATCTGTCGCATTTTTAGAATCGTGCCGGGTGTAAACATCAATCACACACACTCAGCCGCCGCTGAACACACGTCCGCCGCTCATTCGACGGGTCAGTGAATGGAGTGACAAATAAGTGTCGACTGCAGCCGGCGTGCGGCGTACGTGCCGACCGCTTCGTCCGAGGCCCGTAAATTTGGTCGTCGCCACGGCGAATGTCGTCGTTTCATGAAACAAAAGGGGATATTTGAGCCCGACTTGATGACAGATCCTTAAAAGGCCAACGACAATCCTGTGGTGTGAGGCTTTTTCGGAGCGCCAGCCACCGCTGTCTGTTTCTAGTTTGAATCTTCTTCTTCGGGTCGCCACAGATAATCGTCTTCTTCCTTCTAACCTCCTTCTCTGACTCCTCTTCCCAACAAACCTCCTCTCTGGGTTTCCTCAAGACCTCCAACCGAGCTGTTTCAACCTCCGCACCCTCTGTCCAAACCATCTCAGGCAGACTTTAGCTCCAGAATTCTTGTCGATCTTGTCATGGCAACTGGACTTGTACGAAAAAAAAAAATAGAAATTGAAGTCCAGATGCCATGACGAGAAGATTTCAAGAAGAATTCACCGTGACCCGCATGCCCGAGAAACTCCACAGATTTATCTCCAGAACATCTAACGTGCTTTCCCTCCGATCCTATCCGTCCCCCTCGCTCCCAAAGAGGACTTCAACATCTTCATTTCCGCTACTTCCGGCTTTGCTTCCTCTTTTTCTAGATTTCCACTGTTTCCAAACCATACTTTCTAATTTGGGCGGGTTCTGATGATGCGTTGAGTGTCTGTTCTGCTGTGTACTAAATTCAGGGTTGATTGATTTAATTTTGGGACAAACACACACACAGGGAAAAAAAAAAAAAAGACCATCGAAAGGCTCGAATTTCTGCAGGCTACGCTTGTTTTTAATTAGATCGTCGGGAGCAGATGGCAAACTGGTAAATTCTGGAAACTAAAATTCTAGCATATGTTAGAAATCATTAAGTTGGAGCCTTATGTTGCAGTGACCCCGTGAGTCACACCTCCTCCCTCCTCGCAATCGCTCTCAATCACGCTCGCCCGGTCCCAGTCATCGCCGACAAATTTATTCTTGTCACCGAGCCTGGCGGACGCGACGACAAAAGCGGGAGTGGCGTTCTTCCAGTTGCTGAAATGTCTTACCGATAGAAGTGGGAGGGGGAGAGAAATCGATCGCTTGTTGCTTTTCTTTTTTTTGGCCACGAGAGATGCCCCACGGAAGCGAGGTGTCCGAAGAGCCGGGGGTCAAATCCAGCCACCAACCGCCTCCTCTCGGGCTACAGATGCCCAAGAATTTAATTTTGTTTACCTCTTTTGTCAGTAATGAGTCCCTGAAGTAATCCCCGCGGCTACCCGATCCCCTTGGGGCGGAAGAAAATAAACGTCTAGTCCAGTGGTTCTTAACCTTGTTGGAGGTACTGAACCCCACCTGTTTTACATGCGCATTCACCGAACCCTTCTTTACTGGATCGAGGATCGTTTCGTTGATGGGTACAAAGAACAGGCGGAGTAGCCTTTTCATCGAATCTGGCTCCCTTCACCTTGAATCCAGCAAGCGCTATGTTCTTGTAGTTCCCATCTCCATGCAGCTGAAGGAAGCCTTCCCTTAGTTTTGCCGGTGCTGGACTAGAATTGCTCATCTTATCATTGCAAATCATGCAGTTAGGACATCGATTCCAATCACGTTCCGTCATACATGTGAATCCGTATTGTACGTGTTCTTCCGACCGCTTTCTTTTTTTGCCCGACATAATTAGTATGAAGGGATTAAAATATTAAAGAAATCACATGACGTACCATCACGACAGTCACAAGTTACTACAACTGAGCGCGCCAAAATCCCTGCGGCACGGATAGGCCGAGCTATGTTGCGTGATCACCTGCAGCCGGTGATGTCATCACCAATCTGTGTCTTGACCTCCGCCGAACCCCTGAGACTGACTCACCGAACCCCTGGGGTTCGATCGAACCCAGGTTAAGAACCACTGGTCTAGGGGGACCGAAAGCGTTCACCCCTGTCATTTAACTCGTAGCCTCGATTGTTTCCACGTTCAATCGACGGGCTGGAAATTCTACGTGAGACTTGATGAAGTTACTCGCGGCCGGACCGACGCGCCCCGTGATTCTTTCACGATTGAATGTAGAAGTTTCTTCATTTTCTCCAAAGGTACACACAGACACGGCCCTCCGTACGCCAAAGAAAATACGACTTGTACACGACGGCCTGCACTCGCTCGGCTTTATTTGCCCGAGCAAACATGCTTTCAACCCCGACCCGCAGTGCGCTTGGCCCTACGGCTTTTCTCACCGCACGCTTTTAGGAGTATTACGAGTCTCCCGGGCTCATTACGGGAAAACATGCACTTTGCGAGCAGAGGCCCTCGCCTCGATCTTTGAGCTGATGCTCGCCGTGACGGCGCGGCGTGTTGCAGCTGTGGCCTTCTTGTAGGAAGGAGAACACTGTGGAAAGGCCTCCTTGTCTGTGTGAAATTCTCAGTTATCCAGGTCATGTGGAATTTTTGTCAAGTCTTCTCGGCGTGGCAACTGGGCCTGGATTTCTTCGCTTGAAGACGTTTCACCCCTCATCCCTAAGGTTTCTTCAGTTACATTACATTTACATTACAGTTATTTGGCAGACGCTTTCATCCAAAGGGACTTACAAAAAGTGCAGTTCAGTCACTGAAGATCTGAAGAATCAGTATTTGGAAGTGACCACTCAACCAAATGGCCATCTCAGAACCATATACACACATACATACATTCAACTCGTTTTTTTTTTTTTTTTTTCCGTGGGGCAATTAGTGGAATTCGGTCACCAAAGATCCGAAGTACCAGTAGTCGGAAGTCAGAGGTGACCACTCAGCCAAATAACCATCTCAGAACCATGTACATACATACATTTAGTTCATTATTTTTTTGGGGGGGGCTAAGTGTGATTAGTTGGGTAGTGCTTGGTGAAGAGGTATGTTTTCAGCTCACGGCGAAAGATGGGCAGCGACCCCACTGTTCTGACCTTTTTTGGGAGTTCGTTCCACAACCGAGGAGCCGAGACCGAGAAGAGCAGAGACTTGTTCGATCGGCAGCCGGGGACTCTGGGCGATTGGGTGGACGGTCGCCCCGATTTGGCAGATCGGAGGGGACGGGTAGGGACATGTGGCTTAACCATATCTTCGAGATAAGATGGGGCCGTCCCATTCACCGCCCGGTAGGCGAGCACCAGGGTCTTGAACTTGACGCGGGCGGCTACCGGGAGCCAGTGTAGGGACGGGGAGTTGTGTGGGAGAATTTGGGACGGTTGAACACCAAGCAGGCTGCTGTTTTCTGAAAAAGTTCCAGAGGCCTGATGGTCACCGTTGGGTCACCGGCAAGGAGGGAGTTGCAGTAGTTCTAAAGTCCTAATGACCCGTGTTTACGGGGAGTTTACAAATATAGCTGCCAGGGTTTTGGGCCGATCTGGGTGGCTTGTTGTTGTGTGGAAGAGTTGATCGTCAGAAACAGGGTGTAAGAGGGTTGTTATGCTAATGAGGGTGTCGTTGGTTGGGACAAAAGGGCAACTTTTGTGGGATTACCTGGATTGGAATGTGAAAAGGTAAAGTTTAAACCTTAACTGAGGCTCATGTGGACGTTACCGAAATGCTGGTTCTGATGATGGATCCTGGATGTTTAGGGGATGCAGATGGTCCAGGTCCGTGCGCGTTTATCTATCTTGGTATTGATCCCAGTATGGCGTTATATGTTTGTGAAAGGTTGAGTCTCCTCCTCCTCGGCTCAGATGTTTTTTCTGTTTTGACAAAGATGGTTTTCTTCGACTCCTCTCGCAAAAAAATCTGTCTTCTCTGACCAGAATACGGACATCGCCGCCCCCAAAAGAACGTCCCTTGTCCTTCAGGTGTAGGTGGACGGTGCGGTCCTGTCCTGAAGTGGTGGCTCTCCTGTGTCCGTTCATCTGTTTGTGCGGAGATTGTTTGGTCTCTCCATTGTTGACGTCATCACAAGCCTCAGTGCTTGGACAGCAAACGCTACATTTTCTATCTTATGTCTGTGCGTTTTGTCCTTGGGGTGCACCGTTCTAGCTAGCATTTCCAATATCTTTATAAACACATCTAAAAACGCGAAGACTGAGAGACTAACAACAAAAAATGATAACCGATATTCGTTATAATAGCTACTTTTTCATGTTTAATTTTAGGCTTGATATTAGTTTTGTAGGTGTTTCCCCAAACACAATATGGCTTTACATATGAACAATTCTTGATACTTGTAGTAGTTGTACTAGTTTTTCCTGTGACGTTGTACATGTGGCCTCCAACGACGTTTACGGTCTGAATATTCCCGAGAAATTTTAATCCAGTGTTTTCATATGGTGATAAATTATTTGAATCAAAACTTAAAAAAAAAAAAAAAAAAAAAAATTCCCCGCAACAGTTTGTAATACTTGATTCGTGAAATAATGGACGATTTGATGAAGCGCTTTTTGCGGGATCACGCACGCTACTTTCCTGGAAAAGTAGATTTAGACAATGATTTGGCATACGTGCTGCCCCTTCCTTTCCAGGAGTAAACAATCCCAATTTTTCAGGCGACGGCACGGAGAGCGCCTTTCAGCTGGAAGCAAATAGTCAAATCAGACGCAAGTGACGGGGAACGGTCCGTCTCCAAACGGTGAAGACGTTGCCTGAAATGAAAGTCCGACGAGAGTAAAATCGGAATGAACCAAGATCGACTAGAAAGACAATCCCCGCACGTTGTATAGACGACCTTGACTGTCAACTGCAATTATATATTTTTAAAAGAAACTAAGGGAAACATGTTCCATATGGATGATTATTTAAAATCTAATGTTAGCAATAAACGATTCTGGGTTCCTGGGACAGATATGGGCGGTTGAGCAGGCGTTCCTCCAATCTTAATGTCGGTGGTTGGAGACCATCGGGTGCAACTCGGGGTCCAGCGATGGTCTTGTTAGCGAGTGAATGGCTAAAAGCTAAAAACACTTCGGAACTACAAGATGTAAAAGCGCGATACAAACGGAGACAATTTAATATTCATTGCATGTCGGCAGCCGTTATTGTGTTCATGCCAAGCAAAATCAGCCATCTTGTTTTGTCAGTACATTATATTTAATGGGGTTTCGGGGGGGGGGCACTGAGCGGGACGTTTTTTCCTGTTTAGGGCCAAGAGGGAAAGCAGCTCTGGATCTGTCAATCATCAGTCACCCATATGTCCCTTCCCAGCGTCGAGTTCCCGCCTCGGACGCTCGCCAAGTGTTAGACAAAGGCCCCGTGTCTCGGGAGCGGCGGAGTCGTAGCCAAGTTGTAATTCGTTGGAACTTTCTCAGGGCCGTATTCGCCGGAGCCCGAGACAGAAACATATGTTCTAGCTGAGCGATCGGTTGCTAAATATCCGATATCCGGCTCCCGAGGATGGTTGGTAATGTTCTATAAAACGGCCGCGGCGAAAATTGGATCAATTATTCCTCGCTATATTTGAATCACAATGCACGGCGAAAAATAATTATGGATTGCCAAGACTTCCGAGTGCGTCACGCCAAACTCCCCGGGGCTTTTTTTCTTTTCCTTTATTATTAGTATTTGAGGCACTGTATCACTGAAGGATGTAGAAACTGGCAGGCCTTTTTTAGAAAGGAACCCACTGAATCCAGCGCATTGTTTGCGAGAAAACAAATGAAATCCCATCGACACGTCCGTCGCCTTTTCGATCAGGAGAAAAGGGTGGGCGGACAGATATTTGTATTTGCGCTCTGCTTCTCAGGGAATTGGCTTAAAAACTCGAGTTTATCCAATTTTTTTTTTTTTTTTTTGTGTCAATGGGACAATAACAGGAGCGCCCTTAAATCCGTGGAAAGGTTCCAAACTTTAAACTATCCTTTTTCGGGTACACGTAGATTGTTTATATTGCGATTACAATAATAAACGTGAATGCACCGTGTTCTCGTATGCAACTTTATCAGCAGCTTCCTCGCAACTATCGCGCCAAGAACAAAACATGAGTATAATGAAGGCTTCGTTGCCTCATTGGCTCATATCATGCAGAGCGGCTCGGTCTGTCGGAATCGCCCGTCACGATAAATCCAAATTTCAAGTAGAACTCCAGGTATTTGTTAAAATCTTTCTTTTTCTTGGAAGTTGTAGACTCTTCTTCTGTCTCTTCACCAGACCTTTTCCCTTTCTGAAAGAAACTTTCCGTCTGATGTTTGTTTTTTACTCATTTTGCTAGCTCCTGGGTTACCTTGTTGGCGCTCAAGTGGACGAGATGTAACCGAGAGCTTCCGTTTTTTTTTTTTTTTTTTCAGAATTGTTCAAACTCAGATGATAAATCCAACGGAAATAACCGATCATTTCTTTCCCGGCCCGGTACCAGTTGATCCACGGACCGGTACCGGTCCGCGACCCGAGGGTTGGGGACCACTGGTCTAGAGGAAGACCATGGAGAAGATTTACAGACGTAGTGAGAGAAGATATAAAGGTAGTTGGTGTGAGAGAGGGGGATCCAGAGGATAAGGTTAGACGGAGAAGGTCGATTCGCTGTGGTGACCACTGAAGGGAAAAGCCGAAAGAAGTAGATCTATATAATCTCTTGGCGGCTCAGAGTTGCACTGATGAGTCCAAAACGGAGTAGGTTCATTGGAGACGGTAAAACACCCAGTCGTTTGAATGAGAGGGTGAATGGTTGTGTGTCTCTACTGAATTGGTCCAAGTTGAACGCCACCTCTCGAACACCCGAGGACAAATGAATGAATTGTTTACTGTTTACTGTTATTGTTTGTTTACGAAGACACTTTATAGTTTCACTGAGGCACTTTATAGTTTATTTTATTTCTAATTCTGCCTTTTCTTTTTATTATTTATTACTGTTATATTTTCTGTAACTCTGGCACAACAATTTCCTTCGGGATTAATAAAGTTGTTCTTATCTTATCTTATCTTATCTTAATTACTACATTTTGCATTCACGTGTTCAGTGACAAAAACACGCATTGGATAGATGGCGGGTGAACGCTTACAGCACGTTTCATTTTAATGGAGGGAAAAAGGCAGTGTTTAGTCAGGGGTCGGAGTCTTGAAGTAGATGCGATTGCCTCACAAAAAAACCCAACTGGCCTTTTAATTTTTTTTTTTTTTTTTTTTTTGCGCACTTTCAAAAGCTATTCCACCTCCTGCTCGCACATCTGGCAAATATATTTGGTTTACTGTTTATGGAAAGGCGAGGCGCCCGCAGGGTCTGAGGCCACAGCGGCACGTAATTCTAGCCTGGGAGAATAAAAGTGACATCGAACCCATGGTGGCAACAGAAGCCACCTCTCCCGCCTCCTTTAAAATAAAAAAAAAAAAAACACGCAGATTAATCGGAAAATACAGTAATTCATGATCATGCGAGACGCTGGCGAGGAAGTGTCATCGGAAACATTTTTTCCTGATCGAACTCGACCGAAATGTTCCGCGCTCGCCATATTCAGTTCAATGCCCGCCTTATTTTTTTTCTTTTCCGAATCAGAAACATTTTTTTTAATCAGCTTAGTGTTAAAGCAGGTTAAGCGCCGCTCACACAATTAGAACGAGATAACTGGAGTCCGACGGGCTGCGGGGAAATTCAAGCTCATGACTGCCTGGCAAATTGAATGGATGAGAGCGTGTCCATTATGTGATTCTTACACAAAGGAAAGATTTAGAATAACATTATAAAAAAAAATCCCCAAAAATTGATTCACACCTCAGTGACCTTCTTGGCTCGGCGGCCTTCACTCAAATAAAATTTAAAAAATGGATGGATGTGGTAACTGGATGAGCAATTTCAGCCATTATTGATTTTTATAAACTTTGTATGAATTTATAATTACGATTTATAATTTAATTTATTAATTTGAATAATTTTATAAATAATTAAATATAAAAGTAGAATTAAAAGATAACCTTGCCACGAGGCTAGGTGGTTAGTACAACATGGTATTCCGCTGTTGGTATAACTGAGATGGAAGCCATGTGAATATATTATGGCAGTTGAATTTAATAAATGAATCCATATTATGCAGCGCCACTCAAAATCCCACAATGTCACCAAACTCCGTCACAATGGACGATTCAAACCAACCCCTCGATGAGAAGTTTGAGTCCCGACAAGCGCCGAGACGGGACGATGGAGTGACAGGAAGTGGTTTTTCCATTCATGGAAGCACTTCCTGCTTAAAGTACCTCATCCACGCCAGGCAGACATCGGTCGAGGTTTCCTTTGCACGGATTTCGGTGACCGCTTCGCCCGACACCAGCCAAAACCTCAGGGATAACGTCAACAAGTTAGACTGTCTCTGCGGACGGATGGAAAAGGGCCACGTTGTCGTGGAGATTTTCTCATGATTAGAAAGAAAATAAAGGAAACGTGGTCGGCAAATATGGTGAGGTTGGTTTGTTCTATTCATTTTTTTTTGTTTTGCACTCCGGACATCATGTCCTTTCAGTTAAAAAAAAATTAAAAAAATTAAAGTGTTTAATTCGATAAGACATCTTGTCTATTACGAGTTTTATGCTCCTGCAAAAAGAAACTAATGAATGGGCATTTATGGTGATTGATTTAAATTATCCATTTGCAATTTGATTAAACATTTCAACGTCATATCTTAATATTTATATATATATATATATACGCAATTTTTTTAATCTATTTTTTTTTTTTAAAGCACTTCATACCTGCTCCTTTTTCCCCACAGCCCCTCCAACCCGGTGACACCAAAAAGCGATTCTCCGCATGTTTTTTCCTTTTCTCAAAGTTCTGGGGAAAAGGCCTCACCGGTGTCGCCCTCTCAGCGCTTTCATATTCCACCTCCACGTGTTTTTTTTTCTTATTTAGAAAACGTGAATTTTTATGCCTCCCTGAAGGAGGTTGCCGCAAACTGTTTCTGACAATACAAGGGAGTTGAAGGGAAGAAGGAGTAGGGGAGGCTGGGGAGGGGTCGTCTCCAGAACAATATGATGCTAACTTCTGCCTAGCATCTCCCTCCTGCACGTTTGGTCACATGACCAGAAGCCAAATGTTTTTTTTTTTTTTTCATTATTTTTCTCAAAAAAAAAAAAAAAAAAATTCCCGACAGCTTCCCATCATGACAAGACGGTCCCTTGTTCAAATCACGACGTAAATTCGGAGTTTCCAGGTTCTCCCCTGGTCTGTGAGGATGAATAAATGAATGAATATTTCTCCGATGCTTTTCATATTCTTTCTGTTCGTACACTGCTTCTCCACGCCAGTAAAGTACGCCGATTATTAAGTTTTAGTTTGACCGACCGCCATCGTGGACCAGCGTGCATCCACCGTCTCGTTCTTTAGGAGAGGCCATCCTCATTGTTGCCGTGACGATACAAATAGACAACACAAGACGATCATATTGAATAACTAATCGGAAGGTTGGTGGTTCGATTCCTTAAGCTGCACCCAAAGGCCTCACTGGTGTTTGCAGGGCGTGTGTGTGTGTGTGTGTGTGTGTGTGTGAATCCAGTGTAAAGAATTTGCGTTTTTGCTTAATGCCTCCGGGAAACTTTCATCGTCCCGCTCCTCCGCCCGCCGCACTTTTAGGAAAAGCGCTAAGCTCCTAATTGAAAAGTCTCCCACCTCGAAATGATTCCTTCCAGAAAAAAAAACCCTGGAATAATTGAAATGAACAAAGAGACGGCAGAGAAGTGGACTTTTCAAATGCAAAGAGAAACAGTTCCCCTGAGTGCCGCCTTTTTTTCCAGGCGAGAGGAGAAGTGACAAAACATGCTTAAATAATTAGACGTTCTCCATCCGGCCGCTTCCCCTCTTTCATTAATTGTCGGGCCTCAGACAAATGGACGTCTCCGGCTGAAACCGCTCCGGCGACGAAAAAAAAAAAAAAAAAAAAACTAGTTCCAGTCAGTAATTACACCGTTAAAAGGTATTGATTTGATGGAAGCCAAAAAAAAAAAAAAGTTCTGCATTTCAGCAAATTGTTTCTATTTCGTCTCATGTCAGGATTTGAGGCCCCCCTAAACCCCAACCCCCGAGGGACCAATTTGGAGCTCATTAATCTCATCTGGGTCTGCTGACTGAAGTGGCTCTTTTTTTTTTTTTCCCTCTTGCGGCATCTGATGTGGTTGCCACGGAGACGTTTCACCCGTCCAACGGTGTGAATACATTATTGACCAATGTGAGGAGGAGGCGAGCCCGGGATGCCTCAGAACCCCCGGGGAGGAAGACGGATATTTGCGAAAAATCCCCAGAGATGCCAGTTTCTCATCAAACTTTTTTTTTTTTTTTTTGAATCATTTCAAAAAGTCTGTAAACTCCAGATTTTATGTAAACTACCGCTGCTCGGATAAGTAAAACAAGTAAAACTTGGATAATAGGATCATTTCTCGGTGCCTTAGACCCGCAACCAGACAGTTTGCATCTTGACTGCAGGGCTGAATTTTTTTTCAATGGCATGTGACTGGTTCTTAATTAATATTTTAATTATCTACGTAATAATATGTTTTGTAAATTACTTACAAAAGATATTCAGGGATTTACATGTAGATGATTTTTTTAAATTAAATAAAAAATGATAAAAAAAAAAAATTTGGTATTATTAGAATTTAATTACATTGTAATTTGAAATAAACCGATGATAGGTGATGATAGAAGGTAGCAGAGCTAAAAAAGGATTCAGTGTGAAAAACATCAAGATAATTAGTTATCAACATAATTTTTCATCACTTTAACATAATTAGTCAGATAGCTGATTTTTATTTTAAGAAATGAAAATCAAAACATAATAAATTATGCTACTTAAAGCCTCCGTTTATTTTTCCTTATTAAATCACAAAAAAAAAAAAAAAAAAAAAAACTGTCTCGCAAATCCAGCGATTTGCGGATATTTTTGTTTATTTCCCATCACCCCGGCTTGTCGACACACACACACACACACACATCGCTCTTCACCCGGTAACCCCCTGAGCTGAAGGATGAGGAGTAAAAACACAGCTCTGACTGGCAGGAGAAATTTGAAATGAAGCCCGAAAATCACAAGCGGCGGCGGCGGCGGCGGCCCTTTTCCTTTTCCCGCATCTGCGGCGTCCCGCCAGGGAAAGACGATCAGGATGGGGAGACGGGGAGCTTCATTGAGTGCTTCATTAGGACGCTAACCGGAGGGGGAGAGGAGAGGAAAAAGAGAAGCGGAGCTGAGGTGTTGTCAGACGGCTCTGCAACCCGGTTAAAGTGGAAGGGAAAGGAGGAGGCGGACGTGTCATGCGCGGCGGTGGGCTTTTCTTCTTCTTGTCAATTAACTCCGGCGGTCTGTTGCACCTGCACGCGGCGTTCACCTCGGAGCCGGAGCCCCTCCGCTGTCCGACCGGGGCTCCTAATGAGGGGGGGTTGGTTGTGCGGATGAAGGGTCGGGCGCCGCCTTTCCGACCGCACGTGGCAATTAGAGGGAGCCAATCCTGAGGATATCAAGGCCGGCGGCGTTCCCCTTTTCACCCTCCTCTTCTTCACTCCCAGGAAACGCCAACCTGACTGACGCCTGATATGGGATGGCGGGTTCCTCTAACGCGACGGCGGGACTGAACCTCAAAGCGATTCCTTACAGGAAGTGATTATTTCTGCACGCCTTGCGTTGTTTTATTTTTCCGTTTTCAACCGTAAAGGGCGATACGGCGTTCCCGTCGATTTTCCGAAGCGGCGTTAAAGTGGGAGGGGGGGACGGGACTGTCGGCGTGGGCGGGTACAGGTGCGTCGCTTACCGAGCCGTCGAGACGACTTCAGTGGGATGCAAATTAGGATTTTTTTTTTTTAAGAGCGGCCTCTCACTTCAAACGGCGTCTCGGCGCGTGACGCCTCATTGCGCTCGGCCCGCGGGTTACGTTTGCATTTTCCGCGCATTTGATTCGCCCGACTTACGTAAAATACGGGTCACAAAGACTATTACGTCGGGGGTGGAAAAGCCTGACAGCCGCGCTGAGGTGAAAAGTTGTTTCTGCGGAAACCTGCCATCGGAGCTGAGAACCAACCCCCCTCTGCTTTTATCAGCCAAATTAATGAGCGCTGAGAATCCTAAGGAAGAAATAAAGAAAAAGGGAAGGGAAGAAGTTCAGCCGAAAGTTAAATATGACAAATTGCTCGTCATTGATCGCTAGCGAAAGGGTAATTAGGATCCCTCTGAAGAAAGAGTCGGCCCCTCTTTCACTGTGTCAGAGATTTGCGGTTCTTGAATCACCCGCGCTAATGATTCGAATCTTCATATTGAACCTCGAGTCCGAGGTCTACGTTGACTCCGTTGGTCCGCAATCGCTAAGTACGAGGTGAGATAGCGACTCACCGGATACGAAGCAGATGATTCGATCAAGCCGGTTCGCTGGCTCAAATCAGTGGACTCACCAGAAACGCCTCTGTGTCAGATGATCCGGGTGAACCGTTCTCTGGTGCCACTGGACTCACTGGAAGCACTATCGAGCGATTCATCTGAATTGGTGAGCCAGCGGACTCACTGGAAAGGCTACTGAATCAGATGATTCAGTCGTGGGTCTGCAGAGTCATCCGAATCGGTTCCCCGACTCACTACTGAATCAGATGATTCAGTCGAGAGTCGGCAGAGTCATCCGAATCGGTTCCTTGACTCGAGTCGGCGTACTCGACAGACGCATTATTAAATCAAATGATTCATCTGAATCGGATCAGTGACTCGGGTCGGTGGACGCAGATGGTTTACTCGACATGTAAAACTTTTGTATGCTTTGTAGTTTTTCTTGGTTCTGTTGCTGTTATGTGTCATTTTAATTTTGCTTAACTTGCAATTGATTTGCACATTTTTCATTTTTGTCCTGTTTGGCTTAATTTTGGTTATATAGCTATTTTGAGTACCGTAATTTCTGGACTATTGAGCGCACCTCAATATAAGCCGCAACGGCTAGCGATCGCTATCTTGGGCTTCCTCTTTCGCTCTAAAACCGTCAAAGTCGTCTTCTTCAGTGTCGGATTTGAACGGGCTCAGAAATTCCCGCTCATTTCATCGGTCCAATGTGACGAGGATAAATGTTTTAGCGATGTGAACCCCCCCCCCCCCCCCCCCCCCCCCCCCCCCCAAAAAAAAATGTATATATCAGCCGCATCGTTGTTTAAGTGAAAAAAGTCGCTGCTTATCTCATGGAAATTACGGTAATCAGTTCATCGCCAAAGTGTCTCAAGTGAACCGGATTGTTTCGGTGAGCTGCAACGTTGGAACCATTCACCATGACGGACGGGAAATATTTTCAGAACACCTCCGGGGGGGGGGGGGGGGGAATAAATCACTCCGATTGAGAAGCTAACAAACATGCTGTGCCAGCTTACATGAGGAATTCATGGCGTGTGGCGACGCCTGATGCCCAGACAGTCGTTACCATATAATTAACCAGGCATGTAATGCTAGGCCTCGTGCACGACTCTTTCTTTTCTATTTATTCTTGCACCAGGCAATAAGAGAGAGAATAAAACTGGCCTTAAGTGAGATGGATGAAACGTGTGCTGACAGCAAAGGCTGCTCTTACTCACCTGAGCGTGTTTAACGCGTGGCGTTGGAGTTTAATGCGCCCCGGCAACACGCAATTAGCATAAATAAATGCCGACTAAACTCCTACAAGCAGTGCGGCGTCCTAACCGGTGATATAAATTAAAAATAAAGAAACTGTGGAAATAATATGCAGGTTTTTTTTTACCGAGTGAAATTGTTAACGATCCCGCTTCCTTTTTTTTTTGTCTTCAAGTCGCGTCTTTTTCTACATCACACTTATTCTACATCCAAGTAGTCGGAGAGAGAAATTTCTAATGGATATTTACATAAAAATGCAAAGGTCAAACATGTCGGTCAAGGTCACGGGAAGCGCAGAGTGTAAGATGGAGCCTCCTGACTTCTGGTGATTTAAACTCTTAAAAAAAACGGACTCAAGAATCTGATGTTTTATTGGATGCTAGTCTTAAAGAAGACCGGTTTCTGCTGGCAGAGACGGCGCTCCTCAAATCACAAGGTTGGCGGTTCAATCCTTAGCTCTTCCTGTGTAGCGTAAAGCGCTATTATCAAACGTGGTTGTTAAAATGACAGATCCACTTTTAGAAATGTTTTATTTAAGATAAACGACCATAGAATCTGATTTAAGCATAGACTTCACTGAGAAGAAATGAAAAAGCCCCAAAACACAGTAGGTGTCGATTCGACACATCGAAATCCTTGTTAAGACGCTCTCCTTCAGGAACTAAATGGTTTTAAATTTTAAAAATGACCAACATTAAATCAGCCAAGTCTTGATAATACCGATTTTCCATTTTTTTAAAAAGTTCTCGTTCCTCAACAAACTCCTTTCACTTTTATTTCCCGGTTTCTTGGTCAGCCAAAGCGTCTCCGCTGTCATGATGTATGTATTCTCCGCACCCTCCCTTAACCCATCTTACCGCTGTCAGATGACGG
Source organism: Fistularia commersonii (assembly GCF_037954325.1). Lineage (NCBI taxonomy): Eukaryota > Metazoa > Chordata > Actinopteri > Syngnathiformes > Fistulariidae > Fistularia > Fistularia commersonii. The sequence goes on from NC_141315.1 coordinate 7,599,231, forward strand.
GCCGCCCGTCGCAGCCAGATTGATGGCCACCGCCTCCGCCCTCCACCTCCTTTTACAACGTGCCGGCCCTCCGTCCACCGTTCATCCCCTTCCATCACGGCCGACGGGCCTTTAGCGTTAGCATCGCCATCCTTTGCCTCGGGAGCATCAAGATCTCCTTTCGGGCTAACACTTGCAATTTCTACTTGTCGTATTGATCGGTTTGGTTTTGATTTTGCGTCATCGGGACTTTCCGATCGGCCCCTTTGTCGTCATTTCACGCGGGACGGCGGCACCACTTTTTTCACGGTCTCCGACGTGTTGAAATAGCCGCGTTTTCCGGGACGTCGCCCCTCATATCGGACTCCTAATAGTACCAAAGCGGTAGCGGGGTGTCAGTACTTTGTGTATTCATGCAAGTTTAAAAAAACCCGCATTTATGTGAGCGGACTGTTGGATGAATCCTCGCCGCGCTTTGTTAATCGGTCACCAGTCCCCCCGCTGGAGGTCGGTCGGTCGGTTCACACTTGGCAGGAATGAGTCTCCAAAACCTGAGAGCCGTGGGGGGCCGTGTCAGTCACCGCAGGAAGTCATGGATTATTCTGGAAGCCCGTCAAGGCCGGGCGTTTTTACTGCATACAATTACTCATCCGACAAAGATTCGGACGGACAGGGGCGCATCGACCCATCGAATTGACCGGTCGGTCAAGAGACTCGGTGTGACGCCTGTTGGGAGAGGAGCTCCAGATAAGTCCTTCGGAAAGAAGAAAAAAAATATTTCTTTCTATTTATCTGATAGAACAATAATCCATAAACACAATGCGGTCTCCTTTTTTTTTTCCCCCATTTACTTTGTCTGGCCCGTGTTGCTGTTTCGGTCGGATTTTCGATTATTCAATTAAACCCCGGGTTAATGGCAGAGGTATTTTAATGGGATCGTTTAGTTAAAACCCGGTAGTGGTTCCGCGTCGCCGTCTGAGGGGGAGGGGGTCAGAAATCACAGACGAAAAGCTCAAATATTATTTTTCTACGGCGGGGAAAAAAAAAAAAAAAAAAGATTTTTAGAGGTCTTCATTTCCAGCGGCTATCGACACATTTCTTAATGCCCTGGGTACATTGGCTCTACGTGCGTAAAATTATTCTAATTTCTTTCTAGAATTTATGCGCCACCATATTCATTTGGTTTCTTTGCACCGCTCTAGTGCCGTAATAGCCAAACCTGATCAATGACTCTGTCTTAATGTTAAATAAATGCTAAGCTAGTGGTGACACAAGGTGTCGATCACAACATCAGATCTCTATGGACATTGTTGATTTGTTGTTCCGATTTGTTGTGTAGATCTGGTCGTGGCTGAAGCTACCTGGACATCCTCACGCCCACTGGAACCTTACAAGATCCACATCCTCAACTCTGTAAACTTTCTTGACTGTAAAGTGATGTGACGCTCTAGTTAGCAGATGTTAGCTTCTTATCCCCCAGAATGCGGTCTGCCTCCATGATCGCTAACGCTAGTGGCTATTATTGACGATCGCAAGGTAGCCAGCTAAGCTAATCTGGCAAGGGTCTGGATTAAACCACTTGGGATGGCAATCTTAATAATGTCAAATTCATCAAATAATTAATGTCATTCAAAAGCGAAACGTAAAGCCTATGTCTAGAAGGGGCCAGGGCTTAGCAGAGGGTGAATTAAAGATGATTTTTCAATAAATTTTTCTCTTACTTTCAAAAAGACGCTCCGGGCAGGATCTCGGAAAATCGCGGATCGATGCAGCATCGTGACCCCCCTGCTGCAGAAGCCATAGGCATTATCCAGGTCCATTTTCAGGGCTTATTATTTTTAATGTATTCACTTTTTTCCCCACTCATTTCAGCATGTATGACATAATTCCACCTTGAGAATTAAGTTGGAAGTGAAAATGTGCCAGTGTCGGAATACCTGCGCCGGTCGTCGGAGTTTATATCGGGCATATGATTATATAGAGAATAAAAATGTGTATTCAGGTGAATGTCTGTGGAGGTTCTCAGTCATCCAGGTCATCTTGAATTCTTGTCAAAATCTTCTTGTCGTTGCAACTGGACTTGAATTTCTTTTTTTTTTTCCTTCAAGTAGAAGAAGTTCAACTTTAGTTGTCAGGGCAAGAGCATTTGGAAAAGTTTCAGGTGAATGCGCGACCACTCCTCGCCTTTTGACAAGATGGTTCCAGGTTCAAGAACGCGGTGAACATAGTCCACTGGACATTTGGGTCCGGTATCTCGGGTATCCATCAAAATGGCCCAAATCTGCGGCGCGTCGCCTGCTTAGATTGGCTCCGCCTCCTCAACCTACCACCTTTATGAATAATTGCTCAACATGAATACCCTAAAAGCTCCGAATCCCTTTCCCCCACAAGTATGCTTTTGAAGTTTTGCCACGGAATGAGACGCGTCCCGGTTTGGCTGCTGTGCACGTGGACTTTCCCACGTGGGCTCCAGCAGAACATGCCCGGGGCGAGCCGAGCGCCCAAAGGCCGAAAGACGCGGCTCGTCCGACGGGGGAAGGTCGTTTTTTTAGCTGCGCTTGTCGGTGCTAGCTTGATGGCAAGAGAATGCAGAATGCAAAAGGGACAGAAAAAAGACGTCTCTCAGGATCGCTGGAGGTCGTTACTCAACATCAATGTCATCGTTTTTTTTAAGCGCAAGAACAAGACGTGTCGTCGTCGGGTCTCGGATTGGCTTGTGATCTCAAAGTAAATCCCCTTTCTGGTTTACTTTACACGCTTGTTTCCCAAAGTCTCCCTGTGAAGCCCGGGAACTGTTTTTAGCCCCCTTACCTTCCAAAATGAACAAACGCCTGCCTCAGATGTCCCAGAATACTTTGCCTCAACTTACATCGCGAGCCAAAAGCTCCCTGTTCTAATCAGCTTTTCCGAAAACAGCGGCCTTTCTTTTTTTTTTTTTCCCGAAGCACCTCAAAGCTTTCATTTCCTTGCGCCTCGACCATTTGGAACGTCCCGTTTTCATGTCGCGATCAAAAAAAAAAAAAAAAAGACCAAAAAAAAAAATCAAAACTTTGAGTCCGTCCACGGGAGGGACGATCACGGCGCGCCTGTTTACCGGCATCCCCTTTGATTCGGGGATTGTTTCACAATCCGGATCACAATTTCGCGCCGTTTAATCGCCCGATGGGTTTTTGTTTTGTCGGCGTGGTTCCTCGGGGAAGGGGGAGGGCGCTCTGTTTGCGCTACGATCAAGATACGGCGGGACAACGTGGACTTTGAGATCTAAAAGATGAATTTGAAGTCTTTCATATTCTTATTACTTTTTACCCACCCCATGCGGCCATCGGTTCATATTCATTCATGTGTTTCTATGAAAGGCTAAACGTCCCTCTTTGAATCAAACGCCTGAAACAACTTAAACCCTTTTATCGAGATGTTTGGAGAAGCTGTGACAGCGGTTAATTGGACACTTGTGTACCAGCGGATTGAAAAAAAATATATATACTGCTAAAAAAAATTTAAGGGAACACTAAAACAACACATCCTATATCTGAATGAATGAAATTTTCTTATGAGATACTGTGTTTTTTACATGGTTGAATGTGGTGACAACAAAATCACACAAAAATTTGAATGGAAATCAAATGTATGAACCGGTGGAGGTCTGGATTTGGAGTCATACTCCAAATTAAAGTATAAAAACACACTACAGGCTGATCCAACATTGATGAAATGGCCTTAAAACAAGTCAAAATGAATCAGTGTTGCTGCTTCCTTAGTGTACAGCTTGATTTATATATATATATATATATATATATATATACACACACACACACACACACACACACACACACACACACATATATATATATATATATATACATATATATATATATAAAACAGCTTTTATTCTTTTTGCACATATAAAAATATTAGAGTTGATGAAACAGTATCCAGATTTACAAGTACCGTCATTTCTGATCAAAAGCTGCTACTTTTTTTCACAAGCTTTGATTACTGCGGTTTAAACAATGATGCGGATAAGTTATGGATTTTTGGGGGGGTAACGATCTTCATGCCCCCAAAAGATTTAGCCTCCTCGCATCAAACCAACGATATTACCGTGAAATTCTGATGCCATTCAGTTCTGACACCGAGGAAAACGATTTTAGTGGTTTTTAGTGGAGGACCAAGATAGCGATCAGCTGGAGCAGGACAACGCGAGGATAGATAATGGATGCCTTTTTCATCAGCCATGTTACAAGCACTGTTCCGAAAAAAAAAAAAAAAAAAAATTTCCAGTACATATTTGTGGATGTTACCGGTATGTATTTAATAAAAAAAAAAAAAAAAAAAAAGTTTCTCTGTAATATCTTTCCATGTAAATATCTCATATAACAACATGGACACCTGTGGCTTTTGACAAGTGCAGCATATGTGTGTGTATATATATATATATATATATATATATATATATATATATATATTATTATTTTCGGCCAGTGCAGCATATATCCAGGTGCGCTCAATAGTCCGTAAATGACGGTAACCCGGCACCCAGTCAATATTTGACATTTGAGGAGATGGCGTCCATCTCCGAATGGCGTCAGTGTCCAGCAGAGAGTGCAGACGCGACTAACTGATCGGATACTCTGCCGATAAATCAAATTGATTTATCCATTAAATCCATCGCAGGGATTTTTCGGTTTTGCACTGCATGAACTTTTTTGCGGTTTCGCAGAGCCTTTTCACGAACAGGGCTGTTTATTTGTGCATTCTGACAGCAGAGGAACCAGAGACCGTGGGTCTCAGATACTTCTTGCGGACTGCAACGCGCTATCTTTAAAATCTTAAAATCTAGCTAACGGTGGGGTTGTTCATACAACGAAGCAGCGCAGAGAGGAAATAAAAACACGTCAGCCCATCTGATAGTCCAGGATTATTAGCTGCTCCACGCTGAACGCGAATGCAGAGGCAGACCGGCGTCTTCCTCGTCTTTGCAGCGGTTTGTTTTTGAGTTTGCAGCGAAAGGTGCGCGTCACACCAGTCCCTCGCTGCCTGTGAGAAAGCAAAACCAGAAGTTTCCCTTTGGACGAGGAACAAAACTGCATCTTCTCAGAACAGTTTAGCCCAAAAGCGTCCGTCCAAGCGATGAGGTGTTTAAATTCGCTTTAGAGAAAACGCCCGACTTCGGTCGCCGCCTCCCCCCCCCGGTCGAAAAGTCCAAGTCTTCCAGGAGCCTTGACCTTCGGCCAGTTTTGCGACTAAAAAGCGGGTGGTGCTCGTGTATAATCTCCGTTTTGCGCGGACCCGGTGCTGCCTTCGGCGCTGCGGGGGCGTTCGGGTTAAGACACCAGCGCGGGGGCCGGAGTGAGAAATCCGTCAGCCGGCTGGCCCCGGGCTGCTGGCCCCGCACAAATACATCGACACCATCTCATAAACGTGCGTGGGGGAAGCATCAATACTCCATCTAATGTAGGTGCCCAGTGTTTTTCATCCGCACCAATTACAGCCCTGTATTGACTGACGTTTGATCCAAGGAGCCCCAAAGAAAATGAACTACGACGTGGGCTGAACTTTATTTATCTCGGCTCGGCTCCTCTACGTTTCGATCCGCGGATTCTGCGGCATATAAGTGCGGCATCAATATTTATATTTGCGGTATAAGTTGCTGCGTTGCACACCAAAGGCTCTAGCCGTTTGCAAATAAGGGTCACGACCAAGTAGGGCCGGAGCAGGGTCACACTGCTGTATTATTTTAAGTAAACTCAGATGTCCGATGCCCTAAATCCAATCTGGACGAGAAAATAAACTTATACCGATGCTCTATTTTCAGCGGATCCTGCGTTATTTGGCGCAGCTAAATCATAGCGGACCAAACCGGACGGTACCGCCGAAAAGCCGAAGAAAGTTTGAAACATGCCGGCACTTTTTGGAGCCGGGCGTCATGAGTTTATGCGAAATCATCTGCACATTTATTTTGCTGTTTCACCGCAAGTTTGTCGATGCATTTCCCTCTTTGGTACGGCCATCCGCGTGTCGGGAAGCGTTCGACGGCTCCTGCGCTAGGCTACGCTAACTCGCCATGTTTTGTTTACATCTATTTACATCTGTACGGGGAGCGTAAATAAGATTTTGATCCAGACTGCGGCTGCACCACGGTTATAATCTGTCAAGCGTGCACCGCGCACGGTGTGTGTGCGGGTGTCATCGCTCACGCGGCGCATGTGTGTACGTAGGCGTGTGCTTTACACACACTTGTCTACACTCTACAACTTGCAGCGAGCGGTGTTGAATGTATGAGGAAGTCATTTGGACTTGGTACTGCACCCTTTCACATTTAAAGCTCCACATCCATCCATCATTAATTCTGGATGATGATGTTTGCAGATGATATTGGGAGCAGGCAGAGGTATGTTTCGGAGAGAAGGTGAATGAAGGTTAGCCTCATCAAGGCTACCTGCTTACCTTGCCATCCATCCATTCATCCATCATTAACTTCACATGATGATGTTTGCAGATGACACTGCGATCTGTAGCGAGAGCAGGGAGCAGCTGGAGGAGAATCTGGCCGGGTGGAGGTACGCCCCGGAGAGGAGATAGATGAAGGTCAACAAGTGGAAAAGGAGTGGAGACGTGGAGGATTGAAGGATCTAGGGTGATGGAGAAAGCGGAGCAGAATTGGAGAAACATCTGCAAGAAGGTTGGAAGGGGAGGAGAAAAGTGTCAGGGGTGATGATGAAAGAAAAAGTGTAGAAGGTCATTGATGGTGTTTGAGAAGACAGGAGGAAGAGCTGGAGGCGGCGGAGAAGATGTGGAGGTTCTCTTTGGGAGTGAGGAGGATGGAGTAGATCAGGAATGAGTCCATCAGAAGGGCAACGCATGTCTGATGTTCTGGAGATAAAATCAGTTGGTTTGTGGAGAGAGGAGGCCGGTGAAGGATGCCGAGGTTGGAACTGTCAAAGGAAGACAGAGGCGGCATGGAGGAGAAGATCACTTATCAACAAATTTGTTGTTCAGAAAAGAAAATGTCAGTTTTTCACGATGACCCCGAGGTGCGCCGCCAACGCTCCAACCTCCGCCCCGACGTTGGTTCCACTTCCACGCTTCTCCCGTTGCCTCGATCCCTCGGTTCCTGCGAACATATTTCCCCGCTACCTTGTCCATCTGCTTGCTTCTGCGAACAGCGCCGACCCACTGCGCTCCTCCTTTTTCTTTTTTTTGATCTTTCTCAGAGTGTCTTCCTGCAGCCGGCCCTTCTGCCGAAACAACCACGATCGAAGACGCAAAAATTCCTATTTTCGATATCAGAGTATTAATACGTATTTTTTTCTTTTCCAGTTTCCACGTAGGATGACGATGCCTCCTCTTCCCTGCGGCCCCCTGCGGATTCGACGGCGGCGCAGCTCGTCACAGCGGCGATCATCCTTCTCAAGGTTAGCGTCCGATTAGCCGCCCGCCATATTGATCCGGGGGCGTCGTCGGGCGAAGGGTCGGCCGCGGGAGGCGGACGCTCGGTGGCGTTTTAAGCCGGGCGCCGTCTCTAATCATCTAATGATGAAACGAGAAGTAGCTCGCCGTAAGATATGCTAACATGTCAACGCTCGGAGAACATTTCATACATCTATTTCAAAGCGTTTGATTCGGTGTTGACCGGCCTCGCGGGGGGGAGACGGACACTTCTTCGCTACCACGGATCCTTTTTTTTTTTTTATTTTTGTAATTGGCCTTGGAGGTAATAAGCAAACGCTCATGAGCGCATTGGCGTCCCACCGAGCGCCCGCGCCCGTTATCCCCCAGCTCGTTTCGATTCATTAACCATCCGGCGGGATCGCTCGCCGCCGGGGCAGCGGAATGAAGGACGGGTCTCCTTAAATTGCTCCTAATTGGCTGAGAGACGCTAATGGCGGGAGAAATGCCTGATAAATAGTGGCGTGGGTTTCGTCTGATGATGGCGCCGGCGCCCCCCGCTTCTCCGGTCAGTTTCAAGTGAATCGTCTTGAAATAGGCCCGCGAGGTGGAAGGCGGTCGTCCAGAAGCCGCAAAGAGCAGCTGGTAGAAAATCTCCTGATGGTTCGGATTTGCAGACGCTTGCGCTTTCACTGGAAGCGTCTTTTTTTTTTTTTTTTTTTTTTTTTTCCCTTGCGGCCTCAGCTGCCATACATACATGCATTCACCCTCATTCATAGATCAAATTGATGTGTGTGTGTGTGTGTGTGTGTGTGTGTGTGTGTGTGTGTGTGTATGAGAGCGTGCACAAGGCTTTCAGGGTCTTCATGGTACAAAGTGAAACCTGCATCGGTCTGTTGATTCGTCTTTGCTCGTCTATTTTTCTTTTTTAGCTTAGCTTGAAGCTAACTCTGACATTAGCGTTAGCAACAGGTAGATGGTCAGGGACTTTGACATAAACCCGGGGTTTTATGTCGGCGTTGCAAATTGACGCAGGAGATTCTGGGTAATTTTTTTTTTTATTTGGGGGGGGGGGTCACAGGTGTTTTTTTTTTAATTTTTTTAATATATTTTACTTTTACTTCAACAATGCAGCCACAGGGCGGCACTAGCCTATGTCTTCAACCTGGGAGACGTATGTATGGGGGAGCCATTTGGATCCGCTACTGCAATTCCATCCAAATCCATCCATTATTTACTACAGATGATGTCTACAGATGACACTGTAATCTATAGTAAGAGCAGGTGGAGTAGAATATGGACATGAATGAAGGTGAGCCTCAACAAGACTACCTACTTACTTACGCGTCCATCCATCCATCATTAACAATGGATGATGATGTTTGCAGATGACACTGTAATCTATAGTAAGAGCAGGTGGAAGAATATCTGGGCAGGTGGAGGTACCACCTGGAGAGGAGATGGATGAATGTTAGCCTCAGCAAGGCTACCTACCCCTCCATCCATCCATCCATCCATCCATCCATCCATCCATCCATCCATCCATCCATCATTAACTACGGATGATGATGTTTGCAGATGACACCGTAATCTTTTGGGGCAGCAGGGTGAGAATAAACTGGGCAGGTGGAGGTACCACCTGGAGAGGAGATGCACGAACACTAGCCTCAACAAGGCTACCTACTAACCTACCCATCCATCCATCCATCCATCCATCCATCCATCCATCCATCCATCCATCCATCCATTCATCCATCCAACATGATAATGTTTGCAGATGACACCATAATCTACAGTGAAAGCAGGGAGCAGGTGAAGGATAATCTTGTCTGTTGGTGGTATGTTCTAGACAGAAGATGAATGAATGTTAGTCTCAACAAGGCTACCTACTTGCCTACCCGTCTGTCCATCCATCAATCATTAACTTCTCTTGATGTTTGCAGATGACACTGTGATCTGTAGTGAGAGCAGGGAACAAGTTGAGGGGAATCATGGCGGGTGGAGGTACTTCTACTACTACTTTGAAGGACTTGGGGCGAAGAGCCCAACGCAACGGAGAGCGCGGAGAAGAAATGTGTGCGAGCAGGTTGTAACGGGAGGAAAAAAGCGTCAGGTGGTGAAATAAAAGGTGTAAAAGATGCAGGCGAGGCCGGTGATGCCGTCTGGTTAAAAATCTTGGCAGAAAGTCGTCGTCATCGTCTGGTTGGAAGCGTAAAAACGAGGAGGTCCCGGGGGACCAAATGTAAGCGGGGCTTGAAAAGTGCGTCCGCGCCGCCATCGGCGCCGGTGTAATTAGTTGTTGGGCGGCGAAGTGATTACCGCTTGCAGTTTAAGTTGCCTAAACACCTGTGATCATTGCTCAACGGCGCTGAGAGATAACACCTGGCTACCGGTTTCTGCACGCCGCTTAAAATAGGAGCCCTCCCGCCGCCACCGCCGCCGCCCCCAATTGCCCCTCGTGCCGTTCTCAGTCAAAACGATAGCTTTGAAAAAAATCATAATCGGGTTCGCGAGGCGCCCCCGGGGCGGCGGAGGAAGCGCTCCTTCCCCTCCCCGCCCGTCCATGTTGAACTTTCCTGTTATTACTTCGGTTCCGAGGTGTTCTTCGGTTGAGGAGCCAAGCGGAGCCGAGAGATCGAGCCTCCCCGAGGGGAGCCGCCATTTGCAAAAACATTACAAGCATTTAGCGCCTCCTTTTTTTTTTTTTTTTTTTGTTCTTTCTTCCCCCCCGGCGAGGCTCCGCCGCACCGAAGGCGGGAACATTTGCTCAGTCATGCTCGCTCGCGGACCCTGCTGTCATTTTGGAAGCTTCATTTCCCCCCTCCTTCCCTCTCTCTTTCTCTTTCTTTCCGCACCCTCCCCTCACTCATTCATTCCCCATCCGAGCGCAACAGTTTTACCTTTTTTTTTTTTTTTTATTCTTTTTGCCTTCATTCCTGTCATGCACCTGTGCGCCCTGAAAACCCTGGAGCTGGCAATTACATTCCCACAGGCTTCAAAAAGAACGGATGAAAAGAAATGAGAGAGAGAGAAAGGGAGGGAAACAACAGACAGCTGATGTGCTCAAATGATGTTAGTGAGGACGGAATGGCCAAAGGTTTGAGTGGATGTTATTACAGTGTAATAACACGGTAACGACATGGTAATAACACGGTGACGACATGGTAATAACGTGGCACGTTAAGAGCTTTCACGCATATGAAAATTCACGCATTCATAGTGATGAAAGTGTGTGTGTGGAGGTCTCGGACCGCGGGTGCGTTTCCCCTTTCGGCCGCGCGGTGGCGACCTGCGCCGCGCTGCAGGCGCGCCGGTTCCCCCGCCGCGTCTCTCCTCATAAAGAACCCGGGATCAGTCCTCGACCGACGCACACCGTCCGCCCGGGCTCTCCTCCACGCGAAAAAAAAAAAAAAAAAGCCTCCGGTGTGGACCATGACTGCGTGACCGCCCCGCAAGCCCCCTCCTCCTCCTCCTCCTCCTCCTCCGCTCCTCCCGGTTGTCACCCTCGATCTCCGCGTAACGGAGCTCCAGAAGTTCTCCGCTGAGAGACCCGGGGGCCAAAGAGGCGCCGCCGGGAGGAACTTTACCGGGGGTTTGGAGGGGGGGGGAGCGGCTGTAGGATCCCGGGAGGAGGTGGGAGGGCGGGAGGGAGGAAGTGAGTGAGCTCGTCGCCTTGGAAGAACCAGGAGGAGGAGGAGGAGTGAAGTTCGGAGGAGGAGAAGAATCGCGGCGCGGAGGAGAAAGTAAACCCCGCGGAGGCGCAGCTCCGCTCGGCTTCGGTCCCCACAGGTGCGCCGGTGACTCCCCACCCCCTGCACCCCCACACCGGAGCGCCGCTGCCGGACGGAGTTGCGTTCAAGGACCGGAGAAGAAAACAAACAAACAAAAAGAAAAACAAAAACCTTTCACGGACGAATTCTTTTTTTTTTTTTTTCCCGCCACCCGCGGGGTGAAGGAAGCAGGATCGGGATTTCTCCGGTGGCCACCGGACGCCGCGGCAGGTACCGGCGGCTCCCCGGGGCGGACCCGCAGCGGGACCCGGGGAAACTGTTGCGGGTTTTCGGACGCTCGGCCGGCACTTGTTGTCCAGTCCGGACCGGGACCGGGACCATGCCGGAGGACACCCGGGGCGCGTCGGCGTGGCGCGCTGCATGGATTTTATTTTTCTCCGTTCTCGCCGTTCAACCCACGGAGGCTCAAGGTAAGAAGAGCACGGTGGCGATTAGTCATCCCTCCATCCCTCCATCCCTCCATCCCTCCATCCTCCCCTCCCTCCGTGTCGGATGCTGAAACCTCTTGCATTATTCTTCCCCCCTTTTTTTTTACTCAGGCCCGTAATTTTCTCATTAGGCTTCACATCACACACACACACACACACACACACTCAGTGTAATTATAGCCCCCCCCCCCCCCCCCCCCCCCCTCCCCCCCATCAACCTACACATGAGCTGCCACCTATTTACTACTGTGTTATTAAACATTTCTTCTCATACACTTCACTCCGGCGAAGTTCTATTTTCGAGTTGAACTTAGTTTAACAAAAAGAAAACGCTGGCAGTTGAGAAAATAATCCCCCCCCCAGTGGAAGGTGTCTGCCTCCGGCCCGGTTAATAAAACAGATGCGTATCGGTGGAAATAATTGATTATCTGAGAAAGAAAGCGACCGTTGACGCCGATCCAGCGAAAACCCTGATTCTCCAACGGCTGATAAAGAACCATTCTGTTCATTTCGGTGACCGGCGTCCTGTTTATCGCGGTTTGAGGCTCCAAAACTGCTGAGAACATAGAAGCTCTCCATCCGAACCCCCGTCCAACCCGATCCACCAACCCTCCGGGTCAAACCCTTAACTTTGATATCCTACACACACATGCACACACACTCCCGACTTCCCTCCTTGCTGGTCAGGTAATTGGAATTCAGGTACGGCCGTCGCAGTGAGGAGGTTGAGTATCAGCTCTCCAGATAGACTGGGAGCCCCTCAACACACACACACACACACACACACACACACACACACACTTTATAGTACAATGTAGAAATAAAAAAAGGCCAAAACAAACAAGGCAGATATCTATCATTCATGAGGGCAGGCTGACATTTACCCGAGATTGATAAGTCATGTGTGCCGGGGATTAAGAGTCCCGGCGTCCGGATGCCTTTTTTACAACGTTTACATTGCAAGCGGCGGCCGTGGGTGAAATCCGTGAATCGCACGCGGGCGCCGCGTTCGGGGATGGACGGAGGGCCCCGTTCTTCCGTTCCGTCCTTCCTCGGTCGCTCCCGGATCGGAAAGGCGAGGATTTTAATTGGGCTCTCCTCAGACCGTCCAGAGAGAACGCCGATGATTCAAGAGGAACGTGGCGTGCCTCCGCATTTTTAACTAGACGGCGGGCGAGCGGCCTTCGGAGGCCAGCGGACTCGTCCTCGCTCGTACATCGCTCGTTCTCTCCGGTATGTTGACGTCGGTCGACGCTGTCGGCGGATTTTAAAATCGCGAGATTCGGCGGCATTCCCCCGGCTGGAGGCAGCGGCGGCGTTCACCACGGTGAAGGTGGAGCAGACGTTCCAGCTCCCTCTTTATTTTCCGTGGAATGCGAACCCTTTCGCAATTGTGAATTCTGCCGAGGAGGGGAAAAAAGAAAAACGCAACCGTCGCGACTTTTGGTGCTATTTTTTCTTCCCTCGACGAATCAAAACGTCCACCTAATTTTAGCCCCCTGAATTTTCTTTTTTTTTTGGTGTGTGTGCCTGGAATCTAACAATGTAGCGGTAAAGGACTACCCGGGAGCGCAAAGGGACATGTAGCATCGCGCCTACCGGTTAGCATCCGCGGCGCAGGTGGTTCGGGAGGTACTTTGGATCTCCGGCAAGCAAATGAACTTACCAGCAAATCCGCCTCCTGTCGTCAACGTCTCCATCCGCCTCGCTGGGGTTCGAACACGAGCGCCTGACACCGTCGGCCGTTCTCAGTCTTTAGCGGTTTTCGTAGGAACTTCCCGCGGTTCCTACAAGCTTTTCCGGAACGAGGCGGTTTCTCGTTGCATCTGGACAGCGGAGGAATCACAGAGCTCAGTTCCTAAATCAATTTTTGCTCTGAGCTCGGATGTTTTTACAGTTTCATATGAACCGGTGTGACATAGATGATTGGTGGAAGTTTATAATCCGCGTCTATTACCAGATATGCCGTTTTTTTTTTTTTTAAATGACGGCGGATACCGATCGGCTGTTTACTTGCGACAAAATGCGACAGAAGCAGCAAGAAACGGAAGTCGAAGCTCGTCCATCGCACGGCGAAGGCAGAAAATAAAAACACTTTAATCCGTCTGATAGCTTTGGTTATTATTCGCGCCGTCCGGGACACTGAGCGGCTTCGATCTCCTTCTCTTCGCGGCGGTTAGCTTTTGCGGCTAAAGGTAAACATCGCACCGGTCCCATTGTGCTCCCTTACTCCCTGCGGGAATGCTAAGCTATTAGCTCCTCCTTGAGGGCGGTAGTTCCCGGGAACCACGTGTTCTCCTTCCTCGAACTCTTCGAGCATCGCCCGTTTCTTTTGATGACGGAAAAGGCTAATCCGCGCTGTGAGACCGGAGTCTCGACCCGCGAGCGCTGCCGGTAAGGAAGCACGTGATTCGGCGGAAAAAGTCGGGGAAAACGCAACCCCCTCCGGACAAATCGCCGCTCAGCAAATCCTGCCGGGCACGGCGGACACATCTTCTCAGTGAGAGGCCTTAAGTGCCTCGGTGTTGTTCTCCCCGTCAACGCGCACCTTTGTTTACATCCCCCGTGGCGACGGTTTAGATCCCAGATGGCTCGACTGTTTCAAAACGGGTATTTGGGTCATCCTCCATTTCTCGTGTTTCGCTTTCGACGAAATACATTTATTGCCGGAACATACATTTCATATGTCAGTCATGGGTAAAAAAAAAAGAAAAAAAAAGGTGAATGTTTGAATTACTCAGAGCTGCGGGTGTCGTGGGACGAGGTCAGAAATAGAGTATCTTAGTCCGGTTGCTGTTTGTTGAAGTGATTTGGAATTTTATTGATTTGGAGCAAATAGTCCCAATTTTTTTTTTTTTTTGAGTTGACAATTCTAAATGCCAGCCTTGAGGGAATCGGGGGTGGTTGTCGGCATTTGTGGACGTTTCTGGTGTGGGGTGTGACATGCCCTCGGGCTAGGAGCTTGGCAACGGGCCGTTTCGGTGGGTTGGTAACCTCGCTTCCCCCATAATCCTAAAATATTTTCAGATTAAGGGGGCATGAGCATCGTTTCAATGCATTGCCAAAGAGGGGATGCTAAGGCAATAATGGTTGGTAAGTAACTGTCATGTCATAGTATGTGTGTGTGTGTGTGTGTAACTGTGCGTGTGTGTCAACTTGACGTAACTAGTGTGAGTTCCTTGGATCTCATTGTGCAGGTACTGTAACCACCCGAGTGGCGGTTTGGTCAAATTGATCCAGGAGGCGATCGCAGGACTGTCTCAGAAAATTAGAATATTGTGATAAAGTTCTTTATCTTCTGTAATGCAATTACAAAAACAAAAATGTCTTACATTCTGGATTCATTACAAATCAACTGAAACATTGCAAGCCTTTTATTATTCTAATATTGCTGATTATGGCTTACATCTTAAGAAAACTCAAAAATCGTATCTCAAAATATTAGAACATCATGAAAAAGTCATTTTTGTTTTTTTAATTGCATCACAGAAGATAAAGAATTTTATCACAATATTCTAATTTTCTGATACAGTCCTGTAGAGATGTACAAGCACGCGTTTTATTCAGATTCACAAGCTTTGCACGTTTGGGCAATTCAGGGTCTCCAGTGTGATCAGATGAATGAATTCAAATGTTGTGCATTTGAACAACAGCCTGGAAAAGTGTCTTGAATGCCAATATGACTATTTTTTTTCTCAGAAGTAAAAACCATATATTGACCAAAAAAAAAAAAACCTTAGATTCATCGATATCAAAGCAATACCTGCATTCACGTTTTATTTTTTTTTTGCAGACATGGGACTTAATTTTTAGTTTGTTGTGACGTGTTTCATCCCCGTTGTTGCTTATCGGTTGATTTTTTTTTTTTTTTTTTCTAATCTTTCTATAGGTCCTCAGATCAAAACGCCCTGCGACACATAAACCCTTTTGTAATTTACACTTCGACTTCCTCCTCAGCCTTATGAAAGCAGTCCATCCTCCAAACCAAGCCCGAGCCGTTCCCTTTAATTTGACACTTATATTGGTGATACGCTTTGTCCCCTTATTCCTCGCCGCCACTTTTGCCCCATGTTTTTGGAGCCCGGGGGGGAGCCTACTGTTGGAATGTCGCGTCTGACACACACACACACACACACACACACTGCGGCATCACTCAACGTCCGCAGATTAGCTTGACGGGTTACAGCTCGACTTTGGGAGCTTTAGAGGGAGTTAAGGCCTTCAATCTGTCAAAGGCGTGGAGCTCAGATTAACATCCATAAGGACGGTTATGACAGCGTGTGCGGAGGCTGCCGGGAAATCGCGTGCTTTCCCTGTTTATTTTCCCCTCCCTGCACGGTCGTCCCCCTTTCTCATGCTTATAGAGTTTTAATATCGTCATTTTTGGACTATTGAGCGCACCTGAATACAAGCTGCACCCACTAAATTAAAAAAAAAAAAAAAACAAAACATATATATATATATATATAGGCTGCACTTGTCGATATATTTCTTTTTTTACTTTGAATTAATCAACTCTGTGGAGGTTCTCAGTCATCCGGGTCATGGTGATTTTTCTTTTTTTTTTTCTTTTTTGTCAAAATATTCTTTTTTTTTGAAAACAATCAAATCCGGTTGCCGTGACAAGAAGATTATGACAATAAATACCGTAATTTCCGGATGATAAGCCGCAACTTTTTTCACGTAAACAACGATGCGGCTAATATATGGACTTTGGGACGCTAACCAGCTTCACGGCACTAAAACATTTATCCTCGTCACATCGGACAGGTGAAATGACCGTGAAATTCTGAGTTTGTTCAACTCCGACACCAAAGAAGACAACTTTGACGGTTTTAGCACGCAGGGAGAAGCCCAAGATAGTGATTGGCTAGCCGGTGCGGCTTATATTGAGATGCGCTCAATAGTCCGGAAATTATGGTACATGAATACCGTGAATGCTTTTTTTTCCGAACAGTGAAAAAAATCTAAAAATGAAATATAATACAGTAGCCTACCAGGAAAAATTATAGATTGCTATCTTCATCCCGCCCACCAGAACCTCTAAACTCATCTTCCTCGGTGTTGAAATTAAAGAGCCTCCTCCATCACACACTTCCTTCGCCTCTCGTACATTTCATGTCACTTGTGTAAACCACGCGAGTGTGTCCCGCGGTGTCTTTGAGTCATTGGTCCGATGTGACGAGGCTAGATATTTTGGCGCCGTGAAGCTCATTAGCCTGTAAAGATCCATAAATGAGCCGCATTGTTCTTTAAGCCGCAGCATTCAAAGCGTGTGGGGGGAAAAAGTAGCGGCCAGTCGTCTGGAAATTACAGTACTTTCATTCATTCATTATTAAAACCGCTAACCGCTAACAACCCCGCTAAACAGGGTCGCGTAAACAGCGCTACAAATAAAGAAATACAACCATTCATATGTCACATGGAGACAATCATTCACCCTCTCATTGATGCGTCATATAGATTTATTCAACCATTCAAGCTCTTTTTCACGCGTCCGAGCGATTCCGGGTCTCCGATGAACCTCCTACGTGTTTCTGGACTGTGGGAGGAAACTGGAGAATCCAGCGGAGAGCATTTGGAGCGGCATTGTCCGCTCGTCAGGAGACAAAAATGATTATTTTTCCTCCTCTTCACATTTATTGGATTCAGATTTTGACGAATCAGCCTTTCGCCGCCGGCACGTGCGCAACATTTCAGATTCCGCCGTCGGGCGTCCCCATTGAGGCGGTAATAGAAGTCGAGGATGTCATCTCTATTTGAAATCATTCTCGGAGATGGGATTGAAATTGCGTGGCCGGGATGAAATGCGCACGTTTTTTTTTTTTTTTTTTTTCTTCGGAGCGACTCCGGGGCTGCTTTAGGACCAAGTCAAATTGGATGCATCCTTATCACAGGTGACCAAATGGGGCGCTTAATCTCCGGCATGCAGCGAAAAAACGCGAGCCCGGACGAGTCAATGGCTTCTAGTTCATCTGCTTTCCGGCCGCCGCTCCTCATCTCGGCCTCCTTCCCCCGCCGCCGAAACGGACCGACACTTGAGTCATCTTTCCATTTTGTTTCTCTTCAAAGCAACCTTTGGTCTTCTGATGCGTCGGCTCCTTTTTATTATGTAGATAACCGTTCTCGGAAATTAAAGCAAGGCAAAAGGAGGTGGAGGGGGAGGTTGGGTACGCCGACGGGGAAAAAGAAGCTGAGATTGGGGCGCGAGGGATCGGCGCCGGCGGTTGGGAAGGGATTGACGTCTCCAGACTGCAAATGCCCTGATTTGTCACTCATCTTAATTGACGGACGAGGGATCGCGGCTCTCCTGCGAAGTGATTTGCGGGGAAAGAGCGAGGGCCGTCACAAATCTCCGCCGCCAAACCGGCTGGAAAATGATTACGTCGCATACTGATGCTATTATGGATTCTGCTTATTGTTCTTATACTTTATCGATTCCCTCGGTTGTTCTTTATTTTCCCCGCGCCGGAATTTAGCCGAGTCGACGGATCGCCCGTTTTTTTCCGCCCGTCGCTCCAAAAGACTTTCGTTTGACAGAAGGGTTTGAAATGAAGTCACGGTTTGGATCCTCCGTCCGCACGGCTCTCTCCGAGTGACCGCGGCATCTGTTCGGAACATGTGTTGGCGCTATGGAAACAGCCTCGACGGAAAGTAAATTTGGAACTTCCTCGCGGACACGCGGCGCCCGTCATCAATTTTGATCCGATGAGACGGCTGTGGCTCAGCGGGCAGGCGAGGGCGCGCCGAACCCCAGGCTGCGCCAGATAGCCTGGTTAGCGTGTCAGCTAGCTGAATGCTAGCTTAAATAGCTTTGTTAGTCATTTTCTAATTATCACTGGGTTCGTGATACTCACCCCGTCATCCGGGCTCTTCAAGTGGTCGCAGGTTTCTACTTTCGTGATCCAAAGTCACTTTTTATTTGAGCGTAATCCTTTTTTTTTATTTGAGGTTGCATGTCAACCCGCAGCTGAGGTTAGCGGTGATTCGCTCTCATGTGTTTCGAGTTAGTGTTTCGAGAAAGGGTCACTCAGGATCACGGGTTGCTGGATCGTATCTCGGCTGTTATTGGACGCGAGGCGAGGCTCTTGGACCGGTCGCCGGTCGATCAGATGTCCACGTATCGGGGCATTCCTTCTTCCATTCGCACGTCCAGGAAATTTGAGGGTCTCCACCGGACCTGCAGCATGTTTTTGGACATTTGCTGCCAAGAGAAGGCGGTCGAAATCATCCGTCGCGTGCGGCTTTTGAAAGCTGGCAATGGTCTTAAATCGTTCTTGAATCCCGTCCACGTCGGACGCCATTTCCGACCAAAGGTCGGGACTCACCCGCTTCACTTCTTGCAAGAAAAGGCCCGCGATGAATGCCTCGGAGGGTCGTCCGGACTTTTTACTTTGTTGCGTTTTAATAAAGGAAAACTTCCCGCCCAAGGTCTCCGTCAGCGGCGAGCCCAGGAGAGGGCATTACTGGAAGACCTTTTGTTTTCCTCTCCAGGAAGCTCCTCCAGAGCGTTTGAGACGAGGATCTTCTTTTTTTTTTTTTCTTTTTCTTTATTGATCTACTCCTGACTCCCATAGAGGCCTCTCCCTATTATTAAAATATCATGGATGCGGACAGAAAAAGAAACAGTGAAAGAGCAGGATGCTGACATCGGGCAACAAACACCTTTGGCTTTCCGCGTCGAAAACGTTCCAAAAAGAACCCGTGATTGGCAAAATCCGTGAAGTAGAAACCTTTATTTATTTATTTTTTTTACAATTATCAATCAATTAAATACTCTATTATACATTGAAAAGAAAGAACCATTTTATAGGCTCAATCATTTGCTTCACAAATAAAAGGACTGTACTTTAGAATTTTTTTTTTCAACAAATAACTCCTGTACTGTCAAATAATAATTTTAATCATCAATGTGAACAGAAGGCTTCAAATCGTGGAGATTAGCACCGCCCACCCCGACCGCTCGGTCCAGAGCGTTTTGTCAACATTATGGGTTTTAGAGAAACTCGAAATTGCAAGACAATTTGTACGTAATGTAAATTTGGCAAGCTGTTTTACGTACGTGTACATATTAAACTGACGCACAGGTAGAGAAGAAGTGGAGTGACTTTTTAGCCAATCAGAATGCAGAACACAATGCACCATGCAAATCGGTGAAGTAGCGAAACTGTGAAAAGTAAACTGCGTTATAGCGAGGGATCACTGTACTTAAGGTGAAGGGTCCAAAAATCAAAGAGAGTGGAGAAGAGTTGGAGAAATGTGTACAAGCAGGTTGGAACGGGTGGAGAAAGGTGTCAGGGGTAATAAGATGTATGAAAGAAAAGATGGAGGTCAGGGGTCAAAGACTCGCGGCCCTCGGAACAATATTTTGCAGCCCCTTGCCTGAAATCGAATATTTGTGTCAGTGCGGCCCGTGCGTTTTTTCTCACATGCATCCGGTGCGGTTTTATACAGTGGGTTTAAAAAAAAAAAAAAAAACAGTTAGGAAAAAATCCAAAAGTAACTTTGCAATCTATTTTTTGCTTCAAATTTGAAAAACAAAATGACTTTTTTTCCAAAAACAAAATGATTTTTTTTCCCCCAAAAAAACATCTAGTGAGTGACATTGTTAAAATGATCTTTTCTTTTCTTATTTCTATAAAAGCCACAAAAACAATAGCAAAAAAACCCCTCGGCAAAATTAAAAAGATTGATTTAATAACCAGAATAGCCTTGTAAACATTATACCCCCTCTTATACATGCCACTGGTCAATTGTCTAATAAATTTTAGTGGCAAATTTTCCCACTGTGACAAAATTTCCTCTTTTAACTCAACAATATTTTTAGGATTTTGTAATTTCATTATTCTTTTTTAAGATTAATTTTTAATAGTAATTCGTCATGTATTTGTAAGAGGAACAGTTCAATCCATCTGAAGATTTTTATAATTTACCTGTTTACCTCCTTCACGCTAAAACAAAGGAAAAATTTGGACTTAGTGTTACTAAGTGTTGCCAAGCGACATCGTCCTTCCAGCTTGTCCTGGATCTTCCCCTTCGTCTGGGAGGTAACCGGACGTCCGAGTCCCACCTCCCATGGCGGTGGGTGCGCTGCACATGACTTTCCCCGAATACGTCTCTTTCGAAATACGTCACCTGTATGCTACTTTTGTCTGGACTCGCCGTGTCCTGGTTTGCACCCTGGCATGGTGCGGAAGGCGAAACCCGCAAGAATTAGGGGCTGACGCAGATGGGAGTATCTGTCAAGTATCTTTGTCTGGCACTTTATCGAGGATCTATCTTCACGGCAGCGAAAGCCGCCAAATCGGGTTGATTCCCCGCGTTTATCGTGCTTCTTGGCGTCTGAACGTGCAGGATAATCCCCCGTATTTAAGGTATGAGACAAAAGTACCTGCTTTGAATGGGTGTATAAATTTGGCTACAAACAAAGACACCTGGATTTCCATGCGTTGCTGTTAAAAAATGCAAACCGCTTCATTTTTAGCTCCTGATGAGCTTAAGGAGGAGTGTTGTGCAAAGGGGACTGCATATTTATTTATTTTCATTTTCTGGAGTGTACCCAATTAAAACTTGAAGGATCGAGATGCTAAACCAACCAAAAGAGAATTGCAAAATGCGTAATTTATGTATTTAGATTAATTAAATTATTATCATTATGTATTATTATTATTATTATTATTTGTAGTAGTAGAAGTAGTATTTAAATTATTTTAGTATTATTATTTATATAAATTTGTTGGTGTATTTTATATCCAAACATAAATTGGGGAAAATTCTTGAGGAATGAAATTAACAAATTGATGCGTAAGTAAATAAATGAAAATTGACTTAATTGGCAGGTGGGTCCTTCAATGAATGAATAATCATCAAATGTGTTACCTGAAAACCAGGAAGAAATTAAAACAAGAAGGAAATTGCCTGAGAATTAGCAAGCTATTATTGGAATATTACAATTTAGAGATCATCCAGCCAATCAGCAGGAGAGCAGTAATTAAAAAAAAAAATAGAAAAAAGATACAAAATATTTCCTCAAAACAGAAAGAAAATGAGCGCGGAGGAAAAACGGTTTGAACCTGCAGGAAAACGTCCAAATTACGCACAGGAATTACTTTAAGATCAACAAGAAATCGTAGAGACAGTCAACCAGGAATTGGCAATTGTAGTTATAATTAATTGAGTGTGTGTGTGTGTGTGTGTGTGTGTGTGTGTGTGTGTGTGATTCCTCCACCGATGCCTCGGCCTTAAATACATGAAGGTCTAATTGATTCCTCGGCGAGGGCCGGGGATCCCGCCGCTCCCACACTTAAAAAGAAAAGATTTAACCGCTCGGGGTCGAATATCTGGTCGCGGCGACCTTTTTCTCCGCCCGCCGCGACCCGGGCGAGGTGACATGAAAACGCCGCCGCCGGCAGAACGGGGGCTCATCAGATGGTGCTTCCAAGGGACAATGGTGTCTGTAATCAATGCCATTTCGCAGCCATTACCGCGGCGACCGCATCCGCCTCCTAATTCCCTCGTCGGCATTGGCAGCCGCTCCCAACCCCCCCCCCCCACTCCCCGAATCCAAAAGATCCCAAATTTCACCGGCGCTCATGCAGACCGGAGATGATCCGAGGACCGAAAGGAGGGGAGGGTTTTCGGAGCGCCGTTTTCGTCTTTCTCTCGGCGAAAAGAAGCGGCGAGCGATCCTTCTCTCAGCCGCCTGCCGTCTTCGGGGGGGGGGCGTAGCATTTCAATGCTACATTTTTCAATTCTAGTCCACCATTGTTAGCATTAGATGCAAATATTATTATTTTTATTTTACTTTATTTAACTTCGCGCTCTAACATCACATGCAACCACATTTCAAATAGACATAAAAACATTCATTTTCAAACATGCATGCACTAAATTACTTCTTTTTTTTTTTTTGCACTCCGCTGTAGAAATAACTCCGCTGCTACTCTACGTTGAAATTACATATATTTTTACATTTCAGGTTTTTATGCCGTCCTATCTCTATCGTCCTTTCAACTCAGTACCGGTTGATTGCAACCCTATAGTTTGTCTATTTTGCACTTTACAGCTAATGTGCACTCTATTTTTATTTTGTTCATTCATCCGATTGTCGAGTACATGTGGAGAAATAGACGATGACTCGGATACATCTATCGTGACGCACAGCCGTTCATTCTCTGGTTTTATTTTGTACAGAGACATGCAACCATTTGTTCTGTCATTCAGGAGAACATGAAGATTTGTTAACATTTTTTTTCTTATATACTAGATTAGAGATAGTGTCGTGGAATGAATAAATATTAGAAAAAATCATAACCGTTTTAGAAATTGACATTTCAGGTCTTCAGCGTAAATAACGTCAGTGTGTCCTCGGTACACAGACAAATTACATCCCATATATATCAAATACACGAGTGCACAAACAGACGTTGACCCTATTAATAAACATAATAATTGATATGCTTTGTTGCTCTATAATTCATATTTCCTGCTCAGTGTCTTGTTATGTTTTTAGTAATTTACTGATGATTTTTTAATTAATCCTCGAGGCTCGTCTGAGTGACATTGATGCAAAGCCGTCGACGTTTTTCGAACTTAATTCGCTGAAGGGCAAAATAAATGGGGAAATTAACTAAATGAAATATAAGTGAATGCAGGGGAAATTAATTACTCACCAACAGAAGAAGAAAAAAGAAACTAATTATTTCTATTATTTTCACTTCTCAGGATTTATTCTGACTCACATGAGTCCGAAATGGCGCCAGTATTGACTGCGGCCATATTCTTGACTACATGTCGAACCCCGTGCGGCATGCATCGACGGAGTGCACGCACACATGTGTGTGTGTGTGTGTGTGTGTGTGTGTGTGTGTGTGGGGTTCAATAATTACCACCGCAAGGGCAAAGGGGATTAGTTCCCTAGGGAACGATGCGCGTGGCTTGTTTATCGCCACGTGGTGAGGGTGACCTCATCCTTCCCGCGCTTTCTTGATTACACAGAATTAAGCCACCAGCACACACACACACACACACACACACACACACACACTACTTAGTGGACTTCAAGACCTCCTGCGGTCCATTACACGGCGCTAATCTTCACACAGTGTCAAGGTTGGGCGCGTTTCGAAGCGCGTCAGGTCAAGT
This sequence comes from Fistularia commersonii, assembly GCF_037954325.1. Taxonomy (NCBI): domain Eukaryota; kingdom Metazoa; phylum Chordata; class Actinopteri; order Syngnathiformes; family Fistulariidae; genus Fistularia; species Fistularia commersonii. The sequence goes on from NC_141315.1 coordinate 7,622,962, forward strand.
CTCAATGGCGTCGGTTGGCCGGGCGGACGCCATCGGAACCCCTTGCGCCTCTGGAGGTGTTCATGTGCATTCGACTACGGGCTCACAGTCGGACGTTTTTTGGCTTTTTTGGTAAATGTAGTCCACCATGCGGACACAATCAAAATTTAAATAAATGTCAGGCTTGTCATTTTACTCACAGGAAATGGGTCAACATGCCCGAAATCCAAAAAAAAAAAGTAATATCCCCGCTTAAGATCAACCCACCAGCTAAAAAGTACCACTCGCGCCTTTTCAAGAACTAGGCCGCTTCTTGGTGCGGGAACTCAATACTCCAGTGACGTTTAAGGAAATGGTGACGGCGTCCAGCTGCTTTTGCAGACGCGGCAGATTGATTGGATAATCGGCTGATAAATCTATCGATCTGTGTTTTTTTTTTTTTTTTTTTGCAGTTCCCGCTACCTTTTCAGGAACTGGGCCGTTTCTTGGTGCGTTTGGACAGCAGAGGGACGACGGACCTCAGTTAGCGGTTCTACTCCTAGGAATTGCGTTTTTGTTGTGCCAAAGGACGTCTTATGATGTAGGAGCTTTGTGATTGGTGGATCTTCAGTCTGCCATTCTTTCAAACAGTCATGGTCTAAAGGCGCATTTCTCGCGACTTAAGGGACAAAAACCAGCGAGAAATCGTCCGTTGGAGAGGTTCAAGCTCTTCCGGCCTGCTACGCCAGCAACATTTTATCTTAAAAAAGTCCCAGGTTGGCTAACGGTGGGGTTCTTCACAGGGCGAAGCAGTGTGTTGCTAATTATACAGGTCACACTGGACCCTTATCGTCCTTTCCTGCCTCTGGAGTGCAAAACTGAAAGTTTCCCTTGGTGGAAGCTCGTTCCTGGAACCGAATTTTAGCTGGAAACTACTTGCGACTTCGTTTTTGGAACTCCGCTTCTCGAGAATTTCGGCGACACTCGACAGCTCATTCACTCCGTTGCCAATGCGGATGCCGACACAGTAGCATCTCCCGTTAATCTCACAGGCACTGCTATGAAAATCAACCACGAAGAGCTCGCCGGCGGAAAGCGGTCACCCGCTGTCTCATATCGGTGGAACGTTTGCCTTCGCACGAACTCCCGACAACTGGTTCTGGAAGGCAACGCCGGGTAGAACGCACTCCGACCGAAAGCACTCCTCAAATTTCAGAAAGTTTGACCCGGTGCTTAACGGGTAACATATGCTTCCATGGCAACCCTTGAATCATCCCCCTCCGTTGCACGGTATTTATCTATCGACCGATCGATCGGAATCATTATGTGTCCGGTCCGGATGCAAAAGATTGTCGACCCGACGAGTGACGCCATCTTTCCCCCGGGAGGTCATAATCGCCCCTCCATCTCCTCGTGGGAGTTCTTTTGTGGCAAGTGAGCACGCCGGTGAAGTGTCAGCGTATGACTAAATCGGGACGCGTGTGTGTGTGTCTGTGTGTGTGTGTCTGTGCAGATCTAAGGCCGTAAGGACAGTAGCTTTAAGAGTCCCAACGCTATGATGACATTTGTGACATGCCACCTCACAATCCGCACAATGCCGCCAGGGCCAAACAAGGGAAAAAAAAATAAGGTATTAAAGCCCTTCAGCTCCAGTTCAGGGAGTTCAGGGAGGCGCGTTAAATTGAAAAGACGAGCGCCATATATTTTACGAATGAAAATGGATTCGGTCTAAACCGCTCCTCTTCCCCTGCATAGTTCTGCAGCCCTCGCCCGATTCTCCCTGGAAGAAGCCGGATGACAAGCGAATCAATTTAACGGCTCGGACGAGGACGGCCGGGCGAGTCGCGGGCGGGGTCCGATCGATTCTGACAATCACACCATTTTTAGTGCGCGTTTTGTCCGAGGCCTATTCCTCCCCCCGACCCCCCCCCATCCATCCCATTTCAAATCTATCCCACGCTTGGATCTGCTGACTATTTACCCGTCCCGCGCAGGAATAATGGGACCCTCAACCCCCCCCAGCCGGATTAATCAGCCATAACCATATGCTACCGTGTGCAATTACGGTGCAGTTTTGACCGAAGGAAACAGCTGTTGCCATTTGAAGGGGGGGGGGGGTTGTGGGGGTGGGCTGGGGCGAGATTATAATTACCTCAACTTTGATTTGTGGAGCACTTTAGCTTAATGAGAGAACACATTTCCATACTTCACATAATATTATTAATAATAATCATAATAATAATAAAAATAGTGTGAAATCGATGGCTCCTTCCTGATGCCTTCCGGTTGGTGGTGGAGGGCGGGGGATCTGCCGTCGCGAGCAACAAAAAAAAAAAAAAAAAAAGGGGATTCGCGCGACTCCGCCTCTCATTTCCGGTCGTCCTGTATCGCGCCTCGTCCGTTACCTTTACCGTTTAGCTACGAGTGGCCGCGCTGTCACTTCCTGTCAGACCTCCGGCGAGCCCGGCGCCTCGGCACATTTACATGGATATTAACTCAACCGACACTTTGGCACCCGCGGTTAGCATAATTAGCTAATAGAGTCCTTTTTGGGGGGTGCGGGAAGAACTTTATTGAGCGTTATTGGACGTGACAAACCTAATATATTGCGATTTTAATGTCTTTTCACATTTTCAGTCGGACGCCAACGTTTTTTTTTCGAACAGTAGCGAATCCTCAAAATGTTTCCTCGCTGCAAATAAACTGGACGGAGAGTGAATTGTTACACCAGTGGGTTTTGTCGGTTTCCCAGCGACCAACCGGCGGCTGGATCGGGTTAAGACCCGCCTTTCGCCCGACGAAAATGAATGAACGAATGTTTCAGTCTGATCTGGAAGCAGGTTGAACCGCCACCCTTTTCGGTTATTCTCTAATCAGACCGATGTGGAGTCGGCGGGGCGATGGAGCGCCAGCGTCGCCGATCTCGGTCGAGGCGTTCTCATTACGGCGCCCTTTTTTTACGCCGCGAAACTTGTGAAAAGGCGACCGGGTCGCTCGCCTCCTCCAGCGGCTTGTGCCCCCGCGTCGCTTCTACCCAAAGGCGTCGCTGCCACGTAGCCGCCTTTTCACTCCCACCGCAAGAAAATTGAAGATTGCCGGACGCGGGTGAAAAGCCTTCAGTTTCCGAAAGCGCTGTTATTTCATTCACAGCGGGGATTTGAATGGAATCCGGCGTGACAGTTAACGTCAGACTTTTACCAGAGTCCGGGGGACGGCGGGGGCATACTTCCTTTTTTGCACTTCTCAGCGGGGCCGGCGGCATGTGAAAATTTTATAACAGAGGAACCCGGCTGTCTTCGACAGCTCTCAAGGACCAATTCCCCCAAAAGATAACCTTTAAGTTACTTCCCTTTTTCTTTTCGGTTTGTTAAATATTCTGGTTCACTTCGTGATGAGCCGAATTGTGTAGTTGGAGCTGACTGATAAGCGAATACCCCGCCAGGATTCCTCGAAGTTTCTTCTTTCCGTCCCCGCTCGGTGCTCCGTAGGCGTTGTGAGAGTCAAAGCGCGAGGCCCCTCGGTAGAAGTTTTCACATCCCTGGATGAAAGGAAGATGTCCTTCTCCAGATTTTAGCGCTCTGATCGCTGAAGGCTGTGACGTCGCCTTCCTTTCGAGTCCGGCCAATAGCGCGCGAAAGCACCGAGTGCTTGTCAAATCGGCAGATGCTCGCAGCTTTGCGAGGGTCCTTTCTCCGACCGCTTCTTCATCAGAAGATCGGCAAAAGACCGGCTCGCGTATGCTAATGTTGGCGGTGTAAATGGGTACGTTTCTGTCAAACTGCCCCGTGGTTGCTAAGCGATACATCCACCGGAGGGCACCACGGACTTCACCTCCAGGGTCACGGTTTCGTTTCGGATGACAATAAACGTGGCGGAGGAGCCGGCGGTAATGTTTGTGTGGTCATTAAACACATGGCGGACAGGGAATCCTTCTCGCCATGCCGTCTCTGCTCCTATCGTTTGAGCATACAACTCCTGCTGCTTTCACAGGAGTACCCTGAAAGTGAGCGCAGAGGACGTGCTGTAGGCTCCGCCCCCTAGGCGTATTCAAGGCCGCGCATACAAGATCCCTCAGATCTCGATGTCACCTGACGCCACCTCCAATCTCTGATCTCTTAGTTACCTAAGTGCAGATTCGCCAAAGTTACATCTCCATTATCGCTCGTCTGGACGCGCCACCGGGTCACTTGACACTCATCTTAACGAGAGTGACCCCGAGATAACGGGGGGGGGGGTTAATCGGCGCCCCGACCTCTGACCCCGAGCCAGCCTCGCCGGCACCTCCGCCGCCAGCAAACCCTCTCATATTCATATTTCTCTGGCTGATGGATATTAATCAGGCAAAGATAATCGCTCTCCCAGACCTGAGCGGCGCAGACAGGAAGTGCTCCATCCATCTTTTTTTTTTGTCAATACTTACAATTTTAATTACACCTGAGTGCTGTCAGCCTGCCAGGCCAGGCAGGGAGTATTGATTCGCTCCGGCTAATTGATTAATTGCTGTGTTCCAGGCGGCGGTCGTCGTCCCCCCCGCCCTCCCCTTCCTTTCCGCCAACCTCCCGCTCCCGTTTCTTACTTTTCCGCGCTCCTCATTTTCACCTTTGTGCGCCGCCGTGTTTACCGAGTGGTGAGAATCGGAAAAACGCCGGCGGCGCGGCGGATAAGTGGTGGTTTAGAAGTGCCGTACTTTTTTTTTTTTTACACGACGAGGAAGACTGCCATGTGGCGGAGAAGCCTGCCCATTGTTGCCGTGGAGAAACGCGTGATGATTGAGCGCAGGGCGGGCAGCGCAGTACATCACCGCAACCATTATGTGACAGTTGAAGGGGTTGGGGCGGCGGCGAGGGGGGGGGGGGGGGCAGCTGCCAGAGACCTTTTACTCAAAACTGTTGCTCAATCTATGTGTTTTTTTTTTTTTTTTTTTTTTTTTTCTTCCTCTTAAATAGCCGAGCCATCTGTCGGAATGGGCTCTAACCTTCCAAAATGGGATTTTAAAAGATGATATACAGAGTGATGGCAGTCGCCCCCGCCCTCCACCCACCCACCCTGCCAACCCGAACGGACGGCAATATTACTTTTTTTTAAAATCTTCCTCAGTCTTTTGAGGCGTACAAAGGCAATAGTACACCTGTTTCTCCCGGTCTTGCTGTGTATTAATTCATTCATTTATTCAATACCATCTTATTATGATAATTGCTGTTTTTTTTTTTTTTTTTTTTTTCTTTATTGATTGAGTTATTTCATTTATATTTGATTATCATTATATGCTTATCATAAATTTATAGTATTGTTACATACACATATATACATACATATCTCTCTCTGTATATATCTATATATATCTATGTATATATCTCTCTATATATAGAGATATAGATATGTATTATTTAATTTTGTTTTTTCAATTATTTTTTATAAGTATTCAATTATGATCGACTTTAAATTTTATTTACATATTTTTTCAATTGCTTGAAATTGGATGTGGTGTATAATAGGCAAGAAAATTACATATGAAAATTGAAGCATAAATAAAATGAAAAATGCAGATGTTTCGCCGCGGTTGTTTAAGATGAAGTTTTTTTCCCCTCAAAGCCAGTGTGTATGTGTGTGTGTATGTGTGTATGTGTGTGTGTGTGTGTGTGTGTGTGTAGATACAGTGTGTGTTTACTGAGGAAACGAAAACCTTTACGATGACCTTGACAAAGTGGATGGGTGTGAAAACTGCGAAGAGGTCAAACGCCCTAAGTGTCTTGCCATTATCATATTCTGGTAAATTGGTCCTTTACAGCACGTGCACACACACACACACACACACACACACACACACACACTCACAGTCATGCTGTTAAATGACTCCTGTGTCATCGGGGTGACTAATGTAAAGAGCGACGCTCCGCAGGGCGCCGCCCGCTCCCCCTCTATTCTGGTCACTTTGAGAATTATTCAAGCGTAATTACATATGCAAATTCCAGCCTCAAAAGAGAGACAAAAAAACGTCGGAATCAAACCAGGGACCTTCTCGTGGTGAAGCCGCCCTTGTTTCTCAGCAATTCTCAATTAGCGCCGTTTCCGAAAGCCTTATGTTCTGCGTCCTGCCTCGAATATTTTCAAGATCGGGAAGTCGGCCTTGAAACTTTCACGTGAGTCCGGTATTAGCCTAATGGTAGTTCACGCCAAAATAAATCTATTTCTATATGTAAACAGCCTGAATTTACATCATTCGTTTCAATTTTGACAACTTTCACCAGTGGGTTTTTAATGATTATGAAGGTCTGTTCATCTGAAATGGTGCCGATGTATAAATAGCGCTTTTATGAATTATGGATGATAATCCCGTTAGCAGGATCTGTCCTGTACGACCGTCCGTCCGTGGAGGGTTCCCCGTTCCACATACGGGTTGGGATAAATATGATGTTGCTGTTGTATTTTATTTACCCAAATGATTTTATTTTTATTTTTTTCTGCGTGACGTTCACTCCCCCCCGCCGCCAATTTCCGCGCAGATGAAAAAGGATCGTTACGGAAAGAAAAGGACTTCCTGTTCGCTCTGGTCGTAGTGAAATACAGCGAGATAAATGAAGAGGTGCTTTTCGCTGTGATTGCCGCAGGAAAAAACAAATTTAAAAAAAAAAAAAAAGAAAAACAGAAGAGGTTTCCTGTGATGGCCAATTACTTCATCTTTCTTTGCCCTTCTGGAGGCCGCGCATCACAACACAACATGACTGTTACACACACACACACACACACACACACACACACATACACACATACATGCAAGCACACATGTGCTCTGCCATACACTGTGGCATCATGGAAAAAAAAAAAAAAAGACAGTTAATGCTGTTGGGCTTATTCATGCAAACACAGGAAGGGAGACATGAACACACACACGCACACACAGTTGAGTTTATTTTTACTTCCTGTGGTTGAGGAAGCACTGATATGTGGATGTGGCGGTCTTTGCAAACCGAGAATCAAGGCACATACTTAAGTGGAGGTTGTGTGTGTGTGTGTGTATTAGTGTTTGTGTTGGGCGGGCGTTGAGATTTCCGTCCAGTCCCCTTGACTTGATCGCTGTGTCGCATCTTTATGGTTTACAATTTCTACACAGGCTCTGATACTTAGCGGTAGGTGTGCTAAATATGTTAGCAACCCGCTAACTTTTGAGCAGTCGCTGATGTGAAATGTTCAACTCCCTCAGCAGCCATGTTGGATTTATGCTTCTGACAGATCCCTTTGCGCCACGGTTTTACCGATAAAAGTGTTCTGTTACTTCCACTTCCTGTAGCCATATTGGATCCTGATGGATTCCATGATATTCATGGAGACGCCGCTACTCAAACTGGACAGTTATAATGTACCGTAATTTCCAGACTATTAAGCGCACCTCAATGTAAGCCGCACCGGCTAGCCGATCGCTATCTCGGGCTTCCTCCTGCGCACTAAGACTGCCAGTCGTCTTCTTCGGTGTCGGAGTTGAACGGTCGTTTCATCGGTCCGATGTGAAGAGGATAAACGTTTTAGCGGCGTGAAGCTTGTTAGCGTCCCCCACCCAAAGTCCATATATTAGCCGCGTCGTTGTTTACGTGAAAAAAGTCGCGGCATATCGTCCGGAAATTACGGTACATTCTCTCGTCTTCTTCTGTGCTCCTTTTAGCTTTTTGCGCTTGAGAATGTGGTACAACAACCGCCCCTCATGGCTTCTGGTGGAATCGTACCGTCTGCCGCGTTCTGAGAACGTACAAGATTAGGCAGGAAGTGAACGCGAAGAACGGACCGGTAGCTCCGCCCCCAAATGCATATTTAACAATGAGCATAAACGCGCCCTTTGGTCGGAATGGGACGGTTGAGTAATCAGCGCCGCCGGCTCCCAACAGCCGGAGAGCTTGTAGTTTTGAAAATAAGTGTTTAACGTACATTCTATGCACAAACCCTCACGCGGATGAAACCACTTTACTGCTAAAGGTGGCCGATGAGACACGTTGGGGGTTTGAAGAAAATGGAATATTCTTGTAAGACGTCCAAATTTTCGAATTCCTCATTTCTTCCGGTTCACAGCAAACCGCTTCCCTCCTTTAGAGGCGGGGATGTCGGACGTTAGAAGCCGAGCGGTTTAGCGTGAACCCGCCGTGCCTCTCGTGTCGGGGAATCGCGTTCGTCCAGATGTTGTCAACAAAATGACGACTCCGGGCCGACGCGTTCCTCCCGGCGGCGAAATCCTCATTTAGCCTTTGCAAAGAAACACGCCGCGCGTTGCCGTGACTGCGCAGACAACGCCTTCGCTCCCTCATCGGCTCACCTTACCGCCGAATGTTTGGCGCGTTTGTAAAAAGAGATGAGATCCCATTGGATACCCGTCGCGACCACGCGAGAGTCGGGCCTCGATCTTCCGAAATAGACAGGAAACAGGCTCGCGTCTCGCGCAGACAGGCTTGTTAGCTCCGAAGATGTCTTTTTGACGTTCGCCGCGACGACAGCGAACACAAACAAACCCTTTTTTTTTGGGGGGGGTTTGTTTCCCTTATTGATGTCGGATTAACACAGCCCCAGGCGGGGTGCCTTTGTTTTCGCCGCCGCTCTCTCGGCGGATGACTGACATTTGTTCTCCCGTAAAACCACCCCGGAAAACACCGTGAGATTTGATTGACGGCCGTGATGAGACGGCACTCCCGCTAGCGTGCGATGGCGGGCGGCGAGCGGCCGGACCGCCGCCGCCGTTTTCGACTTTACCGGCGTCATTTAGAGGCCGAAAAATCCAGAACCGGACGTGACGGCTGCCGTTATCCCCCTAAACACCCCCATCTTTTTTTGCTCCCGAAGGCCCCGCAACCTTTCATCCCTTTTTTCCCTTTTGTTTCTTCCATAGACGCCGGCAACCGTCTTTTCTTTCCCGTCTTCCTCGCTCTTTGTTGCTCCGCTTCTTCTTCTTCTTCTGCGATGAGCTTTGAGGGATGAGGAGCGAGGGAGGGAGCGATCAAAGCGTTGCCCGCACACCCTGCCCTCCAATATCATTAGGGTATCTCTGATGGCGTTATTAGAGTATCAAGTGTGTGTGTGCATGTTTTTGTCAGTGAAGTTTTTTTTTGTGTTTTTTAAATCCCTGTTTGAGTAATTGAATGTGTTTGTGCCTCATCTGTGTGTGTGTGTGTGTAGTTGGTATACGGGCTTCTTTCCTCGCACTGCCTCCATATCGAGCAAGATGTCCGACCCCCCCCGACCCCCCTCGCCACCCCTCGCCGCCGAACCTCCACCGCCGGCGCGGCGCGAGGGGAGCTGCCCCCTCTGTTTGATGTCAATTCTGCTTTGCTCTGATCTTCCTCCACCGAAAGGCTCTCATCGGGGCCGGCGTGCACGGCAGCGGAGATAATGGAGAAGCAGAATGACAGGGTTGTTGGGGTGTGTGTGTGTGTGTGTGTGTGGGAGGGGAGGGGGTAACAAAACAAAACAGAAAAATGAGCGGCAGAGTAAAGGGTGAGAGCCACCTGCTGAATCAAAGCTCGCCGTGCGGAGGAGGCCGCCGGCGGGGCGTCGCTTACTTATCGTTGATAAAATCCGCAAGTCCTCGACGGATGAGACGCAAAGAATCCCCCGCCGACGAGTCTCCTGACGCGACGACGGGATGGTTAGCCTCCCGGCGAGGTGGTCGGATTCAGTTCGGTGTCTTCGAACGCCTTCTCGCCGCTAGTTTTCCCTCGTCGTCACGTACCGACGTCATTTTTTTGACCGACCTCGGAGCGTCACGTCTCCATCCACATCAGTATCTCTTGTTTAAACGTATCGAAGTAAAAGCAACATTTGTATTTTCCGCATCTTTGTGTTCACAATGAAGTCCTCCACCGATGTTGCGGCAGAAAAGACGTGTTTATAAACGGCGAGAGCCCGTCGGGGCGGGACGTGACGCCGGCTCGGGAGCGCAAGTGGTTGTTTTTTTCGCGGGGGGGGATTTTCTGTAGGTCCCTTTATGATACATGAAAACGTATATTTTGCGCACCATAAGGCGCACTGCATTATAAGGTCAATATCAATAAATGCATCTTTTTTCATACATAAGGTGCACCACGTCATACAATTCACATACACTTACAATTGGTTGGAGGTCATATATAAGATGCATGGCTGATTTTTGAGAAAATATAAGGAATTTAAGTGTGCCTTATTGTGCAAAAAATATGGTATCGGGGAAAAAAAAAAAGACAGTCGGCGTGGCTCAGGCGGGTCAGAGCGGCCGTCCTTGGAATAGAACATTCCTGGTTGGTAGCCTTAAAATATCGTGAAAAAAAAAGAAATGACATGAATGAAAGGGTGAATGGTTGTGTGTGTTTATATGACGTGTAAATGTTAGGGGTAATCATGGTGAATTACGTCATATGTCTCCATATGACGTGAACGAAAGAGTGAATTGGTGTGTCTATAAGTCCAAATGATGAGAAAGCGAATGTTACTGTCTATCTGATGTTTGAATGAAGAAGTTAATTGTATATCTCTTTACATGAATTGTTGGAGAAAAAAAAAGATCATCTTTGTTGTGAAACTTTTCCCGTTTTTGCCGCGTATGACAAACATGTACTTTACCTTAAATCGCTGATGTGTGTTATTGATATGACACACCTGTGTGTTTAAAGAATTATTAACTAGCTGGCAAAGATGCGTACATCGTTGCCGGTTGGTCACTGCAATCCGAGGCGTTTTTTCCGTAATAAATTCCAATAAACTCGTTGCCTTGCTTCATCAGCCTAGAGACTCCTATCTCTATATTCACCAAATGGAGATGTACATCTTATGAGAGGATGAAGGAGTGATTGGTTGTTCGTTTGTCGATCTCGGCTGTGATAGGCTACTCCATTCGCAGTTAGCGTTAGCCATTTTAGCATGAGTTTAAGCCACCGGCTTGACATATCCTTAGGCCAACTGACGTACAGGAATTTTTTTTAGAAAAGGTATGCAGGGCTTCGAAAGAGACGTCTTTTTACTGCAACAGGCGAAAAAGCACAGAGGGAGCTTTCTTTTTTTTTTTTTTTTTTTTTACAATTCAACCACAATGCATGCAATGAGGTCAAACAGAAGAAGTGCATCCCGCCATCTTCGGCGAGCGTGTTTCCATTCACAACCTCCCGTCCAATTCGTCACAATTGGAATGGCGGCGCCTGTCGCCCCCCCCCCCCGCCCGCCACCGCCCCTCCTGTTGCTGCTCTATGTCATCCCTCCGGGAGGAGGCGGGGGAAAGTTGGGTGATGGACTGGAAACCATATAAGGCAAACATAGACTATAGGTGTCAGCGGGGCTGTTATCCGTCGCCAAAACGTTTGATTTGCTGCCGCGGGGGGAGGATGAGCAGGAGGAGGTCCGTTTCAGCCATAAAGTGAAGGTCTCTGTTATGTGCATCCATTCTTCTTCCGCCGTCTTTTGCGAGATCCTCGACCGCGCATGTGCGGCGGCGATTCGTGCGGATGGCGGGTGGGGGGTGGGGGTGGGGGGGCAAGATGGAGGGATGAAAAGATTGGGAGAGACAGGCGAAGGAGGGAGGGGGGAACGAGAGATGGGGGCGCCCGCCGCTCCTGAATCTATAACGGATGAAAAGGGCCTTGGCAGGAGTCTTCAGGGGCTAATAAAATAAAGTTCTTTCACATTAGTTAGCTAATAGAGCTGTAACGCGGCGCCGCGGCGGAACGCTGCGGGGGGGGGGGGGAAGGGGGCGGAGGCCCGCTGTGCGAGATGTGATGGTGGAGGAGGCGGGGGATGGGCGAGAGGGTCAGCCGCTAACAGATCACCTGCTGAGAGGAAACTCCGTCAGGGGTGAGCGCCGTGTTAAGGAGAGGCGGGGAGCGACTTCCTCGCCACCCCCCCCCCCCCCCCCCCCGCCACTCGCCGTTTCCCGCCTTTTCAAGCAGGTTGTCGTGGCGGCTTTTGTAAACACCCGGACGCATCATCTCGGCTGTCTAATGACGTTTTCAATGATGCTATGCCGTACCTGTGGCTCGTTTCTATGGTTGTCAACAACACACACGGGGAGGTAACCGTGGTAACGCAGGTACAATATCCCATAAATGGAAATCAATCAAGTCGATTTGATTTTTTTTTCTTTTCTTTTTTTAAGCTAAAATCCAGCTCATAATCGCAGCACGAGAAGGAGGAGGGGGAGGGTTGGTGCGAAGGGCCCGACAGATCCAGTGCATATCTTTTTTAATTTTGTTTCCTGTACTTGAAAGAAAATGACTGGTGTGAGGTGGCCTTGCTCTGAGCGTAGTTAGAAAGAGAGAGAGAGAGAGAAAGGGAGGGAGGGATGTGTGAGGCTGAAGAGGAGGGCGAGAGGAAGAGCGCAGATAAGCCTAGAAAAGAAAGTCACGTCTTCGTAATCGCAGACCGCAAGTGGCTTGTTGTCATTATCACCGGTAAAAGTACAGAGGAATGTCTCGGAGACGAGTGTGCAGTTCGCCCCCCCCATCACTCACACACAAACACACACACACACTCATACACACACCTCTACGGTCAGATCCCCCCCCCAACCTGTTGCTAATGCTCAAAGGAGCATCATGAAGCCATCTTCATAAAAACCCCGCTTGTCTTTACGCAGCATATTAACCGTGGGGTTTTACGATACATTCGTGAGGTTCGCTCAAGCCATCTCCGAGTCCCAGCGTGTCACCGATCGGACTCTTTGAGAATCGTCTTTCCTGTCCGCAGCTGCCGGACAGCTGAGATGCTGAGCGTTAGCATTAGCGGTTCAGCTATGGGCAGGAATGCAACAGTCTCAGGCAGTCAGAGGAAACGTTCACATGTAGGGTTTTCGTAAATCGTGTGTTGTTTTCACCCGAAGGACTCATATAGGATCAACATTGGATCCAAATAGGGGCGGAGCTTTCCGTCTGTTGTCTGCGCTTATTTCATGCCTTCTCTGTACGCTAGCCGAACGAAGTAGTACCACCCGGGGTCGGGCGGGGGGCGGTTTTGAGTAGTGAGAAAACAGCAGAGGATGACGACAACATGGCTTCCGAGAAGAATTCTTTGTCTACGTTCCTCCATGGGTTTAATAGATGCACCGAGTCTACTGGCCCCGCCCCTTTTTGGGGCTCTTCTTGTTGTCTGAAATGGAACTTGGAAGTGAACTCTGCGCCAACCTCTTGTGGACGCATTGCTGAGTGTGACGCTTCAAGGCGTTTGAAAAGGACATACCCGCTTACGTTAGCGACGAGAGCGCGAACGGAACTCCGGTTTCAATGTCATGTGATGAACAGCAATGAACCGGTCGTCCAATCGCAGGCGGACCTAACTTGGAATGCTCGATGGGAAGGGAGCGGGATGCGTAGATTCGTATCATGCTTCTGAAGAAAATCGGAACATAGTCACCTTTTACTCCGGCTTTTAATGCAGAGTTGTCGGCGTATTTAAGTATCAAAGAAATAAACATTTTTTTATCGCCTCAAACTTTTCACGATACGCGGGCGGGCAAATCGCCGCTCATGACTGCTCGGATTTCAGTAATTAGGAGGTAGTGGGGTGGTAAGGAGGGGGTTAGCAAACACATCTCAAAAAATAAAGAAAAATAAAGAAAAAGGCAACAGACGGCTTCTTCCTTAAAAATAAAAACCTGCTGTAGTTTTTCAACCTATTAGAGCCTTTACTAATAAATCCCACCCCTCCCGCAGGGCCCCCGAATCCGTGTCGGTGACATGTTTCCCCACGTAATGACTCTACCGAGCGAGAGCGTCCTCGCATCATCCTCTCCCGCTCTATATTTAGCAGGTTCTTTTGCAGAGAGAAAGAGGGGATTAATTGTCTGAAGTTTTAAAAGCCGCCCATTTCCAAATGAAATGGTGCGGATTTGTAACGTAACCCCGGCTGGCGCCCCCTGGTGGCCGGCGGTCACGCTGGGCTGATCGCAGTCGAGGAAAGTTTGATGACACACACATTACACATTCCAGGTGTCGGTGTGTGTTTATGCCGATTTTCCGCACGGAGCAACATTTCCTAGCCTTGCTTCCCCCTTACCCCACAGGGGAAGCGCAATTTCTCCATCATTAAGATTTCACAATTTAAACGTGTGATTATTGTGGCGCCTACGCGACTAAAAGTAACCCCCCCCCCCTCGAGGGGCCGTTATTTCCATTAGGAGTTCATGAAATGGCTTTTTGTTTACTCATTATTATGGGGATTTTTTTTTTTTTTTCTCCATTGGTGGATTTCAATTTGTTAGCAGGCGGGCAGGAGCAGCCGGTGGATTACCGCAAAGAATGTAATTGTCACGGGGCCTCAAAGGCAGGTAGAGGGAATTCATGGGAGGAGGCAAAACACACACACACACACACACACACACACAAGTGGCTTCATTCACAGTGTGTGCCTATACAAAAAGCACTCAGTTGGATTGAGTGACTTGGAGGGGGAGCGGTGATGGTGGCGGCCGGGCCGACCTCAAATCAAATCCACAATTCTTCTGGTTTTCTTTTTAACAACTCGTCTGTGGCTCAATTTACGATCGGGGGCCGGCTTTGTTTTTTCGTTTTTTTTTTCCCCCCGTTATTTTGGGCTGGGAAATGTGCAGTCAGTGTTTATGCCCCCACCCTCCCCCCGAAGATGCTAAACCGCATGTATGTATGTGTGTGTGTGTGTGTGTTGGTCGGTCTAGTCGGTCCGGCGCGAAGTGTGAAAATAGACGCGCTCCGTTCTCCGAGACGGCTCCGCCTCACGCCGATGTCATCGAAACTCTGGATCACCCGGTGTGCTTTATCCGCTTTTGGAGAAAGCAGTTCTAAGAACCGCACAGCTTCAGTTTGGATCCAGGAAGTACCCTCCTCCAGGGGAACTGTTTGTTTCGTGCACCTTTAGCTGCAAACTCAAAAACAAACCGTCACGAAGAGGAAGAACCTGACGGGAATGTACCATCACCCGAAGACGACAGGTGTCGGGTCTTATTTGCAAGTTTTGGACGGTACAGTTCTAGAAAGTGTCCAGCTCAACTTTTGTCCCAGGAACTACCCTTCTTCAGTGGAGGCTTTTTGCTTTTCATTCCCACAGCCAGTAAGGGACCGCAGTTGGGACCAGTGTGACTTGTACCTTCAGCTGCAAACTCCAAAACAAACCATTGCGAAGAAGAAGACAACATGGAGAGCAAAGCTCCCAAAGCATACATGTTCTGCATGGCGGGAATAATGGCCATGGACTATCAGATGGGTTGAAGTGTTTTTATTTCCTCCCTGTGTTGCTTCACCATGTGAAGAACCCTGCCGTTAGCTAACTTTGGACCTATTTTAGCCAAAATGTTTACGGTCCTGTGCAAACCCTGGAAACCCTGCTGCGGCGTAGCAAGTCAGAAGAGCTGGGACCTCTTTGCCGGGCTGTTTTTTGCCGTTTCTGTCCTTCTGGGGACTTGAATATTTTTTAAAAAACGTTGCCCGGCGATCCACTAGAAGTATCCGGCCTATGAGTCCCACCAAGCACCTACATGAGTCACCAGTTCCTGTGAAACCATAAAAAGACACTGCCTTGGAGACGAAGCTAGGATACTTCTAAGACCTGAGGTCCACTGTCCGAATGCACCAAGAAACGGTCCGGTTCCTGAAATGTTCTAGGTAACCGCAAAAAGTTTTTCCGGCATGAAAGCAGCTCATGAAGGTCTCGCCGAAGGACGGTGGACGTGGGTCCCCCTTCCTGTGTCCTCTGCTGAACTTCGGCACGGCCGGTAAATATTAGCTTTCCTGCGCCCTGGTGACTAGTCACTCCGCCGCCGCCATTCTGCCTCGTCGCCCCCACAATCACGCCGTCAGCGTGTCCGCGCCGGTGTTGGGCCGCGCCTCGTGCTCGCCGGGCTCCTGCCATGTGGAAGCGGCGGGCGCGCTCCCGGCGCCGTGGGTGGCGGCGGGAAAGAGGCTCGGCGGAGGGGGTTGGCAAATTAGGATGCGGGGGTCTTCTCCTCTCCTCCGAACCCTGTATTTTTCCACTCAGGCGGTGCTCCTTGTTTATTGCTCAGCGGTGGCAGCACGGTTCTCTTCTGGGCTAATTTGTCACCCTCACGAAAAAAAAAAAAAAAAAAAAACTTCCAGCGCCGGTGCACAGACAGCCAGTGAGCTTGTTATGTTCTTGCAAGGATGGAGAAGATAAGATGAAAGGGAGCGATACGGGTGGGGGGGATGAGGAAGAAAAAAAAAAAAAAAAAAAAAAAAAAAACGGGGGTGGAGGGGGGCAGCATCTGTGGAAAACAAGTTTGTGGAACCTCTTCTTTTTCCTCTTTTCATCTTCGTCTCTGCCGCGCTCTTCAAGAGCGGGCTTGTTTGCTATTCCGAGAGTCTGTTGCTCATTAAAGGACCCTGCAGACTCCTTTAGCGCCACTCGCTCGGCTGACCCGGGGTCCCGCCAGCGCCGCCGCCGCCGCTCACTCCAAAATATGCCGCTGTCACGCTTTGATGAAATCGCCATAACGACGATATACCATAGGACTAGCCAAATCTCATTGCCCTGCCATTTTTCTTTTTTGCTTTTTCCCTCCTTTGTGCTCCTTTTGTGTGGATTCGGCTTTTTGTTATTATTATTATTATTATTATTTTTTTCCCTCTCCTACTGGCTGTGGGGTCAGTAATGAGCTGGTCCCCCTCCCCAGCCATTCCTCCATCCTCACTTCCCCTTGTGTTTTCTTCTCTCAGTGCCTCCTCGTCCCCTGAGGACGATCTACCTTTTCTGCGTTTCCATCCAACGCCTTCACTTCCCCGCCCCGGTTTTAGAGAATTTTAATCACTTTCCCTCCGGTCGGATCCTCCACCGGTGCGCACGCAATCCGTCTAGCTCCCGTGGCCGGACTGGGCCGGCCCCGCCAGGTGGAGCCTTCAAAAATAAAAAAAGGTGCCGTTTGTGTAACAAAGAGCCTTGCACGTTAGCTTGCCCGTGTGCGCTGTTTAAAAGGATAGCATGAATGCTAGTGCATCTGCGGCATGATCGAGCGTCTCCTCCTCCGGGATCGATGACGCATGTTGTCATGAAGAGTCGTGCCTCACGGCGAGAAGGTTCCTGCTTCGATTGTGACCTCCGCCTTCCTCATTAGCAGTGGTGGGCTGTCGGGGGCTGCAAGGCCTTCTCTGCTGGCCTAAGAAAATATCTGAATCACAGACTGATTTTAAATATATTCTGTCCATAAATGCTTAAATAATTCCAAATGGTGCGTCAGCTTCCTTTCATAGCCTTTTTCCCTGGCTGTGCTATTTCCACACATGTATTTTCATATTCAGGCATTTAACCAATCAAATTTCAGCCATTATTTGTTGCCAGGCAGGCTCAAAGTTAAAGAAATCTGGCCAGAGGCCTGCAGAATCAGATTTACGGGCCTTGGAGAAAAAAAAAAAAGTATCGATAAAACGATTGCTTCGACCGATCAGATTTTGAGCTGCGACACCAAGGCCCTCTAGAAGGCTACGGTAACGTCAGCGTGTCACACACCCTTTGATTGGATAGTCAGAGAGTGTGCCAACCAGAGCTAGCAGCCTAGCACGAACACAAATTAAATTGTGTCGATATAATAGCTAATTTGTCGACCTATGATGGCTGAAGGAAGGGAAGAAATTGACGTGGTCGGGGAATTTTTGTCAAATCCATTTTCAAGACGGACTTTTCAAGAAGAGCTGGGCATCGTTAAGAAGGGTGGGGAATTCCCGAAACCAGCAGGCCTGTGACGGCCTGGAAAAGGATTTGTCGGTCACTTTCAGTGCATCATAAGATGGTTTTTATAGCCATAAAACAGTTATTGAGGGACAATTTGAAAAATGAAGCGCTACTGAAGGCCGAGGTGTGAAATGCACGGCCGCTACAGCTCATTAGAGCTTGAATCTTCTGCCTGTTCTTGCGTGGGATCTCTCCAGGCTCTCCTGCTTCCTCCAAACAGTCAGAGCATTTATTGAAAACTCTTGTGTATTGAGAGAGTAAGTAGTAGGAATGGTCTCTATGTGGCAATGAGTGAGTTATTGCTAAGTCCACATACGATCTAATTTGATGTCAAGGGGGCCGGAACGGTAAAATCATTACCGAAAAGTAACACTAAGTCCAAATTTTTCATTTGTTTTAGTGTAAAGGAGGTAAACAGGTAAATAATAAAAATCTTTATATGTCATGAACTGTTCCTCTAAAAACTACATGACGAATTAATATTAAAAATGAAGATTAAGAAAGAGTGGATGAAATTACAAAATGACACCCTAAAAATATTGTAGAGTTAAAAGAGAGAATTTGCCACTAGAATTTATTAGAAAATTGATTGGTAGCTTGTATAAGAGGAGGTATAATGTTTACAAGGCTATACTGGTTATTAAATCAATCTTTTTAATTTTGCTGGAGATTGTTTTTTTTTTTTTTTTTTTAAAGAAATAAGAAAAGACAATTTTAACAAAGGCACTAGATGTTTTTTTTTTCAGCAAAAAAAATCATTGCAAAGTTACTTTTTCATTTTTTTCCTTGCCCGTTTTTTTTTTTTTTTTTTTTAATAAAAACATCGTACGCAAGTAAGAAAAGACGTACGTGCCGCGCTAACACAAAGATTGGATTTCAGGCAGGGTCCACAAAATATTGTTCCGAGGGCTGCAAGTCTGAGACCCCTGGTACACCACACGTGAACGACAATGAATGCTTGCATGTCTCTGTATGACGACTGAATGGCTGGTTGTCACTTTAATCGCTAACCCTAAATGAATGAACAAACAGATATATAGTCATTTATTTTGAAAATACCCCGGTTTGTGTTCCACTTCCTGCCGTTGAAATAAAAGTCGAAATGTATTTCGGTAACATATCTACACTGGGAGGGAAGGCGGTCGAACCGGCGGCCACATGAATCTCAAGGCTTCTGGGATTTCACGCCCGTGACGTCACCTCGACCTTCAAACCCGCTTCGGATAATCTGAGCAAACCGCCGTGCGTTTCGGAGAAGCTCGACGACGAGCGCGGCGCCGGGAGCGAGATAAGACAACACGAAGGGGGTCGGGGTGGGGAGGAGATAATATGGAATGAGAAATGGAGGACGAGAAACGGAGAAGACAAATTCCCATGAATCAAATTTTGCTCTTTCAACAAGCGGTCGGCGGGTCGGGGGAGGAAAGGGGATGAAGTGGCGCACGCTGGCGGATTTAACCGAGATCTCATCGGCCGGACCCTCTCCCCGCTAATTGAAACAAGAGATGGGCGAAAAAGCGGCGGCGCGGATGAGGAGCCGCCGTTATAATTTGCGCCTCTTCACCCCAATCACACTTAAGCTCCCTTCTCGCCCGGAGAGAAAAAAAAAAAAAAAAAAGACACCCCGCACCCTCTCCCTCCTTCCTCCAACCCACCTCTCCTTTTTTTTTTCCGGCGGGGAGTTGAAGCGACCCCGAGACTTGATTAAAACCCGAGTTGCGAGTCTTTTTTTTTCCCTGCCGTTCGCCCGAGCAAAGTGGCGGCGGCGGAAGAATTAAGAACGACATTGTGCCGGACTGATAGAGGGATCAGGTGAGCTCGCCGGGGGCACAAACACCCCCGAATCATTAACATTGTTATCCATTCGTGAAAGGAGGGGAGCCATTTCTCTTAGATAACTCAAAACAGGGCCATTGGAACAATATTTTGTGGCCCCCCTGCCTGAAATCCAATTTTTTGTGTTAGAGGTTTTATACGGTGGGTTTCAAAAAAAAAAAAAAAATGGGCAAGGAAAAAATGAAAAAGTAACTTTGCAATATATTTTTTGCTTTATAATTTGAAAACAAAATGATTTTTTTTTTGATGAAAAAACGTCTAGTAACATTGTTATTATGATTTTTTTTTTCTTATTTCTATGAAAAAAAAAATGCAAAAAATGATAGCAAAAAAATAAAAGATTGATTTAACAACGAGTATAACCGGCATTAGCCTTGCAAACATTATACCTCCTCTTATACCTGCTACCAATCAATTTTCAAATAAATTCTAGTGGGAAATTTTCTCTTTAACTCAACAGCATTTTTAGGGTGTAATTTCATCAATTCTTTTTAATATTAATTTTTAACATTAATTCGTCATGTATTTTTTAGACCAACAGTTCATGACACATAAAGATTTTAATCATTTACCTGTTAACCTCCTTTACACTAAAACAAAGGAAAAATTGGACTTAGTGATACTTCTAGGTAATGATTTAGCGACTCGGCCCCCTTGACGTCAAATTAGGACCAAAACGAGTTTGACACCCCTGCCTCAAACAAATAAGAAAAAAGAAAAGGGGGCGACACAAATCTGCTCTTTTCCTCAGAAAGCGGTGTTTTACGGCGTCGCCATCGGGGACGGGGTTTAAATCTCCTAATTACGGAAAGGACAGACAGACGGCCGTCCGACCAATCAAAAGATTCAAGATTCAAATAAAGTTTCAATGAAATTTAGAGAGAGCAGCTCTCGGGTTCGCTGGAATCAAAAACAGACACAAACAAGCTTAAGAGCAAGGAAAAATGACCAAAAAAATATAAATAACATCTAGAAGAATAAATAAATATGTAAAAAGTAAAAAAGTGGAAAAAGGGTTTATTGCGCTCTGTAATGACAGTTAGACATGCGATTATTCATTTATTCATTTCTTTATTGTGCGATTTTTATGGGGAACAATATAAATGAATGACATCATCTTTTGCTTTTCACCAAAACCAATCAACTTCCTGCGTCCAACTCGTATCCTATTGTCTCTCGCCAGCTAAACTCATGTCCTTCAAATGAATGAATATGTGAGTGATTTTGTAAGCGTGTCAGCGCGTCGTGGATCATTTTTCAGATAAAAAAAAAAAAAAAAAAAAGGAATACAACCCGAAATGATGTGTGAATGATCGGTTGAACGATGGCGTGTCCGTCAAATGAGAGGATGAACGGTAGACGGCGTCATGGAGAATTCATGTTCATCCTCTCGTCGTGGCAACTGGACTTGGATTTCTTGACTTGAAGACGTCTCAGCCTTCATCCGAGGGGCTTCTTCAGTTCTAAATAACCTGCGGGGAGTTTCTGAAAATAACTGCCAGGGTTTTAGGCGAGTCTAGATTATGGTTCTGGTTGTAAATAATGCGGTTGTCATTCGTCGGGGACGAACGACAACCCCATTATTTACATTACAATTAGCATAGCAACCCTCCTCGACCTAGTTTCTCCGGGTCAACTCTTCCATTTACATCACAAGCCAACATATTTGGCTTGTTATATCTGCAAACCGAAGAAGCCTCTCAGTTTAGGGCTGAAACATCTTCAAGAAATTCAAGTCCAGTTGCCACAATAAGAAGATTTCCACAAGAATGGTAGATAGTATATACACTGCTCAAAAAAATAAAGGGAACACTTAAAAAACACATCCTAGATCTAAATGAATGAAATATTCTTATGAAATACTTTGCTCTTTACACAGTTGAATGTGCTGACAACAAAATCACACAAAAATGATCAATGGAAATCAATTGTATCAACCCATGGAGGTCTGGATTAGCAATCAGACTCAAAATTAAAGTGTAAAAACAAACTCCAGGCTGATCCAACTTTGATGTAATGTCCTTAAAACAAGTCAAAATGAATCTGTGTTGCTTCCTGAGTGGACACTATGATTTCACAGAAGTGTGATTGACTTGGAGTTACATTGTGTTATTCAAGTGTTCCCTTTATTTTTTTGAGCAGTATATCATTTTGTGAATGAATGGTTGTCTTTCTCTACTTGTGGGCCTCTGATGGTTCCAGGGTGAACTCCGGCCTCCTCGCTGTGGATCCTGGCGACCCTGAGCGCACGATAAGCAGTGTAGATAATGAATTCTACCCATAATATTAAGAAATAGATAACCTTCCCGTCAGGTCGGTATCTCCTTGCTGACAAATTCATCGCTTGTTTGCTTTTGCTCGCGAAACCTCCCGTTCCGTCCACGTGCCGTGGTACTCGCTCGCCGCAGAGTGAGCGGCGGCGTGTTTCAGTGGGGCCGCGTTTGTGATCGTCTCCGTCGGCGACGGCGCTTAACGTGATGCGCGAAGCAAACAGCGTGTTTGAAAACAGCGGGCGATTAATTAAAAGGCCTCGGCGTGAATTACAATCGGTGAGATTTTTTTTTGGTTTTCCAGACCCGGGTGGTTTCAGGCTGCATTTCAAATCACACACACACACACACACACACACACACACAAAAACACACACACGTCCTTCCCACAGTTACTTTTTGCACGGTATAACCAATTGTACGCTTTACGCTCCGGCCAATTAATACCCCGAGGAGTAAATGTCGGTCAGTCAATAACACAACTAAAGGAAATCAATACGAGGAGGGTTTCTCAGGTGGCCGACGTGCACGCTCATGCACGCTCATGCACGCGCCTCGTAACGCCAGGGCGAGGTCACGTTTCTCCCTCGCGGTTTTCGCCGCGTGTGGATGATTGAACGCACCGGCCTGAAACGGAGGGA
Source organism: Fistularia commersonii (assembly GCF_037954325.1). Taxonomy (NCBI): domain Eukaryota; kingdom Metazoa; phylum Chordata; class Actinopteri; order Syngnathiformes; family Fistulariidae; genus Fistularia; species Fistularia commersonii. The sequence goes on from NC_141315.1 coordinate 7,645,313, forward strand.
CGGGTAAAATATGGACTAAACACTTCTTCCATGGGTTTCCTGTCATTGGAATCTGTCTTTTCCAGACATATAGATGTTTTTTTTTTTTTTTTTTTTTAGACAAGACAGTGACTTAAACGTGGAATAAAACGAAAAACACAAAGTGAGTATGTGTGTGTGTGTGTCCAGCCCAAACCAACCGGGGCACTCGGTGTATTCATAACTTCTGGTTTTCAAAAAAAAAAAAAAAAAAAAAAAGTTCTGCCCTTGAATATGAAACAGGAAAAACGAGCCGGAGGATTACACACACACACACACACACACACACACACACATGCAAGTTTCTTTTCAATCTTTTCTGTAACTGCCCCCCCCTGCGCCCCCTATCTCGACATTTCAAATCCAAACGACCTCGGCGGGGACGTCCTGTTTTGTCTAACCCGCGACGGTTAAACAAACGCGGTTGGATACGGTCACCCAGGAATGTACACATGGCCTCCCCCGCCGGAAAGGGGAGCCGGGGGGGGGGGGTGACCATCGCAGTCGCCGTTATTTTATATTATTTTACATTTTTTGTCTTGTTTTGTTCATCGGACGCCGTCAGAAGTCTCCCTTCGGTTATCTTGACCGGCCTTGAGGCGCGTTTAGCGCTGCCTTTTGCAAGCGTAGCGCGCTAAATACAGAGCATAGAGTCGAATAGTAATAAAATAAAATATGTATCCTCTCCCATCATATAGAGCGGTCGGTATTTCCAGCTCCAGTTTAATGTACCGCGTCTTTCGGCTTCTCGCTATCCGGAGGCCGGAGCTGGAAGCTTCCCGACTGGGTCAACGATATGCGTTGGCGCGTATGGCGTTTTTTTGCGGAGATTTTTTTTTTTGGCGCCTTTCCTGTCCGGTTGTGTTTTCTTACGGGGCTGCTGTGCCAGTCGCCCCCTCCCCTGCAACAACCCCCCCCTTTAATCAGAGCGAGAGGAACAACAGAAGCAGATGGAACGGCCTCTGGGACGGCGGGAGGACTCAGGAAAGGGCTAGCTAGGGCGGCGGTTGCGGGAGGAAGCCGGTGCCATGTGGTGGCGTGCCCGCTCTGCCCCGCGGTCATCTCCGCCGGTCCTGCTTGGTGGTCATCCAGGCGCAACGCCGGCTGGCCCGCCAATTAGAGACGGATCCCGGAGTCAACCTCGAAGGTTTCTCCGAGCCCGCCGGCCGCTCCCTTCCCGTCTTGATCTATTTTCTCCGCTCCTTCTTTGTAGCTCTCTCCAGTCAACACTCCGCCGCTTTGTTGTTTGAGGATCTCTATGCGCTAAAATCGCGATCGCTAGCTTTCCTGATGGGTGTGAACGCGATGAGACCAACCTCTCCGGTAGCTACGGAAGCGGAATTAGCATGCAGACGCGGGCGGACGGACGAGAGATGTGCTCGGAATTCTGACCCCGGGTGTCAAACCTGAGCTTCCAAGACGGGTTTATCCGGAGGGGGTGGAGGACGGGGCTCGGAGTTATTCAAGTCGGGTTTAGCGAGTCGATGCCGGCGGTGCACAGGTCAACGGTCGGATTGTCTTTACGTAAGCTCGAAAACTTGTGAGAAAGAAAGACGGAAGATAGAGGCCGGGGAAGATGAGAGGGAAATCGGAAACCTGAGTAGTCAAACTGTCAAGCGCGGTGCGGAAAACAGCTGACGGAGGAAGAAGTGGTGGGATCGCGGGGATTAGGGAAGCTTGTTAGTGAGTTCTGGAAGCCTAACCTCCACCATCCACCACCTGCCTCTGATATCTGTCACTAGACTCGCTGGCTTCCATATGGGCCGGACAGATGTGAGGAACACTTCAAGCCGTCTAACGCTGGATTTCATCGGGCGTTTCTTCTCCGTAGGGCGTTTTTTTCATCGCAAAAATCAACGCTCTGACTCTGGAGTGAGCTACTGGGATGTTTGTTTTTTTGGTAGAGCTTCCCTAATGGGTCGGCGGCGGTCATCTATGCCCTTATAAGGTCATGTTAGGCTTCAACCATGTTTGTGGAAATAAGCTATTAGCTAGCATCGTCCAAAGTCCTCTTTCTGCGTGATGACATCGTGAGCTTTCAGCGCTTGGCTTCCGATGTTGTTGTCATGACGACGAAAGGTCCTCCGGCGTTAGCCTCCGAGGGCTCTGTCGTCTTCATGCTAGGCTAGCACGAGGAACGTGAAGTCGTTTTATAACTCATTTATTATCAGAAATGTAAAGAGGTTCAGTCTAAGGTGCAAAGAGCAAAGGACGAGAGGACGATCCCTGACCTCGGGAACACAGAAGATCCTGGTTCTGACCGCGACCGAGCGTCCGATCCCCGCCCTGAAACCCGATTCCGAAACCCTCTGTGCTCCTGAACCGGCCGGAATGCCGTCACTTCCCAAAAATGCCCTGCCTCTGTGGTCAGTCGCCCGTTCCAGTCCAGGCGAGAGGAATCACGTGACCGCGTCCGTCCTTTTTTTTTTTTTTTAAACCATTTCTCAATCCAGCCTTGTGACTAACAGTGGAGCGTTCTGTTCCCCCGCTTCACATCTCTCTGCATTCTAATGAGAAGGTCGGGACGTAACGAGGCCGCGGTATTCCCAAATGGAACGGGGGGGGGGGAGGTTGGGAAGGGGAACTGACCAAGCAGTTGTTCTACCAGCGAGGATAGAGATCGGGGTTTCTCCGAGATTTCATTTTAATCCAAATTTAATGCACCCTTTGAAGGCTACAATCATGTTTTCCTTCTGCGCTTCTTTCCCCTCGCTCAGTGTTTTTCGTCCTGTTTGTGTCACTCCGTGTGTTTTAAAAGAGTTCAAACATTTAAGAGGAACATCTTAGACCCAATTATTTTGACATAGTCCCTCTGCCGCCTTTCAGGGCTTTACGGTATAATTCCGGCGCTCGCAGAAGCGATCCTTCAACTTAATACGTGCCCCTTTTTTTAATTGCCCGAAAAGAAAAGGAGCGATTTGAGCACGGACACGTTGATGGCCTCGCCGTTATAGCCGCAACTCGGTATGCACAGATGCGGTAATTGCGCGGTGGGCCGGGCCCGGCGCAATTTCGAGCGTTTGTAGCGCCCGTTCTCCGTTTCCCCGTTTTATGTTCTCTCGCAAGAGATGACGCCAGGGAGAGGCAATACACAGTAAAAAGCCGCCTTTTCAGAATTAACGTAGCGTGTCGTCGGACAGGAAGCGGCCTCTTGGCGTGCGACGGCGTCGGGCTAACACATCGCACACACATTTCCGGGTGCCGTTTCATCGGAAAACATTCTCTTCCTCAGTAAATTTCTTTCGATCGGCTCATTGACAAACATCCCGTCTCCGATCCAACGGCAGGCGGGGACACGTTAGCAAGACGGATGGGGGTTTGAGAAAAGCGAGAGATCTGATGTCAACTGTGCAGGAGGAGGAAGATAAGCCTCTTCCTCGTTTGGTCGTCGCCCTGTTGGGGGCGGGGAGCTTTTTGAAATACCGGAGACGGTTTCTGCGAGAAAAATATGATTAAGTTCTGCTGTGTTTCTCGAAAAGACCAACTCCGGTGGTGCGTCTGGTAGCAAAGCTTTCCAGTGGTTCGCGTTCACCCATTTTCACTCTGATGCTAGCAGAGCTGCCACGCAACGGGAGCTTTAGCATCCATCCCAGGGGCGGGAACTCTTTTTGACTCGCGGGCCGAAACGGGTTCTGAAAGAGGCACAGACGGCAAGTAAAGGATTCGGACATTTTTTTTCCAGTTAGTTTTGTCGTGGCTGTTCTGAGCAGTTACGTCGATTCTGTGAAGGGCTTCGTCGAACCAAACACGTATGTGCCGTCCTCTGGAGGTTTACAAACGTCGCTAAATCGCTCATTCCAAGGGCAGCATAAGACTTGTTTTGGCACTCGACTCTTTAATGGCGGTTTGTCGGTGAAAATATTTTGCCGAGTCTGTAAATTAGCCGTCAATCTCTGAGCTTTGGCCGCCCGTTCTCGTGGTGACCGCTCACTAGCATAGTTAGCGCACTTGTTTGCAAAGTGACGGCTGATATTATATTTTTTCAAAACCGCAGCGGTTTCTTGCCGTATTGGGCACACGGCTGTTGATCGGACTTTGATGACAAAATATTTAACAAAATATTTTGTCTCACTTCTACAGAAGGACTCCAAGCGCAAAACGAAAAAGTCAGATAAAGAGTAACGTGTATGAGGAACGCGGGCTTTTCAGAGAAAAGGCAAAATAAATGAGATTTAACTCTCTAAAATTTCAAGTTCAGCTGGCCGGATTATCAAGCCCGATGGGCCGTCTGAGGCCCGCGGGCCGTAGTTTGCCCACGCCTGGTCTATCCCAAGGACATGAGGGCACGCGGAAAGAAGCGTGAATCCAACCGCCATCCTTCGACTGGAAGGTATCCTCGGGCGTTGATATGGGCGAACGCGGTGTCCGCCGTTTTGCTTTAAGACGATATCAACCTTATTGATCGCCATCGGGGAAATTCCTTTGTCACAACAGGGTAACAGCTAAAACGTCAAAAATAAATACTATTTAAACAGAGAGAAAGTTAAAAGACAGAAGTTAGCAAGACTTCCACGAATGATTTGACAGCAGGGAGAACAACATCATCAGGGATAAGAGTGGACAACACAATGGTAAGGGTGAAAAACAGGCAACTAAACTGAATGACAATATAAATCGAGTGACCAGAATAGAATTAATAAACAATGCCTGGTTTAATTCCGAACCGTCCGGTTCGTCTCTACGACAACCGACTCCGGCAGGGATACACTCGCTATCCCTGCGTCGAGTAATTCGCCTTAAATAAAGTGTATTTTTATAACTATGTCAGGGGTGCAGCGTGAGCGAGAAAGCGCGATTGGGCGCGGCGTTGGAGTAGAAGTGCGGCGTAGCGGTGAATAAACTTTGTATAAGCCGTTTGCCTTTCCGTCCCTCAAATGCTATCATGTTTGTAACCTCGGCCTCGACGAAGAAAAAAAATGTTACAAAATAAAAAAAGGTTCCTTCTGGGTATTTGTTCGAATGTCATTGACGGTGCGATAAATACCGCCGCCGGCGGTCTGGAAACAAATAATAACACCGCTAAATAAGTCTAACAGTAGAGCGGAAGAGACTAAGACTCAGTAGAAACTCCGGCTTGTCAATATTTGGAGCCGCCTCCTTTAGATGGTGTCAGAAAATTCGGCTTATTAATCCGCGGTAGCCTGTCGTAATGCAGCTCTAAGCGCTCGGGGCTCCTTTCAATCTCCATTCAGGTTCGCAATACGAGAGCTAGAAGCTAGTTTTTGAAAGTGAAGAGTGGAAAAAAAAAAAAAAAAGGATTGTTCTCCGGAGACCATCTGAAGAGGAGCCTTTTGATGTGATGTGTTCCCATTGTGCTTTTCACTCCAAAAAGTTTCTGTGTGCAAGGCAAAGAGGCGCCTTAAACTGGAGCACATATTTGTTTATGGATGAGGGACCTGACATCATAGAGCAGCCTCTTACCCAATCAGAAAACTCCGTGCCCCCCATCCGTCCTCCAACCAACCGCCATCAGACGTTCCTGTCATCCGAACACGGCGCGCTGCTTTCTCTCCTGCAGCGCCGTCGCCGCGGTTGGAACCGGCGTCGGGTTTCCGCGCGTCGTGACGGTGAATGACTGACGGATCTCGCCTCAAAACAGAGATTCCAGACGTCAGCGGGAAGCCGCCGCCGCCGCCGCCGCCGCCGCCGCCGCCGCCGCGTCTATTTTAGCCGTCTAAGACCTGACACAACGTTTTGAGAGCTAATTCGGTGTGTCGATAATTTATATTCAAATGAGCTAGCGGCTGCGAGCTAAAGGTGAGCGGCGTGACGGTTTCCAACCGCTCAGGTGGAGGCCGGTTTCATTCTTGTGAACGTTTGTGACGCTTCTGTCGCGCCGCCACGACGGAGGAGGGAGGTGCACGTCTTGCTCGTATATTTGAAGGAGTGCGGGGGGAAATGATTCATCGGCGGTGAAAACGGAAAACGCGGCGGTCTGCAGTCAGTCATTTTTTCAGCGTCCTTCTCCAATCGGATATCTGTCCTCATCTTTTTTTTTTTGGTCTGTTTTTCCGAGATAAGGCTGATTGGATATGGAATAAAATGAACACCCCTGACCGCCCGTCCAAAAAATAGATAAATACAAATAAAATTAAAATTAGACCAAAAAGATAGATTTTTCGATATACTGAATTTTCGTGAATTATTAGCTTAAAACAAGATAAATAAATGAAGAGATAAATAAATATAGACACTTCAAGAAATTAGATAAAATTAATTAAAAAGTAGAAGGAAAACTTAGATGAATAAAAAGAAGACCAAATATGGGGGATAACCAAACACAAACAATCAAAAAATGATAAAAGACTAATAAATTCCACCCTGAAAAAAGAAAATATATGACATTTGGTGAGGAATCGCCCAAAATAAACAAACAAAATGTGATAATATATTGTAATATTAAGCCACAAAAATAAAATAAAATGAGGAATCAACAAAAACAACAACATATAATAATATACTGTAACTTTAAGCCACAAAAAATAAAATAAACTGATGAATCAACAAAAACAAACAAAATATGATAATATACTGTAATATTTAAGCCACAAAAAAATGAGGAATCAACAAAACAAGAAATAATCATTATTAAAGACTGCAATAAATTACCCCCCCCAAAACGAAGAAATAGGAAATATGATGGATCACTAAAACTAATGGATACAATAAGTAAAATGACTTTGGTATCCCTCTAAGAGAAAAAAGGGGGAAACGGGGGCGTCTTTCGAGTTCAATACCACCGAATGTAATTCTTGAATTAGATTATTGAGATTGGCTGAGATTGGATTTAATCTGCGCGGAACAGACAGGCGATAAGAGCACCGACGAGAAAGCAAAGTATTAATTAGAAAAAGACGGCGATGACTTTGAGAAACTCTCATTCCATTAGCATTAGCGCGGCGCGGGCCACCCAGCCGGCTGCATAATACAATATAAGGCCACATCACATTAAGAGATTAGAAGAGAGGCGGAGGTGGAGGGCTGGAGATGTCTGTGTTTGTGTTGTTGATCTTTTTTACGTGACTCACTTTGTTTTTTTTTTTTTTTTCTTCTTTTTGCGGCGCGGCTAAATGAACCGAATCGATAATGTTTGCGAAATGAGAAGCTCTTAATATCCCCCCACCTTTGCTGGAGGGAGACGCTAGATTAAAACTAATAAAGATACGAGGAAGACATGCATCAGCCCCTTTTGGCCAAAATGCGTTTATCACATAGATTTTTTTCCAATGATGCAGGTTGTAAGACCTCTGCGGGGTCACCACATCCCTCAGCTTGGGTTATTAGCGGTGACAGTTGGATGAATCTGTGCCATTAATGGCGTTGTTTGCCGTCGATTAATTTAGATTAATCGCGATTAATATCTATCCATTATCGGATGTGTTTTTTCCGTTTGTTGCTGCAAAAAAAAGGCTCATGACAAAAGCCGATATATGCAGGATTCATCCTAGATGGGTTGCCAGTTGATCACAGGATTGCACACACACACACACTTCGCATTCTTTCTTTTTTTAATCAAACAAATCTCCATATCACCGCAGCCCTTTTTCAGCCAGCTGCTGAGACGGAATAATTCATTTACGTTATGAGGCCCCAACGTTCCCTGAGGGTTTGGCGCAAGGCGGGCGTCGCGTCACTAAAGTCCTTGCAGGGAAGAAGAAGACGACGAAGAAAAAAAAGCCTTTTCTTTAGTCATCTTGAATTATATACGCAACAAAACATTGAGGGTCGGCGTGGCTCAAGGGACTGGATCGGTCGTCCTCGGAGCCAAACATTCCTGGTTTGATCGCCAAAGTGCTCTTGAGCAAGACGCCGAAGCGCTAACGGCTCTAACGGTGCGTCCGTGATCCGTTAAATGCAGTTTTATGTATAACTGAATGTGTCAATAAAGGTGTTTCTTCTTTCTTCTGCTAAATATGTGCATTTGAAGCCGCCATGGCTGAACCGTGGAGCAGTTAGGGAACAGTTAGGGGTTTCTGTGTCTTGCTCAAGAGCACTTCGACACTCCTTGACCACCTGTAGCACATTTCTCTCAGCGTAACTTGTCGTCGTTCATTGTTTTCTCTGACAGATCAATTATAATCTTATGTACTTTTGCACGGTGGGTCTTAGAGTGACTCTATTCCAATGCTCTGTATGTGTGAACAGATGGCAGTATTAACAATAACGTTGACTTTGACTTTCCCCGAGAGGGGATTCCCTGACGAATGCCCGCTTCCTGTAGATGCGGTGCTTTAAACAGGAAGTGGAGAGTGTGACAACTACTTCCTGTCGCTCCGTCATCCCGTCTCGGATTTGTCCGTACTCGAATTTCCAAACAAGAGCCCGATATGCTGCTGGGAGTCTTGGAGGAGCCGTTTCTGCCACAAAATAGCGTTTATTTGAGTTTAATTGCATGAATACTCTTTTCCGTATTGGCATCATTGCTTGCTCTAACACCAGGATAAATAACTTACAAAAAATACTTAAAAATACTGAAAAAAAATACATTTAGTAAATATAGGAATGTAAAGATGGGAAATGACACCATACAAAAACAGGAAAAAAAAAAAAAAAATAGCAGGTAACGACCTTGGAATCATCAGGAAATGATAAAACCTTGGAGAGAAAGATAATTAAATTCCGGGGACCAAATCTTCCGAGGGGAAAAAGATGTGACAGGTATCCGCCCCAGATAATCATCGCTGTTATTATTTGGATTCTTCAGTTTCATACTGGGGGGTGGAGGGGGGGGGGGGGGGGGGGGGGGGCGTGAACCGTTGCGTAAATGAATGGCCGTCCCTTCCCGGCCCGGCCCGGACCTCCGCGGTGCAGGGAAAAGAGACATTTCCAGCTCTTGAGTGCCAAACCATGCAGCATTAAGTCGTACCTTTCAATTAGCCTCTGCTTCAGATACAGTAGTGACGGGACGGCTTCACGGCCCGATGAGCGCCGTGATGAGCGATTAAGCGCTGAGCCGGAATTAAAACTCCCGGACTTCGGAACACGGAAACCGTGTTACCGCGACGCCGTACGACCGTCTCCGACGTCCGGCGCGGAAGAGCGGGAGGTGCTACGCCGGGGAATTCCGAAAGCGGTATCGGGGTCGCCGCTCCAGCGATGGATTTATCAGATTTTTCGTGAGGGAAAAGGAAGTCTTTCGTGTTCCTCCCGCTCTCCCTCACGCTTGACTTTTCAACGACGTTTCATTCCGACCTTTACTTCCGAGGGCGAAATCAGTTTGGTTCGGAGCGTCGCTATTTTACTCGTGTTCTGGCTCAACTCTGGCCGGTTCCCCTCCCCTTTTCGCTTGTCTCCTTTCACCCTTTTAAAAACAAGGAAGCAGAAACAACCTCCCCGGGAAAAAAACAAAAAAAAACATCCGTATGGCGAGTCGTAAACTCCGCACATTGAATCAGCAGCGTTCGTATCCCTGTGGCGCCATTACGCCAGGGACATTGCAGTCGAATGCAATTGGTTATGAGAAATGCGAGAATGTCTTGTTCCCCTTTGCTTCGGCGAACGGGACTCGGATTTGAGCGGCGGCGGCGTCACCCGCCGCCATGACGACAGGGTTTATGGAAGCATCTGCGCTACATCATCCCATCATAAGTCGAATTTTGTGATTCTATTATTGTTATTTTAACTGTCGAGAGCTCGGGCTTCTGCTTTCTGTTGCGTGATTTTAACCTTG